>NC_140203.1:14941097-16141097 GCF_965226575.1 Pagrus pagrus | reverse complement strand
ATACAATCGAAGGCACATCAAAAATGAGTTGCCAGTTGGTTAGATTTTCCGCACTAGTACCATGGAGTACTTCATACTTTACATACTGTCTTCATTGTGAAAGGGAAGATAATGAACACTGCATTCAAAAGTGAGAGTTTGCCATTGTATCATTTGAACAGTAAAGCCTATTATTTGGGGGAGTACCACATCGTGTATGTGGACGCAGGAACAGTGTTCGTCATAAGCGGCCGTTAGTAACCCAACAGACTTCATATTCACTTAGTAAGGCTTCATGTAAGTCTCTTATTAATTTACTTATTAGTCAATATAATATAACATCTATTAAATAACCAACTACTAATTAGGAGCTTCAGGTTTCTCAGTATTCTTACATCAAAGCCACGTGGCCTTCCCATTGCACTGGCCTCAAGCAGAAACGGTCGTCTACACAGTCTCACGTGTTTTGGAGACAATCAGTCAAACTCGGTGTGATGACTTCACAGTTAACAGGTGTGTGAGGAATGTTTGCCAGACACATCATTACTAGGAACAAGACAAAAGGCAGTCCTAGGTTGTCTTGCATAAGCAAAGCTATGACAACAAAAGGCGGAGGCGACAGATACAGAATGCAGATTGGCCACAACAACTGTGTGTGAATTCCATGTTGTACCAAATAATCTTTTCCTTTAAAGGCTTTCACTTCACTATACAAGAACTGGACGTTTTTGTTTTCACATTTTCACATGTAACACACAAGCTCAGGAAGGCCGACTTCAGCATTTCACAAACGGGAATCCACAAATTGATTTGAAACAGGATTACATGGCATGTAAGGAAGCACATGACCACATGCCTTCTTGTGCTCAGCTCTCCTGTCACCAGCACCACTTCCATGTTTTCACTACACACTACTGACATTTATGACAGGAGTTTCTCATGAGAACATAAGCACCTATGCAGTTTTCATCACATGTCACCTCAGCCAGTTCTGATTAAGGTTTTGTGATGCAAGCTGAAGAACATAAACGTGTATTCAGTCACTTTAATTATTGCCTTTGCCCCCTCTGAATGTTTACATTACAATTCAGAGATTCATAACAGAAGCGTGACACCGCTTGGTTACAGCTCGGTTTTCATAACCACATCAGCATTTTCTCCCTCAGACATCAAATGTCTCTGCTTTAAATGAAGCTACATGTAGTAGCTAAGCTAAAAATACTGGATATCATCCCAGCCCCTGCCACATAGCTGCAGCGATTTCAACAATGTAAACATGGACCGATCGGTAACATGCGATCCTACAATCCTTATGCCGTTTGGTAGCTTAAATATCTGTTTCAGGCGCTCACTGGAATGATTTAGGGTGTCACCGACGTTATAAATATAAGATCGGGAAGCTAGCTTAGCTGCCGTCTATGTGGCATGTATGATCAGGAGGAGGGATGGGGAAGGAAAAGCGGACATAGTGATACACCGGACAACAATGACAGGAATTCAGACTCAAAGCAGACACATAGCTGTAACGGTATATCCTCAATCCAGAGGAAAAAAGCCTTCGTTGAACCATAACAAGGCCAGCGTCTGCCTTTTGATCCCCTTACAACATACGGCAGAGCATTAGGAAAGTTGAGCTAGCTAAAATACACGATAGCATGGAGCTAGAATCAAAATTATAGTCTAGACTGGGTGTAGTGTTTGCTGGCGGCTAGCAAGCAACACATCAGCAGCTAAAACAGCTGGCCTGCATACGTAACCCGCGTGAGCCCGTGTCATTTTTCTCTAGCCTGCTAACGTTACCTCAGCTAGCGAGCTAGCTCATCCAGCTAGCATTAGCCTCGTATGCCAGCTAGCATCGCCGGCGCCGGAGAACTGGCTGTCAGTGGGGGAAAAAAACCCCAAAACTTAATATTTGATCACCTACCCATGTCAAGAGGCTTTCACAGAGTTCCATTCGATCCAAGGACTCTGATGTACTCATCGTTACCTAACGTAGACCGACTTTGTGTGGTGAACAGAGCCTGAAGTTAACAGTCGGCTTCATGTACTCCCGAGGTCTCTCGCTCTCTGGGTGTCTCTCTCACAAACCGTCGGCCAATAGCCGGGTTCGCTGCCTAGCCACTCCGGCGTCTGCCATATGAGAGCTAGGTGGGCGGAGTCTGCAGTGCATATTGAAGGAAAACTCCCACGAATACAGAAAAAGAAACATCCTGTGGGACTTGAATCTCACATCAAATGTTTTGAGTACATTTTGAGGCTAGGTGAGGTAAATAGGAAGCTGCCCTTTTAAGTGGTGCATTCAGGGACATTCAAGGACAACTGTGGACTGACCTGCTCAGGGGGCCTAAAGCAAAAATGCTGGGCTGCTGGTCCCCTCTTGACCCATTACACGACAGCCATCCTTAGCTGTTATCTCTGAGGCCATTTCAGTTACCATTTCCATTTTAGTTTCATTGTGCTTGACTGGTGCACACAGACAAACAATTTGTACTTTATCAAATAACAACAAAACAACTGCGAGGCAGACAACTCGAGACTTTCAGGGTCCAGCTGATCTCACTGCCTTGTGGGTAATCGAGCCTTGTTTGCATGTCATGAGAGCAGAGGAAGAAAGGGCAATTATCATGAGCAACATGGGCGCAAAGAGCATAAATAGTCATTCGTTACATATTCCCGACGTAGTAATTAAGGAAAGTGGTTCCCAGTCGGGGGGAGGTAAGTTATATCAGAGGTTTCATGAGATGATTACCAGCACAGGAAGGCAGAAAACCTACTGTTAATTGCTGGATAATTATACCTCTTCAGGCCTCTTGAATAGTATCTAATTAATTGATTTCTGGTCATGTTCAAAAAATTAACACTCTCGTTGACTTGCAGCCAAAATGGAAGCAGACTATTATGAAAGGGTGTCTCCTCCACCCTCCTGCATTGAACAGAGTTTCAAACCAAATTTGGAAAAGTACACAGCTGACTAATTTTTACTAAATGACGGGGGCGAGGGAGTGCTCGGAGGGAAGTCTGTGTCATGCTTGGACAGATTTGTCTGGACCATCACAGGAGCAGAGACTAACTGGCTGACAGTCACTTCAGGGCATGTTTCAGTGGACAACCCTTGTTTTGGAAAAAAAGGTGGAGAGCGTCTGTGACGTAGGGAATACAATGTAAATGTTGTGTGCGGGCTTGTATGAGCAGAGAGAAGTATAATCCTGGCATCATATTACACATTTACAAATTGGTATTTTTGATGTGTATCTGGGTTGACATGACATTTTGGAAATTCTGATGTGGATCGCACCAAAGCCCGGAGCAGCTACAGCACTGTCCCCACCGGGGTAAGACTCTCACCCAACCAGTTCTCGGCTGCAGAACAGCAAAGGCATTTACAAAGCTGTTTGACTATCAAAAAAAAAAGGGTGGAGGTTGCTCAAACACCCCAGAGACAAACTGGAGGAGACACTAATCAGTAAAGACAGCGAAAAAGGTATGACGCAGCCCGGCATGTGTCACACCTTAAAATGAGACATTCCAAGTGGGAGCTGACAGCGACCTGAAGCTGTCAAACAAAATGCATGAATTTTACAGTCGACTGCTGATCTGCCACGAGTCTCAACCCCCTCCGTCTACTCTTCAAGAACACGAAGGCCAACGCTGGCTCAATAAATAGAGCACCAAGAAAGCAAATGGCCTGGATACAGTTTCAGTTACCACCCTGAAGTGGCCATTTTCAGCCTGAGGGTCAAGACCCCGTGTGGACTCGCACCCACTTTAGGGTGCGGAGAAGAGATTAACAGGAACAGAAAAAAAAGTTCTGATACGACTCATTTAGGATACATGATCGTGATGATTGTCTATTAATCTATTTTTTAAAATATTTTTGGCCTGTTGTCTGATAAACAAATATACGGTAGCTGACAACAGTCATGCTTGCAACTTTTTTCTTTTCTTTTTCTAATGCCGTTATCTCAAGATCACAATATCTCAAGTTAATTGTGTCATTATTGAGAAAACAAGCTGTTCTCTTGAGCTAACAAGATAATTAACCTGTTATCAAGAGAAAGCAAAAGGTTCCCTTTTATTACTTAGGTTTTTATCAGAGATCAGGAGTGCCACGCCAGCATGCTCAGAGGGCATCTTGACAACTGTAGCAACTGATTTAACAGAAAATGTCAGATCATAGAATACAGACTTTTCATCAATGCATCAGACTGTTATTAAGTCTTACTTATTTATACGTGTACTGTATTATACCACTTAAAGACCCACTAAGGTGGGTAGTTTTGTTTTCCAGTTCCTGGATTCCAATGAGAATTCTTTCTAATGGACAGTAGCACATCTGCTTTAAGTTGACCATGAAGCCTTACAAGATTTAGTCATAAAATATATACCCTTATATGAAATTACTTGGGAAAACAATACTTACAATGAACGGAAAAAAGTAAAAAGGTAAAGTCTTAAAGTAACCAGAAAATGGAGCGTCTCTCTGTGGCTCGACTGGTCAACACAGGTTGGTTCATTTAAGGGGCCGCAAGTCAAACAGGTTTTGAGTGATAACTGCATCTTCACTGTGCACACGTTCACAGCAGAGCTCTACAACTGATCCAGTAAGAAGTCTGAGATCCCACTTATTCATTTTGCATCCATCTTGTCTGTATGAAAACACAACTTCTCCAAATGAGTTTATAGCCTTTGCAAAAGTATCTACAAAAAACGACCTGAATCAAATACTGTGCAACAAGTTTCCATCCATTTTAATATTGATTCATTTTTAAAAATGTACTCACAGAAAAAGTAGGATACTGTTTCAAAAATGAATTGTAGAATTTGAACCCACTGACTCTGAGCCTGACTGGAACTGCACAGGAGACAAACAATTACCCTTCGAGGGGCAAGGTAAACTTTAGAGCGATATGTTCACATTTATATCTTCAGAAAGTATTTAACGCCTTCCGTTTGGCTTCCTTTTATGATCAAGGGATTGCCTGTTTTACTTCATGAATTAAAATCCACCAATTGAAAAGAATATTAACATTGCAACGGCTGAGTTGTCCTGTGCACCGTCGGTTCCCTTGGATACATGCAGAAAGGTTCAGACTCCGTCAGATTTTAACTGTCAGAGGTAAAACGATTCAGTGGTTTTGACATGAGCATTGAAAGCCGTGTTTTTTCAAGTCATTATGAATATGCATAGTCACGGGTTACTTACAAGCAGACTGTGATAGCCACAGTAAAATAGTAACACAAATTTGTCTGACAATCGACGATCCGGATGCAGGTGGCCAACTTTAAATGCACATTATCAAGACACTGCTATCAATACGGTACATTCGAGTTCACGTTATATTACACAATTGTCTCCATTATGATGATATGCACGTTAACCAAACGACTGTTTTGGCTTTGTTGTCACAGATAGAATTTGTGGCTGGTAGTAATGTTTGTCATTCAGTCAGGGACGTCCCTCAAGTGCCTGAATGGACTCAAAGGATCGCCCTATCTGGTTCAAAGTAGATATTTACAACATCACATTCCTTCACTGCCATCTTTATGCTGTACTGTTGCTTTGACCTGTGAGTCATTAATGATGTATTTAATATACAGAGTCAACATTCAGAGCTCAATCTCCTGTTAACCCTGCTCCTGTAAAGAAGTAACATCCCGGGCTTCAGAGTAAACCCTTCCATGAGAACCAGATATATTGATCGGGCGTCCTTCGGGCATGCATTCAGCTTCTGCAGGTCCACCTCAGATGTTCCGTTCACCTCTTCCCGAGCCTGATATGAGCAAACTAAGGCCTCCTCTACAATCGAGCACTTAGCCGTTCAGTCTCTGTGTGACCACCTCTCTGTACATGATAGAGATGTACACAAAGAGGAGCAGGATGACGAAGAAATCGTCCATGAATCCCAGGAGACCGAAGAGTGCCTCTGGGATGATGTCGAGCGGCGAGGCTAGGTAGGTGAGTGCGCCGACGAGGCAGAGGAGAATTCGGATCCTGAACATCCAGAAGAGGCCACCCACGGAAAACATCTCCCTAAAGGCGTGACGCAGCAGGGTGGGCACATCTCGCAGCCGGTCCATAAGCTGGGAGGACAGACGAGGGAAAATATTAGGCGAAAGTCTGTTCTGAATATGGACGTGCTTATGATGCACTTCGTAAGTCAGTATCATATTTGCGTGCTTTTATCTTTTACCAGCAGTGCTCAGGATTCTACACAGTTTGGAGAAACATTAAAAAGAAAATATAATGCATGTTTTAATAACCGATACTGGTCTAATGTGCAACTCCTGCAGTCTATTTATTTGGCTGTAGTATACTCACAGAGCGTGGCTGGCCTGAGAACCTGCGGTTGTAATCGTTAATGTCTCTTAATATCAGCAGAGGTTCTGCCTCGCCATCCTGGACCCTCTGAGGAGCGGCGTGCTCGTGAAACAGTGGGAAGAGCAACGTTACCTGTTCAAGGGGGAAAAAAATTAACACAACACACAACTAGACAAGACTAGAGCTGCAATGATGAATTGATTGATCTATAAGTTGTCAACTATTAATTCCATCCCCAACAATTTTGATAATCAATAAATCGGTAGATACGGTAATTAAGTAAGTATTACTAATGGCTACCAGTAAATCTGGCATTGAAAACAAAGTTTTAATAGAAGCTCAGTTGAAGTGTTCTACCTCAAATATTTATTAGAAGTCTCACCATTTGTCTGCAAATGGGGCAGTTAATAGCACCCAGCCAGGTGCCATACCTCCAGTAGGCTATAATGCAGGAGCCTATGGAGGAGAAAAAACAGCACTTTAAAACATGAACACGGCACAAATAAACAGTACAACCAAATAGCTTCAGTGGAACAGCTCCTCAATTATGACTGGATTTGATCGAGGAAAACATGCTTGAGAAGTTACAATTAGTTTTCTCTCAGTTACTCAACAGTTGTGCATAGGTCATGTTACGAGAATCTATTCACCAGTCTTACCACAGAAAAGGTGTCCACAGTTGGTTTCCACAGGCAGAACAGCCTGCTGTAAACACACAGGACAAGACATGTCTGTGTAATACTGCTGCCTGGCCTCCGCCTGAGAATTTTCATCCTGACAGAAAGAAATGAAACACATACAAATCAAAACCACACACGAATACAAATATGACACTGACTTATGAATACAGTATGAAAGAGCATCCATTCTGCCCCATCTGAGTTATTTCCAATCCACAAAATATCTTAAGTGATTAATAAAAAAAACAAAAAACACCAAACTTGTTTTTCAAATCTACAGAACATGTTCATGGTTCATTTTAAGAAACATAGCCCATTTGCAACTTCTTGTGTTTATTTGACTTGTACTTCCCAGGTTTTTTTTTTTTACTACTTTCTAGACCAAAATACTTGAGTAAAAAATAAAAGTTGTTCCAAAACTTGATACAATTTATACAGTCACACAAAATATGTATCATTTAACAACTTTTTTCCTTGTTATAAGATAAAGACAAATTACTAGCTTAATATCGCTTTTGGCTTAGCTAAAGTATGAATGAAATTACAGCCTCCAAGTTAAAATTTGATTCTGTAACTTCACTTTTTCACTGAACTGTTTTAATACTTTTGTGGGCATTTGAAAACAATTGTGTACAATAGTTTGACCTATGCCATGTATCGTCATGTCCATTGTCTATGTATATTTATGTCAGGTGCAAGGTACCCGTTACATAAAACACAAAGGTGCTCAAGTTGCAATTCTGACCAATGTCTAATTGCAAATTCATAATAAAAAGGTTTTATGCATGCTATTTGTGTGTATGTTATCTTTGTCAAACATATCAAGCTCTATTTGCCTGTGTACCTGCTCTGTTTGGAGCTGCTGTCGGACGGCTCGAACGTGCTCCTGATTCTCAGGATGAATGTTCTGCTCCTCTTGTCTGCAAGGTCGTAAGACAGATATTTGGCGTCATAATATTCAACAGGTGAGATGATTTTTATGTCCAAGAACTTCATTTGGCAAGTGATTTGGAAAGCAAATGGAAATCACCAAACAGTTTTGATAACAGTATCATTATTGGGCCACTTTGGAAGATACAAATTATAACAAAAAGCAATGATTGAAATACAATTCCTGATAGCAACAAACAGAAGAAATGCAAAGCTAAGCTTGCAGAACAGGCTTCTATCATTTGAATGATTTCTGAGCAGTGCCTACAGGCAAACTAACTGTGGAGACAAGTTCTCCTATGTGAAAATGAGCTAGCAGCAAAGCATTGGTGCTTGATAAATGTATAGCACAAACTGTACCAGATTAGGTAACCAGAGTTGTACTGATCACCTTTCACTGAAAAAACGACTTCTTTTAGGAAAGAGCTTTACCAATTCTGTCTCGATAAACCAGAGTTTGTGACACCACTATACATAAATATCATCCTGAATTTACAGCTTACCTGCAGAGCAGAGTGAGGAGGCCTGCGAGGAAGGCGATACTGAGCACCACAACAAATAAGACCTGGTTGCTGACACCCTCAATGAGGGTGTCCTCATCTTGGATCAGGTAGTCCAAGTCCCCACATTGATTGTCCTCCATCACCCACACTCATAGCCTACAGCACTGGAAAACAAGAGGCAACAAGGTGGTTAGCATCTAACTGGGCACTGTTCTGTCATTTCTGCTGCTTGGGGTGTCTTAATCACAACAATGAAAACAAGAGATGTAGTTTGATGACGTGTGATGTAGCGTGGGATCATGGGAGTTGTTGTCTTCATTGTTAAACAACCAATATTTCTCATTAAATCTATCAGAAGCCAGGTTCACAGACTAGGTAATGTTTTCAATTTTTATGTCATGTGTAGTCACGGTCACTTCCGTCCTTCCTCACTCTCTGACACATCACCACATTTTTCCCTGGAAGTTAAAGCAACATGCGTCCAAATGAAACGCCTTGAGTAAAAATAACGGATTTCTCTGAGTTTGAACACTGATTGAAACAATTGGGATATCAGCTGATATTGATGACATATATGCTGATACCAATATATCTGTGATCGGCAAATAGTAGCCGATAATATATCGGTCAGGGTCTGAAGTAAATATTACAAATGTTACATATTATATCTTTAACTCCTCTATAGAGAAAGTTCAAGAAAAGGAAAACTTTGTCCAGGAGTATGATTCTGAATTATTACCATGTTTATTATTAGTCGTAGTTTATTATAATTTCTTATTCTGTGGATCTATGGATCAACTGCTATACAAAGACTATAAATTATCTTGATATTGGCACATGCTTCAAGGTAACAGACCCCAGATTGATAGCCTTAAATAGCATGTTTTTAATAAAATAATAACCTAAATCACCATGCTCCTGCTACCACTATTGAATAGAATATATCAAAAAACACTTTATAGTTAACCATTTTGATTTTTCACTGAAGTTAGCCACAATCAGAGGCTTGCTGCGACCTGATCTGAACATGGAAAAGCCCCAGGATGTCCCAAAACAATGGTGCCAAACAGGAAGTTCATAACTTGGACTCGCCCGCAGTCCTCTCAGTTACATGTCGTCACACAATGAGTGATTTGAATGATGAAGAAATGTAAAAACATTAGCATAATACTTCACAAATAAATCCAGGGACATGTTGTTTATGGTTACTTTTCTTGACATTACGAGCTAGCACTGTCTTAAGCTTACAGTTAACCTGCTACCACTGCTAGCTAAGTTAGCGTTGGCGTTGCCAGTAATGCGCTACATTTCTGGACATGTCTGACGTTGACAGCCAACACTGCGCTGGGGAAAGTCCTCCGCCTCCTGACAGGAAACGTCGATGTAAGACGAACAGTTGGTCTTCTAAATCCGGGCTCAACTGGGGCTATTATCTGAGCTAATTCATAGCTACCCTTTAGCCTGGTAACGTCTTAGGTCTGGCTGCTCAGCGACCGAAAAGTCACGATATGAGAAAAAGAGCACGACCACTCGGTGAAGTCTGCCAGACAACTACATTTCAATACATCGCAGAAAGACAGGGCATGACCTCACCTACCAATAAGAAGTCCACCTCTCTCTTAAGGCTTCACTTGTCAACTCCATTCACTCCATTTTACTTTCCAGCAGCGGGAGGTTTTAGAGGCTCGGTCTGGTCACCACGTCAGGGGCGAGCAGCAGCATCGTTGCTTAACCACGACATGTTTTTGCATTAGTTTTGAATGCTAGTCTTGCGCTTTCAGTTTGTTGCATTGCTCCTTCCTTCTCTTCATCTTCTCTTTTATCTGGGGTCGACGATTCAAACGCTTCCAGGCGCACTACCGCCCTCTACAGGTCACTAGGTTTTACTACTAAAATCTGATCAGATGATTTCTGAAACAGTCTGTTGTACAGTAGCTACTACATTTACTCAGTTATTACACTTAAGTATCATTTTGAGGTAGTGTAACTTGACTTGAGTATTTCCATTTTCTGCTAGTTTATACTCCTTCTCCACAATAATCAATATTTCCCTTTTTACTCCACCACATTTACTGGACAACTTTTACTATTTATTTTTGCAGATTTAGTCTAATAACACAAAATACAATCAACAAATACATTGAAATGTATTATTATGTATTAAGATATTTATTGATCACCGAGGGTAAATTTAGAAACTGCCCAGCAGATAAACCATATAGCCTAAAGTATAAAATAAACCACCTTTGGCAGGTTTATCTTAAAGTGATGCACACATTAATGCATTAATATTTATTATCAAAAATATAATATGAATGGTATTAATGATTTTGAAATATGCCAGTCTGCATAATGAGTTTCATTTTTTTACTTTGGGTACTTTCAGTATATTGTTGCTAATGTAAGAAAAAACTTAAACACATGGCTTTTTCTTGCAACAAAGCATTTCTCACTGTACATTTAGTGTACAATCTTGAGGTACTTGCACTTGACTTATTATAGTATTTATTATTAGAATTTCCATTTTCTGCAACTGTATACTCCGTAACATTTAGGACGTAAATATTGTACTTTTTACTCTCTACATTTACACGTTGCTTTGTAGATTGCATGCTGCAGCAGAGCCAAAGTAGTGTGTTTTAAATTAATATGTTGTGCTGGCAATAAATACTGTTTGTATGGGTGTCTTTCATTTTTACCAAAGTAATATTTAACATGATATCTTTACTTTTACTCAAGTTTGAGTTTTTGCTACTGTTATACGACACTGTTATTTCTACATGTGATCGGTAGGTGGCAGTAGTGAGCCTGACAACGCGTGTGAGTGTCCCTGGAAACAAGAAGAAGTAGTAGAGCATCAGCTCCAGATCTATGCATTAAATATACACCAGTATCTGTATCAGCGAGCCTAACTTTACCACAACACCCTTTCATTGAGGCGAAATGCCTCGTTATGCGCAGCTGGTGATGGGCCCGGCGGGCAGCGGGAAGGTAAGTCACCGCTCCTTCAGTTATACGTGCTGAAATGCCTTGTTATGCTAGTCGGCTAACGCGCTAAGCTAACACATGAGGTTGTCTGCCATATAGACCAAGTTGAAGTTACAGCTGCCTTTAAGCTGACTTGTTTGTTTACGGTTGGGCTTTTCTTTTCTTTTTCAGAGTACCTACTGCTCCACCATGGTCCAGCACTCAGAGTCCATAAACCGGTCAGTCCAGGTGGTCAACCTGGACCCAGCAGCTGAGCACTTCAACTATCCTGTCATGGCAGGTGAGTACAGCATCTTATTAGTTCATGTAAACATTGATTAGATCGTATTACAAAGATTTAATGTTAACCCAGGACAAAAGGGCGTCAAAAAGACAGAGCAAGAGAAGACATTTAAAGAAAATGTATGTTATTACATGCTTATATTGGGTTGAGATGTTGTTTTTAGGTCTAACTTTAAAACACTGCAGCTCTGAGGTGTGGATTGCTCACAATGATGAACACACAGTTTAGTCTGACCGCACACGCTCACACTAATCTTAACAATACAAAAAAAAAAAACCCTACTAAACAATACACCATGAAATAAAATCATAATGTTGAGAGTCGGCAGTGTACATCAGGGCCTCTGCAAGTCCTTACAAAGTCTTACATTCAATTGTAAATAGTCTTGCATTTGAATGAGTGATGTCGTAATTGCAACAAACGTATTAAATGTATTTTATTTACCTTTTAGTTATTTATTTTTTTGTCAAAATGAGACAAGCTCTGCACTAAAATCCACGTTTCTGATGTTACGAAATCTTTATACCCACTACTGAGCTGATTGCTGTCTTTTTACTTAATTCTGTCAAAATGTTGGTTATATTAACTCATTCTAATAACCAGATTCTTACATAAAACTTTCCTCTGTGCAGGACCACTTGTAAAATAGTTTTAACCACATTTAAGGTTTCTATCTTCAAACGTGTTACATTGCATTAAATATAATTGTCTGACACTTGTAGACACCTTGGTCCTTATTTAACTGTATTCACTGTGGTGTGTTAATGAAGACAATTAAAAAAATATTTAATTCTACACGTTTCAGTGGTTAGAAGGTAGACGGATAAAAAAGGAAGTCATATAAATGTTCGAGTCACATGCTGCACTTAAATTAAGTGTCACTTTCTGCTGCGAGACAACCTCATTGTTTCTGCGTCCTCAGACATCCGTGAGCTCATCCAGGTGGATGACGTGATGGAGGACCATTCTCTCAGATTCGGCCCTAACGGAGGCCTTGTCTTCTGCATGGAGTACTTCGCCAACAACTTTGACTGGCTGGAGGAATGCCTGGGTCATGTGGAGGATGACTACATACTGTTTGACTGCCCAGGTAAGCATCGTGGCAGATGGATGACTGATTTACTGTGCAGGGTTCTGCCAACATTCACTGTCGTTAGTCTGGGAAAGGTAATACAAATGAAAACTTTTAAAGCTACTTGAGTAACAGGCATTATAACCTTTGAAGAACAAGAATTCATTGAAGAAAGAAAAACAGTGAACCGGAGATACTTAGATAAGATTAGTTGTGTTTACATGAGCTCTGTCCCAGTTTTATAGCTGTGTGTGAAATCCCAGCTTTTTGACAAGTGGCTTGTTTCTACAGGTCAGATTGAACTTTACACACACCTCCCTGTAATGAGGCAGCTGGTGGAGCAGCTCCAGCAGTGGGAGTTTCGGGTGTGTGGGGTCTTTCTGGTAGACTCCCAGTTCATGGTGGAGTCTTTTAAGGTAACAGTCGATCCCTCCAGTTCTTTATCCATTTGTTTGATTCCCCTTTGAGTCCGAGCACACCTCATTTCTTAAGTCACAATAAAGAAATGAAAGCCAGAATGAAGTGACGTGTGAGACATCTTCCCTCTTCTCTGACTGCAGTTCATCTCAGGAGTCATGGCTGCTCTGAGTGCCATGGTGTCGTTAGAGATCCCCCAAGTGAACATCATGACAAAAATGGACCTGCTGAGTCCCAAAGCCAAGAAGGAAATTGAAAAGTAAGCTTCATTAATGACTTGCAGCTGTATTTAGCATGTTAAGGAAAAGCCCTGCAGAGGTTTTTCTGTTAGAGGTGGAAACACCATTTTTTTAAGACAAGCGGCTACACTTATGTTTGATTTCACATATTTATAATGCCTTAATCGGTAAATGAAGTTGATTTAGCTTTTAAAAATGTGGAGAAAAATAGATTTAACATTCATTTGAATGTTAAGAAAAACAAGTTCAATGGGTTTGTGGTCAGCTCTGCTTGTACTTTGAAAGATAAATTCACCCAAAAATAAAAATACAGCCATTATCTACTCGCTCCCATGCTGATTGGAAAGTTTGGTGAAATTTGGTAGTCCACAAAACATTACTGGAGCATCACAGCAAAACAGCATTGCTTAATTCTCCTTAACACCCGAAGTAGATGGGGACTTGTTTTAAAATATAGGAAAAAAAAACCTGTCAAATTAAACTGTTTATTCATCCAGCAGCAGGATTCATCATTACGTTTTGCCTTTTCTTGTCACCAGGTACCTGGACCCAGACATGTACTCGATGATGGAAGACAACTCGGATACCATCAGAAGCACAAAGTTCAAGAAGCTGACTCAGGCCATCTGTGGTCTGGTAAGCAAAGCCCTGAAGTTGATGCTTTCATTTTGGATCAGAACTTAGAATAATGTTAATGAGACTGCCTCTCTGTCTGTGTGTCCAGATTGATGACTACAGTATGGTGAGATTCCTGCCTTTTGACTGCACAGATGAGGAAGGTATTAACATAGTACTGCAACACATTGACTTCTCTATACAGTATGGAGAGGACCTGGAGGTCAAGGAGCCAAAGGTGAAGAAAAAAACAAAAAGAAAAAACACAGTAAAATATGCTGAGAAGTATTTTCAGTGCATGTGGCTATTATTGTAATTGTACTAATTTGTTGTTACTCCCATTGTTTCCTTTTCTACAGGAGGTTGAAGAAGAGCCTGCGAACCTAAATTATGATGAACTTTTTCAAGACAAAGGCGACAGCTGAGGAGTGATGCGACTCCAGGAAAAAAAGAGACTTGTCAGAGTTAGAAAGTATTTTTTGAAGTGGATAAAGGGTTCACTTTATCAAGCCCAGGTGGAGAATGGCATGCGATTGCGAGGACACTGAGAAAGGAGCATGGGGGAGAAAAGACTGACGCATAAATGATCTCATGTTGTGTGTGTTTAGGAGTTTATGTTTTTCTATGCTGTTTGGATTAATTAGGAAATTTGTCATTTCAACTCATGTATGTTTTATTATTTCAGGGCAGTGTTGAATTTAAAGAGTTGTTAATAAATACATTTATTACTGCTATATTTTTTAAATAAAATATTACAGAAAGTACACATCTTGAGTGCTTTTGTGAAGGAAACTGGTGCTTCAGCGCCCCCATGTGGCAGCTACGCTGCATAGCATGTTGCCACTTCCTGTAAAGCTGAAGGGTGGAACAGGCGGAAGAGGAGTCCGGAGGTGCTACTACATTTTTTTTCGCTGAGCAGTTGGATTGATATTTATCACTCAACATGCCGGTGAGTGAATCCTACGTGATTATCGACCAGCAGAGGCTTTTAATGTGCGCTTTGGAAACAAAATAAACCTGCAATTAAACGCCGCTTGTTGACACAAGGGCCTCCGATTTAACGGCTAGCTGTGATGACGTTAGCATAGTTGGCTAGCTATGTTAGCATTTGCTCGCGATTTGGTGATATTGGACGGTGTAATCATAAACTCGCCGTGATTTCAGCACCATTCTGCAAATTCTTCTTTGTATTCATAAAGTATATTGTTTGGTATGGTGATGGTGTAGTCCTCACTGCAGAGGTGACAGTAGTGGAGATTTAACTGATGCTATCTGACAGGAAATTAAGCTAGCTGAGAAAAATCTATGTGACAGCAACTTTTTCTGTCTTTTCCAAGGCGTATCACTCAAGCCTGATGATCCCCGAAACCAGGCTGGTGGGGAACATGGCTCTGCTTCCCCTCAAAACCCAGTTCAAGGGACCAGCCAGAGGAGACGGTAAGGCTGGACGGTTGTTTTAATGAACAAAAAGTGGAGTCACCAGCCTGTGTCAGATTTTTGCAGGCATCATACCTTGTTTTGACACTGCTCAGTTCCTGATTCATGAATTAGCTTAACTTCCATATATGGCCTTGAGACTGCATCCTTCACTTGAACTTCTTCATTACTTTGCCTGGACACTTTTCAGTGATTGCAAAAGCTTGATAGTGAGTGTCCCTCATTTAAAGATGCAAGAATATGCTTCTTTTTAAGTTATTAAAAAGCTAGAGGTTATATTTGTATAATATAATCGACAGTAGCAATGGGGTCTGGCCACTCAGAGCAGTTTTTCAGCAGCCGGTGAAACAAATTTAAAAATGGGACCTTACAGAATAAAAAAAGACGTGCATGACCAAAGCAGGAAATGACTCTTTACTGGAGGGAGGACTGTAATTCACCATGCACTGTATTGATGTGTTTATTGATGTACTTTTCCCATTTCAGGTGTTGATTCAGACATCATTGATGAGGCTATCTACTACTTCAAGGCCAATGTTTTCTTTAAGAACTACGAAATCAAGGTAAGAAATGTACAGAATTGTCACTTGTATTGTATATTTAACAAAAACAAGAAATGAAGACGTGCAGTTTCTATTTTTATTGTTTGGGTGAGGGACAAAAATGAACCTCACTGCTGTGCTTGTTCCTCTTAGTGTTTTCCCTTCTCCATCTCTCTCGCTCTGTCTTGAAGCAGCTGCTCATTTTGCTCCTCCACATGCCCCAGCTTGCTTCCTCCCGTTCCCCTCAGCTATGCATAGTTGCTCAGGATTTCAACGATGCAACCTTTTACTGTTTATACCAGAATGGAACTGTACTAATTACAGTAATATTCGTGCTCTAGACAAAATGTGCATTGTTTCAGTTGAATTGCAGGCCTTTCAGCCGCTAATGTGTGTGTTGTGTTTCTTGCAGAACGAGGCAGACAGGACGCTGATCTATGTCACGCTCTACATTTCTGAATGCCTAAAGAGGCTACAGAAGGTAAGTTGCACATTTGTTAATGTACAGCATTTACAGTCGTGGACATCTGCACTTTACACTGACTTCATGCAAATCTTAATACATGTGGCAGTAATTAAAAAGTTGTGTGTTAAAGTATGGCTGAAGAGCCACAGGGGCTTACCAGATGGTTTTTAGAATGTCAATTGTTTTGCTTCACACACAGTGAGAAGGAATTAGCTACTTGAATGCTTAGTCCAGGTGGGCACTAGTAAAACAGGTGCGCTAACTAACACTTTGTATTGGTGCATGTGTGTGTGCTCTTCACAGTGCAGCTCCAGGAGCCAGGGGGAGAAGGAGATGTACACTCTGGGCATCACTAACTTCCCCATTCCTGGAGAGCCTGGCTTCCCGCTCAACGCCATGTACATTAAACCTGCCAACAAGCAGGAGGAAGGTGAGAACCAGAGCTTAGTTGCCTCAGGAGGGTTACAAAGAATAAAGTCTTTCTCAGTTGGACACTTCATCATAACACTGGCAGTGACGCATTGAGGCCTGTTAAAACTGCACTCTGAATAAGTGCCAGTTTCCTTGTCCCCTTCTTATGTTTCATCAAATTCCCACCGTGAAGTTATATCAAGCCAAAAATAGCAATGCTGACCCGAGCCCCATCAGCTTGAAGGATCTGAAGCTTGAAGTGCTGTTTCATGCTTGCATGGTGTCCCTCAACCTTGTTCTTTTACAGTATCAACACTGTTGTTGATGAAAACCACTGGAAGTATGCCACAGTATTGTCTGAGATGCTAATCTTAAGGAAATAACTGGCTTCTTTTTTTCTGCAAAGTTAAGAACATTTTAAAGGTCGTAGGTCAACGATTAAAGCGATGCCTACCAGTTTTGGTGTAGTAAGAATAAATGAAATTTTATGCTGTGGTCTGACTTTTCTTATAGTGTTAAACAGTAAGTTGATGGTTGTCATGCCCTTTTCCAGAGACTATGAGGGCGTACCTCCAGCAGATCCGCCAGGAGACCGGCTTGAGGCTATGCGACCGTGTGTTTGACTCCCAGACAGACAAACCCAGCAAGGTGAGTCCGACTGCTCCTAAATAACAACACTACAGCTTTAATGCAGTAGTGCTGTAACGATTAGTTGATGAAAAGTAAATTAATTGCCAACTATTTTGATTATCGAACAAACAATTAAGTCATTTAAAAGGAAAAGAAAAATGTCAAACATTTGCTGATTCCAGCTTCTTAAATATAAGGATTTGCTGCTATTCTTTAGCATGTGTGATATTAAATGAAGAGTCTTTGGGTTTTGGACTGTTGGTTGGACATAAAAAGCTATTTGAAGATGAAAAATTGGTCTGAAACATGCCCTAATATGCACATAGCACTACCAGGTAATTGACACAAGACACTTATGAACTTATTTCGACACATGACGAGCACTTTGCCATTGTCATACCAGTTTTTACCCAAATTTAGTCGTATAATCGCTGAGTCAGCCCCCAAGGTAGTTTAAATTGTACTGTGAAACAAAGTTTCTATCCAGACTTCCGCACTACAACAACCTGTACCCTGTTGTCTGGTGACAAATTGATTCTGTGGTGCCCAGTTGTTTTTTTTCATCTTGCCATAGGTAGTGTGTAGTCTGAAAGCTTCAGACACTTTCCCTAACAGAGGTTTGTTTCTTTCAGTGGTGGGTGTGCTTTGTCAAGAAGCAGTTCATGAACAAAAGTCTGTCTGCTCCTGGACAGTGAACATCTCAGGACCCACAGTTTCTATTCTACACCTGCAAGATGGATGGATGAATGGAATTTTTCTTTGGGTGGGTGGGGTGTGCTTTTGTGTTGCTCAGATGATTTTATACTCTTTCAGTTTAAGGATATGTCTTCTCTTGTCTGGATGTTGACCATATTGAGCTGGTGCTTAATTCAATAAAGCGGTCATGGAGATTGGAAAATGATGTGTACTCGGTGTGTTTTTTGGTACTATACACAGAAAAAAAGGCACATAGCCTTAACAGTAGCTGTGAATACAGGGTTCCCACAATCGCTTTAACATCAAAGTCAAGAGCTTTCTAGGTCAAATTTCCTTAAAGTTAGGGACCCAAAGCGGCATAGTTTAAGATACAGATCAAGGTAAATTACTGGTACAACATTACACATTTTTATGTAAAAAATAAACAAAACTTAAATTTCTATTCTTGCAAATAAAGAAAATTAAAAAAATATCAAAACCTTGATTTTTCCTCGTAAATCTACATAATTGCAAGGGTCTTCAGGAACCCTGTGAATGAAGTTAGATTACAGTGTGCTATAGAAATGTGTTAATGTAAAGGTGCACTATGTAGTTTTGGAGATGGAATTCAAACTCATAATTTTTATATTAACAACATCTACAAGGTGATAAAACCAACTCAGAAATATTTATTTGTTCCTTAACCGAATAAACAAGCTGTTCTCAGAGAATAAGGTCCCCAGAACACTGTTTGAAGCTAGAAATGTGGCAGGGTCCGCCACATATAAACGGAGTAAAACAGTATGAAATTGTGTAGTCCTTTAAGATCAGTTTGTTTTTGCCAATGAAAATCTTTCTTTTGTGATTCAAATTTCTACCCCAGAACTACATAGTGCATCTTTTAAAGGATAAGTTCACCAAAAAATGAAAATTCAGTCATTATTCACCCCCATACCATTGTTGTTTTTAAACAAGTCCCCAAATACCTCAGTTATTTAACAGAGTGGTGCAAAGCTCCAGAAATGTTTTGTGGAATACAAAACTTCCCCCAACTTTCCATCAGCTGGAGGGTGAGTAAAATGACTGAATCTTCATTTTGGGGTGAAATGTCCTTTAAGATAAGGAATAAGTTGTGTTGTGGGTGAATAGAAACATTTCAACAGTCAGTCGACAATGTCCACAATGAGGTTTATTAAACTGTTTTCACGGTGTAACATTTATTGATGTGTGTGCGCCACTGTATACCTACGTATTATTTAACAAATTATGTCCTCACTAAGCATAAAAATGCTATTATTGTGGTTTAGCTCCATAGTCACTTGATCAAAGGATCATTTTGTGGGTAGTATAGGCTTTTATCACGGCAGACATTTTGAACTTACACAGGGTTCGTTACAGGTTCTTGAAATTGCTTGAATTTTTCGAATGTGTTTTCAAGGTTTGAAAAGTGCTTCACAGGTTTCTTTGAAAAACATGAAACCTTCTAAAGTTTTACATTTATGTCACCGTTCTGTAACAATTTTGGTTCATTATGGCACAGTAACATCTGAGTCAAAGTGATTGAGTGAAATAATGATTTTAAGCAAAGATATGTGTTTAAATATGTAATGTGCCACAGATTTCAGGTGCTGGAAAAGCTTGAAGTGCTTGAATTTGACTATGTGAACGGTGTAGGAACCCAGATCATAGCAGGAAAAGCACAAGTGTTACTGATAACATTAACGACGGCCGGAGGCAGCTAAATGGAACTCAGCCATCATTTTATTATGTACAGCTGTGCATTTCCTCCTGTGACGTGTCAAAATGTCTTCTGTGAAAAAGTTCTACCGCACAGTATCGACGCACTGCCTCTCCGATAGGCGAGCTGCATGCATTTTCTCTTTTGAGGCTCAGCATGTAAAAATGTCTGACAGTTCTTCCAAGCAAGGACATATAATTTATATTTACATAGGTAAAAAATGTAGCATGTTCATTAAAAATATATTTATCAGTGTGTCGTCTTTGGTTTGTGCACAGCAGTTCTTCTGGATTCAAAACAAGCCTTCAGACACAGTCTTTATTGAAGATAGGTTTCCTTCACTGGCAGTCAAGAGTTAAGGCAGCGCTGGGTGGCAAGTTTCCCCCTCAGGGAGAGAAGGAACAGTTCCTCTGCAGAACACTTAAGGTGTGCAGAGAAAGGAAAGCCAGTGTCTGTACTTCCATCTCTTTCAAGACTGCAAACACTCCAAAATTGCATAAGTTGATGAAATAGCTGTAGAGTTGTTGGCTCAGTGTGGCAGGTTGAAAATAAAAATTATAACCCCCCATAACAGACGGTATGCATCTTAAAATAATGTCACTCTAAATAAATAGGTAAATATAAAGTAAACAGAAAATGGGGCATTTATCAGCGGAGATCATTTCTCCTAAAATGTACATGACAGAGAAAGTATTGATTCATCCTCCTGTGGGTGGAAAGCTGACACTTGACCAGAATAGTCTGCCCATAGTCCATCAGGTGCAAATCTTGTGCAACTGATGGTGGAGAATCAGAAAGTAAATTGTAACTTTTGGCAAGATGAATGCCACTGCTATTCAGCAATATTCATAAATAACAACCACTCTTTAACTGCAACACACAAATCAGTAGAGAAATATGGGTTTTTTCTTCTTTAGGTGGCTAGTAGATATTGATAAAGTTGTGCCCCGTGGTCGTCTAGCCGCTTAAGAGTAACCAGTTGTCGAATCCCCTGTGCAGTTCCAACCTGAAACAAAATGAACATCTCAGTCTAGTTATTATCTTTGGTTACTGTTGAGTATATGTGTTTATGTGTGTTTACACGGAAAAACATCATCTATCTGAGCAGCAACTGTAACTTTGTTGGTCGAAAACACAACCCTGATTCTGAAAAAGTTGGTATGCTGAGTAAAACAAACTTTTTCATGCACTCAAAAGAATTATTTGACTTTGACTTGTATATAAATAAAATTGGCACGACACCGGGCCTCAGGATCTCGTCGAGGTACCTCTGTGCATTCAAACTGCACCTGTGTTCGGTGTCTGACCAACAGCTCTATGGACATTCCTGAAGCCCTCAAAACATCTGTGACATCAGCGGCATTGTGTTGTGTGTGTATTTAGAGTGGCCTTTTATGTGACCAATCCAGAGCACACCTGTGCATTAATCATGGTGTTAATCAGCATCTTGATAAGCCAGACCTGTCAGGTGGATGGATAATCTTCGCAAAGATGGGGCAAGGTTCACCACTTTGTGAAAAACTGATTGTTTAAAAGGATATTATTACATCGGCCTGGTAAACACAGTTTGTTGGGAAATAATTGCATTCTGTTTTTATTTACATTTTACACAGCATCCCCACTTTAATGGAATAGGGTTTGTGCATCTGATTGTGTAGAATTAAAGCATGGTGTAGTAAGGTTGTACCTACTTTATTGACGACTGGAGTGAACTTAGTCATAAGCCATCTCTTGACTCTTCCGCACACAGCGTGCCACCTTTTTCTTAAAAACTCCTTTAGGATCCTCCCGCCACTCTTTCTGCAGGGTATTACACACAAGAAAACCATTAGACTAGAAAAGCAAGACTGAACTGTGCTGACTTTTAATACATGTAGACACATCCCCCCTTATCCAAATGTATACATACTGTAGATATACAGAGATTAGGAATATTTTCTCTCATGGCTTGCGAATTAAGTGTCCAACATACATCACTGGGTGGCAAACTAACCCCAGCATGAGTGTTATTATGTGAGACAGTGGGCACTTACAGCTGCATCCACATTGGCAGGAGAGTCTCCATTGGGGTCTGCCAACATGGAGATAACACTGAGCATGATGGTCTCTACTGTATGGATTGGCAGCCAGCGCTCCTCAGGCTTCTCGTAGCCGTACTTGTCCTCACCAGGCTCGTGCAGAATGGAGATGCAGACATCGCCATTTTTTGCCACTGGCAGAAAACAAGACACAGAGATATGTTTGTAAAATGCAGAATCAGATGCTAGATTAGATACTACTCGGCCTGGGAAGTTCGCGAAGTCTTACCATTTGGATGCCAGATTTCCGTGATGAACTTCATCTTGGGAGGCCTCAGAGGATAGTCACGGGGGAAGCTTAAGGTCGCTTTGAAGAAACCTCCTTCACTACAAACGACAGAGAAGATGGCGTTCACATGTACTGTACACTAGGGATTAAGAGTGAATGTAAATTCACTGGTAAATAATTTCACTCACAATAATGTGTCTTGAGGCCCGATGACGACCACTTCCCACTGATAGATGTCATCATCATCTACAAGGCCCGCAGAAAAGCCATCCACCGGGTTCTTGGTGAGCTCTGAAATTTAAGTCAGAATCAGCTTGTACACAAGTATGTACAGACACAAGCAGCCATCTGCCAATGTTTTTTTTACAATAATCCCTCAAATGTGGTTATTAAACTCGTGTGACAAAGATATTTTAAAGACTAACAATAAACTTTGTCTAAAATTACTTCACTGGGAATTTAATAACTTTTTATCACCCCAAGAGTTGTTTCTGCATTATAATCTCTAAAAATATTAGCACATATTGGACAACATACTCGAATACCGATATGTCTTGGATAGGCTAACACTGGACAATAATATCAGTTTAGTCGGGCTCTAACAAACACTGCCAAGAAATAAATGTTAAATGGATATAAATATACATATGAACAAGTACACAAGTCTAATGTTATATACATGATTTGCAGTAGCAGTACTGATATATGGTTGTAACTGTAAAATATAATATTTAACAAACCTTAAAGGTGCACTGTGTAGTTTTGGTGAAGCAATTTTAATCAGAAGAAAAAGATCATTCAACAAACCAAATAAACAAACTGTTTGTTTTCATGACTGAATAAACAAACCTTAAAGGACAACACAATTTCACACTGATTTACTATGTTTATATGTGGCGGACCCTGCCACCGTTATAGCTTCAAACAGTGTTCTGGGGACCTTATTTTCCTCTGAGAACAGCTTGTTTATTCAGTTATGAAAAAAATAAATTTGTTAATAAGAAATAAGTTTGTGTTGTTACCTTAATAATGTTGTAAATATTAAAATTCTGAGTTTGGATTTCACCTCCAGAACGACATAGTGCTCCTTTAAAACCTGTTTGTAAGCGTTCATTTGTCAAACATGGAGTATAACAACGTGTCGAGTGAATGCATCACATTAGCTGTTGTTTGTTAGTGCGTGTGTGGTGATTTTGAAACGTCCTGTGGTTATTGAGCAACGACAGCTAGCCTCAGTCACACATCCTCTCCGCAGTGACCAGCTGTCTGGGAACAAGTTACACTGCCCGTACACGTGTATTTCAACTTTGTTGTGCCGGGCTCTGTCTGTAGGTCAAAAACAGCGAGCTAACCACACTGAACAGCGGCCAAATGAAACGTAGCTGCTGCTCTCATGTGGCGATTCAACACACAGTAAAATAAGCTGTAGCAGCAACAGTTAGCCAACTTACCTGCTAATTGTTTACGTAGTAACAACGAGGACCGTTCCGTCATTTTACAGCCACTGCTATACCGGTATACCTTTTTAATTGTTGGTGTTGTTTATGTTAACTAACGCGAGGCGACTTTCAAGCTGTCAGCACGGTAAGTTAAACATCAGGTAGAGAAAGTGAAGCACACCGTCCACGTTTTCTCTTCTGCCCGTCTGTCTGACAACACCAATAACACGAGTCAAAAAAAGGAAAAAAATTTAGTGTGATTTTTTTTTTCCTTCCGCAAAACTTCTCAGGCAAACTTTTCTTCCAGGTTGTGTAGGGACCAACACTTGAATGAAGGTTAAAGTCAGAGCTAGGGCTGTGGATGAGAAACGGGTCTGTAAATGTAAGCAAAAGAGAAGGAATTTATTGCTAACACAACCAAGGAAGTGCTGCCTGCAAGGCCCAACCCAGGGCGTAATTATTGCTGACATCAACTTTTCTTCTTCGTGTAGCTGTGCAGCAGGATGCGCCCCCCACTGGCGCATTACTGCAGCCAACAGTTTGTTATTAATACTACACCTTCTATATTTGTATTCCCTGTAGACCTGTGAAGTGAAGAAAATACAGCACCATAAGGCCAGAAGTATGTGGACACCACTTTGGGGTCTGGGCTTATATTCATTGTTTGGCCTGTAGGGAAATCTTAATGTAACAAAGCAGAGTCCACAAAGAAATGGTGGCTCCAGTTTGGTGTGGAAGAACTTGACTGGGCTGCACACAGGACTAACTGAGATTATGTTCTCTGGTCCTCAGTGTTTTTAATGGGAATTTCAGGGGTTTAGCAACTGTGAAGGAGTTTCCATTCCATAATAAAAAGAATAATAATTTCCATGGTGAGTATTTTACAGGCTAATTCCAGTATTTTTAGACTCTTTTTAGACGATACATTTGAATTTGACTATTTTAAAGCCAAATTAATTGAGAATTACAATAACATCTCTCAGTGTTTCCCCACCACAGTTTTATTCCTGGTAGTGTGAAGGAGGCCGAAACAGTCTGAGTAGTCCATATAGCCTGTAAAACATCGTCCCAGTCTGGATTGTCTTTATTACCTTCGCCAAGGATTACCTTTATTATGTTTTTGCCCGTGTCTGTTTGTTGTTGTTTTGTTGGTTTGTCAGCAAGATTAAACTAAAATTATTGAACTGATTTACACAAAACTTGAATAGGAGGATGGGTCTTAGCCCAGATTAGACCCCATTTACTTTTTGTGCGTATCCTTATGAAGGGACAGATCTAGGAATTTTCCCTCCCTTTTTTTAACATTGTGTGATAGTGTTTTTTTCAACATTTTTGTTAATTCAAGGCAGCTCTCAAATACACCCACAACCTCACAGCTTTCCATGCCAACTTGTGCTCCAATCTCTAAAAATACCACAGCAGTCCTTACATCCACTCAATACAGTGCCACTAAGAGCTCTAAAACTATTTCAGGCTTGACCAAAGATCGTCCCCCTATCGGTGCAGTCAGTGCATCGGATGACAAAAAAACCTGCTTTGGTGTTACTTTTCTAACTCTGGTGAATACTGGCTAATCATCTGGCAACAGCCTTTCGTAAATAATTATTGATAAATACTTCTACTTGTGTAACCTCATCATCATTTTGCTTTCTTATCTTCTCCAGTACTGATGGATCTATTTCAGGATTTGCTAACAGCCATGTTGTTATACCAAGCCAGCGCATCCTGAAGCTGTCTTTGTCTTGTTTTCTTCCTTTTTCTCTAGGGGAACATCAGGCTTATTTTGTACCTTTTGACACCTTATACAGATCCTTTATGTACCTTGATGTTATTGCAAAAACTCTTATCATGCTTACAGTCTGGTGAATAGCAGCACAGAATTCACATGTGGGTGTTTTACACTCTCGTATCTGTCCTCTTACAGCTTTTACTGTCTCCCCATTTAAACAGAAACTCTTAGGGAATTCAAACCATAAATATTAACTCTGAACCTTGCTTGTAAACATGTAAAACCCTCTATTCACTTTTCACTGGCCTGTATACAGTCATGGTTTAATAATGGAAAAACTGCATGTTTTACCTTGACATTGAACACTACATCAACTAGTCTCTAAAGCACCCCGTTGCTAAGGTAATTCATTCTGTCTGCTTCACACTGACCCATACAGTTTGTCCAGCAAAGAGTTTTCCTAATTTATCACACATCGGGTTCCCTTAATAATGTATTCCTCCTCCTCCGATCTGTAATATTTATCAACTGCCGTAGTTGTCTCTGTTTTACATGTGGTAATAGTCTTCTCATCTTCTAACACTTGTATTCTAGCAACTGTCTTTGACTAACCATGCTTTCACCACTGATGTTTCACACCCTCCAAAACTTAACATCTTATTCCATCATTATTGTACTTGATATTTTCTCACAGCTCTCTTTTGTATAACCACAAGCCTCATTCCTTCATATCATGGTGCTGCAATCTGTAAAATAGTTTATCCTCAAACGTATCAATAAATGTTTGAATTTCTTGCTGATTAGCAGAAAAAGCACACAGCATGCCTTCACTATTTTCTTGTCTTGAACTCATTTGCATCCTGACTGACATCCCAATTAGACCTCCCTTGACTCCTCCAGGAGCGTCTCTGCTGCTTCAACAAATGCTCCAGTCACCTCAGGTCTTTTACCGACTTGTTTGTTTTTTTTGCTCACAGGCAGCCACCACACATGCAGAGAAAAGGCAGTTTTTTTAATCAAATGTGAATAAATAAATAATACATTTCTACTTGAGTTGGTCTTGAGGATGGTATTTTCCTGCACGCTCGCAGACCCCTGCTGTCACCCTCACTTCCTTTAAAAAAGCTTCCTGCGTATGATCCATACCACATTTCCCACATCATCTTGCATCCCCGCAGACTTCAGAAACCTCCAACATTTGAAAGAGGACAAGGGTGGGTGTATAAATTCTTGATGTAACTCGTGAAGCGTAGCATTATTTCACGCAGAATACTGAAGTCATGACTGCAGTTGTTAGTTGGCATCAGTTGTTTGATTCATGCTTTGCAATCACCAGCTCATTCTCTAGCTGGTTGGCTGCCAGTCAGTTTATATAGGCCATGCTGGCCATTATAACCTTCTCACTATTGCTCTGCTGATAAGCTCATTCCAACACTGTCAGCTCCCTCCACCACCATAACTTCCTCATTATGTGCTTTATTTTTTGTATTATTCTTCACTAAAATCTAATGTTCGTATATGTGTCTATTAATGGGAGATTTGTTCTTCTATGAGAATCCCTTTAGAAGGTTCTCTGCCAAATCTGCCTGCATAATAGTCATGTCTTTGAGATTCCCTAAACTTGACACTTGTTGGATTGAATTTTTCTCCTTTGTACCCATGTTGGGGTCTTACAATGGTGCATAGATAGTCTTGTCTCATTGTAAAATCCAAATTCTATATCCAAGGGAGATTTTCTGTCAACACCATAAAACATATATTTTTTGCCTTTACTACAGTCTGGCATGTAGCTGTCAGCTATCTCTTCATTTAAGAAAGCAATAGTATTTTCATTGTTTTTGCATGTAAAACGTAAACAGAACCAAAGCTACAAATTGTCAGATGGTAAGACAATGTTAAGACCGAGGGTGTACTGTAATAGTGCGGGTCCCAGGGCTGTGGCTACCGTATTGACAGCTGTGTACATCTTAGGTTAAGGGGTATCCAGTTTTAAGGACTTTGAAATTGTCTCTCTGCTCTTTGCAGATGATGTGTTTCTGTTGGCTTCATCAGACTGTTGCCTTCAGCATCGATGGGGCCATTTGTAGTCGAACGTGAAGTGGATGCGAGTCAGCACCTCCAAGTCTGAGGCCATGGATCTCAGCTGGAAAATGTTGGATTGCTCTCTGAAATGAGGGAGAAGTGAAGCACGAGATGGTTGGGCGGATTGATGCAGTGTCAACAATAACTCAGCCATTGCACAGGACCATTGTAGGGAGGAGGGTTTTTCGATTTACCAGTCGATCCATGTTTGAACCCTCACATATGGACATGAGGATTGGGTAATGACCGAAAGAAGGAGACTTCGGACGCAAGAGCCCAAAATGAGTTCCCTCCTAGGGTGCTGGGCTCACCCTTTAGGTTTTTTTTGAGCATCTGATCACAATATTGTCTTTCCATGAAGGTTTTTGGGGGAAGTCCAACTGGGAATAGACTTGGATGTAGAACCAGAACACACTGGACAGGTTGTACATCTCATCTGGCCTTGGAAAGCTGGCGGAGAAGGCGGAGCTGTGAAACTTTGCTGCGGAGAGGGACATTTGGACTACATGTCTAGCTTGCTGCCACTGCGACTGTATAAGTGGCAGAAAATGGATGGATGGGACTAGCAATACCATAAAGCAGAGACTATACATAGTGTATATGTGCTGGTCTCATTATGATACTATTAAATGCTGTATTATTAGGCAGTGATATAGAGCATTGATGTTAAAATTCTCCATGCATTTCCCTCTGTGCACATTACCAACGACTGCACTCAAACAAGAATGGGAAAAGATACAGAGCCCTGGTCAGTGGCTAATAGCAGGTAATTTGTTGCATTGATTAGAGCTGTCTCGCTGCTGTTCTGAGGTCGAAACCACATTTGAGTATGCTATCGATACTCTTTACACTGAGAAAGTGAATTGAGTTACTGACCCACACCTCTTTACTCGAGAATGCTCTATGAAATGGAAGATTACACCTCTTTAAAGTGTTTTGAAAAGTGCCCACTGCCGGTGATTTAAATGTACCTGCAGAAGCCTGAAACCTGGGAATCACATATAAAGTCAGTCTATTTTCTCTAAAATATCAAAGGCCTGATGAGAAAAAGATCAAGTGGCAGATTGTGACTGGCTCTGAGAAATGAAATTATTTATTTATGTTTGTGTCTGCCTCATTGGAGATAGATCTTGTCAGAACTAGGGCCAACTTAACAATAAAAGAAATTTACCACTAGCTCAGAGAAACAGCTGATTTCCAGACGTTTTGGTCAAGCGTATGCAACCTGAGTCAGACTGGCACTAAACACAACCTTTAAAGAGATTGTCTGATGCTCATGGAGTGTTTGGCTCTATGAACTCAGCGGGTAACACTGAATCTTTGAATGAAAAGGAGTTAAAGCAAACACCAGTCTGAGCCTTGGGCACTGCTGTTTATAGAAACTAGAGCAGCTTGAAAGGCACTTGCTGATTCAAGTGCTATTCAACACAGATAGCTCTATCATTCATGAAAACATGATCAAAGCTAAGTTTCATTCCCAAGGTCAAGCACAAATGGCGTGGAAAGATACAGACTCCCCACTGTGACTTTGACACCCTGTACTGTTACTTGTAAGAAGTCTCATTTGACGTAATGCACAAACCCTGTCCACATGTGCCTGATGGCTTGTTTCTCTCAATTTGCATAAAGCCTATCGTCTGTGACAGTCATACTTACTATGATAGCTCATACTATTCAGTACTACTCTGTCGTTCACCACAGAGTTTGCTATATTGCTGTTGTACAGCAGAGTCATTTGGTCCAAGTTCCATGCAAGTCCCAAGTTATTTTTTCTTTGGCAAGCCAAGTAAGGTCGAGTACTTAGTTAAGGAACCCCCGCCCAAGATATTGCAGACTTAAATGGAAGTATCCAGTCTTTATAAAGAGAAAAGGCAACCCACTGAGCAATACACATCCAAAAGACGTCAAATCAGCATCTTTCAACATTCAACATCTGACAGCCGCATGTCAGCCTGGGGCAGACGCTCTGCCGGATGAGGATGTAAAACCTTTATTTTGGAAGGATGTCACTTGGACGTCAATTGTGAATATTAAAGAGACATCACAAAAACTTTCATTCTGGATCCTCAGTGGACGTGTTTTCAACATCTGACAAAAAGGGTTGATTTGATGTCTTTTGGATAAGTTTTGCTCAGTGGGAAGGTATTAGCACTTGTACTGTATACTGATGGTATTATTCGCATATCTATCGTGAGTCCTCATCTGCAATTTGCAATTGTGACCAAGTCTAAGTTTTCCCTAATTTACTGATGATTCAGCCACTGGTGGATTGATTGTATTGATGGAGCATTTACGGAGCTTCTGGGACTGAAAAGCAAAGCCGATGCATTCTTTCTAATGGCCAGCAGGAGGCGGCTTCCCTGGTTTCAAAATGAAGTCTGATTGTATGTAATCGTGCAACAAAATGACCCAACTTCTCACTTGATTCATTTCCTTATAAATATTTACTTCTCAGTCACTTGATATGGTATATGGTCACCACTGGCTCTGGAAAACCCAGATGGTGACGGCCGCAATGCCAAACTTGGTAGTCCACAAACCAATGGGTGACATTACGATGGGTTTACACTTGGATTCAGCTCACATTGATGGATAAAAGCTAGAAAGAAATATACTTTACTATTACACTTGAAACTGCAAAATGCCGAGATAAAGCCACAGTCTTTGTGCGAAAGCAATTAGCACAAAGGTTGTAACTACTACTGCACCGAGAGCTGGTGGGATTACTGCCTCTCCTGGGATTATGATAGTTGTAAAAAAGGTCACAATGATTTGCTGCCTAGAACCAACGGTGTTCTTTTTTTTTAAGACCAAAGATCCATAGATTTTGAACTTTGTACACCCCGTTCTCGAGGAAACCATGTGAAGTAATTAATAGATTCAAACCTCAGGGGCGCAGAGATTACGTGCTCATCTCCATCTGTTTGTTTTGCCAGTCTTTGACACAGATATTCCAAAACTACTGCCATGAAACTTACAGCACACATTCAAGCACCAGCAGGAAGAGGACTATTGATTTTAGTGACCCTGTGACCTTTCCTCCAGCGGTGTTTGTTAACTCAACTACACGTACTGCAGTTTCTTGAATCAGGATCAGGAGTGCCAATTACTGGCTCGACTATTGCTGGCCAGCCCGCAAGAACGAAATTTAAGTACTCTCCAATGGATGTCCATAAAACTAAATTTCTTGGCTGAAAAGGGTGATCTATTTGAAATAATTCCTCACCATTATTCAGAAAATTCACTTTAATCTATGGATAATTACTGAACCAATGACTTCTGTTTAGGAGGTAAATGTTGTAAATTTGAACTTTAACTACTTTAATGTCGTTAATTTCTTATTTACTTACTAATTTACTACACAGAATCCTGGTTGAATTTTATCTTTGCTTTGGATCATTGAATCTTTTCAATGCGTGTGTTTTAATCACTGTGTGGGTTTTAACATTGATTTCTGGGGTGATGCAGAATTGATTATTTACAATGGGGCACTGTGGTTCGTGGTCAAAAGCAAGAAAGGTCTAAAATATAACTTTTTTAAACTGTTAAAAAAAAGAATAACAACCGCAAAAACCCATAAAATGGCTCCATGCATCTCAGCTGGTGTAATCTAAATCTCCAGAAGCCCAGAAGACTTTATATTTCTGCTCGATACGAAGCCCGGTCGAGCTCATGCAACCATGGGGGTGGGTAGATAACGACTGAATTTTTTTATTTTTTAGTACTTGGTGAATTTAGCCTTTAATGTCAGTTCATCCCTTGCTTTGTTTTTCTTTACAGGGGGTTTGAAGTGCTCGCCCATTTTCCTTAAGGTTGACTTCTTTTATGTAAAGTTTTCATCACTACGCGGCTTATTGAAGGGAAGACGTCAGTTTGGGTGTTTCAGCACCATGGAGAGAGACATAGTGGGAAACAGCTTTAACTGAACTAACTCCTGTCACTTCTCTCTGCTTAATATACAGTCAATACAAAATGCCTATGAATTGCCTTCATTTTGCTTCATAGCTGTCAGGCGTAGTGTTGAACAGCAGTAATTTTCATGTCTGTTCGAGGGAAAGCATTATGTGATTCTTAGAAGTAGAAGTCGTGTAAATGCTATTGACAAAAAGTCAGTATTTCTTCTTGATTCTCATATTTTCATTGTCATATTTTTTTTGAAAGCAGCCATTGACGCAGAATTTTCTTTGTATAGATAAGGACTGAAGAAGATGAAGAGCAGAAAGACAAAGACAGCCTTAGTTCTGCAGATGTACTGCAGGTTGACGTTACCTTTCAATAGATGGCAGTGTGACCCACACTTTATATGGACAGCTTCTGTGTCTGCAAATGCGGATGAGCTAAAGATTACATTCTGCAACTTCTGTGATTCGAATTGTTTGACAGTTTACTTATTTATCTGTTTTCTCCTACGAGGTTGCTGTGCGTGCAATTTTCTGTGCAATCTTGTTCGACAAACACACCAGAGAGCAGCCTATACTGCAGGCACTAGTGATTCCTGTGAAGTAAATGTGTGATAAGAACATCACTTTCACTGTCGAACATCCTTCCTGATCATCTGGGGAACTGCAACTGCAATCTTGCAGACGTACAGCGGCTTTCCCCACTTCCCAGGACACAGACTCTGCTGTTATTCTGTAAATGTATCCTCTGATAGACAGTATTGATTTGCAACTCTAATGGGAACAATGCAATTTTATGTGACACAGTCAGTTTTACACTGGTTTTGTGCTTTCCAAAAACAAAGCGAGAATAAATTAAAAAATAAACAACTAGAAACGTATCTGCCATACAGTGATATCCCAAATTTGGGGATTTTAGCCTGATGTTTGACATTTGTGTGTAACTCTTGCCAGCGTGTGTTTTATTTTCGTGCTGATACGGCCTGGTTTAAATAATGGAGTATTAAATCCCCCAGGGACAGCTCAACGCCCTGCATGGCTGATTACATCCTGCTTTGATTTAAATGCACTCATCCCTCACAAACATCACCGGAGTCCCCCCTGTTCTGCCCGGAAATTAGTAGGCCAGTCAAAACGATTAATAAATGGCTGGTAAATAAATCTAATTGTATCACTGTCAGCCAACACTTCACACTAGGGGTTCCAATATCACCCTGCCTGTCCAAATTAGGGCAGAATTAAAAAAGATGGGTTTTTCTTTCAGTATTCACAGAAATCTCCAAAGAAACCCAGCCGGCTTTCTATTAGTCAGCTGTGAATTACAAAGGGATAAGAAAGAAAAGGGACTTATGTTACACAAAATGTGTCATTTTTTCCCTCAAAAGCATCAAGTGTCAGGTCATATTACATGTTTATGACCTGACTTTCATACCTGGAGGTGGAGAGGGCGGTGGTGGACTTAGAGGCGAGGAGGCTGCCAAGCAGAGCTAACTTGTAGCCACAGTAGGCAGCTGTTACAGGTTGCCTTCAGGAAACTCCAGGGTTGGGGAAAACCAGAGGACATCTTTTTCTATAAAACATGATCCAGTGTCACAAAATCAGTGATAGTTGGGGCTGTGTGTGATGAAGTGTCATAAAGCGCTATGCACTGTGATCCTATCCGCTCACCAAAGTTACATGGTGCAGAAATATGCAATAGGGGGCCGGACTGGCTGAGACAGGGGCACTATTCATTCTATGACAAATCACTAATATGAAAATTATTTTGAAGGTGTTATTTAAGGGTAAACATAATGTTGCTTTATGCCAAAACATGACTTTTTTTTTAACCCTAACCCTAAACAAGTGGTTTTAATGCCTAAACCTAACCACACCATTAGCACAACTTGTCGCAGCATACCTATTGTTTGAAGAAACGTGCATTGCCAACATCTATTCTGGCGATTGGGTCGAACAAAATCACTCTTCTGTTACATTGTTCACAACTCATGTCCACAATAAAGCCATAGCCTGTGGTGAAGGCTCACAAGCAGACTGTTTCATAAGGCAGTGTTGAACCAGTGTACAATTAGTCACGAGTCTAGCTTGTAATTCAAGATAAATTATAGATTACAGGCGAATATGACACATATCACCCCTTGAAAACAAATGAGAATGCTTGTATGCAAAATAGTCCTCTGATGTATTTTTCATTGCTTGTTGACATTTCAGTGCAGGACCTTTAAAACTGCTACCGACACACTGCTTGCTGCTTTGTCTGCTTATAAAAACCAATTGCCCTATCGCTGATCATTGTCTAGTAAAGTAATAGGCAGAGGGCCCCCTCAGGCTTATGACCAGGAATAGCTGTCCTGATTGTCCTCTCAGTTGGTGGCCGTGAATTAGAGGCTTCATGTTGTTCAATTTTCATCAATGTTCCTATTTATTCACTTATACGGATAAGCTATGGTACAGAGGAAACTGATTGATTAACAAGATTACAGGATGAAAACAAGATTGGCCTGGATAAAGGAACATCTAACAGAGATCACTCATGCACGCAAACGGGTTGGAGGAGAGGCAGAGTGTGCAGAATGAGTTTAATATTCCCCTGAAAGAGTATTACACTTTGAAATATTAATCTACTTTTGAGAAGTATGATTATGTGGTATCACATCTAGTTTTGAGGAGAAAAGCCCTTGAATCAGAGTGCACAAGTACCATCGATTTTAAATGGAAGACTTCTCTTTTACAATTTTGTCCTGCTTCAAGTGTTTTAGATCAAATCCCTGTTAATGGAGAAGATGAGATGAGATATTCCTACACTTGCAGCAGTTTTCAGTCGACATTTCTTTGATGGGTAACAACTGTTCCGAAGCATTTCACTCTTTATTTTTCTTTTCTTTAAAGCCAATTTTTGTATGTGCTTAAGAGTTATTTGCTCCAAACTAGGCTCACAAACAGATTCTTGAAATGTATTTACCATTGATGTTTTTAGAGTGCACACATGGGAAATTCTCACGTACTATGAGACTCGGGAGGCAGAAACGAGGTTACTGATAATCTCTGTCTGAGAAGCGGAATTTTGATGTATTACTCTGTAACATGACTTTAATGAACACAGGTGGTGCAGTCACAATAATAGTTGGGGTAATTGCGTTTTGTCCCACGCTTCAATATGTCTCAACGTGTTCTCGAGATTTGCTCAAATCAGATGAAACACAGACATTTTTTATATCCTATTTCAGAAAAGTATACGAAAAAATTCTATTTTCATTAAACACTTCTCCTGTTTTTGACACTTCACACATGCCTAATATCTCCCTGTAGCCTTTCATCAATCAATGTTGTCACTGAAATGGAGTAAAATTTGGAATGACCTACCACGTGCCCTCCGTATCTCACTCTTAAAACTCATCTCTGTGCTGTGATCACTTTTAAAAAGACATGTTGTTCAATGTGTTCTGTTCGCTTCTGTATTGTGTATTGTATATTTGTCTTATTGGTAATGTTACTCTTTTTGGTACGTTTTATACTGATGTTCATTACCGTGCTCTGTCCCAATCACATAAACAAATTTAAAAAAAGTTCACAAAGGTCGTTCACACATATTCAAAATATTTGCCTTTTTTTATGATATTGACCCAATCAGCGCATTTGGCTCTTTTAATGTGGTTACTCCCAAATCATGAACAGAGTGATTCACCAGCTTTAACTTTTCTTTTAGAGTAGTTCAGCCAATTTGATGAAAAAATACGATTAGATGAAAAAATTATACATTGAGTCACTTTTAGCACCTGAACACATCATGACTCCGAGTGTGTGCTTGCGAGAAAGCAAACAAGCAGAGAAGAGGAATCAGTTAAACAGCTACAAGTGTCAAATGGATCAAACTATTATAATGTACGATAAACAGTTGACATAAATGCCAGGAGGCACTGGATAAACAGCAGAAATATCAAGCTTACAGTATAGATACATGTCTGACAAAGCTAAACTAATTTAAACACATTGCTAAAAATGAATAAATAAGCATTTCAAGTAGTTAGCTTAAACAATTGGATGAGAAACAGCCAACCTCTGCCCCTCCAAGTAGTATTAGTATGAATGCTGGCAGTTCAATTGTATGAAAAAAAATGTGCTGCCATCTGCTATTATGTCCACTTATATATAATACATTATTAATGTTATGTCTGCTGGAGGATGAGAATCAATATTATATGGTAACCTCAACTCACTAACCTGTAGGTCACACTAAAAACAATCATAACATGTCAACTGGAAAGTCTCCAGTTTCCTTTAGATTTACTTGTAACTCCTGGTGATCAAGAACTTTGTGTGCTTTTTTCCCTGACATGAACCCTGTCACCCACATCAAGCGCGTACTCTACCTCACTTGTCAAAACTTTGCATCCTCAAGAGCAAGATGATCGCAGGCTCCCAATATATGATTTACATATTTAAATGTGGTGTAGGCGGCGTGGAAACATCCCAGAATAATCTCAAAAGGTGAGAAAAAGTAACTTCAGGCCAGTTTTAAGTATTTGGGCCTCACACTGGTGTGCTATTTATTCTTTTCCTTGTCTTAGAGTACCAGGCATACTCGCATGAAACTCGACATTAAGGTGTCCCAGACTTCTTTGTCCTCAATTCTGCCGGTTAAAGCACATATGGTCCTAATTACTATGGAGACGTTCTGGGACTGAAAAACGAAGAGAGCAGTGCTCCCGAAGGCTTTTGGCAATTTTGGGTGCTTGACTTTTTCGAAATTGAAAAGAAACATATGCAGCCGCCTCTAGACTATACATTTCTCCAGAGGTTTCAGCCAGTAAGATGGTGCTTTTAGTCACTTCATCCTCATCACACAAACGACCATATAGGTCGACTGGGAAAGAGGCCTACAATGACCCATATTTACATTTCTTGTTAGGCTGCAAACTCTACTGGTCCTAGTGATTATCATGGCAGCTAAGAAGGAAGTCAGGTGGGACGGTATAAAGAACGACAAGGAAGACGGGGTGGATGATTGGGTAAACACAGGAGGCTGCTGTGTGAAACCAAAAGTCAGCACTGGGCTATTTTAATTTACTTACGTGGTTAACTTATGTCACAAACGTACCCATCCCTGATAAATAATGTATCTATTTTAAACCACAGTGTTTTCCTAAACCTGACCAAGTAGATTAAAGTGCCTAAACCATACCGAGAACTTTTCTTGTCTAAACCTAACCACATTTTTTTTTGCCTCAACCTTACCAACCTTCAGCAGGACTCCAGCGGTAATGGCAGGCAAGTTGTGTCCATCCTGAAGAGCACGATTAGAATTAGAAACAGGCATCCAATCAGTAGATTTCTGATTGGCAGCCTGAGTTTGACGCTTCTCCCCACTTGTCATTAAGAGTTATCCAGTGTGAGCATCCGTCTTGGGGGATGATTGACGGGCAGCTGAAGTCTTATTTTACTTCAGCTGAATTGGGGCCTATCGATTGGGATAGTTAATATTCCTTGTATACTGCTAGTCCTTACCCAAAGCCATTTTTATTTTATTTTCTGACATGTTAAAGTCTGACTGCTGCTGTTTAAGGAAACTGGATGTGTGCTCATGATCAAAGACAGCCTCACTCGTCTGCCACAAGTGAAAAGAGCTCTGTTTTCACTGTGCCTACTTTGCATTACGTAGCTCTTTCCCTCAAGCCTTGTTTTGCTGTGGATTGAGGAGAGGACAAAATAAAGGCGACTGCTGCAATTTCATCCCTATTGGCCCCGTGGCAAATTGGCCCTTTATCAAACAAGGGCCTCATCTATCAAGCCAAAGACGGGTATTGAAATTGCCCCACTGGCCACAAATCAGACCAATGGATCGGCCTTTATCTCAGACAAGGCCGTCATCACTCTGTAGTGGCTGGAAGGGGAGGAACTGGGCCATTTAAGAGACTATCCTGCGCATCTTTGCTGATGGATGTGGCCTGCTTGACCTCTCCGTGACCAGGAGCTAGCTGGACGAGGGCCAAACCTGTGCTTAACCTGGATCATTATCTGGCTGCATGTATGTGTTTGATTCTCTTTCGCTGCAAGTCTCTGGCTTTGTCTTACCCTTTTGTTTTTTGGTTTTCCTTGACGCGCCGTTGCTATTGGTTTTTCCACCTCTATTACTGTTAGCTGTAGTTTTTCTAACCTCCTAATCTTGTCTGTCTTTGTCTCTTCCCACATCTCTTCTTCGATCCCTCACACACACTCTCTTTCTTTTTACCATTTTTTCTTCTAAATCTCCACTCTCGCGGCTCACATTCATTTTCTGCAGCCAATCAATGCAAATAGAGAAAGACCATAATGAAGGACAAGACAGATGGATGCCGTATTGTCAGCTGTGCCTCCCTGGTTTTAAACATTAGTCTGCCTGCTATGATTGATGGAATGCCGTATTCAGGTAATACCTCACTCTTGCCATATTCCCCACGAGCAGCTATCTGTAATGGTAAGATATCAAGACTGTCTGGCTGGCATAATCCTACTGCGTGTTTCTGTCGATGTGAGCAACATAAATTGTATTGTAAATATTGCTACTTCGAGATTAAAACTGATGTAAACCGATGGTTCCCCCCCTCCACTGCTGATTCACATTGACACAAAGATCCATTTACAAACAGGTCAAAGTTATGACAAATTTTCCAGTCAACAAGTTTTGATCTCAGAAGTGCCAATGACAGCGACGCAGAGCGATCAGTCTGACCTGTGATCTATCATTCACTGGCGCTCCTCCCTGGCAGCCGGCGTCTTTGCTCATCCTCCCTGATCAATTTTGTGACTTATGGGTTTAACTAAAAGCCCATCCACAATCTAATCCTCTTCTTAATTATGTTTTAACTGCTCTGCCTTTATTTGATTACATTCAATCACAGTGCAATGAACCCAATCACAGACAGGGATATTATCTGTACGTGTAGACTCATTAACATAAAGCTGCTTTGTGTCGTCGGGGCTGATTGGAAAGCATCAGGGACATTACGGGAACATGCATTTATGAGTTTCACAGGAGTGTTTGCGTTATTACAACTTGGGTCTAGTTTTTGGAGTTTTGGCCATAGTTTCTAGTGGTTGTGATAACATCATGCTCAAGTGATTTGTGAGGTCTGGGAATACGGATACATCACAACAGCCTGATGGGTTCAAGAACAGCCAAGACGCCGGGATAAAATGTTGACAGGTAATGTTTCTGCAAACCACTTTAAACTTGTCATAGGCCCATGTACCATAATGACAATTCTACATAACATGTCATATCACGTTAACATGACCTGTTAAGATCTGATCTGTCATATCAGAAGCTGGAGGAGATGGTGGTGGAGTTACAGTCAGTAAGGCTGTCAAGCCAGGGACAAGACTACATTTTAACATTTGTGAGATTCAAACCACTGAATATAATTGATGAAGGACCAAAGTGTTTCAGCATTTATAAACATGACACCACTGGATATTTTAAAGCAGGACGCGGGACAATTTTCAGACATGTTTGTGAAGACAGAAACAGGTATTTTGAGCCAATACATGATCTTTTCCTAACCCTAACCATGTGGTTATTGTGCCTAAACCTAACCAGAGCATAAACACAATGTTGACACAACATGAAATGTAAAGTATGCAAATATCCATGGTTTTCAGAAACGTACATTGCCAACATTTACCCTGGAGATTGTCTGGGGTAAGAAACATGAGAAGTAATCCAGTAATACTGTAATAGCGAGCACTATGCAAATGTTGGTATTAATAGTTCACTGCACAGGTAAACTCTATGCTTGCACAACAACAGCTAGTACAGTGTGTCAGATAGAACCAGAAATGAATGAACTGGACTTCTTTCTTTCACTGTTTTAGCATTCGAAGAATAGTGCTGACCCAAAGAATCATACTCTCATCATCATTGTGGTGTGAACTTAGCAGTAAACAGGTTGCAAAAGACTGCCTGAGATAGAAGAATCATTATTGTATTCACACGCACCATGAATTCAGGATAGAGCAAATATGGGCAGAGATAGGAAAAGAGATGGTTGCTTTATGTAATACAATGTAGATAAAAATTGTGTCAGGTACTTGGGAAAAAGCGTACTTCAAAAGCTACAGGCAATCCAGAAAAACTCCAGACTTGGAGCCCTGGTGAGGACCTAGAGGGTAGTACATGTTGGTGTTTTTAATTATTTAACTTTTAATGATTTAGCCACTACAATGAAGGCTTTTAATTATCTCCTTCCTCTCCTTTAGAACATTTTCTTATATTTGGAGTGCCTGGATTGCCTCTGGTTGTCTCTCATTTTTGACTCAGCACCTGCCCTTTTTAGCTTGGATGTGAGTGTACACTTCTATTTTTACAATGTTTTATAGCCATTGCAAAAGATGACCAAACTGCAAAATTGACACCCAAATTGTAATAATCTAGAATTTCAGAAAGTCAAGCAGCCTGATGCTCTTTGTATGGTCCAGTGTGGATAACACCACCTGGCTGGTGCCTCCAAGCAGTTTAAAATAAATGCAAAGTATTTTTTTGCGAACGCTATTTTTACGCACAACTGGCACATGTGAGGTAGACTGCATAATCCCACAGCTTGCCCTTGGTGCAGGGCGAGAAAATGGAGCACCATGAAATGCTAATCAAATTTAGGGGAAACCAATTCTGAATTCTGAATGCCTTATCCCAACCCATCCCCTTGACTCAGTATGTGCGAGGTGTTATCAGTCCCCCGGGGGAAGCAAGGGAACCTTGGCCTGCACAGTGTTAAGGAAGGGAACGGCGGAAGTCTTCAGGGGGAAGAACACCCACACACACAATGGATGACTGCAGAAAGTAAAACAGGTCAGGACTCCAGTGGTCTGATAAGGCAGAGCACTCATGAATTAAAGAGTGGTGGAGGAAATATGACATTTTTTCTTTCCATTCAGTCTATCGGGACTACTTGCTTGCCAGTGAAATTACCTGGAGAGAAGCCGGTCCGATAATGGACTGCCAGCGACCAGATTCACTCTAGTCATTTCTCTCTGCTCGTAAGGGTGGATTGGCATTGAAAATTCAAAACACTTTCGCTGCCTTTTGGGAAATTTGAGAGACAGGGGAGTTACATTATCATAATAGATCATTTGTATCAGCTTAAATACCTATTTTTCTACCGTGTAATGGAAGCCATTCTTCCGCAAATCATTCCCTATTGGATGAATATTGGATTTACAAGGCTCATTGCGCTTAATTAAAGCAGCCACTGGGAGCCGTCATCATTCCCAAAAGTTATGTATGTTCACTTACATTAAGGTTTCACAGTAGGGTATTATATCAGGGTTTTTTTCCCCGGCGCTTTTCAACTCCGCAGCTCCAACCAACTTACACATGCAGATTATTGAATTGTTGTTTCGGGGGTAAATGAGGACCTTTGTTCTTCTTTACTCCTTCTGTAGAGAAGCGGATGATTAATATGGAAGTGGTAATGGCGGAGGAGGGCAGGGTTGCAATGGGTCTTCTTTCTCTAATGATTGGTTTAAGTGAGTGCTGTAATGGGCTGGGGTGCCAGAGCCGGTGATTTACGGGACCTCCTCCTGTCGTCGTGCCGCTGAGGCAGCCTAGATGGGTGAATCAGAGAGTTCAGCCATTCCTTCCCAATAATACCTAAAAATAAATAAATGAATTAAAAAAAATGCATTCACTCAAGAAGATGTATATGTATGCATATTAGTCTTTTTCATTCCTGCAAAGCCACGTGTGGCTCTGAATATTTATCACCGAGGGGGAGAGAGAGGAGTGGCCTTGTTCCAAGCTAACCTTTAACTGAGAGTGTGGGTGATGTCATGGAGGTGTGCGCGAGCCAAATGATGAATGGTGCTTGCAGAGAGAAAAGCTGGACGCAATTTCTTCCCATAAGCCCCAAAGTTGAAGCTTTAAGAAGCTCCTCGCTGCAGCGGTACCTCGAAAACAAGAACTCCAGTCCAGTTTTGTCAGATGCCTCTGGAGCAATATACATGAAGCAGTTATTTCTCACTTTGAAAAAGGTTATAATGTCCTCCATGGGGTCTTTTGGTGGGCAAACAAAGTGAAGGGGAGCCTGAGGGGGGGAAAGGTGGGTAAATAGCTTCTCTAATGGAGTCCTAATCTGTGGAGGCAATCTGCAGAGAGCTGCCCCTGGCTGTGCCAGTCGGGATGATGAGACAGAGGTGACAGCGTGGCAGTTATTATTAGTGGTATCATTGATCAGACAGCCGCAGCAGCAGAGTTGGAGGAGGATGATGGATTCGGTGGCTCCAGCCCAGCTGAGACATGAAGGCTGTCAGGAGCGGGTCAGGGAGGGGCTCAATGTGTCCGTGTGGAAAAGAGAGCGAGGATGAGGAGTAGGTGGTGTTGTTCTGTACTCTCATGTAAATCAGGTGGGGTCTTGGCCATAGTTCAGAGATGGGTTGGCTCTGTTTGACAGAAGTCATCCATCTCAGGCAGTGTCATGTTCCAGATGAAAGAGTTTATGTTTTAAGTTGGAGTACAGACAACTTGTACCCTGTGAGGACACGGATAAAAACAGGACTGATCATCAGCTTTTCACTTACCTCTCTGAAGGTTTGCCTGCTTTGATACAAAGTTTTTTTTCCAGCCCCATCTTTCCCCTCTGTTACTGTTGGTCATGAACTGATCAGAATGAACTTTGTAAGTCTAACTTCTCCTCAGAGAATCTATCCCTTTTGGCTTCCGGAGGCCTAGAATTAAATGATTGTCTGTCAGTAGTTATTTTATAGTTTCAGTCCTCATCTCATCCACCCAGGATTACAGAGGGCAAAATGGTATGAAAGAGTCAAACAGGAAAACAAGACGGCGACAAGTGTCACTTGCAAGGGACTCTGCTAGGTTGTAGTTCAGCAGAAGTAAATGCTAAACACAAGTGATTTGAGAGATCGGGTGATCAGGTGATCCTGCAGGTAATCATGCAGGTCATCTTGCAAGGCTTCAAGCGCTTGTGAATGAACATGGGTTGAATAGATTAGCATCATATGAGTGAGAGCGTACAGGCGTGGTTTAGATGTGACCACCAACGAGTGACTGTTCGTTTGAAAAAAAAGACTGAAACATTGTTCAAAGCTCTGATGGTTGAAAGGCTTGAAAACAACAAGTTGTTCAAACAAGTGGTTGAAAAGATGAAGGAAGCTGGAATCCACTGAACTACTGACAAAATCAAGCCCGCTGAAAAAGTTTGAATGTAGCCTACTAACGTTATAAGGCTAAAAGTCAAAACGATCACAACATTAACTAATGTTAGCTCAACAAACATGAACATGAAAAGTGACAGAACGCGCAAATTAATGAATAAACTGAATGTTCTCAGTACAGTTGCAAAAAAAAAAAAAAAAGGACTATGACCTGATGGTGGCACTAGATAAAAAGTATGGAGATCAACACAGTCATTTGGATTCATCATCTGGGAACCATGAATTTCAGAGCAATCCATCCGAGATTTGTTGAGATATTTCAGTTTGGAGAGGACTTCAAACAAAAATAGGACAAATCTGTTAGAAAGCTTTCTCCAATCAGTCCAGGCAGAGAGGAGCTGTTTTCCAAATTACCTGTGCTACCTACCCGTGACACATTTTCTCTCTGATATCTTAAAGCATAATTCATGATGTTTTTATTGGTGTTTTTCTACCTGAAAGTCTTGTAATGCCCTCAGGTATGGCAGCAGGTGTTTCTCTTTGAAAGTCTCAATCACAAGCTTCCCCCACTGAGACTAAAGACACGGGACTAGACGTAAAACAGACAAGACTGAATTAATTGAAAGACAAGTATTCTTCCTTAAATGAGTGCTTTTCAAGGTCAAATTCAGCAGAGAATCATTTGCTCTAAAGGAACTTGATCTTGGTGAGAGGTTTAATGAGTTTCACCAGAGCATGGCGCTGGCAGTTGTTGAAGATCTGAAAGGGTTGATCTTTTCAATAGACACCATTTCCGTCCTATTCATCTTTTTTTTTTTTTTTTTTTTTTTACCTTTGTATTATAGTGAAGGACTTTACACATTGTTCCATAGCAGCACAATATCTTTTTATATTTAGCGTACAGTATGAAAGACACAATTTTCTGCTGACAGCTGTGGCATATATGAATAATGTAGCAAAAAGACCATCATATCCAAGTGCCTACGAGTCAGACCAGAGTGCCATGTTATCAACTCGACTTTCATAAACGTATAGCTTCATGAAGCCTCGTTATAGATTTACATCTCAAGTTTCTTTGAACACGTCCCCAAATCTGGTTTTCTTATATTTTTCTATGACTGATATTTCAGGATAATACTTGCTACCTGGGTGAGATCTAATGTCAGTGCTGTGTCAAGGAGCCAGCAGCATTTGTTAACCTATGTTGCGAAAAATTCAGTATAATCAAGGGTTTGATGAATCATATATCCTGTGTGAAGATAATCATGAGAAATGTATGTAAAAGGACAATATTAACAATCATATGTATGTTCCCTGGTTTAGAAATGTGCCATTAAAAACACATCTCAGAGGAGGGTTTTAAAGAAAATAGGTGGAATCTCCAACAATATAAAAACAAGGAGCCCTGAGAGCTCCAGTTCAGTCTGATCCCTGGATTGGCTCGAGTTTGTTGTCATTGCTGTCTGGGAGAACTCAATAAACTCTTTCGAACTGACTCTGCACGTCTCTAGCGGATTTCTTTGAGCACCTTTCCTGACTCGAACAGGCCGGACACACTGGATGCCTGTATGCTGCGTTGCTGAGCTGCTGCTGCTCACTCGCGTGTTTGTATTCACATAGGCAGCGTTGCTTCTGCGTGCCCTGTCTGTTTACATGGAGTTTGCCTTTGATAGTTATAAATAAATATGATGACGCGATTTTCCTTTAGCCGCGTTGGCAGAGCGAGAAAGTGGGAGGGGGAAAGAGAGGGATGTAGGGAGGGAGAGAAAGGAAAAGACAGCACACAAGAAAAAAACTACACTTCACCTGTTGTGTGTATTGTTTGTCTGTGTTCAGCAGATACAGTAAAATGCCGGTATGATGTCCACATGACTGTCTACAGGTTGTTTTCAGGTCTATTTTTGCTGAGAAGTGTTGCAAGTAGCACTGAAGCAAGTTTTGGTCAAGTGTTGGAGCAGAATCCAGACTCTTCTGGCCCATTCTCTGGACTCTTGTGACCTATAACCTTCTTGACAACTAACAGAATCCAATTTATTATTTATTATGTAATTTATCTTAACTGATTGCATTGTTCTTAATGAGGCTGCACTTGCTCTTGGATGTGTTTCATCTTCAACATTCTGCCTAAGGTCCGGCTGTTTAGCAGTCTGTCTCATCTCGCGCTCTCAGACACACAAACATTTACGATTGATCTTCAATCAAACCTTGAAGTTCTGAAGAAAACTATATTCATGATGTCAATATCCAAGTCCGTACACAACTTTTAATATCCTCATCTCAATCGACATAAACTGACCTGGTGAAGAAGAATTTGAGATTCAGGAAATAAACATTTTTTCTCTTTGTTTTTCTTTTGTAGTGGAGAGACAAAGGATCACTTACTTTGCCGGTGCCAATCCAACCCAGACTGTTACTGTGAGTAACACCTACTTTTCAAACATTTTTATTTTACTGTCAGTGCAAACTCATGCTGAGCAGTTGAACATTGTTCAAACGCAGAAAAACTTTATCCGAGTGAAAAACCTAAAAGTTTCCAAAGATACCAACTATGTCAGGCTGAATTTTGGGGAAATGTTTGAAATGATGCACAAAACGTTGAGAATATTTGGAACTTTGTGAAAACTAGTGTTGGGTTGGAATATTTCACTCAGTGTAAACTTTATATCAAACACTGTCCAACGGATAATTGCACTTCATTTTTTATTTCATTACAGCATTTTTCCAGGTAATATAAATCACTTCCAAAAGAAATAAAGTAACTCAAGTACTTAGGTACAGTTTTGAGGTTCTTATACTTGAGTATTTTCATTTTCTACTACTGTTTAATTAATTCCACTACAATTCAGAGGGCGAGTTGAGTGCTATTTTCTTCGGCATAGTTACTTATTTCCTATTTTTTTGTCCTGCCACGGAGCTGGTGGTCCTCCGTCCATTGTTCGCCCACACTGGCAGCTCCCATCAAACACAGCCAGACCGGGAAGGAACAACACAGCTTCCAAGAAGATGTCTGAAGACAGGGAATATAGTACAGAGGGTTTTTTTTCTTGCCGGGTTTGGCTTCTGGCAGTTTGGGGCTGAGTCAGCAAATAGGACCACTAACTAGCTAATGGCAGCTATAAGTCCATCACGAAACTCCATAATTGGCCTCGGAACTGGCCTACATTGTTCCCAGAGGCAGTTAAACATTATTTAGCACTTTAGTTTAGCAACATGTAAAGCTATCAGTCCAGAGGGTTATGAGTTAATATGAAGCATAAAATTAACAGAGCGTTTGTTGGATGCAGAATTAGTATTTGCCCCAAGTGCAGGATCAGTCATCCAAATGTTTAATGTTTTACAGGAAGTTGCAAACTTTAAAATACCATTACAAATACCTACAAAATGTTTTTTTTTTTATTTTTTATTTTGATGCTACAAAATTTGGATTTTTACTATCAACAGCTTTTCTACACTGTGGTAATGATAATGGTACTTCTTCCACCACCATCTACCTCCAGGCTTCACCAGCTAGAGGGCAGAGTTGCTCTGGAGCCAAGACTGGGCCTATGCCAACTCTGCAGAGCTCACCACTCAGTCATGGCCTATCAGCCTCTGCTCCATCCATTCTGCTGGCACAGGACCAAACACATCTGGGCCACTTTGATGTGCACACTGTAACATGTATTTTGTTGCCACGGATGGCAGAGGTGAAGAGAAATCGGCACCACGGATGGGTTAGATCATTGTTTTCTCTTTTCCTGCTGACCTGCCCAATAATGTTGACTGAACCCATCGATAAAAGCTGCTGAATCCGGCCTTGTTTACACACCGGACTACAGTCGTGACAGTGAGGTTTTTAAATTGTCTCTACTTCATGTTCAATCTTGCTGTTGCTGTCAAATCGTTTCCTATAATTCGATCACCTTTAATACCTCTAATATTTGCTGTTTTTGATGGTAAGCACCAGAGTTTTGAATAACTTGTCTGATCGTCTGTCCACGTGTCCCCTGCTCTGTTTGACTTTGATCGGGCAACGTCTGACAGTTAGCAAAATGTCACACACCAATCCTATATAGCAATGATGCACACGACTCCTGATTATATGACCCACGTTGTAAAAAAGAGAATGAATTTTTCTTTAACTTGCCAGGTGGCTTTGACGCCTCCGTGCCCTCAATTATCCCTTTGTACCTCTAACTGTCTCCCGCCTGATCTCCCGAAGCCGCTCCTTGTCACTTAAGCTTCACGCTGTCTTTTCTAAGACAGCTGGATTATTTTCTCCTCTATGTAGAGCTTTTACGTGACAGTTTTCTGCCAACAAGAGGTAGTGAAATAAAGATTCTCTTCATTATACTTAACTTAGCGTTTGGGAGAGGCTTAGGCTTGCATCCAATTTCTAGGTCCAATTTACATCCTGTGTTCGTTCAGTTTGTTGAATAACCTTTTGTCCAAGATCCTGCACATGATATAATTTCATCACACACACACTGCTGGGTGGAAGGTGCCACCCTCGCCATTGCCTTTTCCACTATGGTGCCCTAACGATTGCTGGAGGGGAAACTGTTCTGCCATGACGCCTATCTGCAGATGCTGCCCTTCTGTACTGGACTCTGCTATTATGATGCACATTTGAATACTCCTGCAATATGCTCTGCCTTTCCTTGTTTTACTGCAAAGTCCAAACCTCCCACAAGAACTCGTGATACTGAGCTGAAGGCGCTGGCATGTTCTGCAAGTGCACAATGTGGAGATCTCGTTCCTCCACTTTGGCTGATTGATTTTGAAGCCAAACCAAGAACCAAATTCTATACTGAAGTGCCTCTGCAATACAACACATCAGCTTATATTATCATCAAAATTCCCCCTGCTCTTCAATATGAGCTAAACCCAATAAACCACTTCCTTTATGATAAACTCACAGGCTTCCATAAATTTCTTTCTTTTTTTTTCTTTATCTACTTCACATAACTGGCACAGGCCTACAGGGATGATGGCTGATGGCACATTTTTCAACTTTTCTCCACTTGAATGGGTATAATGCAAGCTGCCTCCTCAAAGGCTGAACAATGAAGCCAATGCAGAAATATCAAAAACTGCAGTTGCATGAATGACCACTTTAGGCTGGCTTCAAAAGCGAATCAATCCCCATAAGAGCCCGTGTTAAAATGCCCAACTTTACAGCAGAAATAAACATGTTTACAGCCTGACAGCTAGCCTAGCCACCGCTAGGCTGCACTTCAGCTAATCCCAGTCACTGATGTTGACCTCTCGGCTGTGTTTATGGTGTTGGTGCCTTTTGGAGAAATTTTAATGCAAATATCAGATAAATAGTATAGCTTGCTGTGAGGTTAACTGTACTATCAGACCGGAGCAAAGGGTCAGACGTCAGCATTTTGGATGAACTTATCGAGCAACCCTGTTAGCGTTAACCTGCAGACAGCTGCTAGAGCTGGCGAGCTCTAGGGAAGACAAACCTGGAGCTTCTGCAGGAATAAACACCCACAGTTGAAGAGAGAGTCAGAGTGTATTTTTTAAAAACTTGTTTGTTGTTAAATGAAAATGAAATGAAATGCCAGTACCATCCACTTTGAGCGTCTGGCTCTTCATAAACGCATAGGTGACGTCATGGTGGCTCTGTCCACTATTTTTACAGTTGGTGGTACCATGTATTTGGTGACCTTCCATTAGTGGGATATTTGTAGGAGAGGCATCCTTTTGCACACACAATGTTGAGTCATAATTGAGTTTTGGTGCAATTTAATGGGGGGTAAATGAGCTTTGCAAACATATGTCAATAAAGCCTGAGTCTGTTAAACATCCATTCAACAGTGTTTTCTATTCTGTCTAAACATCTCTTTACCTGTAGTTTGCCTTGATGTCCTTGAGCCAAACTGTGGACAAGAATATGTATTGTTTGAATTTGCCTTGCAACAGATCACAGCAATTCAAAAATCCTGATGAAAAAAACATTGTGTTACGGTCCTGTAGTGTCCTAGAACTGAAGTATGCAGACATCAACATTTCCACATTGCAGTTTTTCTTCAAAAGCCAATTTCAAGCCCGTCACCCAAGGACAATGTACAAATCACAATTAAAGGTCGAAAATGTACACAAGCAGCAGAAAACAACGCAAAAGAAAAGAGAAACATGAAAAACAAGACAAGTGGATGTGTCAATGATGCATTTTATATATGCAGATTAAAAAGCTGGGGGAAAGGCTTATTTAAAAAGATGAGTTTGCAGTAATGGTTAGGACACTGAGAGCCTTGTCCCCCATAGAGGGGAGGCTGCATGGGGGGGATGAAGAACAAACAGGCGACAGAGGAGCAATGACAAGACGAGTAGAGACGGAGCAAAGTGAAGAGGAAAGCAAGTGCCAGTCCACAGATCAGCTGAGACAGATGGGAATGGCCTTGGCTTTGTAGGTATTTGGTCACATTGAAACGTTGACAATAGGTGGCGTGAGATCAAAAGGAGGAGGATCACCAAAGGAATTCAAATTAATTCTGAGGGAAATATGAATGTCTGTTATAAATCCCTTGGCAACGTATTCAATAAATATTTCACTTAATTCCAAAAATGTTGGTGTGGCATCTGGAACTCCAGAGATCTTGCACAAAGTCCATTCGTGCTTCTTGAGACCTTTTTGAGACCTCAATAGATATAATTTAAAACCCAAAGCATGTTGAAACAATTTCTTTGATAGAAAGGAGACCTTTTATGGAGTGCAAACGGATGTCATCATTTGACTTGAATGTGTGGTGCCTTATTTAGTGTGTGAAAAACCAACAGCACATCAGGCCTTTTCGGAGGAAGCTTTGTGGACAGTACAGTAAGTGCAAACATTGCAAGGATTAGCGTAGCCATTTGGTTCACCCCTAGCTTGTTAAGCCATGTCGAAAATGAAAAGATGACACAAAGCCAGACGCCTAACTTCTCTAGATAACATGAACCATGGACCATGAATGTCTGTACACAACTTCATGGCAATGCATCCATGTCAGTCTGCACCAAACTGCACCGGGAGAAAGGCCTGACCACATGTTTACGTGCATGTTTTTAAAGAATGTGAACAAGACAGTTTCTTGTAGGATGCAAAGCTCTGTCACATTCTATAATAACTTTTGTTTTGAAGACTACAGACGGTACATGGTGAATTATGTCAATGAAATCAAAAAGCATCTAATTACTATTGCACAACATATTACTATTTAAGAAGGAAGCCAGGGGTGGATAATGTAGTCTATTAATCATACTTATACAGCGATGTGCTGACTGCAGTTATATCTACAGAATAGTCTGCGTGGCCTGATCATAAAAATGATCATTGTGATTAATAGCGGTTGGGTTGCGGGTGAAATAATACATCTTTAATGAGAAAAATATTAATTACATTACCTGCAGCGGTCTCCCAGGAGCAGAAATGATGTGCATCCCCTGTGCGCAATTACGCAAGAGACACATAAAATAGCCATCCTTCTGATGAATTTGGAGCTCCACCAAAGTCTAAAAAATATTTGTTGTAGTTATAAACCTGACAAGACGGAGGAAACTCTTCGCACAGGAAATACAATCAAACTTTTAGCTTCTGAAATATTCAGTTTTGCTGCTTAAATGTGCCACGATATTTGCTGCAGTGACATTACTACAAGTATGGAAATGTTTAAAGTACTAAAAGCAACCTCTCTAATCATAAAAGTATATTGTTAAAGGAAACAGTCTGTATGAAAGGGATTACTTTGTGCCAGATCCTGCCTTCCTATTAAAGTTATTCTTTTCTGAAGTCGCTTACTCGCCTATTGTGGATGCATTCAAAAAGGATTTTATTGAAAAAGAGAAAGCCATCAAGTCACTTGGTGACGCCTGAAGTGTGTTTTGCGTGCATCACATGAGCTTTGCTGGTATGTGGTTTAATACTCTCTGGTGTCTTAGTATTTTGGCAAACCATTAACGCGTCTCCCCTTTTGATTTTGAATGGTTATTGTGAATGATCCAATTAATGAGCGTTCACAAAAATGTCTTTTTAAATCAAGTACGATTGTTGGTGAAATATTTGCCTTCCCTATAGCCTCACCCACTGCCTATGACGGAAGCTGAGAAATTGTGGTATCTTATATCAGATACAAGGCACCAAACTAACTACATTTAATGCGATTCGTACCGACATAATTGAATGTTTTATCAAGAATGTATAATCACGTTTTAGAAAATCAAATCAGGCTTGTGAGGAGATAAATCCTTAAGTTAGTACACACCCTGAAATAACAGAAAAGAGGCAGTGAAAAGCAAAGTGTTACCAGAGATGGTAATTGCACGGGATGCTGAATAAACTGTCTGATTAAATCTTGCTCTTGTGTTTGTGTCAGTCTAAAGCAGGAAACCTGTTTCATCTCGCTCCCCCAAGAGCCTCTGTTTGCTATTCAGCAGGATGCTCCATGTAATGAATGAGAGTCTTAATTGCCCCGAGTCCTCCAGGGCCAAATGAATCATAAAATACATCCATATGTGATTGTGTCACAGCCGTGCTGACTAAACAATAGGCTGGGTGGGCTGCTTTTATGTCAGGGTGACATGGTGAGTGGTTGCATAGTAACTTGTTAGCTAATGAGCTGGCAGTACCTTTCTTCTCAGCACAGCTCTCTTCGTCTGTTTTGGATATTTATCCAGGTTGAAGTAGATGCAGGACGTTTACGATGAGTATCAGATGATATTTAGGTTGCAAAAGCTTTCATCGGAGAGCTCATATGTACCGGGTGCTACTATCTTTTACTCTGAAAAAGCCGAGAAACATACCTGGTATTAACTTACATCCAATATGAGCCTTTATCGCTGACACTTAAAACACAACTGCATTACTTCCTATTCCAAACTGTGACGAAACTAGTCTCCGAAAGCAACAGCCATTGCATCTTTTTTGCAGATCAAGCATGACTGTATCAAAGTAATTTACATTTGTATCTGGCGAGATGAGAAACAAGTTCAAAATCTATTACCGCAACGTCAAATCCCCTTTCACCCTCTCTTTCTTCACGCCAGAAAAAGAAGAAAGATATATACTGTTTATGAAGGTAAACCGTGATGATTGTACATGGTCATTCGCTGAAGGATAGTGCACTCCTGGCGAATGTGATTAGCCCGGGGCTTTATTACCCTCTGTAAAGCATTCCAGACTTTAATGTGCAATAGAGCTCTTCTTACTTTATGCTGCTGCAGTGAGCCCTGTTCTCTTCTCATTACAAACATGCTGCTCCTGCAGTCGAACACCTCTCCAACCTCCACTTCAACGGCCCCACCTCCTCCTCGAGTTTAAGCACTTTCATATGTCACTATGACATATGCGGGGACTGGAGGGTAAACACTTTGGCAGGCCATTGCTTCCACGCTTAGACATTTCGACTGATGCTGTTTGATGTCGTGATTAGTGTGGCGGACGTCGGGCCTTTAATCAGCCTGTCTAGACAAACTGACAGAAACATGGCAACACTATTCTTCCCGATAATACCTCTTTTTAAGAGTTTTTGTGAGTTCGGACACATTTTGTATCTTAAAGGCGGATGCGACCGCTCTGTTGTTGCAGAACTTTGACACATTTTTAGACGTGGTTGTTCCCGTCTTCCGAAGCATCTGTTATGAGTGCTGAAACCATTACCATGCATCGTGGGTGACTGGATTGAAATCAGCATGTGACCACATAATAATAACAAAAGAACTGTTCGTATAAGGCACTGATTGTGATCTGGCTGCACGAACTAGCAGATGGTCAGGAACACACTGCGACAACATTGATCACATGTTTATGTTCAGCGGCAATATTAAACACTTCACTGACCTTCGCTGTTGTTGTCTTCAACAACACTTCAACTTGTGTCATTTGTCTACGAGAGCTTTCTAAAAGTAAGAAAAAAGTGGAATGCCCACTCAGAGACACATCCATGAAGAAAGAAAAGAATGTATAGGAGCAATTACAGTGTTTGTTTACAATAACTTCATGGTAGTAAACCCCTGAGTCGTGCACTAGCCTACTTTGTCCTTTCTCTTGATGTCATTTCAAAGTGTATACATGTCATTCATCTGAAATGCCGAACTCTAACCCTCATGAAAAACAACTTTCACTCACGTAAGGTTGGGAACCGTTGGTCAGGTTTAGTTTAGCCCAATAGTTGATCAGAGATATCGCTGTTGGATTGATAGGCAAAGCAACGCTGTAGCCTGCATGAAACAAGCACTGCAGAGACATGTGTCATGGTCATGTGTCGCAACAATGGTAGTTGTTTTTATGAGTGAAATTTATCAAAATTAACGAAGAAGAGGTAATTGTGGAAAGACAAACCAAGACTATTAAGGTGAGTTTCATTTCGTTTGTCGCATTTGATTGAATTGTGCCTTAGGATGAGTGAACAAGGTCATTAAACTCATCTTAGTTCGGTAAAAGACAGAACATTTAATTCAGAAGGTGTATGGTTTGGTGAGGAAAATAGATGAAAGAGTATTACCTTTTTCGTTTGTTCATTTAGCAAAATAAAAGCTAAGAGAGCTTCCTGACATTCTGTTGATAATGTTAGTTCACTTTTTTGAATGTTTTCAACTAAAATTCAGGCCATATCTCACAAATTGCTCCTTTAAGGGGGCTTAAATGACCACACGAGTCTGAGGCTTCACCATGATGAAGAAAAAGTGAAATCTTTTAACATTAAGTAGTTTTCAGAGAAAATTCTAATCTGATCTAATCGATCTAATTGTCCTCACACATTCATCTTTGATGTTATTGTTATAATTAATATTCATTCCCTCCATGGATGCATGCATTTTCATCATGCCGGGCTCAGGAATCAACGTGCCCCTTGTAATATCAGAGATAATGTTTACCAATTACCGCTGGAGCTGAAAAGTAATTGAAAAAGTAACTGATTCAATTTTGTACAAAGTGCATCCCTGATTTGCGCTGGAGGTTACAGGCAAAGTGTGATGCGCTTAGCCTTCTAAATAGCTGTGAGTGGATCACAGAGGCCTTCAGTACTGCAGGTAAATGGGCTGCAAGGCAATCTGTTGCTGTCTATCCCACTTAGCTGGGGACTGCAATGGGGAGCTGATGTTTGGCAGTGCTGCAAAGGGTGGGATTACAGAGACACTAAAGCGATTTTTGCCACCTGGGTGAAAACAGCGATATTCTCCATGTCACAAGGCTGAGAAAGGAAATCTCTCTGGCTCTGGGAAAAGTCTCTCACCAGGTTTCTTGTTGATCTATTACCTGATACTATGTCGGCTGTTTTTTTTCTCCCATTTTCACATGCTGTGTGATCAGAAAACAATCAGTTTTGCTTCCTGTGCAGGGACAAGCACTTCTTTGATACTGTCATGATGCACAAACATTATTAACATACATTCCAGGTAGCTGTCCAACTCTTGTAGTTGCAGTAACATTGTGAGTGTGTCTGATTCGCCTTGCATGCAAATCAAACACAGATGATTATCTCCCCCTGTCTGACGTTATAAAATGTTAAGTTCCTTTTATGACTCTGTAAATGACCTCATGACAATGATTCATCAAGCAATTTATAATTGAAGCCGACTGTTAGACTCCGTCTCAAGGTGTATGGAATCAGTCTGGAGACGTTATTTAATGGCTGGAAGATTATACATTAATTTAAAAGGTGATGGGTACTTTGTGCCTAAAAATGATACCCCTGCTAGTCTGGTTAATTAATGCAGTTTCCTTTAATTTCTTTGGACAAGGGTAGGTGAATCTCGGGTGACTATACATTAATTAAACTCCAATGCTGAGATTTGATTGTGGAGAAAGTTTTTATGTTGTTCCTTTTTATCACTTCACTGTAAACCAGAGTTCTGCATGAGTTTTCGGGAGCCTGTGGGAAAAACAGTGACAAGAAGTGTCGAAGGTCTATCTGATCTCGCTCACCGTTTTTATTCAAATATAACCATAGATTTCTAAAAGTAATCACTAAATGCTAGGCCTCCATCCTGAAGGCTGCTCCTTTATACTCACAATAATACTTCAATTCAGATATCAGCCCAGTCGGATAACATGCTGGCTGTAAGGGTTACTGATACAGCCCATCCTCAGACAATCCACTATATAGGTCCACTATGGAAGCCGCTTGTTACGAACAATATTTACTTTTATTGTCAGGTGGCCACCTCTAGTGGCTGTAGCAATTATTATAGTCGCATACGAGGAAGTGAGGATTAGCTAAAAGGTTGGGATAAAGAAGCTCAGGACTTCAGGAGGCCGTTGTTCATGTCCAGTGCGAAACTAGAAGTCAACAATGAGTTATTTTAACTTGCTAACATAGATATGTTTGTGATTGAAGTTACAGAAGTGACGTGGTGACCATGATGTTTTTCTAAACCTAACCAAGTAGTTTTCTTGCCTGGACCTATCCTAACTGAGAGTGCAGGTGAAGATCCGGTACGCCTGTTGCTCGTGCACTGCAACCGTCATGTCTTTTTGAGAGTTGCTGGCAATCGACCTATCAAGTCGTTTTGGTATGAGGTTACATTCACATTTGTACATCTCATAGGCTACATACCAGATTGACATTTCTACAAAACTTTAAATATCACGTTGACATTACATGTTCATGATTTGTCATGTCATGTGGAGGTGGATGGTGGTAGAGTTTGAGGTGAGAAGTCTGCCAAACCAGTGACCATTACCATTTACCATTTGATTTCTTTGTCTAAACCTGACCAGAGCACTAGTGCATTGTGAAAATCGAATATAAAGGAGCATCTAGATTCATTCGGGTTCAACCAGCAGCTACTTTCTATTTCTGTTGTGCTAATCAATGTGACAAAGAGAGAGTTGAACTGACCTTTTGATGCTCATTAACCAACAACAGAAATCACATGTCTGCACCTTCACTTCTAGTCTGTAAATACACACTCAGCCTCGTGAAAAACGGTTTCAACAACTGCAGTGCAAGCTTCACAGCATGCAGTCCAATTTGAAGATTGTTATATGTTGCATGATCACGTCGTGGACATTGGGATTCCATGTACGGAGTTGTAACATAATTGCTCTTTTCAATATGTATGGTCAATCAGAGGAGGGAGGGCTGTGTTTTCCCTGTGGTACATCGTATCTGATTGCTTAACAAGCAATGGCATGCCAGTGGGGCAGTCATTATACACTCATGCTATGCAGCCAAACAGTCTTTAAACCCACAGCACTTATCTAAAATCCTAGCTGAAATCCCAGATTTTCCAAAGATACCAAGTATGTCGGGCTGACTTCAGGGAGAGACGGCTGGATCTAGAATATTTCCATTTGATGGGATGGTGCAGCTATTAAAAAAACATGAAGTGTAGGTATTAATTTTTCATGCAATTTAAATATCATGACATACAAACAGTTATTCAATTAGGAGTTGGAATCAAACTGCATATGGTGCTGTCAGAGAGTGTGATTTAAGACGATTTAACCAACATTAAAGACCCTGAAAACCTAGTTAGACCGTTGAACTATTACTGAAAAATAAGTAGAAATTTGTCTTTGCTGTTTATTAAGTCTATAATAGTTTATGTTACAGAACAGTAGCCTACTTCAAAGGTGTAATTTGTAGAATATGCCCAGAATTGAAAGGTTGCTCAAAAACATTGGGGGCAGCATATTATCAGAGTACCTGAGAACTGCTGCTCTTTGCCAGCTATTCTTGACTGTAGTTAGCTACTGTTAGCTAATTGGCTCAGTTAGCAGTGGAGCCAGTGGCCCTTGAAATTGGCTGGACTGAGACCCTGAATCACAGTAGGAGCCTCCACTGGCAATGGGGCCCTCCTCAATTGGAGAGTGACAACAGGTGGACACCACACTGAAGATTGCCTCCGAGACCGCCAGGGGATACGATACAGAGGCGATTTACAGAATGCAGCAGAAAGGAGAGAAAGAGAGTTGGGCATTGAATCAGGTGAAAACAGCACGTGGAGGTAGGATATTTTCACATCTTCCCAATTATCCCAATTATTGGAACGAAGGCAAATTTGTACATTGTGTAATGCAACTTCAAATTGCACAACTCTTCTCATAGACTGTATGGTTCTTCTTTTCGAATCAAAACATCAAAACAAGAGGTTATAGCTGCCTACAACTCCCCAACAGGCAAAGTCCCATCAACTACACTGAAATGTGAGCATAAAAAAAGGTATTTACTCTTTATTTAGGTATGGTAATGATTACCCAATACTATTTTGCATGATATCATTACTTACTCTGGTGCACATTAGATCTAATGGCTGTATCACTGGTCATGAACTTTGCAAGTGGAGCCTGCCATATCAAATTGGCTGGTCACTGCGTATTACCATGCTCTACAGCGTATAATGACAGCTGATGACAGCTCGGCCTTGATCCGAGCTCTTTTCCTGACTGCCTGTTGTTGGTAATGGCTGAGAGAGCCGTGCGGTGGGCAAGTAAAGACCGTGGCAGGCTACACATCATTCTCCCCTCGTGGAGGAAAGGTCTCTCTTGGAGACTGATAAATGTTAATTACTCTGCCTTGACATCAGCAGGAGAACGCGGCGAGTGCTACAAGAAGAGGGTCTTGTGAAGGAGAAAGAGACTTTAATAACGAGTATCTTCTTGTTTTTGCACTTGTGACTTGTATACTGTCTAGTATGTATATTAATGTGTATGTTTGTGATTATAAGTATCTTATTTCTGTCAATTTTTTCCCCATTAATTTATCTCCCCTACTAATAAGTTTTTCGTATCCTTAATGTGTCTCTTGAAAGAACTGTTAATGAAACATCTGCAGCAGGAGTGTCTCTGCAAGGTGATATTCACCCGCAAACAACACAAAGCACTAATGAAGGAAATGTGAACAGGATGACAAAAGAAGTATTTATAAGGTGTAGCAGCATATCCTCCATACATTTGTCCTCATTAATCAATATAGATCAGCTAACAGTCTCGCTCCAAGTCTGCCCAATGGCAGCGGCAAAGGATGTAATACAGCTAATCAATACTTCAGTGATTTTGCCTGGAAGAGAACACATGCTCTGTGTGTGAACCAGCTGATGTATCCCCAAGAAATACTAATAAGAGGCAAGCTGGAATCACAAGAGAAGGAATCTTTTCTTCAGATGATCACACAATCTGATGTGTGCATCTGTTTGTGTGAGAGCGAGAAAGAGTGACAAAAACACAAGACATTATTTTAGACATTATGAGTTGATGTTAGTGAGATCCATTTTGGTAAAATGTGTTTACGGTGCAAATCAAGTTGTCACCAGCACATTGCAATGTCCTTATTTTCTGTAACAATACAAGCCATCCACAACAAAGTGGCCTAATATATGGAAATAATGGAAGCGGCGGAGATGAGAAACACAACAATGCAAAGTGAGACATTTACTCGAAGGACGAGCCCCTTGAGATGGACCTTCCTGGGATCCATATCACAGATAAATATAAAGTACATAAAACAAGCACAAATACAGAACACAGAATAAACCACTTCCAAACCCATATACTGTAGGTGGAAAATGAAAGCAACGTATTACGACCCATATTTACTTTTGTAAACTTAATAACATAGTGAAATATTTAATGTGTTACAAAAGTAGTTAGGATGGTTCAGTACGTGTGTCCCTGGTACGCTGCCACGGCCATTTTGTTTTGGATACAGTGATGTATGTTGTTTTACGAGATGCTGACACATATCTAACATATCACCTATTCACTTGTTCAGTTATGAGGAAGTGTTGCAATTAATTTGTTCGGAATACTATTATAAATATTAATTTTAATAAGCATTTTATAAGGACTTAGAAGGGTTTTACCTATTAGCTAACGCTTATTACAAAGACTTTAATATAAAGTATTACCTTGAAGGCCCTGTATTAATGAAAACCTGACAGCCAGTCAGAAATGAGCATTTCCCATGTTCAAGATTAAAGCAGGTTAAAACTTTGGCTTCCTTGCATCTCAGTTATCTCACCATCCATGCTGGCAAGAAGCTTATGACATCTGACAAACTGCTTGATTGCTTGACGCTTGATGTTTGCCAGTTTATCAGTGTGTTGCAGGATTGTTCCCTGCACAGTTTCACATATCTGTCTTATAAATAAATTGCATGTACTGTACTAATGGAAAACTTTGCGATGATATAAATCTGCATGCTTGACAACGTGTTTACTTCACCAACTGTTCTCGTTTCTCAGTGAATTTCTGTGACACACAGTCCCTGACCTCTTTGGTCCTTCATGGTGCTTTGAGGAATTTCTAAAAAGTGCCTCACATTGCGAAAGACGACGTGTTTCACAGCAGCATCTGATCTTTTATTCATAACATATCGCTGTCACTGCGCGTCTGCCTTCTTACTCTCATTCATCAGCACATTATGATATTGTTTTGTTTGTGCTGCTCCTGCTGCGAGGAGGGCATAAAACAATTTTCCTTAAGATTGCTATTCAGGTCAGCTCCTGGTAATGAAGCTTAATTAACATGTGTGTTTATGAGGGAGTCATGGGGAAGAAAAGAGAAGATTTAATAGTATAACTGGTGAATCTACTGACTCATTCCTCTGCTCTCTCTGTTACTCTTTACGGAGCTCAATATCTACTGCATTATGAGCAAAACACTTAAACTGTGAATCTTTTGTTGTAAAAACTTAACGGTGCAGCTGGGCCTCCAGCTAACCTGCTCAATTTAACGTTTATAGAGAAAGACCACTGTGATTAATACTTCACTCAGCATTTACACTCAGCCCGTTAAGATTCCTTCCACGTTACCACTTGTGCTGCTATTATATGATGTATGGGTCGCTGGTGGAGGAGATGCTTCTCCCACAGCTGCACAAGTGACCAAACAAGCTGCCAACACTACCCAAGGAAATCGGATCTCTGTGTACAGGCTCTTCAGTGGTGATGCTAGCAGTATAAGCAAAACAGATCCAAAACGGAGTCTTATCCAAGGCTGTCTGAGTGCTGTCAAACAGAGGGCTGCAACCAAGCGCTCATATTCTCACTGTGACTCGAGCTTTGTTCGTTTAACAATGTCCATGCCAGATGGAGGAGCTTGTTGGGAGCAGACGGAAGAGTCACACTTAACACTTAACCAGGCTTGACTTGCAAGCTCTTCAAAACAAAATCTAAAGCAGGGACAGGCATGCATTTTATTTTTCTACCATGTGATGAAACCTAGCTGCAGGTGATGGTGTTTAAAGGGTAACCCAATTACCTGATTAAATGTTGACATCGTTTGTTTCTGCAAACCACAGATGTGTGGAAACTTTACATTTCTTTATGCAACTTTACATTTCTTGAGATTAAATTTTCTATTTTATGTTGTGACAGCAATGTGCTCAAGATCTGGTTATGTTTAGGCTCATTAAACCACTTGGTTAGGTTTAGGAAAAGATCTTGTTTTGACTTAAAATTCCTGTTTTGGTTACCACAAACACGGCTGGAGATGTCCCAACTTCTTGTCAGACATATGCCACAAACATAACTGGAAATCGTCTCCTTAAAAATATCCAGTGGTGTCACGCCTACAAATGTTGAGACACAGTCTTGAACTCTTGTCACTGGCTTGGCAGCCTTCTTGCCTGTAACTCCACAACCATCCCCTCCTCCTCCAGATTTGACAGGTCAGGACACGTTTCGTAGAAATGTCATATATATATATGACATGCACAAATGTGAAGTTATCTGTGGACTGCAGAGATTGCATATTATTCTCGCGGGTGGGTTGCTACAGGGTCTGAACAGAATTGAGCAAAGATTTACACAAGTTTGACTGGTCAGTCTGTGCACACTGCAGATTAAAGCCAATTTTCTTTTGGTCGCAAACCTGTGTGAACATGCCAAATTTGATTTCATCTGCAGTTTCCTAATGAGGGAGCAGGGATCAACACTAGCCACATAGACCCCAGAGACTGTCTGTCCTTTGATGTCATGAGTCATGGTGGGTTTTTGGATCTTATCCACTGTAAACAGCTGCCAGCTGCAGCCAAAAACTACACTGAACCAAATCAGAAAAAATCCAGGCCAGAAAACCAAAAATTGACTTAAAATGCTACATAGAGCTGAGAAGAGCAGCAGAGTTTGGTAGTATTTCTCTGTGGGTTTGTCAGGATGTGGAAACCTCTTAAACACACAGTCATCTTGTGTTACAGCCACAACAAAGGACACACACTGAGCCTTGTTACTTTGAGAGTGAATGCCATGAAGATTAGCTACTAAAGCTAAATTATTTTAATTACAAATCATACCAGATCATATCATATAGCCAAAACCATGGAAACAAACAGATGGGGAAGGCCTGGGCCGCCATGCAATTACCCACCTAAACTATCAGAACAGTGCATAAACTAACAACCAAAGCTGGTGAAACTAGACTACCAGACCTCCATCCTCAACATAAACAAACATACTAAGAAGCAAAAGAAAAAAAGATTCCAAGACTTCATCCACATGTAACAACTTAAACCATTGTAGCTGCTTCATATCAAATACCTCTTTAACATTGGACAAAGAATCCACTCACACCCGCTAACATCTGGCTCTTGTCTTCAGTGGGAAAGGGTACAATCAGCATTCATTCGCGTGACAAATGACTCTGCAGTAGTCATGGTGAGTATCGGCTGGTAGTGAGGAAACATGTCACCTTGATGGACACGCTAATTTAGCCTATTTTCTAGTGCAATGCTATCATGTGCACTGACGTTCTGGACCTTCGCACCTAAACAGTTTTCCATCCGTCTTCCTTCAAGCAGTGTACGAACATTGTTCAGTCGCTGTTGAGTTTGAAAGAAAGACTCAAGCAAATATGCCACTGGCCTCCCTGCTGCTTTCTGCTGTTCACTGCACATTTATGACGTTGAACGGGAAACACCAGAAAAAAACACAGCAAGGAACTCATCTGCTGGCAATGGGAAAGGAGTCAGGTTCATAATTTTTATTTTGGGTTACTACTAGAATAGGTTTACATGCTTTAATGCTCAAAAAACACATCAGTTTTCTCATACTGTCCAGTGCTTCAGCACTTTCTTTCCCCCTCTGTCTGAAACGCTCTGTTTTAGCTCCTGTCTCTTTAAGGCCCCGCCCTCCTGAATATCAAGCCTACTCTGATTGGTCAGCTCACACACACCTGACCCAGCGCCGCTAACAACAACAGAGCAGCTGTGCTAAATCAATTCTTAATTGCCAAACTAGCCACTCTGCATAAATTATGTAAATGTTTGACAAAGTCACAGAATTAAAGGCGGGACTACTGACGAGGTGTTCCAGGAGCAGTGTTTTCTGTGGGAGAAAGGAGCTTTTGTTGGTGCGGACTTTGAACTTTTTAACTTTCAAGATCTTTTACATGCACAGGAACATATCTAAAACACTGATGAAAAATCATAATAGGTCTCCTTTAAATGACAAGACAGTGGATAAGAGAAGGGATCTGCACACGATGTAACAGCTTTGTCTCACTGCCACACTTCTGAGCTCCTACGTTAGTCATGACTTGACCCTCGTCTCCAACCGTGACTTTACTGTCGGACAGTCACTTATGGTATTCTGTGGGCAATTTAGCTGTCCGTGACAAAAGCTCAGGCCTCTTGCGTGACTCTGAACACAACCCAAAGGGCTGCACCTTATGTAATTTAGCAAAAGGAAGACTGAGTGATTTCTTTTATGTGAGAGAATTCTACAAAGTCAGCTCCATCTCTAAACTTCTCACTTTATTTTGCATGCCAAGCGGCTGCCAAGAAGCACACAGCTGAAACAACCTGTCCCAGAGCGAAAAAGCAGGCGCGATCAGAGCCAACGAGCGACATCCCATGAGACTGGGCTCACCAGGAGGCACACGCCACTTAAGATTTCACAGCCAGGATGTTTGCCTGCGCGGGGGTCGCACCGAGTCTTTCCACTCGTCTAACGCTGCCATCAGATAATCTGTTTTAAGTCTATTTTTTGCCTCTTTCATCAGTAGCTTATTAAACACTCACTGTGGGGACAATTAGGTGAAACAGGCCGGAGAATGACTTCAGCGTGGTGATATTATGCTCCATCACTGCTGCTCACGACAGACATTTAACATTTTGCATTTTCAGCACGCAGCTAATGTTCTCATCCCTGGAATTTATACTGACTGCAATAAACTTCAATTCTGAGATCACCAACATTACAAGGAGGCAGAGAGGATTGTAAAGGTCAGAGGCGCAGAGTCCTCGGAGTATTTCTGTGACTGTAAAATGAACAAGTAAGAGAAAAGCTTTGAGAAAGGAAATAGAAATAAAAGGGGAGAAAGTTTTTTTTAAATCTAATTAAAGTGGGCAGAGACAGAGGTCCTGAAGAGAGAAACCATTTAAAGGTGCACTTTGTAGTTTAAGGGACTAACTTTTAATCAGAAGAGGAAGATTTTTTTTATGCCTAAACAAACTAAATAAACAAACTCTCTTTGTTTTCAAACAAACTCTCTTTGTTTTCAAACAAACTCTCTTTGTTGACCTTGAAGGACAACACAATTTCGTACTGTTTTGTTTTGTTTATATGTGGCGGACCCTGCCACCTTTCTAGCTTCAAACAGTGTTCTGGGGACCTTATTTCCCACTGAGAACAGCTTGTTTATTCAGTTATTGAAAACACAAAAAAAATGTCTTGGTTGTATTTTTTACCTCATTAATATTGTAAATAGTAAAAGCCTGTGTTTGAATTTCTTCTCCAAAACTACATAGTGCCCCTTTAAAGAAATGTGTTTTTGAACTGGTGACACTGTTTTGATTGCTGCTGCTTTCACATGATTATTATTAAAGCATTCATTTAGCACGATTTAGACATCAACTTTTATGTAATTACACGTTCCACGACACAGCTTCTTTAAATATCATGCCGGAAATGTAATAATTATATGTTTGCATTTTCAGCTTAAGTGGAATGTGACAGGATGAGATCCAGAAAAGCAGCCGAGGTCAGAGCCGCAACAATTAAATGCGCAATCAATACTGTTTCGGACTGTCCATCTGAGGAGGACAGTCAGAAAAATTTGTTTCGACGGCAGGAAGAAGACAAGGTGGAGAAGGAGGGAGCTCCTCTCTTTCAAACCCTCAGGGTCCCTCAGCCTCGGTGCTGATGGCCTGTAATTGGTGTTTAGCACCGTTGCGGAGAGGCCTCAGCTGCAGGGTGGCTCCTCTGGCTGCCTTTCAACGTGTCACCGGTTTGTGTGACCCATTATGGCTTGTTCACTCTTCTCTTGAGGAATAGACAGCATGTAACGCCGGCAGCCTGGGTCTGTCACTCCTGCTCGGGGTGCAGAGGATGCAAAACCACCAACAGCTGTGTGCCATTGTTTTTTAAAGGGAAGGGGGGTGGATGGAGAGAATCAATTACAAACAGGAGGTTTATGGGTTGAAACTTCTGTCCAGGCCAAACTACACACTCACTCCATTCACAGCGGAGCATGTACACTGTAAGTGTTTAGCTGAATGATTTTTTTATGTTCACTGTTCATGCCTGTTCTCAGAGGTCTGACTCGACTCATATTTATCACCTTGAAGCTCCGGTGTCTCTGAGTAAATGGAGTACACAGGTCTTTATTTTGCAGATTATTCTAATGCGTATGCATCTTTTGCTTTCCTATATTTTAAGTTATATCAAACAGAATCAGCTCAGGGAAGGGAAACTTACTGATGGCGGCCCTGCGAGTATGTTTTTCTTTTTTTTAAACACCAACTACATCCCCTGCTTGTGATATCTGCAATTTTACAGCATGTAGGAGAGGCACTTTCCTCCCGGGCTTTTCTCCTTTTGATGCACTCCCTCTCAGCTCTAACTTTTCTCTTTCTCCTGTGCTGTCTTCGCAGAAGCACACTGTCAGGAGAGGCAAACCAGGCAACCCAAAGAAAGTTTAGAAAACGGGCCCCTGATGGCCATTCATATTGGAACATTTTGCAATGACAACTAGAAACCAACTTAAACCTCCCATAAAGGCATTGTACGGTGCACCGCTGCTGCATCAGAATCAGTGATTTATGTGTTGGTGATCACCGGCTAAAAGTTCTGCTTTACTTCACTTTGAAAAAGTCAGGAAATGGATTACCTCAGAGTTACCAAATACAGTAGAATATTAAATTTAAGTTGTGCAAGCTTAAAAGTCACTTTTTGAGATTTAACGGCTCTGCTTTTATTTATATTTGAAAATTATACTAATGTGAACATTGGAAATAACAAAAAAGCTATTCCATACATTTTCTGTTGGTGTCAGATCATTTATGAACACTGGCCTCGGTCCCAACAGACTCTGGAATCCCCGCCGCTTCTTCACCACACCGCTCACACTCTGCACCCTACTTGAAAGTTGTGTTGATGCGTTTGTGTGTGCGATGACAGACAGAGAACGTACCATCAGATTAAAAGCGAGTCTGACTTACACATTTCATTAAGCACAATCAGCTTGCCAGGCTCTTGATGGCAGGTCTGGGCCTGGCGGTGGGTATTTATGCTGCGTTCAACACTGGTCGGAATTTTCTTGTCGAATCTTCCAACTTCCGACCTCCGACCTGTATTCCAGGTGCATGACACCAAAGGTTAACTAAAAACTTGGCTGACCGTAACAAAATAATATTTCTTTGGCATGCACACACTCAACTGCACCCTCGGCAGTGTAGCCTCATGCATATAGATTATGCATTAACAAAATAGAAGAGGAAAAAATTACAAATGAGGTAACAGGCGCTGTTGTGCGTTTAGTTTCACAGCACTTTTACACGAATCTAAACATTTCATTCACTTATACAAATACTGTAGTCTACTGATACACGCTATCCCCTCCTCATGGGTACATCCATTGTTTTGTGACATCAGGGGGATGCAGCATTAGCAGGCAGGCAGGGTATGATCAAAGATGCTATTGAGTGGCATCATAGGATCTGCTGTTTTTGGCACTTGACCCACATAAGGGATAAAATTCAGGATATCTCTGCATCTGTTGCATCAATTTGGACCACCACTCATTTAATCTGTCTCCTGTAAGCCACCTAACTTTACTGAAGTGCAATACTCAATTATCCGAGCGCCCCTTTAATATTGCAATTCTGCCATTGCCTCACGTCGCGCCTGTTGAGATTTTCTCGACCTTTTGCTCGAGTTTCCTCTCGATTCCTGTGCACCTTTTGAACTATATAAAGAAGTGACAGAGATGATGTGACCTACTTTATTTTACTTCATATCTGAGATGTTGACTTTATGTCTCTACCCCTGCATATACAGTATCACACAGTCCCATGCAGTGACTGCTGTGGGCTTCAGCTGTGCGTCTTGGTGCCACTCAAGGAGCGACTGCTGCTTTGGTGCATATCACCGTGCTCAGCCCGCAGTTGTGCTGAGGAAAATATTTATGCAGCACCTCGTCATGTCTGAGTCATGAGTCATGAAGCTCGCTGAGGGCAGCAGCTCGCAGTCAGAGCGATGTGGCCCGTTAGGGGGCACTGTTGGTTCTCATGAGCGACCCGCGGCACAACAGGTTGCACCACTCCTCTCCTCTCTCCTCTCTCCTCCTCTCCTCTCCTCTCCTCTCCTCTCCTCACTGAATGGACACTAATGATCCACCCAGGTTATAGCAGTGGTAAAATAAAAGTATATTGCGTGCTGTTTTTGTGTCATTGTTAACCACTTGTTTGAGTTCGGAGCAGTTTAAACATGGAGATCTCAGTGGACTTCTGTATATGACAGGGATTGGCTTTTAAAATAGTGTTCAGAATATGCTGTATACGCGCCTGGAGATCTGCACAGTTCGTTTGCTCCTCTTTAAATTATCTCCCTGCAGAGTCCCCGCTCATTTTTTTTTTACCATCCAACCGCAAAGAAAATGTAATTAAACAAATTCCGTCGCGAGGTGCGGAGCCCCCCTTTCTAATTTACCGTCAACTTTCCTTTTTTCCCCCATCGGTTCGGGGACAAAAAGAAAAAAAGCCACATCCCCATGTGATATGAGCCGGGAATTGGATGGCACAGTACTTGCTGACGTGACGCCCGCAAACCCCTTTAATTTGCCAATCCAGCCCGGAGTGCGCTCCCACCCCACTCCACTCCACTCCCCCCCACCTCGGTTTGCGCACCAGCACTCCCCGGTCCACAGCCACAGGGTGCAGGCCGGCAACAGCTCAAAGGATCCAGTCCACCACCACCTGAATCTCTACACGCGTCTACATCGGAAAGTTGGAGGACTATTTGGCAAGGCATCGCTCGTCACTCGCCGCATCCAGGTGATCCGGAGCGCAGTGAAGGCAGCGCTCTATGAGAAAGAAGAGGAGGAAATAAAAAAAACAGCTGCGCGTGTCATGAGATTGTTGAGGACTTTTTTTCCCGCTCTTGTCGTGGATGAGAATATTTGCAAGGCTGTGAAGAAGATTCTCGGGTGCATTTTTTACGCCACATGTCAGCGGAGAGTGGATGAGACCGCGGCGCCCTATCCTGCGCATTAAGGGGAATGGTAAGAGGCAGAAAAAAAGAAAAAAGCAATCACTGCATCAGTTTCACACACTTGTTTCAGTTTAACGAGGTTGATGCTGCTTCTTTGTAGCCCGGCGGTTGTTTGCCAAGTGTTTCTTTTTCAAAGCACAGAGAGAGACAGAGAGGAATCAGAAAAATCATGCGCGCGTTTAGCGAAGATTTGTCTAATAGGAAACATCCTGTGTGCTGTGGGGTGTGATTGCTTTAACACCTGTTTATTCCTCCAAAATTAGCAGTTGATCTGCGTGAAGAATCAGCAACACGCAGCCGAGAGAGATTCATTCACACGTGCTTTATGAATTCGCCATTTTTACGCGTAAAATAAAATTTAAAAAAACCCAAAAACGACAAAAGTGGACGTCTCTCTCCGGATCAGAAGACAGCCTGTAACTGTTTGTGTGGGCTGACACTGACCGTGCATTCATGTCTGTGCTGGCAGGTGGTGTCGCACGGAATACAACTGTTCTGCTTCAAATGGAGAACCGCTCAGAGGGGATAAATTGCGTGCAAAGTTGCGCGGCTCTCTGCTGAGGGGACTTTATCCATCCAGCCGCCCCGAATGAACACGAGTCCACAGCGAGACATGGGGCCTCTCCGGTGCGTGGGACTCGCCGCGTTCCTCCTGCTGTGCACAGGTAAGACCCAAAACCCCTCGGCTGTGATGCCCAGTGTGCACTTTTTGTTCATCAGGAATTACAGGAACGAAAGGTCACATAATCGAAGGGGCCGTAAATGCATCCGCTGTTATACAGTAGAGTGATTTTATTTTATTCAGTGTGGAGCATTTAATGAAATGCTAATTATTTCCTTTCAGCCAAGGGGACATATATGATTTATGAGACGGATAATTAGCTGTAAGCTGCTGTGGCAGAATACAAAATGACTTGTGATATTAACATGAATGGAGTGTGACAGTTGCCTCCAGTGTGTGTGTGGTGTGTGTGTGTGTGTGTGAGAGAGAGAGAGAGAGAGAGAGAGGTTTTGCGTGATGTAGCAGCAACTTAAATGGGATGCAGTGTGTGAGCGTGGCACTGCAGAGAGAGGGCCAGGAATAACAACAGGCTGCAGACCACCTCTCCAAAAAAAAAAAAAAAAAGAAAGAAAACAGAGAAAAACATCTTTTCATGAAGTCTGAGCAGTTCACTTGGATCAACGTGTGTGTGTGTGTGAGTGGGTGAAGGGTGTGCGTTATGTTTTTGGCATATTTGCATGTGAGATTGTGGATTTTTTTTCTGGAGGGGGGGTGTTATGTGTCTGTGCAAGATGTGTGGGCTTGTGCTGACCTGTGATATGTGGTTACACTCAGTCATGTGTTTTCATTTCTGGCTGTTTACCTGCCAATCAAAGGCGTATGTAAAACACCTTCTCTCACTCGGCCGTGACCACTAGATGACAGAGACGGTGGAGAAATACATGGTGTGCCGTGTTATTACATATTTCATCCCTGTAGCTTCTTTCATTCTTCCAGTCGGTAACATTTCATTGCGGCACTTTGTCTAATGTGATTCCCAGTGCACCAATCAGGTACCAATGAAGAAGCCTAATGGAACAAAGAAGTAACAATCTAAAGAAAAGGAGATATGAATAATCCTTTAAGAATGACTGTAATGACCGCTCACTTTCAAAATTTGAGAGACATTCTGAGAAATGTACAGTTTTGATATACAACCAAAACTCTGTGAGTGTGTGTGTTTATTTACATGACAATGTCCTTGCCAACCCCGAAGGTAGGCAGTTTTTACAAAAATGAACATATAACAGTTAATAGAGTCTAATTTATTTCTCCCTCGCTCTAAAATGGTCAATTGTTTCTCCCTTGTTCCCCATAATCTTGTTTTCTCCCTCTGTAAGAACTTTTAAGCAGCAGTATAGGAACTGGTATCTCATTGTTACCTAATCTATAACAAAATTAACACTGTAAATTTACTAGCGTGCAGGATTTAGTGGCATCTACTGGTGAGGTTGCAACGAACAAATACCCTCCGTCTCACCCTGGCTGCTAAAAACCCTCCGTCAGTAGATCAAGTGTTTGGTCTGTCAGTTCAGGGCTGCTGTGAACATGGCGGTGCGACATGGCAGACAAAGTGGAAGAGGACCTACTTGTGGACACAAAAGGCTCAGTCTAAGTTAACGAAAACTAGTTTTAGGTTATCATACATTGATAAAAAAACGAATTATGAATATTATATTCAATTTCTTCCAAAAGATGGTTCCTAAATGTCCCTAAATTCTGCACAATGCACCTTTGAACCTGCTAATCACAGGCTGTGTCATCAAGGCTTAGCCAATTTCTTTCAAAAATCGCTTCACGTGTAATGTGGCAATTTTGCTAAACCTGAATCAATCAGCAAAAACATCGGTCGGATTAACAAACAGCCAGTTTAACAGCCATTATCTCAAGAACAGTTACTTTATGATAACCAGTCAACCAGCAGCGTACAAGATTCTTCACCATTAGCCTGACAACTTCACGGGGATGACAAGAGACAAGGAGATCACTGCACCCAGCCAAGAAATAGTCCCTCACACAACCCCCCGTAAAACGGTCGCTCAGATTCAGCAGAGCTTCTTCCTGGGTTGTCTTTGGCTTGCTACTTTCTAAAGTTGTGCGTGCAACACAGCTGACAGTTGTCATTTTGGGTAGATCCACCTTTGTTTTAACCTTCAAGTATCTGATTTTGGTGAATCAGGAAATTTGTCACAACCGACCAACCTAATTAACTCCACAGAGGAGGTTATGTTTTCACCCGTGTCCGTTTGTTTGTCGGTTGGTTGGTTGGTTGGTTTGTCAACAGGATTACACAAAAATTATTGAACGGATTTCCATGAAACTTGGATGAACGATGAGTCTCAGCCCAGAATAGACCTCAATAACTTTTGGTGTGGATCTGGATAAAGGGACGGAGCCAGGAATTTCTTCTCACTTTCAGTAACATTGAGGTGACATTTCTGTTAAATGTCCTCTTGATACAGAGCTATCAAGTTTAAAATGAGATTAGGCTTGATTGAATTAAAAGGGACCATTGGCAGAGGTATGCACTCTACTGAGTGCCATTCTAGTTGTCTGATTGCTCATCTTAGTTGCTGTAGTGGATATTGCGAGGGAATTTCAGCTATCAGGTTGATGAGAAAGTAAGGTCACTAAATATGACCAATTGCAGGAAAATCTGAGTGTTGCCTAGAATTTGTACCAACATGATTCAGACCAGTGACTCTTCACCGACCAAAAGCCACTCCACAAATAAAAAACTTGGCCAAAGATTGGTTCACATCTCTCTGGTCACGGCCAGACTCGTATAATCTTTGTGGGTGAAAGTGGCGAGGAGGAGAAAAGACAGATTCCATCCTGTCAGTCAGCCCTCCCCCCCGGTGTGCAGCATCTCAGAGGATATTATAACTCTCCAGCCACCTGATTGCTTTCACCAGGAGGCTCCAGGTTGTCTCCATGAGACACACGCTGACAGGCTCATACTGTACAGGATACCTACACACACGCTTACATGCCGTCAGACTGGCCATCAGGACATTTTGGAAATACTCCATATAGCCTGGCTTGCTATATGATGTGATGCAGGCAGCTTTTTGAGCAAGACAGATGGGAGGATTGTCATCTCTTAGTCAGATGGAAAAAGTTTCAGGGGTGAAAAAGTGCTGTTACCGCTTCACATTCAGACTAACTTATAAAGGTTGCACCACTTGTTGTCAACGACTTTATGACTTACCAAAAAGACCCACTGTACGTCTCTCTATGGAATCGTTTTAACAGCATATTGTATAGTTTTCATCACTTTTTTTTTTTTTTTAAAAAGTACTTCAATGCCTGGTATAAAGGCCACTGTGCTAAACAAGAGTGGGAGGACTCCCACTCGGAGTTTGCCTGCTCTTTTGTATGTGTGTGGGCCCGGCCAGAGTGGATTGGGATAGAAGGTTGAGAAGTTACAAAACCAAAAAATGCATTTAGCCTTAATTTAATAATAACTCTCTCTCTCTTTCTCTCTCACACTTAAACTCACACCCAAACATACACAGGACCCGATCTGAAGCCACAGCCGCCACAGGCATTCAGGCTATCTGACGGAGAATTTGAGAAGTGGTTGGTTCAGATGTCCTATCGCTGCTCACTGTTTATCGTACATCTATCTAAAGGGCAGACTACTTCCTGCATTACAACTACATGTGAGAACTAAATTGCGTGGTCTAGCGTGGACGTAATTCTTAGGATACTGGGCAGAAAGAAGGAAACAGGCAGAGGAGCTGGAACAGCGTCACACTCCTGAAGAGACAGACTTCAGCTATTTTACATAAAATAAGAAGAACATTTCCTACAATATGGTCATTTGGCTGCAGGTTTGTATCCTTGTGAGGCCACCTGTCTGGAAAGGGGTTCCTGGGCCAAACCTAAATGCTATTCACCAGTAATATAAACCCTGCAAAACTTATATGCGGTAGGTGATTTTTTGTAATTAAAAGGAGTTAATGAGCCCGATTAGCAAGTTCCACGAGAGCCCCCAGAGGGCCAATATCCTGCATACGGTAGCACAGTAAGCTTTGATGTTATTTCAACAATATCTTCCATCAGGAACTTTTATACCATTTTTATACCAGAATAAGTGCTTACCTGCAGGTTTTTTAAACGTGGGTAGACCTGCTTGATCTAAGTGAATGACTCCTTTCCCATTGACATTAGAAAAGTTTGCCTTTCTGTCTTTTTTTCTCGTGTATCACGTTCGTCAGAAAACAGGGAATCAGTAAAAAGCAGCATGCAGGCCAGCGATAATATAACGGTGGTTACTTTTTTAATACACCGACTGCAGAGGTGGGTAGTAACGAGTTACATTCACTCTGTTCACCTTCCCAACTTTTTCGGGTAAATTGTACGTTTTGGAGTAGTTTTGATGCAGTGTACTTTTACTCTTACTTGAGTAGATTTTTTTGAGAAAAGTCTTCTGGCCCTACTTTTTCATTTGTTATTTTATGCGTTCATGTACATTACGTTAGGAGGCAGATGGTCAACTGATCCCAGGTCTGCTGCCCTGTCATCCTACCACAGCCACGCCTCCACATGTCTCTGTTCAGAGCAGCAGGAGTATGGCTTTCAAATCGCACTGTCTGCTAATATACAGACTGGGAATATTGTCCTGATGTAAATGCAGCAGATTTTCTAAACAGAAGATGATGATTTGTTATTGTGTCACAAATAGATACAGGTGTCTGTTCAGATCCACAATAAATAAGACTTGGGGAAAAGACAAGAAGTGTGTCACCAGAGATGGAGCAGATAAATACCCTTGACTACTGCAGAGTCATTTGACTGGATATGTAGACGTTATTAACACCCTTTTTAAGTCAGAATCTTCACTGTAGTGTGCTAAAAGCACTAGCGTGAGGTAAACTGCAGGTCGAGCGTGTAAATAAAGTCTTCTGAAATCAGTTTGTGATCTTGATGGTTCTGGCACTGAATGGCTGTATGGAGCAATCACACAGGGTTTTTTGTTTGATAGTTTTTTTTACATTTTAAAACAAGACCCCAGCTACTTCAGTTGTTAAGGAGAATGATGCAACGCTGTTTTGCTGTGAAGCTCCAGAATTGTTTTGTGGACTAAGCTGTGCACTGTTGGTTATTCTGATGAATTTTCTGTCACCTGACGTGTAATGCTTTCACGATGCTCGCACCAAACTTGTAAAGGCATTTGTTCCCCTGCATCAGTTTGATTTTGTCTGTAGAAGGTTTTCGTCATTTTTTAAATTGACCTCTAATAGGCTCAAAATAAGTTGAACTAAAAAAACAAAAGTCAAACTGGGAACAAGTCGTCATTTTTATTACCAGTGCTGCTGCAACCGGCATCTGTACCCTTTTAGAGGCTGCAGTGGATTTCGCAGGCCTCCTTCTTTGGGCTGTTTTTCCCGTGAGTGTTTAACAATTCTACTGACAGAACAGGCGAAAAAAACCTTAGACTTAAAACACATTACCCCATGCCAATGTTAGGAGAGAGGGGGTGCCCGAAGTGACCCTGCACACACATTAAGGCTGTGAAATCCAAACTGGCGTCTGCCTCCTAGAGAGCAAAGTCTCATGGGATATTACTTGCTGGCTCTGAGCATCCTTCGGTTTTAATGCTGGGAGGAGGTTGGCAGGGCTGTGTGCTTCTGGGTAGCGGAGAAGCCTATAGAATAAGCTGACTTTGGAGAAAACCTCCCCACTTTCCTCCGATTTTTAATTCTTGTTTTCTCCCTAAATGGTTCAAAAGGCATTTCCATTGGCTGTAATGTTCATTAGCATAAAGCAAGCACCGGGCTACTTGTTACCGAAGGCACCGACCAAGAAGTTAAAATAAAACGTTGCAGAACAAAGTGCTTAACTTTCCAGAGGCAAAGTCAAAGTTTATCACAATGAAAAGAAACAACATTTAGTCTGTAAAGCAATAGCCCTCGAAGCAAACACGCATTTAACAACAATTTGCCAAATCCCGTGCAGAAATGTACTATCACTGAATTAAATGCTGTGCTATAATGTGATATATGGAGGCTGCCTCGCCCTGTGTGACACTGCAGTTTACACAAGGCTCCAGAGAGCAGCAGAAGTAAATGCTGCACTGGGGAGCCATATGTCACTTATTATAGGTCATAACACAGAGACACAAGTCAGGTTGTGAAAGGCCTGTGTTGAATAAAGTTTGATAGTATAAACCCCAGATTCTTGTATGCTTCCAAAAGCTGCTGTGTACTGTTGTGCTGATCGAATTAGATCGAATTAGATCTAATTAGATACTGAACTAAGCCACTGGTAGTTCTAACAGATGTATATGTCAACCTTGTTAACATAAAGCATGCTTGCACTGGCTGCTTTAATAATATAATTATAAGATATTGTTGTTTCTTTGATGTATTACCTTCTGAGTCAATCCATTAAACAGTTTGACAAATAACAGAGTTGAGGATCATGTAAAATGTCCCTCTGGGAACCCAATGAAGCTTAATATCATTACTGGTGAACCAAAGTAGTGTTATGACATGCTCTGCTTTATTTAAGATTGTCCCTGATTTAACATCGAAAGCCTTTCTTTCTTGAGAAACTCTACACACATTGCAACTCAGACTTGCAGTATATTAATCTTTTGGCTTTATAAGCTGTTAAAACAACATTGAGATATTATAAACATACAAAGTTGTCACAACTGTCAAACAGTTGCCTAATTACAGCAGAAACAGAGCAGAGATATGTGACTGAACGTAGTTATTTTAACACAATGTATGATATTTTCCTAAACCTAACCAAGCAGTTGTGTGCCTAAACCATACAGCAATGTTTTCACAACATTAACAACAGTCCAAAAGTCATAATATATGTCATGGTGCATGAACTTTTTGGTCGCTAGCTTTATTTTGGAAGTCTAAGCGGACATTACATATTACCCATTATTGATAACTTGACTTTGGAGCCATTCACGTCCATAAATGATGCTTGGAGGTAGGCCACTGACCAAGCTGCCGCATTTGACGAGTTGGGAGTGAGAACGTGTTATACAGACATTAACATTTTTTAGCTCAATTTTGGTCTCCACCACATTCTGAGATAAATATCTACATTTACAGTTGGCCATATGATCAACTTTTTTCACCAGCTAGTTGCTAACATTTTCTGTCTGCCATGTGTCATGTAGCTAATGGAATACAGATGGTTATATCTTTCTGAAAACACACACCTGCTACTACTGCACAATTTGAGATTGGATGATCATAGAAAGTCTGGACCAGAAAACCAAAACAATTAGATACAGAGGCTAAAAAGCTCCCTAGAACTGAGTTGGTACCGCACTTTGGGTGAATCACACCTTTATTATGACACGCAGTCATTTGATCCATTGTTGATATACAAAATATTGAGTGGTGCAGCTCTAAAATCGCTTGAAGTACTTTTAACAAGTCGCTGAACTACAATTTGGAAGAATGCTGAATTTTATGAAGGAACACAAAAATATATGAAGAGGAGAGAACTCTCAAGACACCCTTACTAATCAGCAGCTACTATAATTAAAGAACGCCATTTTCCACTGCGAGCTGTAAAACAGCTATTAACCCGCTGAACTGGTATCTATAGTCAGACAATGAGAGTGGATTTTTTTCTTATGAGTTCCACTAGTCTAGACTACTTTCGCTCTGGCTTGTTGTCCCTGCAGACTTTTTGGAGTCTCCACAACCCTAAACACTGCAAATTAGTGTGAGTATTGCTGAATAAAACATGCTGCAGCAGATGGATCCGATGGTGAGAGATGATTGGTTACAGTCATTCCCTCTTTGTTAAAATTTAGTTTTAGTGCATTTGTTCAGCAGCAACAGCTAAAGTAATTATCCGTGCTTCAATTGTTATTGGAAACTTATTTCGTATTTCACTTTTGTAGATTTTTTATTTTTATTTTGTCAGTTCCTGATCTGTATCAGAAACCTGATTTGTGCTATTAGTGGAACAATGGGGCCCTACGTTGTAAGTAGTTGAGGAGACAGGAGACATAAGGGTTAGGGTAACCCATCAGCCAGGCCTAGGGTCAGGGTCAGGGTCAGGGTCAGGGGAGTTGGGGTTACGTCTACACATGTGCCGAACAAATCGAGGCTATGGACTGTGTACTGACAGCAACAATTTTTTCCAGTACAGGTAGTGATGCATTTTACCACACAAGTCGTGGGGCCAATGTTCATACATACAAGTGCAGGACTTTGACTTTTGTTAAGCTCAGGGAAAAATTCTGTTTTGGGTTAAATGTTAAAGTAAATACTACTGTGTGACAGTTCAAGTTTCTGAACATTCAGACGCGTTAATTAAATATCGATTCAAAACATAATCCAGGCAGCTTTATTTTTTGTCAAGGCAATTTTACTTCAAATTACTAAATATCATTTTCAGGGAAAATGGTTCGGTTGAAATGTTCTCTCCCTTGTCAGCTGTGGGTTCATGTGAAAAGCTTACCATGGCAACTGTTGCAGCTGGTGAAGCAGAAAAACCTCAGTTGTTGATGTAAAATAAGCAATAACTTCAGTTCTTTTTGCATCATCCTTAAATGTTTATGTAAGGAAAAAAAGTGAAATATTAATAAGGTCAGTTCTAACTCAGGCATAAATTGTATTTCGGCAATGAACAATTTTTGAAAGAGTCAGTGCATGTGAGGCAGTTCCTGCCCCCTGCTGATACACCCTTTACATCCACCAGGCAAGCCGTATGTTTTTGGGAGAAACGCTCTGAGCATCCAAAGTTCAAATATGAGCAGAAACAGAGCTCATACCTCCAAGGCTGTTTCATTCCCATCTAATTTGAGACAAACACGAGTGGGCCTTTGTTGCCTTTGTCTGCGGTAAATAACAGAACTTTTTGTGAAATGTGGCTTTTTCATCAGCAGAGAATGTCATAAACAGCAGCAGGCCTGCACAGATGAAACTGAAATGGATGGTGTGTTTTTTTGTTTTTTTTTTCCCTTAGTCAGCTAATGGCATTAGCTAATGACATTAGCTGTGCAGGCTAAGTGATTGACGGGAACAGGCTTTGAATTTCCTGCACAGGGAAGAGCTGGGGGGCACCAGTGTGCAGAAAGTCGTTACATATTCATAGTGAAGAGAGGGCCCCCACTGGAGGGGCAACCTACAGTAGAGGGCACTTGTGCTTGTTTTTCCTAACATTATTACCGATGGGCACAATCATAGTGCAATATCAAACTGTAAGAATAAATGTGCGCCCTATTTTGTCCAGTGTGTTCCCTCCCACAGTGTGCTTCCCAATTCCTAATAACTAATAATAGCAATTGTTGATGACGTCTGAAAGAAGCGGCGCCGATCTCTGGCTGCTCAACTCAAATGAAAATCCTGGGGCATACATTGAGTTAAACCTGAGAATTCAGAAAGGCGTAGGCTTTAGACAGCATGACAAATGAGGGGATTTTACTCCTTTAACTATTTCTTCAGTCATAAGACATGGTCATTTGCTTTCCCCGAAATCCATAGGATATAATCCACCAGGGGAAAGAAACGCGAAAAGTGTCTTTCTTTTTTCCCCCCACAGGTTTTGCTTTACTAATAGGATCAAAGACAGAAAGGATGAAAAGAAGGATAATCAATATAGGACGGCATTAAGATGAAACATCGCCCTGCTTTCCTTCTTCGCAGCGAGTGTTTGGAGGATTGGGAATACAGCGTGCCTAACTGCGGCTGGCGCATGAAGATCCGTGCTGATGCACCCCGACACACATAATCACACACAAACCCACGTGCGCAGCATAACTAAAGCTTTTGTGACACATTGTAGCTCCGCACTGTAAACACACACACACGCACAGAGGCACACACACGGACTCATCTGCTTGGGCAAACAACTTCACAGCCACCCAACTGGGAAAGGATCACACTCCGCGGGAGGTCTGGAGACAATTAGCATAACTAACAGAACACTCAGCGCGCACACAGCGAATCAGAAAGCAATGAAAAAGAACCTGCAGCAGAAAAAGACTGTTAACAGCCTTTTTTTTGTCGCTTCCCGTGCGAGAGATTGACAGAGAGAGACCACATATTTCTCTCGCATCACAAGCTTCGGTCCCACAAGACAGCAGAGGTACGGTATGTGTTCCCCTCTATCGCTTCGGGCTTCAACACAGTGCTGAGGTGGCCTCGCGCTGCATCGCTTTACGGAAGAGTAGAGCTGAGAAGTTTTGCAACAAGAGAGAGAGCCAATAACAGTTTGCTTTTCTTGTGTTTCTGAAGGGAGTCGTATCATTTTGTGTCAGTTTTTGTGTGCGAGCGCTGCGGGTACCGGGGTAAAGATTATGACGGTGGTGATGGGAGAGTTATCTGGGATTGCCTGCTCAGGTCAGAGCAGGGCAGTATTGCCTCAGTTTTTCCGAACATGATTGATAACAGTGGAAATGTTCCCAATGGGGTGGCACCGTCCTGAAGTCTTTTGCTGTTTCTGTAGGTGTCCACGGCCACAACTTTTCTTCCCGTCTTTCTATATTTCTGTCTGTCTCGTTATCGCCAGGTTCTTCTGAGCGCCTGACCCCGGTTGAGAGCTGTTCCTCGTTGATTGATTCACCATCAAATGAGAGATGAGAAAATAGCCACTCGGAAAAGTTCTAGCCCAGCACAACAACAGGAAAAAAAAGAGCTCCACATACACAGACGGGCGAATTTTAATTTTGAACTTGATAGACACTTTTGGAATTGAAACCTGAGGGGAAACTATTCCACACCTTTAGGAATGTGGTTCCCAAACCAAGACTCAATTCCCATACCAATTTTCAGCAACACTGCCTCAAGAGAGGTAAATATTGCTGAGAGCTCCAGCCAATAAAAAAAATGTATTAGCAACAACAGGACTTCCATCTTCCGAAAAACCTATATCCATATAGGTGTTAATACTTTCATGCGGCGAGCCAAGTGGAGCTGGGAACTCTTCAACCATGGTGATAAATAGATTAGGATAGCTTCAGGGCTGCTTTCTTTTTTGAAGTAATTGTATAGTATGTTTTAGATTGTCAGAAATCTGCAGTTGTGCATGTAACCTCTGATGCCAACTGCCATGCCTGTACAGCTCTGACAGTTTGTATTCTATATGTTAATGTGCTAACTATGCCCACAGTTGCTTCAAGACATTTTTAACTTCGTGAAGGAAGAGGCTATAGGGCCGGACAGGCTCTGTGGATTGCTTTTCAGCAGCTGTATGTATGTATGGTTTTCTTAGCCAGGAGACACAGATATTGATCGATCCGCAGGCTTCAGGCCGGACCTGAGCCCAAAATTGCGAGCAGCCTTGATAAACTGTTATTGGTCAATTTCTAGTTAACATTAAATGTCCTGATGGCCAGTCGGTCGGCCCTATTAGGTCAGAAAATTGTAATCTGTGCAGCAGTGGAACAGATGTCATCACTGAATGAGACCGGAATGAGAAAAACCTGTTTTGGAGCATCAACTGATGATCTGTGTGGGGATTTGTGTGTGCATGTGTGCGTGTGTGTGTGTCTGTGTGTGTGTGTGTGTGTGTATGTGTGTGTGTGTGTGTGTATTAGCAGTGGTGATAAATTAAAAAAAAAAAGTCAGCTTCTCAATTTTGGAGTGACCTGCCAAAAATAAAGAGAAAAAAAAAGGATCAGATTCACAATAATCAGAAATGCGGATTCCAGACATATGGTCCATATTCTCCTCGTCTTTCCCCTGCTTCTTCCCCCTCCCCCCACCTACATCTCCCCCCTCACCTTCACATCTCCATCATCTCCCTTCGCCCCCACACATCTCCCGACAGTAAATGAAGAGGGAAGGAGTCCCCGTTTCATCTCTTTTTCCCACACGTTCCAGTTTCTCCCATCAAAGAGCAATGCTGACTACACCAATCGAAAAATATCATCAAATTTTAAGAGAAAGATTAACAGCGAAGATGTTGCTGGCAGTTTTTTTTTTTCTCTCGAAACGGAATAACATCAAGATATGCTTGAATTTTACAAGCAAAAATTGTTCACATCCTTCCAATAAGCATTACTTCAGACTGTAAAAAGGAGCAGGATGAATATGCCTATCCACTGTCTTACTGGAGTTGGATGAGATCAATACCACTCTCATGCCTTTACAATAAACACACAGCTACCATCTGCAGCAGTTGGCTTAGCTTAGCATCAGGGAAACAAGGGTAAGAGTTTTACAAGTCTGCCAGTGGTAACCAAACATGACTACCAGCACTTCGAACTGGTTTCAACCAAAGTGTAAAATTGTCACACTGGTTGTGTATTTATTTCAATCATGCCGCCGTTATTTGTGCAGTTGTTTTATTAGCGTAGCTTCCTCTGTATAGCTAGCCAGCTACCTTTGTTTGTAGCTGTACAATAAATTCTCTTCCTCCCTACAGTATTAGGTTATTCTAACAAAACTCAGCTGATTCCATTTGAATTCCTATAAATCCTTCAAAATAATAGTCCCCCGTTATTTTGTTATGTAAAAGCTGCTCTTTTATGAAGCAGCAAAATGATTAATTATTTGGTTTCCACGAGCTGCAACTTCACACAACTCCTAAGGCAGCTGAGGGGGAACATGATGAAACGGTAAAATAAATCAGATAAAAAAGTGAAAGTACAAACAGGGAAGCAGGAGACTCAGTTAGAGGCTGTTAGAGCAGGGGCGGACTCAGTTTGTTTTAGGGGCAGGGGCGAAAAAAATAAAAAGGGCACCGGCTGTATGCAGTGGGGCACCCTCGAGGGCACTTTATCATGTTGTATCTATCATAGATACATTCATTTTATTTCAAACTTTGTACATAATCATATGCCAGGCTAGCAGTTTCCCCCTTACTTCCAGTCTCTATGCAAAGCTAAGCTAAATGGCCGCTGGCTGCAGCTACATATTTAGCACATAGACATGAGAGTGGTATCTATCTTCTCATCCAACTTTCGGCAAGAAGTATTTCACAAACATTAATTCCCTTGAAGATATAGATAAGAAATTACGTTTACTCGTGCCCTTGTCTTTTAAATTCACTGCCCCCTGTTTTATGTGTTCTGTATTTTTATGGATTTGCTGAGTGACAAATAAATAATAAAACTTATATCAGTAGAAAATGCTCCAAGTTCAACACAATACTCTTCCAACCCCTGGTAACTCTTTTGAAATCTATCAGTTTAAATTAGATGTCAATGCTGCATCCATCAACAGCCCTCTGCCTCTGCCACCAGTGACCTAATGATTCATATTCTTTGCCCACCACTGTAATAATTTGTCCAAACCGTGCTGTGAATAGTTTCTCGCATTTTATCACCCTACATCGCATTTCACTTGACCTCTTCTGGCAGCATCTGCTGACCCCTATGTCATGGTGTATTTCTGTAATCCATGTGAAGATCTTTGATCCTCATTTCCAATTTGTCCATCGCGTCTACAGCTCTGTCTGCACTCTATAGTTTAGCCATCCATGGCTTCTGTTTAGAAATCAATTATCGCAGGTAACCGGACCGCACAGCATACATTCTGACTAGAATCAATCTAAATAGAGGAGCAATGCTCAATCCAAGGACTCAACAAGCAGAAAAAAGTTGAGAGAGCTCGTATTTTTTCATTTCCTTCCCAATGCGTCTCCATTGACAGGCTACCAAGATATATGTGAAGAGAGCAAGACATCTGCCTTAATTTTTTGAGGCTTTTGACTCTTTTGACTGGATGCTGTTCCAACATTTGTCAACACGCAGGAGATTTGAGGGCTTTGGCAAGCGGGTTGATCAGCTTACCCTAAATATCTGATCACTTATGGGTCATAATGTGTGTTTTCAGTGCTTTAATCTATGCTTATCACGCTCCTGCACCCCATCCAAAGCAATAGTGATTTTACGATGTCTCTTATTTAGTCGTCCTGTCCTCGTTTCCCACATGAGCAATATACTGTGCTGCTCTGAGCATGCCCAGGGCTCAGATCTGGGCCCAGTGCCTCAGTAATGGGGGATAAATCAGTTCTTAAAAGGTCCATATAGGGGGGAGCCGAAATGTATCCAAAGCTGAAGGATTTAAACAGAGACATGAAATCCCCTTTGTTTCGCTGTGGGCATGAAGCTGAGTGAGTGAGCCTTGTGTGGGCTCTCGGTACCGATCGGGGGCCTCATGGGTGCCAGCATTTTCCAGCAGGTAATTGGGCCTCTCTGAGCCACTGTGTGTGTGTGCGTGTGTGTAATCTCCATGGATACAGTAAGGATACAGGGCCCTCACTTACCAAAGCAGGCCTGGAAGGACACATGCCACTTTTAGTTAAGGTAACTGATGAGGTCGACAGCTGGACTGACGCGGTCCTCTCACGTCTTAACACTCACAGCCTGAGGTGCGCTTTCTATCAGCACTTTCTTTTTCTGTAGTTTCTCGTTCCTCTGCTTGACGGATTCCCAGGAGATGCAAAGGCCGCTGTTGATTTTTGCTTTAAATAATTTCACCTAACAATAGGTTGGGGATGTATCATCATCTAATCTCTGTGGAGCTCCCCCCATGTTTTATAGAGGAGAATAAAAAGTTAGTTTGACAACATGCCATCTCTCTAATTGCTCAGGGCGAGAGACTTTTTTTGCCTCAGGGGACTGGAGAAATCGAGAAATCCTGCAATATATTGACGTGCAGTTAACAAGAGCCGGCAGTACAGTATGCTGCATGTTTGTCCTTGTATTGCTTTACAATCTTTGTTCCACATCTCGCATGCAGGGTGCAGGATCAGATAGCTTTTCTCTATGCAGTGTCTGCCTGTCCTACACAGTTATCTGCAACTACAGATGCACTTTTGTTTAAACCACAGTCTGTTTGAAGAGACAGATATCGCTGGCTCCATGTCTGATACTACACATACAGAGCGGGGCACTTTGTTGAGGTTGTGAAAAGCGGAAGGATTGTCAAAGCATATTAAGTAGGGCGGCAGTGATTATTTTCGTAATTGATTTTTTTTTATTTTTTACTTAGCCTTTAAGATGTCAGATCACCACAGAGCCCAAGGTTTTGTCCGTCCAACAGACTAAATCCTAAAAGCATTTCATTCATAATGATGCCAAACATAAAATCAGCAAAACCTGAAATGAAATCATAAAATGTTTTGGCATTTTCCTTTGACTTGCAAATTATAGTCTGACAGCAGCATGGCTCTAGGGACAGCAAAGTCGATGTCTGTCTGTTGGTCTTTCATCCAGACTTAAATATTCCAACAACTATGTGATTGATCATTATGAAATTTTGTAGAGTCATGCCTGGTACCCAGAGCAGGAATCTTACTCACTTTGGTGATTTATTGACTTTATCTAAGTGCCAGCTGAAGGTTTTTTTTTTTTACATTTCTAGGAAAAATCTGGTAACACTTTATAACAGTCATTAATAAGGCTTTTTAAAAATGTATAACATAACATTTATAAGCCACTCTAATGGCTATTCAAGGGTTTTTACTGTAGATGAACTACATCTATAAACATTATTAACCATTTACAAACATCAAGGGCAACTTTGCAATAAACAGCTGCTAAATAATTGGTATATAAAGCGTTTCATTGTTTGTCAACAGTGAAATAAATATATAATATATAAATATAATAATAATAATATATATTAATAACTAAAGTTACAACACAACAATACATTTAATATGTATTATTGATGGTTATCTGAACATCTACCAAAGCATGGACAGGGAACACATATTAAACTTTGAAGCAACATTATGTAGAAATTGGCATTTGGTGCGATTTGGCGCCCCCCACAGTTTCTGAGAGCAACACCACTGGCGTAAATAAAAAATCCCAGGTCTGTAACAGTTTGTCAGATGTAATGTAGGTGCTAAAACTCATGCCATCAGAACCATGTTTTGTGTTGAAATCTTGATTTTGAAGCTGTTATTTTAAGGTAAAGACACTATATGTTGTTGCTTTAATCAAACTTGTAAAAGTCAACTGATGTTTATAAAGCATTTCATTGTTAACAGTGAAATAAATATAAACTGAAGTTACTTCACTACAAATTTACCATTTATTAATCGTAATTTGTATTCAGAGCTGCCCAAATAACCACCAAATTACTACTTATTTATAGAAATAAAGTAATTATTTGATATATTTGATTCATAATGACTTCAGTGATCCCCTTAATGGTGACATTAACATTTGCTCACACCACAGCTGCCTCACAGCCTCGCAGAGCTGCTAGACTCGTAGTCTACTTTCGCTGATTTTCTGACTTTTTGCTGATTGTGCCTGATGGAAAGTTCAAGCACTAGCATAAAGGGCATTTTAAAAAAGCTCTGCATGTGTATGAGAATTATAAATCACTGGTGAAGAGCGTTTAAATAACCCTGGAGAATAGCGAGGAGGCAAACATTTCCAAATACCTAAAAGATGAAGTCTGTATTGAGACTGATGAAGCCTGGCACTTGAAGCTCTTCTCTTGCGTAAAAAAAGTCTGAACCTTTTGGAGTATTGTTTGTATTAGGTAGGTTGGATTTCCTCATAAACCGGGATACACCTCCAATCTGTTAAACTAATTACTCCCACTTCCATCCCGATGTCGTACAGGGCAGGGGGTTCTTTCATATGTAGATCTGATTAAATTATGCCATGGTGAGCTCATTAGATTGGATTTACATTTAGAGATGTTTTTGTGCTCCGTCCCCCCTGAACCCTCTTAACGCGAGCACCGCAATCACAGGATTCTGATGACCTGACATTTCCTGGCCAGCTTTTCCACTGCCGCAGCACTGCTCGCTCCCACAGTCGTGTCTGCTCATCAAAGCTAGGAAATGGCACCATGCTGCTTTTAAAATACGGTTCACTTTGCTGTATTAAACACTCTCATGGTTCTGTAATGGGTCGGGCTGGTTAATTAAGTGGGCCAGGAAGTGGATCAAAGGCATCTGGTAGATCATTTTGGACCGTATTGGGCGTCACGGCACCAAATTTGTGTCAGTCCGTCAGGGAAGGGGCCGCTTCAATCATTATTGTTTTTAATCGATGATTAACCAGTTGATTAATCTGTGATTCCAACATGTCAACATTCACCAGAAATCTTGAGCAGTTGAACCAAATATTTGTTTATTTGTTGCTTAAGCCGGTCTGTCGATGAATAAATCTCCAGGATGACTGACTGTTTTAGGTTAGCTTGTTTGAAGCAAGCAGTGGATCTAATCGTGAGGAAAAAAAAATTAGAGAGGTAGCCATCAATCATAAACCCACGTTTTTCCTGCTGTCAAATTACCTCCGCGCCATCACACCCACCCCCGACTGCAATTTTATGGGGGAAAGAACACTTTATCTTTCCAGCTGTCAGAGGAATGATCGGCTAGTTGATTATGACGTTATAGCGTCGCGGCACGCCAGCTAAGTTCCACTGTTCAACATTTAGGGATGACTAAGTCGAGCTGCACGCCCTGCGCCGCATGCAGCATGCAGAACACTCGGGGTAAGGTATGTGTATGAATATTAACACCGTAAATTGTCGCCATATTTCCATTTGCTCGCAGCTCTTTCTTTCATAATGATTTTTTTCATTTTTTTTTTTACATTTCTTTTGCTGATGTGATATTACACAGGAGAATAATGGTGGTAGAATAAAAAGGGAGGATTGAAGGCTTATCTGGCTCTGCAGGTGTGGTATTACAGGCCTCTCAATGGGAATCAGACTTGTGGTGTGAAGTATAAGCTCCTGCACTGCGCAGAGTATTCTGTACATAATCCCAGTGCACTTTCCCATAACTGGGAGCTGGGACACAGTGAAGGGCGCACAGTCTGTTGGCAGCATGACACTGACAAGCGGCCACTGAGACGGGGGCACGAGTGCTTGTTGTGCTTTTTGTGCAGATGCGACGCTGCTCCGGCTCAGCGCTGCCAGGGAAGTTTTCCAGTCCGATGAAAAAGCCATTTCTTTCTTCCCTTTCGCACACACAGGAGAAACAGTCACAACTGATGGTTCGATAACGTTATCAGAGGAGAAAAGGCCTAAGAACACTCTTTTCACTGGACAGAAAAACAAGTTAAATGTGGCCGAAACCATTATCCCACTGAATACAACATTATCTCCAAACAGCCTCATTATATATTATTAGTGATGTAATACGTTTTGATGGAACGTCCTTCACAGCGGCGCAGGAAAATAAATCTATTTTCATTATTTATACTAATTTATTTTCGTCCCCCACAGTGTTCGGCTCAGCTAATCAAAAATCAGTCCCAAACTTGTGTTATGTACTCATCTATTTTCATTCCACATTATGGTAAAACGAGACAGTGGATCTGGACCACTGAATATTCAGCGAGTCTTTGTAGACTAATTATAATGTGTGTCTTCATAAACTTGGGGACTGCATGCCGTGACTGAATAAGGCAGAGCAGAAAATAAATTGATTTTTTTGCTTTGATGCAGCTGTGTGGTGCGAGCACGGGTGTCTGATGAGGATGAAATAAAGAAATCTTATTTCTTTTGTATGATAATTTAGGGCAGCTACAGTACGCCGCATTGTGCCGAATCCCTGCCTCAGCACAAGGATCGTGTGGAATCTATTCTGGGTTGTGATGAAGTTAATGAAACATTTTATTGGTGCAGGTCATGTTTGTGGTGTTGCGGCATTGTAATGAAGAAGAATGTTGAGGAATGTTGAGGAGGTGGAACATTAAAATGCCCGCGGCAGGTTCCCGCTCGCTGCTGAATGGGAAATAAGTCCATCATGGTGAAAGCTCGATCAAAACAAGTCATGATTAATGGGAGTTTGGATGTGTGTGCATGTGTGTTTGCTGATTGAGTATGTGCAGCATGTGAGCGCACACGTCAGGATATATGCATACAAATGCACTCATATGAGCATATGAACATATGCAAAGGGTTACGCTGTTACACAAGCATTCAGGCACATTTATGGAAACATGTAAAGAGATAAAGGCCAGCCACAATAACAGGCACCATGATGAATAAAAAAGGGTCTGTGCACAATTTGCTCTCGCCTTGAATTGGTTTGTTAAACACTTCACTTCTTTTAGTATATTTCTTCCTTTCACAGGCGAAAGTTTTAAATTGGAACTTGGAAGTTTATTTCTGCTCACCCTTGAGACAAAAAGAATGCCCTAATGGATAAAGAGACGGCAGGAACTGCTCATGTGTGTCCATCGACATCGGCGAGCGCAAATTAAAACTTTAAATAGAACTAAAAAACGTTCAAACGGCCGCGTTTAGCAATTTCACATCAGTAAAAAACATTGGCACATAATTAATTTTGAGACATCAGCGTAATTAATGCAAACAAATGAGACCATTAGATCTCAGCCACGATTCGCTTCTGTTTTGCATTTCACAAACATGTTAGTGAGATATTCAGAAGTGGCAAATAAAAACGTACTTACCTCAACATAAATCTCAATCTGGAAAGATCGGCGAGCTGGAAGGGAATCGATTGATTGGCCTCAGTAATTTGTTAACAAAAACAGTCAAATTCTCTTATTCCAGCCTCTTGAATGTAAATGAAAGACATTTCAGGATGTCATCTTGGGCTTTTGGAGTCACTGATCGACTTTTTCAACCATTTTTTTTATGACTTTATAGACCAAACAACCAATCGATGAATCGAGAAAATAATATGCAGATTAATTGACAACAAAAACAAGTGTTAGTTGCAGCCCTAATAGGATCATAGATAAGATGTTTAAAGGTGCACTACGTAGTTTTGGGGAAGGAATTTGAATCACTACATAAACAAACTCTTTGTTTTCATGACTGAATAAACAAACTGACCTTAAAGGACAGCACAGTTTCATACTGGTTTACTTTGTGTATATTTGGCGGACCCTGCCACCTCTCTAGTGCTCTGGGGACCTTATTTTCCTCTGAAAACAGCTTGTTTATTCAGTTATGGAAAAGATAAGAATTTAGCAGTATGTATTATCCCCTCATTAATATTGTAAATGTAAATATTGCAAAACTACATAGCGGCCCTTTTAACATCTCATGGAAATGTGATCCTGGAATAAAACACATGCAGGGCCACCAAAAAGCAAACAAAAAGCTATCAGTATCATGTTTGGCTTCACTGTAGCAAAACAGAGCTGGAAACCAGCGACACAGCCAGCTGCATTCAAGCAACTATTCCTGAGTGAGCCCTGACGCAGTTTTAGTCACAGTGCCTGCACAAAGTAACCACACTGGCTGTGTCGCTAACACATATTGCTCCAGAAATACTCTGTGATGAGGCTTCTGGGAAAACTGATGCAAAGTTGGAGCTACAGGACCACTCACACACAGCTGCTCCGCACATATGTGATGTGGCCCAGGATGTGTTGTTTTGACTCGTAAAGCTTCGATCGATCGCGTCTAGTTTTTATTTAGCTCCAGCATTCCACTACAGAGGGTATGCACACACACAGACATGGCTCTCTCTGCCGTTCTTTGATTCAGACAGTGTTTTTTTTTGTAATGAGTAACACACACTATTTGAATAGAGTAACTGACTACAGCACACACAGTGTATGGAGATATTGTTATTGCTAGCTGCAACAGCATCAGCTGGTAATGTTTTCCCCTTCTGAGTCTGTGTGTGCATCATTATGACAAAATCCAAATGTGGACCTGGAGACACCGAGCAGGAACTGTCACAGACGTTGTGACTTTAACAGGTATTTCTATGTCTGTTTGTTTGTCTGTCTGTCTGTCTTTGGACAGATTATGTCAACACATGCAACTGTGCAAGAAGCAGTCATTACTTTATTATTTGAAAATATAAAAATACATTCCATACAAACATTGTAGGCATTTAGTATCCTCTCAACCCCCTCTACATTGAAAAGATGAGCTCTGCTAGTTCACCACATTATAAATTTGAAGTGGCCAATCGTGCATACTGTGTAGCTCCTTAATCTTGAACGTTGAACCTTGAAATGAAACTGTATTTTCAGTTTTTGCACTGTGCATTCTGTAGTGTTTACTTTTCTGGCCAGTGGGGGTTAATTTAACTGCAAAGAAGCAAAACGTTACCCAAAAATGTAAAAAAAAAAAAAAAAATGACACATCATTCTTGTGCAATTCGAGGCACAATTGAAGAAGTGGAAACTTTAGCAAAGTTCTTCTGCAAACAACTGCTTTATCAAGATTTGGAAAAGAAGACTGTGTAAGAAAAGTTATCAGTTCATGAATAAATCAATTGAGTTCTCAAAATGAATTCTGCCTCATAAAAAACACAAAATACTCTTAAATGATAAGAGTTATGAGAGTACAGCTGATTGAAATACTGTCAATCTCTGTAAAAACATGAATCTTTAAAGGTGAACCTTGAAATGAAACCTTTTTTTTTTCTTTCAGTTTTTGCCCTGTGCTTTCCGCTGCATTGCTTTGTTTGTGAACTCCTGAGACAGAGGCTATGGTTCCGGCCAGAGTTAAAGTGAAGTCATAATCGATTTTAAATCCGGCCAGTGAAGTTTGCAGGCCTCCCCTGGATCTCTGCCCTACCCTTACTGCCCAGCTGAAGTGTATCGGCAAAAGAAAAAAGGCACAAAGAATACATGTCAAAGTGCCACATGTAGCACATTTAAGTCTATGAAGAGAAATGTACTTATTATCTCTAGAAACCATAACTTAGTTACATCACTATTTTAATTATTAATCTACCATCAGCTCTTGGGAATAAAGAGCAGTGACTTCTCTACAGGAGCTGGAGCCAGAGTGATGGGGCACACAGGGCTCAGTTGTTGCTGAGTCAGGTCAGTCTGGATCGCCAGAGGGCATCCAGTGAAAATATGGGGGATGTTCTTGTGTTAATGACGGGATTGTCCACAGCTTCTCGTTAGAGAACTTTCTCTCACTTTGTTGAGTTTGCATCGATGGCAACACGATCAAGCTATGACTCAGCACATTGCAACTACTGCAACTTCTGGAACAGTTGCTTTGTACAGCATTTTAGGGTAAAAGTGGATATCGGCTGTTAACCGAAGAATTTGCTTTTGACTTTCTTAGTTAGATGAGGATTTAGGTTCCTAAGGGTCACTTAAATGTACGATATGTAACGTCTGCTGCTAGGGGGCTCTCTATCAAAACAAAATAAAGGATTCTTGTCGAGTGTTGTGTGGAGGGCTGGACTGCTCAGCTGCTTAGAGCCAGCTGGAGAGTCTGGATTAGAGCCAGAACATTTGAGGAATAAACACCTGCATCGAATCCCGCTCTGATCCAGAACCTTTTGCCGTTTCGGAAAGTGCAGAAATATCTTTTAAACTTTTGGGAATAAAAAGTGGATTTATCTTTACTCCTGTTTATCAGCCTGACTGCAAAACCTCAGTTTCTGGGTGTTTATGTTCTGTAATGTTGACTTTCAACTGGAGCTGGAGGGGAAATGTAATAATGCCAGCTTACGTCTAGTTTATAGTGAAGTAAAAAGGTCGTCGTTTTCAGACATTTTAATGCAGAATTCCTACCTATTATATCTTCTAGATACAGCTGGCTGACAAATTAAAGGAACAACCTAAATAATGAAGTTTAGAAACACGTTCTGGTATAATTTGGGTCCACTTGTCCCCTTAAGATGGAGGGGTCACTGCAAATCAACACAAGTTCTTCTGAGTAATCCCCTTTATTGTGTGATGAAACATTTCTCCACTACCAGCATCAAAACACCACATGAGGGAATACCTTTTTGAAAAAAATGGTGTTCCATCCCTCCAGTAGAGCTCCAGAGACTTGTCTAATCAATGCCAAGGCACACTGAAGCTGTTCTGGCCTCGCTAAGACACTTTTTATGTTGTTTTTTTCCTTTAATTTGTCATCCATATGTGTGTCATTAGACTAGAGCACCTGCTTACCCGGGCGCAAGCCAAAAGGTTCTCATTCCCTGCAGAGCACTGACTGTCACAGAAGTGTGTTGTAGCCCATTTGGATGCTGCATGCACAGTTTTGTGCCATTGGATGAGCATGAACATATGTTGGTGGTCAGTGCTTTTAATACTGTCAGGAATAAAACAGGCAGTGGTTTGGGGACAAATGAATCTCAGCAAATGGTTGAGAGGTGGGAGTTAAGGAGCGCAATCCGCAGCTTGTTATGGACTGTTTAAGGGCACTGAGAGGAGGAACGATATCTTTTTTTTAATGCTGTTGGCGACAGTGAACTTTAGAGTGATGGTTTGAATTTTATAGGTGGTGTGAGTTACGCACACCTCTTTGATGCATGGACAGAAAATCTGAGGCCAAGATCACCTTCGGCTTGCCAGACAAAAACAAACGGCGGTAAACAAGGCCGTGGTGAGGAAAAGACATTTCAATCCACAATGCAGCATGAAAAAATCAAATTGAAACCATCCAAAACAGACGAGACGTCTTCTGTGTCCTTCCCAAAAAATGTATTCTTCTCTCAGACCTCACTCCAGGCTGTTGGGGAGATTGTCCCGGAGCCTATCTATTTCACATGCGGCTCTTCACGTAGTTACTGTATATGCTCTAGGCTAACGCTGCTGCTGCTAATCACTTTTATCACAGGTCACCGCTGTCACCAGCTGGGGAGTAAATAAGCATTTGGCTGCTAGTTTTACTCAATCAGTGCGAAAATGACTGTCCTAACCTTTAACGTAAGACAACGAAAACAAGAGCTGACCCTACCTGTTCACACACACACACACTAAAACTCATAATGGAGCATCCACTTGCTGACTGATCGTGGAGGTGGTGGTCCCAGCTGCTGATAATTGAGAGGATGCGTAAATACCATCTGTGTTGCAGGAGAGGAAACTTCACCTTTGCAGGAGTGTGTGTTGCAGGTAAAAAAGACCAGCATGCTGCTAACAGACAACAGACTAATGCCCAGGAGCTGCTCAGTGACCCATGAAAACATATAATAGTGTCATAACAGCCATCTGTGCTGCCTCTGTTGGCTCTATTAATAAATCTCCTGACTAAGCAGAGGAGAAGACGAGCGGGGCATGCAGAACAGTTACATGTCAAGAGCTTCTGTTTCGTACATCTTCCCCCTCTATCCCCCTTTTTCTCTGTCATACACACACACACACTTTCTCTTCCACCAGCTGTCATGTGTGTATTCTGAGGCGATGCAAAATTGTCCACAGAGGCTCTGATGACTCAGGGCCCCAAGCTGAGGGTGGCTCCCCAAAAATAAAATGCCGTCTGTGTTCCTCAAGTGTGTTCTCTTGAATATTTCAGACCTTTGTCTCACACCACTTTGATTTTGTGGTCTTGTTTAACTGCACAGAAGCAGAACTTTCCTGAAAATCTTGAAAATGACACATCACGGCTGTGTTATTTGAGGCACAGGGAAACAAGTAGAAACTTTAGCAAAGTTCTTGTGCAAACAAATACAAGATAGATTTGGGGAAAGGAGACTGTAAGGAAAGTTATCGTCGTGAATAAATCTGTAGAGTTGTTAAAAAGGAATTCAGCTACTTTTAAACCTTGGCACTATGTTCGCAAATTTTGCTGTGTAAATGATTCATACTTACCAAATGTTGGAGTCTGTCCAGTAGATTGCAGCAACACGGCTGCACTGTAATCCTTTGGCGCAACTCCAGCCATCAAAGTTACGTCCACCACAAGTGCTTGTTTTTGCCACTGACAGGCCGAGATAGCTCTTCTGACAACATTATAGACACGGTTCCTACAGCGATAGACATTTTGAGTTAAAACCTTTTTGTAATAAAAAAAAGAAGTCTTGCTCTGAAATCTCAGTGGTGGGAATGTGAGCCAGAGTTAGAGAGAGAAGTTTGGAGTTTACAAAAAAGGACTGCCGGCAAGAATTTATTTCCAAAGTCATGGCTTAATATTTAGCTTCTCCTTGAGCACTTGATGTGTTTCTGGTTACAAAGAGGATCTTACTCTTGGCAGTGGTAAACTTTTTGCTTTATCACTCTGAATACTGATTGCACAGTATGATGGCTGTGGAAAATGGCGAAAGGCCAAATTACGGCATAGCGCAGCTATAACAGGAAGAAACATTGTTTTCCCGGTCGCTATCCCCCCAGGTAACGGTGGAACAATTGGAATCACTGTGGAAACACTGCAAAAGTAAGAACCCGCTGATGGAGAAGGCAAAGAAGTGGAAGAGGGAGAGTGATAGAAACCGAGGTAAAACGAGTGAACAGATTGGCATTCACTCAATGGAGAGCGCTCCAATGTTGTGTCCAAGTCTCTTCCCCTGTTGAATTGTGTTGTCCATTAAAACCGACATTCTTTCTATTAGATCAGTCAGTAATACAAATCTGCCAACTTATTAACTGAGATTGGGGTTTTTAGTTCAAATTAGGATTCCTACGGTTGTTTTTCGCTTTGGACAGTAGCCGGGCCGCTAGTTGTAGCCATGATGCTAAATGCCGCTAACAGTTATACCACAGGGAATTACTGCACTGTTTCCCCTAGTCGTTATGCCCAGGTAACAGTGAAACAACTGGAACAACTGTGGAAACACTGCAAAAGAAAGAGAAATAAAACACAAGTTAGAGGATTGGCATTCACTCAATGGAGAACACTCCAAAAGCTGTGTGGAAGTCTCTTCCCCCATTGATATGATGATCTGCTTACTGATGGTCGGGGTTTCCAAGTCCGATTTGGATTCCTACGGTCGTTTTTTGCTTTGGTTAGTAGCCAGGCTGCTGGCTGCAGCCATGTTGGTAAGTCGCACTAACAGTAACACCACAGGGAAACACTAGAGGGGTAGGAAAGTTGAAAAGTTGTCTATTTCCGCTTTAACAAAACGGCCAATGGAATCGGACACTTAATAATATCAGCAAGTGGCAACTACAAGCCCTTATAGTGGAAATTACATTGGTGCTTAGAGTTTGCCCCAAAGGATTATGTTGCAGGCACTGTAGCCGTGTTGCTGCTGCCAGCTGTGGCGATCTTCTGGACCAATAACAAAACCTTTTGGTAACTATAAATCATGTACACACCAAAATGTATAAACATTAGGCCCAGGTGTAAATACTGTATACCAGAATTCCCCCTTGTGTTTTTGTTGAGGAGGAGAAAAAGGAGAAAATATTGTAGTCACCTCAGGAGAGTCAGTTAGAACAGGTCCTGTTCATGCTCTTTACTCAAACTAACACAAACAGGGGCTCAATAGTTTCATCATCTTCCTTACAGTAAAACTTTTATCTTCATGCATTTGCTCATATGCCCTGTCACCGGAGAATGATTTCAGGGAGAAAAACAGAAGGGGGTGAAAAGGATTGCAACAGGAACCAAAACAGAACTGTGTTTTTGGCACACCATAATTATATTTCAATCATGCAAATGAGCTTGGTTTTGGTAGTTAGAGGGCTGTTGAAGTGTGTAATTGAAAATGCAAAAGATTGTCTCGCATCAAAATGTCGAGGAATGCTCTGGCTGGCTGCTAATCAGAATGGCCCCCACGTGCGGCGCACATTGAATCGCTGCCTCGATCTCTCTAGAATTGAATCGTTTTATCTTAATTAACTGTGCAGAATCCATCCAGGTTTGTGAGAGTGCCAGTTTTCTCGCACCAGCCCCTCTCACTTTTTCCAGTGTGCACACAGCAAGGGAAAAAAAAAACCTCTTTTTCCCCCACACTAATAAATATTTCTGGGTCTGACTGTGATATCGACAAGGAGCAGTGATCGAAGGAAGGGATGCTGTCAGTTTACTGTAGCTGCACAGACTGCTTCTCACACAGATTGCCGGCTCGCTGCTGTCGGAGGAGCTGCAGTAATTTTGCTTGGGAGCATGTTGTGCCACACCTCCTCTCCCTTCATCATTCATTCACTATAGCGTATGTTTTTGTGAGTGTATTTTATGTTCTCCACAGGAAATACCCAATATTTAATGTGGAGTAGGGAAAGCATTAGTCGAGCTTAGAAGCAGAACAAACAAAAAAGAAAACTTTACCCAAATCACATACATGGGAAATAAACTACTACATGGACGCATCATTAGTTTTTTGGCTGTCCATTTTACGAGAACACTTTGTATCCTCTGTATTCTCTCTTGCTAGCAACAGCTTTTCATGAACATCGCCCCCATCAGTGTGATTTTAGAGCTGTGGGAGTGTGTGAGATTTGTGTTTTCATTAGCGTGGTCACATCCCTTTGCGAGCGCCGATCTCCCGCCGTGAACTCGACTTTTACAGCAAGGCAGGCAATTAGAATGAAATAATATGAGAGGAGATTTGAGGGAAAGAAGCATACGTTTAAAAAGCAAAAATATAGTTTGCTCTGTAGAGCTGATTCTTCCTTACCTCCACATCTTTACTGATTGATAACCCCCGAGACGCCGCAGACAATCTGCTCAATAACGAGCAATTAAATTAAATCATGTTTCCAGTCCGATCCCATTGCCCGGCACCGTTTGAACACGTCATTTCACAGCTTTGATTGCTCGCAGCAATTAAGTAGCCAGTGCTAATTGCTCCATTATGGACACATTGAACTTGGATAACGAGAACTTTCATTTAAATTCTGTTTTTGCCTCGCCCATAAGATAATTTCAGAGCGGTCATTCTGTTCCGACCAAATTGGTCCTAAAGGCGAGCCTCCCCCTCAAGCGTCTACGCAGCTCTTGCCTCAATTAGAGAAATCTGAATTTGAAATGTGTATGTAAAAACATTTGGGCTTTGGCTTGGATGAAAAGAGATAACAGAGATGGAGGGAAAATAGAGAAAAGAGACTGCAGCCCCTGCAATCTCAGCATGATTATTACACAGCAGAGCCCTCCCATTTGTGCTCAGATCCAAGGTCACACCAGACGATTTTAACAGTAATTCTACACCTGACTTGACCATCACCGGCATCCCGGGTAGATTATCCTGTTGTGTGAACGGGCTCAGGACTGCAGAGTGAGGCACTGCAGGCTGACAAGATGTTTTCAAACATGTCTGATTTTATCTGGTTCACGTAGTGTGAAGTGGTACAAGACTCACCGAGGCTGAAATCTGAGAGCGACATCAACAACAGATAATCAGAGTTTAGACACAGGCACACGAGATGAAAAAAAGAGAATGAAAGGGAGGTTCGGCAAAAACAACAACAACGCTCACTCAAGCAGACGATTTACATCGCCAAGACTGCCGCTCTGCGGTGCGTTCTACGCATGATAAGTTGCAACTTTATTGAAAAGAACATGAAAATGGTGGAGTGGCTCTCGCGGCCCACTCAGTAATGTTGTGCGCAGCAAATAAAGGCAAATTATGTGTCACAGAAGGTTCCCCATCAATGCAAGCCATAGTTTCTGTGTACAGTAAACAGCAGCGTCAGGTTTGGGGATCAGATTAGGACTGACATCTTTAAATTCATCGGGCTGATGTTTTTTTTCCGTCACAGAGACAGGAGACAGATATAAAACCACCAACCTTGCAATTAAAGGTCCCGTATTATGCAAATTTTCAATTTTATGATTTTATTTTGGCCGTCTATTACAAAACAATGTTCAAAATACACATTATTTTTCTCATAATCTCCGTTCTTGCATCACCTCTATTAAACTTCTGTCTGAAAGCTCCATTTTAGTGCTTCACTCTATGAAACCCCCGTCTGAAAAAGCCCAGTCTGCCCTGATTGGTCAGCGGCCACGTCAGCTCTGCCAGTGTTTTTGCAACCACAGCACTGCTCGGGGCAGTGACTGTATAGTTGTGACATCACCACGTTACAGAAGTCCTGACGTGCATTTCTCTGTAGAATGAGTGTTTTAATACTTTCACAGTATTTATTCAGGATCTAAACCTTTTTATTAAAAAAGAAACATGGAAAACTCACTGCCTACATTATAGGACCTATAATGGATTATCGATGATAACTCCTGAGCTACAGCTGACACAACATTGTTGTACGTTTTTAGATTAATCACCTCACTCCCGTGGCATTTCAGTTTAATCCAAAATCAATTTGCAGAGAATTGATGCCACAGGTGTCAATATTTTCATTTTCACAACACATCAAATGACTGATGTCATTTCCACAGAATTATTAGCCAACTATATGTGGTCCTGTTTTATCACCGGTATCAACCTGTATAAGTCTGATAAACCCTACTGTATGTAAGTTCTCTACCTGCCCAGCACCAAACAGAACATGATGTGCCTTTAGCAGCTAAACCGCCAGCTATTTCTAACAGGAATTGTTAAAAACGATGGACTTTATTAAATAATGCCAATATGTGCTGGATATGTAAATAGACCATTGTTGAGCCTTACCAACTATGATAATGATTACTGAACCTCTGGGGAGTTCTAATATGCTTTAGTAGAGCTTTAAAAATCTCGCTTGTCAGAGGTAAATCTTTTCTTTTCATTCAACATATAGGGTAATCATTAGGAAAGGTAATGGAATCTGATGTCCAGGACAAGAAAGTAGACTGTTAAAGAACTTTGACAAGCTATGCTGTCCATCCCCCATAACGCAAAAAAAAAAAGATAAACCAGTACATTGTGTCGAGGATCATTTAGATTTGAAAGCTTACTTATTGTAGCATTAAAACAGACAGTGAAACAGCAGGAAACAGCAGACTGGCAACCCATTTACCAACTTTTCTTCACAGCAGATATGGTAAAAAAAAACAAACAACAAAAACAAAAACAGTTTTCTTGTTTTTTGGCACAAGCCTCGACTGAGAGCGAAAATGAAGGATGCTGCCTGCTTTCCTTTGATGCCGTTCCCACACTTGAAGCTTGGCTAAATGAAAGACAAATGTCTCTAATTAGCCAGGCAGCAGGTGCAGTAAAATGGTTGGTTTTGGCGGCGGGGAGCGTCTCCTCTGGCGGCCTGTAAATATTGACTGTTGTAGATTGGATGAAGTGAACGGAGCGCAGCAGGAAAGGCAGTTGACCGTGACAGTAGCTGTGACAGCCGCTGTACACCTCTTCTCAGCCCACCATACGAAGACTGTGTCGCCTGTGTTTGGGGACGGATATGCTGTTCCTCGGCGTTTGTTTATGCCTGTGTGTTCGTTTGAATTCGATCTGTCTCTCTTTGTGGTTGTATGAGTTGTTTCATGATAAAGCCAGTGGTGTTTCGTTTGAAGTGCAGCTTTGTTTAAATGTTCTTGTTCGCTTTATGAATGTGTTTCCACGGTACATGCATGTACATGAATGAGACTACATGCATTTTTGTGTGTATACGTGTGTGTGTGTGATTGACAGGATGTCAGGTTGTACTATGAGGGTGTCGCTGCAGAGTCTGTGTGATGTGGTTGCGATGGGGACCTGAGGGAGTCGAGTTGCTGTGTCTCCAGGGTTTAGCCGCAGGCTGACGCACAGAGGGAGGAGGAGGAGGAGGAGAAGAAGAAGATGAAGAAGAAGTGGATAAATCAAATTCACAGGGAGGGAGGAGAAGAGACATAAAACAAAAAGGCTGTTTTGATCAAAAGTGCTAATATTTTCTCTGCATGAACTCCCCAAATGAACTTTACTTCAAGATGAATAAAAAAAATCACGCGCTTTTTAAAATGAATTGAAATGAATTTAATTATGTGTCAACTGTAAAACCGACAGAGTGCAAAGATTTATTCATTCGTTTAAAAGAGCAGTGCTTCTCAAGACCATGCCCAGCTGTAAATGCCATATCGCAGGCCTATCTGGATTTGTCTGCGAAATTGAATTTTTTTAATTATTTTTTTTAACAAAACACCCACATTAAGGTTGTCCGTGTTTTATTTATGTGTCAAAACTCCATTTGAATATTAGCTCTTTCAATTCAATGAAAGGCTGAGGAAAAAAAATTTGAGCGTGACTCACTGGCTGCCATTCGCTCTCAGCTGCCAGTGTGCTGCCATAGTCAATCACTGTAAAGACTTGAATAGGCTTAATCTGACCTCCTGTTATATCTCCATTAAGCCTTTGTATTTGATGTTGAATAGTGAAGGCTCTCTTCAAGCTCTCCTTGATGTCAGCAAACTCTGTGGTTTTAAAAAGTTTGCCATCTCACATCTAAAACAAGTTTATCCAACAATTATTTGAAAGAGACACACTGGTGTTAAAAGAATGTATTACTCAAACAGCCACATCAAAGCAGTCAGCATTTTGGTGATTAGATAATGATTTAAAGGCCACATTGATACATTTTTTTATTTTTAAAAATAATACAAATACAGAGCATGTAGAAAGGTGCAGAATCAAAGTAACTCTTTTCCTTAAAAACATTATTATGATTGTGAATTAATCATTTAAAAAATTTTGCCAGTTCCAAAACAATTTTTTCCGTGTCTCGTCAGCGATCAAAACCCTGGGTAGTTGCCAGTTTGTGGAAAAAAACAACGTAAAAATAAGTAAGTAAGTTAGCTAGTGTTAGCAACATTAACATTAGCTAGTGTTAGCAATGTCAAGGTTACCGAGTTGTAGCAACGTTAATGTTACCTATCTTATATTAGCAACATTAACATTTGCTGGTTTGAGTTAGTGATGTTAATGTTTGCTAGCTAGCATTAGCATTTTTAGCTAGTGCAACAAACTGGCAACCACTTGATGGGGAAGACGACTCTAACAACAGCAGTGTTGTAATGAATGCAATGGACGGGGGGAGATGGAAAGCCACATTTATTAGCTGAATGTTATTAATAAAGCCTTTAAATAGTTTTCAGTCGATTTTTTTTTTTTGTTGTTTTTTTTTAAATATAAAGCATAGAAAGTACAGTAGTGGTATGATTAAAATATATGCATATCTGTAATCTGATATTTCAATGACTAAGAATCCCTAATGCAGCACGACATCAACAACACAATAATGAGTGTCTGTGCTCGGGTTGGGCCGATTAAAACATTTTCAAACCAGTTTGATATGATGAATGACACTGAATTTCACCACTAGATGTGGCATGAGACTCAGCACCTCCCAAGAGGAACATAAAGAGAGCCCATAAATGAGAGTGTAGCAGCACTGCAGTCCATCGGGGAGACTGTAACTCATCGTGTTTTCCTTTCGCACAGCAATCCATCTTCACTTGTTTTAAAGTTTAACATCAAAATGGTAAATAAAATAAGACTTCTGCTGACAGAAACTGGAGAAAAGATGGCAGAACTGACGTTTCAAGTCCTCCCTGTGAACCTTGCAAGTCAATGAGTTTTCCACCACATTTTCATGAAAACATTTCACAATAAAAGCCTTGTTAAGTAATGAATAGCTTCTGTACACTGATACCCTGTTCCATGTCAGTGTTATTGTAAATGTTAAGGCATGTGGTCCATGCAATACAACATGCAATGTGCTGTAATGGTGTTAATATCCCTGAAACTATTCCTCCTCTCATCAGTCTCCTCCACCTTTCTATTAATTCTATTATGACATCAGTTGATCAAAGTTACCCCACACCTGCTCAGGGGGGATGAACGCTGAAGTTATAGCATAGCTCCTTTGTTCAAAAGCCTAAAAGACTCACGTTTGTTGCTGAGGGAAGTATGGTTGTCTCTCAGAAGCGAAGAAGAAAGTCGCTTGGTGTTACAGGGTTTGACATGTTCCCATACCCTTTCTTACTTTCAGCGCTGCTTCTTTTAATCATGTCCGTCTTCTTTCCCTAACCTTAACCGAGAGGAACGACTCTGATATCACACATCAAAGTCTGTTTACAGGTCTTCGGGGCTATGTGGAAAACGAATGTTGTTTAAAGTTTTTTGGCTCCAGAGGGCAGTGGCAGACTCGGGTTGTTTGAGGGGTAGGGGCGAAAAAAAAAAAAAAAGGCACCAGCTGTATCTGGTGAGGCACCAGTGCGCAGTCGTGATACATTTATAGTGAGGAGAGGGCAGTTCATCACATTTTGTCCACTGGAAGGGCACCCTATAGGCACTTTATCATGTTTTATCTCCCACTGGGCCATATAAGAGGCCACTTTCGCTGCGTTTTATTGTTAAATTGCCCCGTATGATTTTGTTTGAGGCTGAAAGCAACAAGTCTAAAAAACTACCTCAATGAAGTGAGTTTACCAGACCTCTTTGGACCACTCCTCATCTCTGCTTGAGGCTGGAGGTTGGAGGCTACGTTCACCGTCCTATAAGTAGGTATCTGAAACAATCTTATGCATTAGGGAAGGTACTCAGACAATTTGGAAGGCTCCAGATCAGGAAAAGCAAAACCAACCCAATACTGTACTGTTGAGTACATAAGGAAATGTTTAATAATTTAAGACATGATAATTAAATCAACGCTGCACCAGAAAAAGCTGGGGTCACAAGGGTTTCTTTTATTGTTTTTTGCACATGCACTAGCTGAAAAGTTCCTGAGCAGGAGGCAGTAAATGATGCATGAAAGGGATAGAGAGACAATTTGAAGTTGAACTGGAGATAAAGTGAATAATAGAGGAGTGGAGACAGTTCCGGGTATCTTTTGGGCTAGATCTTTGAATCGCCACGTGGAGGCTGCGTGTGAGTGAATGCGGAAACCCCAGAGATGTCCACTGTTAATTTTGTCTCGGCATTAAATCAAGAGAGACACTGCAGCCACTGGGACTGTGTGTGTGTGTGTGTGTGTGTGTGTGTGTGTGACCCCCCTTGAGCTGCCCATTTTCTTTTTCATATCCAAGCCACTGAACAGTATGTGCTGTCAGCTCAGCAGCACTATGTACTGGTAGGAACAGGCACTCCTCTACATGGCCCACTGATCGCTACAGGGGGCTGTGCACTGATCTGAAATACACACACGTGCGCGCGCGCGCACAAAATCTTACAAGCTGAAACATGTTCTGTTTTGTGGTATTCATCCATGCCCACATTTATACCAAACACTGCCAAAATGTTCTTACCTGTGTCTGCTCACACATACACAGGTAACCCCAAACACACACACACACACACACACACACACACACACACACACACACACACATACAATCTCCATTCCCAAGCCCAGCAGACCCATCATACAGAAAACAGCGTGACCTTTGAAGCCATCTCATCCCCGACTGCATGAGAAGCGTGACACATCCTGTGTGGCTGAGAAATGAGTTCACAGTGATGCCGCGTTGAGAATGAGAGCCCAGGAGGAGAGATTGCCCGGCTATGAACGGCATCCTTGTGGAGATATCGGGGGCCAGGAGTCCTGTAGCCACCGTCAACCTGTTATATGTTGTCATAGATGGGTGGTTCGGATGGTTTGAAGCCAAAATCTTTCTTGTGAAAAACCTTAAAAATCTTGTTTTGTTCCTTGTTTCTTCTTTCTATCTCTTCTTTGCATCTCGTTGATAACAAATTAGTTTGGTGAATTGATTGTTCATTTAGGTGATTGGCAGACCATGAACCAAACATAATTAATATAACAGATTTTCTAATTAATTTATCAAGCGCAAGGCCAAACATTTGCTGGTCTTTAGTACGCAAAGCTGTTTTGAACTGTTTTATTGTAAATTGAATGTTGAACAACAAAGGCAACTTAAAGGCATCACCTTGGTTTTGGGCAAATCACTTAATTGGAGAAAATAGATGATTAAAGAAATGAGATTTATGGATAATACGACTCAATTTTACAATGAAGGGTAGAGTGTAATCTTTTAAACCTTTTTATAATCTTTTAAACATTATTCTATTCCCTAGTCCCGTTGAGTCGAGCCATACAGTGGATTTGCGTCTTTATTGGTCAAAGAGCTGTAACAGTAAGCATGATTTAGTATGCGTGTGTAGAAACAGCATGCATATTTTATATGTTCTTGACAATGGTCATTCAAATTGTTTATGCATTGCAAATTTATCAGATCTCATTAAGAGACACAATAACAAGCCCAATCATCCCATTAACAGGCTGACACTTTATTCGCCTGAATCTGTGTCACTGAATTTGAGTTCTGCTCAGGGACCGGTGTTGTCTCCACTGCAAGATCAGTCCTCCTCGATGTTAAAATTTCATGACTGTTGTCTCTGTGTGACAAAGAGCAACTGTGCTTTTATCTTTGATGGCTCTTGCTGCTGAAGTGAGAATATAAAAACAACAAGAGCTTGCTGGTGGCCAAGGGGAGCAATGCCAAGCTGCCAAGAGTTGCGAGGCATGATGCCCAATATAATGCTCCTGAACCGCTCAGCTGGGTTGTTAAAAGACAACTAGCCATTGAATGTGAGCGTTAAGTAAAGACATTGCTAGTAAATCAGCTGCAGCTACTGATTAAAAAATAATACCTGCTTTGTTTTTTGTCCCTCAGAGGACCTGCTGTCTTGCTTGGCTGGCCATCTGCTCTGGTTTATATTCCATCCTGGGAGTCATGATCAAACTCGGGGAGAGTCTTTGTTTTAACAGGGCCTGTGTGAATACAATGAATATGTCCGGGGCCACACACTCTGTGTCAGATCGATGCAAACTAACATAAACAAGCGAGTTCTCTCGTGCTGGTATTTAGGAAAGGTCATTAACTTTGAATGGAGAATCATTGTGGGTTCCCAGTTTGGTGGGAGATGATAATAGGCGGCTTAGATATTGATCTGCTCTCATCAACGGAGTGCTTTTCTCTAAGAGCCTGCGCTGCTTTCTGGACACCCACATATGTGATATGAATACAAATGCATGTAAGCACAAATGCGCTCATGCACATGGTAATTGAGAAAATCAAGAGAGGATGTAAGTGCACTCATTAGAGTTCTTTCCGAGCCACACAGGAACCACAGGCCATTATACCTCTCTGATGCTCTTCTTACTGCGCACATTTCTGCTCATTTTCAGCCCAACAGTGTTCTTAACAGAAGAGCTAACCTCTCTGACCCCCCTGATAACTGTGTTAATGGTAATACTGAGAACTGAGGAGAGGGCAAGCCACTCCAGATTGTGAGCTTGATGTCATCTGGATGATCAATATGATGAAAACAAGCTGAAGGCAACACAAAAGGTAGTCTGTACTTGCTTTTGACTGATTCCCAAGGACAGCAATCGATGTAGAAGTGCCAGACTCTGACATAAATGTCATTGTGGCTACATGTTGCTATATGTCATGAAAGTGTGCATACAAGGGTGGATGTATGGCAGTAGAGCTCAAAGGAGAGTTGAAAGAAAAGAAACACAAAAACTTCCATTAGTTTTGTTAGCTTTACCTGAGAGTGTGCATGCCAGTTACTCAGAAAAATCAGCGTATTAGAGGTTGCTAGCCAGGTTTATCGCTCAAGCAACCAAACTAAAACCATTAAAGGTCCAGGGTATAGGTGACCAACTGAACACCCCTCGCCTCATCGTCTCCAACGGTGACCACTAAAACCATGAAAGTCCTTTTGTATAAACACAAACAAATTAATAATTTCTTTAATAGAGGCAAAACACACACAAACACATAATTAAATGATGACAGTTTAGCCTCACAAAAGACACAGAGTTGGACACGCTTTATAAAATTTTGTCGGCAGTAGATCATATGATTAAGTCTGCAATGGATCACATCTGCAGTCAAGTTGTAAACATGAGTGAAGATAAATCCATGTTTAATCAACTGCAGTTCACAATGGCAGTGTTTACATTCTCATGTTGACCATCTTCACAATCTCAGCATCACAAACCAAATTACAAACCTCACTGGAAAAAGTTTAACTTTGACCTGATGATGATGCTAAATGAAAAGTTCTTACAGTTCACTCTGAATGGGACACATGGGAAAAAATGCTGCGCCAATCCATGTAGCAGATGTAGAGGTAGTTCACTGGATGAGTCAAATCTTTGACCTGTTTTGGTGGCAGATGAAAATTCATCTACCAATTCATCAATCCTGCAGTCGTTGAGATATTTCAGTCTGGCTAGCAAAGGTGGACTGACATTTGGCATCCTTAGACTCGCATCGCTTCAGTGGGACAAAGAAGTTGGTATCTTTTGACCGGGACGGGAGATTCGAGATCAGCAGCCATTTGTTGGACTTCTGGCTGAAAGCACTTTCAAATTGGACTCAGCTTTCAGCCGTGATGGCTGTACTGACCTTTACAAAGCGGTCTTGTTGTTGCTGATGCCATCGTAGTGTAGTTCAAATGCTGGATATGCGCTTGGTTGCAATCTTATTGTGAGAGAAAAAGAAGTTATAAACTTTAACTATGTTTCACTTCTGTAAACACTGTCACAGCTTATAGCCCACATCCGTTAATAATGAGTCGATGAATGGAGACATCTTGGAAGATGACTCACAGACAGCAAGGGATGGGAAATGAAAAAAACCTTTGCTTTATGGCTTAATTTCGGGCATCCACAGGGATACTTAACCACTTTATATTGCTTTTTCCTGGTTACTGTTATGTGGCTTGTTAAATTAGTCTGCAGTTCTGATTTGTTGGCAAAGTGATTTCAAAGACAGTTACTTTTTTATTGAAAGAACTACCTGTGAAACATAAGTGAAGTATGAGTAAGTCCAAGTAATACGTTTTGTGAAAGACCTTTCCTTTCCTTATTGAATGACGCAAGATGAGGCTGACAAATAAAACTAGGTCTGTGCATTGAGTGAAAATGATAGACAGCCTTTCTCTTGGCATCTTTATTTCCATTTCCCGCTCATTCCCCTAACCACTGAGCATTCAAAACAATTTTTTATTTTAAGTTTGAGTGCATCTTGTCGATGCCATTACAATTCTGAATCAACACGTAAGCACCAGTTTTAGATCGAAGCAACCTCAATGACACAAAATCAGCCCCATTAGAGGAAAAAAGCAACCATCCAGTCGATACTTGTAAACTCCACAAGAACAAGACCACAAGAAACGACGCTGTAAAGCCTGCTATGTCGTTAGCACCTTATAAAGTATATGAACGTGTTATTTCTGGCTCTAAAAGCTTCAGTGGTCATATAAGATCTGCTTTAGTTTAGCGCTTTAATATCCTGAGGCTGTGATGTATGATCATGTGACCTTGCTTCATAGTAGCCTCTGCATGTGCAGCAGGCGATCAAAGCACGAGACAGTCGGATCAATTCGGCTTTGAAATCGTTAAAACGAGGCATTTTTCTCATGTAGTCTGGCAGGGGACCTCTCTCCATCCTTGAGGTCGGACATACAGTCGTGCACAATTATCCACTCACTTTTATTAGACGTTGAGTGAATGGTGTTAAAGGTTACCCCGCTGATGTAATCCATCCTGATAAGACTTGAAGAAATTCACCTGACAGTGGGCTCGCAGGTGTCTCGGAAGAAGAGTTTTTTAAAGTTGTTTCTGACTCAGCCAGGAGTCTTGCATTGAGTTTTTTTGCTCAAGTTATAGACTTAATGTTTGAAGTATTAGGATGGGATTTAAACTTCATCTGTCATTTGAATTCAGGTGTGATTTTCTTTCTTTTTTTTTTGGGACGCAAAGACCGAGAACAGAACTCCCTCACTCATTCATGCGTTCGTACATTTACTCATTCAGAGGACATGCTTGAATGTGCAGCCACTCATCTCCTCTGCACACTGCTGCAGAGTGCTCCACATTTCTATTTTCCTTATTCTTCAAGGTAATTTACTTTTGTCAGCCCCACTGTACCATCGGACCTTTCATCCCCCGCTCAAGGAAATCCAAACTCGGTTCAAGAGCGTGTCCCTACCTGAAGATTCTCCTGCCTCGGCAGCCTTTTCTCTCCTATTATTGCCACAACCTGTTATTACGGAGGGCCCATAGAGTTGTCCTTTTGCTCATGTGAAATGGGGACAAGGAGCAGCAAAAGATAACTCTCTTATACCCTGTAGAAGAAGATGGAATAAGAGATTGTCATTCCCTTTCATGAGTTATTCTAGATTTATTCTGCTTGCCTACAGCATGGGTAACCTTGGGCCTCTGTATTCCACATATTTCAACCATGAGTGATGTACCAAAGAGAGGCAGCTTTTCACAGTGATGTAAAGACACTTTATGATGCGCGGCGTCTTACTTTATGACCGGCTATAAAAAGCGGAGAAACTCTGAAAAGCTTTTTCTCAGCAAAAACCCAAGGCGATCGCAAGATAATTATCTGACTAAACCTTTCCCGTCTTCTGTTAGTCACAAAATCTGGCAAGAGAAAGATGAGGCTGACAAATAAAACTAGGTCTGTGCATTGAGTGAAAATGATAGACAGCCTTTCTCTTGGCATCTTTATTTCCATTTCCCGCTCATTCCCCTAACCACTGAGCTGCACTCAAAGACTCCAAATTCTCTGTGGCACTTTCGGGGGAGGATATGGATAAAGAAACGCATGCCATGAGCGTTGCTTGCTGCAGGGAGAGACCTCCGAGTTCATCTCATTTCAGAGTTTCTGAGCAGCAGCGAAATGACTGTCTGTTCTCTCCCTCTGCTCCTGCTGGAGCGTGCAGTGGACTTCCTCAGGGCCGTGGAGACCAGGCTCCTCTCTTCCAGGCTGTTTACCTCCTAGCTGCTGTCGGTGGGGCGCAACTTTTCCTCCAGTGCCCCCGTTCAACACAGTCCACTGTATGCTGTGCCAGAGGCGTTCCTCCGTGCTGGAAAGAATGCATTTGAGCTACACTTACAGATGTTACAGTTAGAGCTTTAGAGGTTGAACTTTTTCATCATCTGTAGTTTGACCAATGGGGTGCATGGTGGCTCAAAATCTAAATTTCTAATGATGGAGTCTGCCCGAGGCTGCCTGGCAGTCGTCTCGGAGGAGTTACGAGTGTGTTCGCGCTCAGACAGTCGTACACATGCATAAACGTGCACCCAGATACACATAAATACATAATAAAGAAGCAGAAATGCTGCCTTCAAGTACATTTGCAGCACAACTCTGCACATTGTGACAAAAAAATCACACGTGATCAACACACACATGCAACATGAGTAAAAATCAATCCTCTCTCCTGTGCTCTTCTTTGTGGATTTTGTACCCCCTACCACATAAACCTCAACACACATGCTGTCACACATACTGTACAGCAGAGCACATTATGCTGCACTGTTTAAATCCCCCCTCCACCAGCAGATACAGATCCCTGAGCTGTAAAAAATGACTTCTGCAGGAGCGTTGTGCAATTACAGCCGTCCTCAGACCGCATCGCTAACATCTCCGATGACTTTTACCACGACTGTGTTGTAAAATGTCGTTGTTTTACATTCCAGTTCCACTGTATTGCCTATATGTAGAGCCCAATACTCACTCTTACTGCCTGCATTACAGCCCATCAAACTTCTCAGCCTTACTCACAGACATTTAAACTCAAGAGTGTCTCTACCTGAAGGCGCATTCACTTACCTCTATGGCCCTTTTTTTATTCTGATTTATACAACCTGTTATTATGGAGAGCTCAATAGAGCTGTCCTTCTGTCCATGTGATGAAGGCGAGAAAAAAATGACGCTTCTAAAGAGAAAATTGAAATGACACACTTTCATTCTCTATGATTCTACCTGTCTAATGAATAAACTTGAGCCTCTGTGTCCTGCTATTATATTTATCTCTCACATTTGAGCACCTGTGTGTTTATTTTCCACTTTCAAAATAACATCTTTAAAGGGGCACCAATTTACACAAAGTGTGTTCACAGGTCTTGGGGAGCGCAAAGTAGTGTAAAGCCTTTTGTGGCTTCAAAGGAAGCTGCATGTAATCTGATAATTTGCCTCCAGTGATGTCACTCAGCGGCTTGCATCGTGAGTAATGTAGGCAGCGGGTTTTGAAAAGCAGTCCACTCATTGTAGAAAGCTCAAAAAGAAATTATTAAAATCGATACAGCAGAAGCAGAAATATCACCCTTTTTATTCCGTGCATTCTTCTTCCCGTTCAATACCTGGTACCTACATTAACCACAATGCAACTTAGCCACTGAGTGACATCACTGGAGGCAGTTTATCAGATTACATGCAGCTCCCTCTGGAGCCATAAAAAGGCCTTTATACTACTTTTTTTCACATATACAGTAGTACTCCCCAAGACCTGTAAACACGCTTTAATGTGTAAAAATGGTGGAGTTGCCCTTTAAATGGGTAAATGAATTCTGAATATTGATCTGTCACAGCTCACCTACAATCTAATTTCTAATCATCTTCTGTCCCTTATTTGATTGCTTCCTCAGTTATCGGTTGGAATCAATCATCCACAGCAGACTAATGACTGATGTCCTACAAAGATTGATCAGTTGTGGATTTTAGATGCTTGGCAATGAATGATTTCTTCTTCATAGATGAAGACATTAAACTGCTGCACTTCACACTGCATTATTATCGGCATCTATAATATGTTCAGATGCAATATCCTGGATGCTCTTCTGATTGATTTTAGCCTATTTAGTCATAAATTAATGAATTTCATTATCTCACTTGGTTATTTAAACAGTTTTACTGTTTGTTTTTATTTTCCAATTACTATCAGTGTTTAAATACAGAACAGGGACATTACATTACCTGACTGAAATCAAATAGAATAAAAATAAACAGGCAGACAAAACAACAAGAGGAGACACAATAAAGCTTGGGCAAGTGCATGAGTGTGAATGTGCGTGTGCCTGTATGTGTTTATGTGAGTGCATGGGTAACAGTGTGTGTGCGCATACAGCAAAAGGTGGAAAAGGACGAAACAGATGCCAAGAGGGTTGCTGGAATATTAAATGAGTAGAGGAAAAGAAAAAATGAATCAAAAAAAAGAAAAAAATAAGAAAGAAAGCAAAAAAACAAAAACAAAACAATGGTACAGAAGCCCCAATGAGCTGGTGAGGAAACTGGTCCTGCTGATCCATTTTGGATAATCTTTCCAAGTTCCATTTTCCAGTTTTTCATTTGTGAAAACATGTGAAAAAATCAAAATCAGGAGGATTTTTTTTTCATGTGTGAAACCTAGTGAATTGTTTTTCACTTGGTATCACACATCAATATGTTTTTTCTCCTGAAAATTTCTTTTCGCATGTTTTCACTGATGAAAAAGACAATTTAAGTCAGACTTAGAAAACGGACCACTAGAAGAAAAAGTGTCGCACTTGCCCCCTCAGGGCTTCCATAGAGCGGTGAGTAGAAGGTAAATATGGATATTAAAATAAGTAACCAAGGACAGAGAGGTAGGAAAAATGTGAGTAAATGAATAAATACATAAATCATTGTTCTAGTCTCGGGCACATCATTGGGATCGGGGTGTTGCTCTAGCAAGGTAGAGGTCGAGTAGGATGGGCCTGTTAGTCATACACAATCCATGCAACGACTGGAAAAGGAACCATTGCAATATAAATTGATAGAAATAATACTTGAAATACAAGTTAAAGCAGTAAATGACATGAATAAATTTTAAAAAATTAACAAGACAAGGCAAAGATAAAGGACAGTAATAAGAAATGTGTTGAATTTATTTATTTATCTATGTATTTATTGAATTTATTAGTTTTGCTGATAATAAAAAAGGTTATTTTCGTCAGACAATTGCATAAATTGCAGAACTATCATTATTATCTATAGGAACAGTAAGCGGTTACATTGCCTTCCTGCCCACTCCTTCTTCTGAGCATAATTAATATTGTACTTTGCATTTTTTGACTTCCTGGAGCAGCTGCAGTGCCTGATGTCTAAGGCCCATTGACTCTCTTACAATGTAACCTTGCTGGAAATGCCAGAACATTACTCACCCTGCTCCTTTTGGCCAACTCGCTGCATTATTCTTACCCACTTAACCGCATCTGATTTCATATATTTGCACAATAAAAAAAGAAAACTCCCCAGCGTATAATATACAGGATACCTGGAATGGATTCACTTGGATATGATTATCATGTGCCGAGAGTCGTTGTTATTTATGACAAAGGTCTCCCTCCGTCTGAGCGCGGCGCCGCATCATCTGTCACTGTCACTACTTTTATTTGACTCACTTTCAAAGTGCGCTAACTTCACTGAAAGGGAGAGAGAGAGAGCTGGTCACATTCATAATCTCACCGAGGCAATCTGTGGTCTTAAATGACAACAGCAGAGCCCACATACTTAAAGTTGAAGCCTTCGATTACCCCTGCGGGTGCCCTCGAAGGAAGGCTAACTGCTGCTCTGCTCCGCTCAGCACATTTGGCCCCGTTCCTTCAAGAGCTCTCGTCTCCTAGTTCATCTCGTCTAAACCACCACCGGCTCCTTAGCGGCTCCCTGCTCCGCCATTCACCTCCTCCCTCTTTGACACTGTACAATGCACAACACAGGGCCCACGGGCAATGGACAGAATTGAAGTGTCATAAAAAGCCCATTCACGTCCCAAATGTGTCTTCAAGGCAGAAAGCTTTGAGGTTGTTTTCCTCTTTGCACAACTGGCGAATTGCTGCTCATTGCTGTTGCTCACTACCCCCACCAGGGAGACGTGATGCTTTGCAGACCGAGCGGGGGGAAAAAAATGCTCTCTATGCAGACAAAGAAATGCTCGGAAGCTGCTGGAAGTTTTCCCGAGTCGCGCATAACTAATGCCCAAACGGGAGCTTTATCTTTTTTATTTCCATTAGTGTTTCTTTTAGATTCCTGTAACACCGAGATACATTATTTCCGAGCGAGCAGAGTCGGAGGATGGATTCTAAATGTCATTCCAAGCAGCAGTTACCTTTTGGATCTAATTGAGGCTGCCTGTGGTGCGACACGCTGGCTGTTTAAGAAGTGACAGCTTACAAACAACTCATTTTTGGCATTGTTTAGACCACGTATTATGTAATTACTCCCTGCGTCTCCATCTCGGCAGAGAGAAAGGAGGACATTTTCGCTTTCTTTTTGTTGCGTCCTTGAAGATGATGTCAAACTTTGTGAAATTCACTATATCACTTACACGTTACCTCCTCTATTCCACCTTATAGTTGAAGGAACGATCAAAGAATGAACTGTATTACCTAAAATTGTGAATTCCTTTTCAGGCTTGTCCATTTATTTGACTTAATTAGCTATTGGAGGACGGCAAAGAACGCTCATCATTTCAAATATATTCACATATTAAGAGGGATTTATCACAAAGGCTTCATTTTTCTTTGAGTCTTGGCAGTATTTAACACCACCCCTACAGAACCCACCATCACAGGACATGTTAAAACATCTATTTTTAATACGCAAATGAATAATTAAGCCTTTGTGATGAGATGAGGTGAGATGTAATCTGGTCATTGTTAAGCTGTACATTTTGCTTCCAGTTGTTCTGGCTGCCTATAGGGGAGTGAGGAATGTCTTTCTCTCTCAGACTAACGGTCTCAAAGGATTACGCCATGCGGCTCCACTAATATATCTGTATTGACGTGATATGTGTGTGCACTGCAGGTGAGATGAGAGGCAGGTGCTCAGGTTGAAAGAGAGCCGACGAGCGTGCTGAAAATTACTTACGCTCAGTCAACTCAGGGAATTTTATTGACAGAAATGACCCAAAGGCCATTCTGAATCTAAAGAGGCCATAAGATTTGTCAGAGATGAAAACAACTCAAGTTTTGAAGAAACACGTGGCTCAGACTGATTGCTGATATCTGAGCTATAAAGCGCTGCCCCATCCATCTTGGTTGGGTCACAATACTTCATTTTCCCTCATTTCTCTGAAAGGGGAAAATATGATTCCACCTATCGATTGCTGCATAAATGTGTTGCCTAGTGATGAAAGATGAGGTGTGCTTTGCTTTTATGTGATCTGATTAACCTCCAGCTGGGAGTGGGCTCTCTGCTTGGCCCCGGCTCTCCCGCAGTGTCAGAGTGCATGTGATGGGCACTTAGAGCGATTAGAGTTCCTGTGTGTTTTTGTTTGTGTTGAGATACCGACCAGGACGATTCACTAACCAGGGGATTATGTTGCTAGACACAGAAGACGGTTTTATATCTAGTAGCCGGCACTTAAGAAGACCCAAAGTGTGCTTTTGAGATGGTGAGTGGATGAGCCTGAAGGATAATAAATATTTGTGAATTAGATATTTCTCTTCATGGTTCTTAGGAATAAGGAGGTTTTTTTGTTTCGAGAAGCATTTTTACTACGATAGCTTTGGAAGGAACAGTTTGCTCTGAAATCACACATGGCTAGAGCGAGTCCTTGTGCAGAAAAAAAAGAAAAAGAAAAGAAAGGAATGACACAATTTTCTGCAGTTTGACATAAATATTCAAAGACTTTCGGGGGGATTGTTTTAGACTTCACTAAATCAGTCACCGTAGCTCTTTATATTAAGGTAATACTGCATATTTACTTAGAGAGCGCATATCAATTATTTATGCCGGTATCAAAATCACTTATTTAGTCACTTCCAGTGTTTGGAGTAATGCACTACAAAAGTAACGTGTTGCAATTATATATTACTTTACTAAGTCAGGTAACATTACCTACCTGATGGGTCGCTGGCAAGCGTTCAAACGTGTTCAGAGGCTCATAACGACGTCAATTTTTCAGCTTTTGTCAGTATAGACATGCTACACGTGGTTAGATTCTCCACCATTCAGTCGTTCTCTTCACCCCAGGACAGCCCCTGATGTACTGCAAGCGCTCCCAGTTTGGAGCATCAATCGGCCGTGGTCATACAGAACACAGTTTTTACAGTGAGAGGGGTCTTTTTCAGTTTTTTTTTCTAAACGCAGCTGAAACGTATTACTTTCAAATGATAGTAACCAGTAATATGAAATACAATACATTTTAAAAGTAATTTTCTCACTCAACACTGCCCAACTGGTTCCATCACATTCTGGAGAAGGCAGACATCTCTACAGTCGATATCTCCAAAACTCTGCAACTGCAACACCAAAACAATCTACATGTAAATGGAAAAATAAGTATATTTGATTTTTGAGTAAACTGTCCCTTTTAAGTAGCAGAGTATTATGTTAAGATAATGCTTGATTAAGTTTGCTAATACCCGGTCCAGTCCAGTCAATAGCCTTGCTAATTGTCGTGCTGCTCAGTGGTTTTGGGGACATTCAGCCTCCAGTCCGCTTTGTGTGCGCACAAGTCTTTATCAGAAACCGTCTTTGATAAGGTTTTTAAACTTCTTGACTTTGCCAATGGCATTTTCCCCATCTGAGCAGTGGCTGACATTTATATCCAGCTCTCCAAGAGCCCAAAATACTCTTTTCAATCCATTGTTCTGCGGCGGAAGATGAGAAACTTACCTCTCATACTGACCAACGGTAGTCCATTGATGGTGACTTCAAGGTCCCCTAAGCAGCCCCTCTGCGGAGCAGGCCTCCACACAGAGCAAATGTTTAACAAAAGAAAATGCCACATAAAGATCACGGCTTAATGTTTTACCTTGTGGACTAATGAAAATTTGGGGATTTCAAAAGCTTTTTAAATGTCAGTGTTGAAGACGCGAAGCCAGATGTGCTGTTCTCTTTACAACACAGAATCAGTAAGGTAAAAAGCTCTGGCACTTCCAGATACAAAAGTGGAAGCGCTGAGGAAGAAATAAAACGGCGTCAAACAGCTTGATAATGGCATGTTTTAGGTAGTTTAAACTAAGTCTTGGGTGATCCCCAAAAATAAGGACCCTCTTTTTTATTTCTCACAGTAAGTGTATAGCTGCTCAGGTCCATGTCCTTTCTTTTTGTAAGTCCTAAAGGCTGTTGAAAAGATGTTGAAAAGATGTCTAGACTGTTTTGTTTGAAAGTTGAAAAGACAAACTTTAGAAGACAGTGAAGGATTCTTTTAAGCGCAGACAGACAGCAGACAACTCTTCACAATGTCAACATTAAATTGTGTAAAGGTATCTCAGTTCTTTTTCACTTCATGGTGCTACTCTTTATTTTTATTACTGTTATCAAATGCAACAAAAAACACAACAGAGCCAAGTCCACTGATTCTAAAGCCTAAATCTTCAAAATATCTTGTTTAAACTCGTCGCAAGAGTCTAAAGTCATGCCAGCTGATATATAGAGCTGTACTTTGAGCTAGAAATGCAATGCTAGCGTGGCAAAATGACCAGTAAGACATGCTAATCAGCTAGTTTAATGTTTACCACATTCACCATCTTTAGCGTGTCTTAGTTTAGAATATGAGCATGCCAAAATTAGCTAATGTTTATTTAGTTCACCATTGTAGTTCAGTATTTTAACATGCCAAAATGTGTTAATGTTAATCTTGCTCGTAGTCTTAGTTTAGTTTGACGTGATGATTTGACAGAATGACAAACAAAATGAGTTGTTCTGTTCACTAACAACTCCAGATGTTATAGGCACAGTGTATACATGGTTAGGAAACTTAAAGATAAATGCATTTGTTGAGGACTATTTCCAGCTGTTCAGTTGCGCTTAGTGTGGCCTGCTGTGTAAATAAACTACAGTGCCCATGACACTGAGGTTACATGTCACCAGGTGCCACAGTGTGGCTTATTGGTGTGTTTCTGTTAGTTTTGGGATGAATGAGAGCACAGAGGAATAAGCTATACCAGGCTTCACTTGTTAACAGGAAAAAAAAAATAGCTGGTTCTGGTCTTTTCATGCGTTTTTCTTGACAATATATATCATATATAGTATTACCAGACGTTTCCTTTGAACCTGTCATGGACCTAAACAGAGCTCCTTGGGGTGAACAATGGATGGACAGATTTAGATTTCACATGCCAGCCCTGTCAGTGACCACTTGCGCTTCTTTTCCAGTGATCGAAGAAACAGCAAGAGTTGCATCAGCAGGTTGTAAAGTGGTGAACTCGTGTGCAGGTGTTTCTGAAGCAGTAATGTTCTGCTGTGTTCCTGATGGCTCTACAGGAAAAACAAGTCTAATTTTAAACTGAATGCTATAATGAAGGGGGTACGTGGGCTATGAACATCAGCGCTTGCTGCACTGTAATCTTTGACTCTTTCACTTACATGAAGACAATCCAGCATCACCACCACCTCCCACTTCCCTGCTCCGACTTGCTGTTCGTCTTCCCAGCTCTCACCTCCGTCACTTTTCTCTCTATAGATTTCTTATAAGAAAATCTGTTTGATTAATGAATTACTGAAGCCAGGCCAAGTTAATACGTTTGATCAGGGAGTGGTTGCAAGATGCACACATGGTGGAGGATAAAGATAGGATGAGAAGAGGAGGAGGGAGGCGAGATGAAGGGATTATGTTTCTTGGGTGAAGTTCTACTCGGGTCGCCAGGGATGAGAACAGGTGATTATAAGAAACGGTTTGATTCGAAGCCACACATGGCTGTCTCGGGGACATGAATGCTTTAATACCATTTTGAGAGTTAATTTTAGAAGTTGCTCGCCGCGCGTTGAAGGAATTCCACGGAAAACAGTTTAAATGCATTTTAATCAAGAGTCCCATGTTCCTGTGGGCCGCCTGGTTCATGCTACATGAATGTAACATCAAGACATTAAATCCTGATTCGAACATATGTCTAATGATGAGGCCAGTCCAGTTCAGCCGCATGTTTGATATGTGATCAGACTCCTCGGCCTCCGTGTCCTGAGGGGTTGGCAATGCCCAGAAATCCTCCACGAGAGTTTACAACCAGGATTTACCACAGGGGTTAAGTTATCTGCACAAATCATCCCCTTTTTCATTTGCAGAAACAGTCCCGAAGACATGATTTACAAGTACAGTAGCCGCAGACATGAAATCCAAGGGCAACTCGGGGCTACAAATCACGTCGGCTTTGCCTCTCTATTTACGACGGCCTATTGGTGTCATAGAATGGGACATATTCTAAATCTGAAGTTACAAATTACAATGTTTTCCGGCTGTAATGAGGTATTTAGTTTCATCTGTGTCATGGTGAGCGGTAACTGGGACAGTGTGTCACGTCACCCAGAGAAACAGAAAGACAGAAAAATCCTCTCGCAGTGCTGGAAGCCTGATCCAGCACAGACTAAGCAGCTGCTCCACTCTTGACATCGCTCTCTGTTTTGTCATTTTCAGGGTAAACATCTTCTCTCAGTCAAAACTGTGGCGCTCACGGTGATCTGTCTCAGTCGAGGTCTTTACTTCCTTTGGTATTTCTTTCCCATCAGGGATGCGGCAGTGTAAAAGAAATGCAGTTTAATTCTGGAGTCTGAGTAGTTGAAAGGTGTGCAACATGAATACAAAGAAAAAAATCAACTGCCCACAAAGTATTTATGATTCATTTGTAATATTTTCATGACTTTGTTGCCCGTATCACACTCAGACTTTTTGCTATTAATGCACATGATTATACAGAATAGAGGTCTGTAATTAGGTTCAGCAGCTCGGGCAGCCAACACAATTTTCATAGCTGTGGCAGAGAAAGCGGCCATATTTTGAACATTCTGTATTCATAAGGGAATAAAAATGGACTTATTAAAAACTGGATGTCATATAAATGATTTTTGATTTACTGCCACTGAAGTTTCAATCCACGTCCTAGCGTGATATAACAAAACAGACGTAGCTGCTCATGCAGACTTGGACTTAAAACTTCTTACAGATGAAGAAGGATTGGCTACTGACTCTGACTGATTCATTAGGCTCCCCATTAAGCTGGGTTACAGCTAACGACAGCGCCTTATGAGAAAAGACACTTCTCAAACGCATACAAAAGATGATGAAAACGTCATTTCAGCACCAGTAGCTGTCCTTAATCTGACCTGTTACTGTAGATAGTTTAATGCAGGGCATGATGACCCCTATGAGGTCATTTCCATCAGCACACATACTAATGAATGTACAGTAAACATACAAATGAAATGAGTCTTCTCTCAATCATCTTATTTAAGGACCAGTTTTTTAAATGTTTATCCTAATCATTAAGGTGAAACAAGGTTTTTGAGGAGGTGAGGTGAACCTTCACTGCATCCTCATGTGTCAGAGCTGGGATGGTCCTCTCTAAAGTGCCGTCTTGTGCCTGATGCTGCTCCTGTCCATCTGGCCAGCCGGTCGGTCATTGCTGCTGTGATTTTCACAAATCACTGCCACTGCCCCGTCTCCAACAGCACCGAGAGACCCGGACAGAAAATCAATGGGCTCTCATGGGCAACTCCATCAGTCTAAATATCTGGATCTTGATGGCGAGGAGAAACAGGGGGTGGGGAGATTTGCAGGATGGAGACAGGGATGGAGGGAAGCAGCTTCTAGGGCCAGGTTGGTGGGAAAGAGAGAGGCTGGGAGATTGGTGCCAGTGTGATATCTGAGTTCTGTTATAGATATCAGACAGATACATTTTTCAATACTTAAGCACGGAGTCACAGTGAGGCATGTCTCCGCAGGTGGGCGCGGGAGAGGTGAAGGGAGTGCGCCAAGCAGGAGATATGAGAAGATAGAATGTGAGGTACATTTGCAGTCTGCTACCTTGGCTAGTTGTTAGGAGGTCTCAAAGTGACACCAGGTGCATGTGATAGGGCACCAGCATGGAGAAAGGCCTCATGTATTCATGGTGAAGCAAATCCAGATCCTGGATAAAGTTAATGGACTCATTATGTGTCAAACATCTTCGTCCTTTCCAGAGTCACGACTGTCAAATCTGAACATGGCACATGTATGTTTAAGATGATGTGTGATTTACAGATTGTCAGGATATTATCATGTGTTAATACTATATGTCCATGGAGAACAAACATCCCTAAATCGGCTTCAAAAGAGGGAGCACTTTTTATAGTCCAGACCTTGCCTGAGAATCATCACGTTTTTAAGTTTTCGTCAGTATTAAAGTTATCCAGTAATAGCTGTTCCTACATGAGTGGGTACTTTGCAAACAGAAACTGCAATTATATAATTCGGCATAATTTTAATGGTGGCAATTTGCCAAAATGTATCCAACAAACATGGCTTAATAGCCCGCAGCTAATTCACTGACTACATGGCAATTATCTGGATGTTATATTGTTGTTTTTTTTTTTGTTGTTTTTTTTTTACTTACTTACTCATTTTTATTTATGTATTCTTTTTACCAGTTCCATACAGTATATGCTATGTTCTGATTGTCTTAGTTTAAAGCAGAAACATTTTGACATAAATCAAACTGCAGAGGTGAAATGCCACTGCTAATTTAACTCCAACAACAATAACCAAGATGTCATGATTGTTGTTCCTGTCTCACCATCCACAACTTGTTTCAATGTTTTACAGCTCCTCCTCTTTTCAACATACTGCATTATGGGACAATAATGCACATAAACACTACTCTCAAACATATGTGTAGTATATGTACACGCTGACTATTTTGAATATGTCATTTTTCAGTTTTCCACTGTGACTGCACCATATGCTCATAACCTGCTTAGAATTAAAAATGTAGCATGGGATTGGGACGGAGCTCAAGAATCTGATGCCAACTTTCCGTACTTTGCAGCGATGACGCATAAGAGGAGGAAGAGGAGGTTTTAATGACATGGGGGAAGGATGCAGGAAGGAGGCAGATGAAGACGTTGTAAAAGATTTAAAAGAAATAAGGCGAAACTGAAGCAAAGAGCAAAAAAGATCGAGTTAGTGGAGCAAACATGGGAAAGCCTGATAAGCAAGCGACTCAGAAAGACACAACAGTTTTAAATTGAGTCAAACAAATGATTTTAAATAAGAGCAGCGGCTCATGAAAGTGATATCATATGGAAATGTCTCCAACAAACCATTAAACATTCACCACTAGAAGCGACTCTAGATATGATTGCCTCAGGTTGGAGGATACGCATGCAAATGTAATGTGAAATGTTAAGCGCCGCCGCCCGCGTCCAGAGTTATTTCCTCCAATTTTTCTCATTCTGCTCTTTGTTTTCACACCAGGCTCACGTATAGACAATAACCTTGCTCACACAGCTACAAGTACCTTGATGCCCGGAGTTGTTTCGAATTATTCCAGATGTTTTTACCTCAGCTGCTGAAACAAAGGTTAACAGGTCCTTCTTTGTCTTTCTCTCTCTGTTTCAGTGGTGGACAGCAAGGTGATCCTGGAGGGCCTGCAGAGGTATGGCCCGACACCGATCTATCTGCCTGTCAGCTACCGGATCCTTAACGCTGAGTCGGCGTTCTTCCTCCAGGAGGCAAATCAGGACTTGATGAGGAACTCCAGCCTGCAGGCTCGCACCGAGTCCTTCTTCGTCCACCAGGCCCGGCAGATGCCCTTCGTCAATGCTAGCTACGGGCCGCTGTCTGTCCAGCAGTCCGTCCCTCTGGAGCTGCTGCAGACCCTGCCGGGGCCATTAAACACGCCCTCCTTCACTTCATCGTCAGCGCCGACATCAGCGTCGTCGCCGCCTCTCTTCACTTTCAACTGGAAGGTCCACACCTACATCATCAGCGAGAGGATTCACCCCAGCTGGCCAAAGGTTCAGGTGTTGTTCTACATCGCAGGGAGGGACTGGGATGATTACAGCGCCATCCACAAGTTGCCCTGCGTCAGGATGTTCGCCTTTCACGAGACTCAAGAGGTGCGTGGGACATGCCGGCTAAAAGGAGAGCTGGGGATATGCGTGGCCGAGCTAGAGCCTCTGGCCAGCTGGTTCAGCCCGCCTACTGTCAGGCCAGGCAGACAGAGGGTGTCTGAGCAGGCCCAGGGCACTCCTGTGGAGCTCTACTACATGGTTCAAACCACAGACAGCGGGGACTGCAGCGCAGAGGACTCAAGAAAGGGCAGCTCCGTCCACACCGACCAGCAGAGGCCGATGGGCTATTTTGCAGGGCATACGCCTATGCAGCGCATCGGCAGCGTCAGGCTGTTTCAGCCGCTGTCGGAGCTGAAGCTGGACAATAACTTTGTGGTGATGACGCCCTCCAAACCCATCCGGCAGAGAGAGACCCTCTCTACTTTTCTGGCTCTGTCCACGCTTTCTTCAGTGCAGATTTTCACACTCAGGTAAGTCTGTCTCAGTTTGATCTGCTGCTGATGAACTATAAACCAATTTAAACAGAACACGAGCAAAAGGAAGCGCTGGTGGAGTGAAAAGATAACCACAAATATGACAATACACAGCAACATTTACAGAGCACCCATCTGTCACTTCACGTCTCACTTTAGTCACCGGCTCAAATCGTGCTGCGGCATAAAACAGGAAGACATTCTCAAGTACTTCTTAGTCATTGTTTGTCTGAGTCATGTGCTGAGATGAATTATGCAGGGTATAAGTAATCCAGTACAATGCCTCTTTGTTTCTAAAATATTGAACTGTTGAAAGCTTGTATGTTATGCAAACACGTCATATCTGCCTTCTTGTTCAAGAGATGTGCAACACAGTCACAGTGCAATTGTGAATTTACAATACTGTGCTGCTGCGGCGAGGAAACCATAATATATCTTATAACAGCTCCTTTCATCAAAATGATCTGCAGCTGGAGCAACCAGGGATTCATCTGTGGAATTAGAGATAAAAATAATGACAGTGTGTCTGACAAGCTTTTAATTCGCCACACCATACATCGGACAACAGACAAGGTTGCCATGACACTGCCAGTCCACTGCCCAGCATCGGCCTGGTTATTTACTGTAGCGTGTTTATTTAGGTCATTTGCCTACTAATCAGAAAAACATAATATTGAAAATGAAAGGAAATGTAAGGAAGATGATGGTAACGATGAGCACACTCAAGTCCTCAGTAGCCTACTGTAGCTTCAAACAGACGACACTGTTAGATCATTTCCTACTTGTTTTTTGCAGAGCAAATACTAATTTCAGCTGGGAAATTGCATAATTTCAACTACAAACACAGAGCTTGCCACAAATCAAACTAACTCCAAACCTTTTTGTATTTGTTTAAAAGTTTGCTTCAAGTGGAGACAGAAGCTTCTTCAGTAGTGCTCGAATTAAAGTGGAAACAGCCCCAACCCCGAACCCCCAGTGTTTCCAAATGGCATTATTGTCGGTGCATCTGTTGCAAAGACAACCAGATCATTTTCGTTTTTCTCAGAGTGGAAAATACCAACGACACAGGAGAAACACTGCTTATTCTTTCACCCAGTCGATAATGGAGATGTGAAAAAAGATAGGAATGGTGCCAGGCTGCCAGTCTGACTCCATCACCAGGCAGCCTTCATTTTCCTGGGAGATTTTGTGCCCGGTGGCAAACAAATTAATGAAAGTGAGGGCTGTAGAGAGCTAATCTAAATGCTGATGGTGTCATTATTCTATAGCCATTACCTTGCACAACCAACATTTACTTAATGATGATACATAAAGTTAAAACTGTCCAGTTTAAGTAAAAAGCAGAAGACAAAGTTTGAAGATCTTTTCTTCTCACCAGTCAGGGGTCATGTTCAAGGTTTGGTGTGGTGGGTAATTAGTATTTATCTTACAATTTTGTGCCATCAATCTTGTTTGCTTAAAATGATAAACTTTTGACTGAATATAACCAATAACAAAGAGCTTAAGCACATTTAATAGACTCCTCTTTAGAAGAGATTTACCAGCTGCTTTAGATGATATATGTTTCTAGGTGCAGTGGATAAAGTATTTTTTACAGAGAAGTGTTTTTTTTTTGTGTTTATTGTAACCTTCCAAGTCATTTTGGAGAGAAATTAGACGGATATTGTAGCGCTTAAATCCTTCCAAACTGCATCTTTGACAGTCTGGAGGGGATTGTTTTGACTGGATAACACCTTAATTACGCCTTTGTGCTATTTATGAAGATTGTTTTCATGTACTCACCTTCAAAATTGCCTGTCTGAGGGAAATTTTTATCTGAGGTAATTTCACACAACAACAACAACAAAGTAGTTATTGATTCATTGAGCTTTGTCTTATACAAATTACCATTCAAAGTGACTGTAATTGCTCCGTGTTGTGTGATGCAAATGAAGGTGTGCGGAATATGCATTTCCACCAGGCGACTTTTATGCCCGAGATCTAAATCATAGCAGATGAAACAGTTAGCAGCCTTAAAGTGGAGCTGTGACAGAGAGCCTTGGCAATTTGTCAACCCTGGGTGAGCAGGAAATCTGCCAAAAAGCCTCATTGCTTTTTCTCTCGCTCCAGTGATGATGAACTCCCATGAAGTATTAGCGCTCGCAGTGTGTGTTTATCACATTTGTCAGCATGTGTGTAAATGGGAACTTTAAAGGCGGTATTTTTCCTTTAGTGCCTTTTTGCACCGCGATTGCACCCCTATCGTTCATCTTTTATGTTTTCCCTTGGGACAGCGCAGACTCAAAATTCAGCCAAAATACCTCATTAGCAACCAAAAGATTAAACCTCAAAGTGTTCGAAAATCACAGGCTACTTTACAGTACTTGACTGCCAGCTTACCAAACTCTGTAGACGAACATCCGGACGTTGATGATTAATCTTGATTCCGCTTTGTTGTGCATTGCTTTTATCTTACAGGGTTAAACCTGCGGAGCCGTTCAGGGAGTTTTTCTCTCGGTTGTTGGATTTCCTCATAATAGAAAACCTTACCTTAAAACACCCTTTCAGCACTTGAAACCCCTGAGACGATGGTGCAATTCAAGGTCTGATTACAAAAGTCTGTGTATACGTGTAGAACCTTGCTCACAAAGGGCATTTTGACTTAGTGTGTTGAGCACCGAGGCTCAGCTTCACTCTCTCTCTGTGTTTGCACTGGTGTGGGTGTGTTTATGGGCAGCGTACTGTACAAGTCGGTCTGGTGTGTGTCTCCCAGCGGCTAAGGCATCATTAACTATATATGTTCTCTGGAGTTACCCCCCTTCTCCTCCCCATTATCTGTTCTCCCCTCCCTATCCTTACCCTTCTCCCCCCTCGGCTCTCCTCTCCCCTCGTCCACCACAGTCTTCTGTAACTCGTGACAGAAGAAGCTCTCTTGTCAGCCTTTATTCCAACATCTGCTGCCGTCAGATGGAATCAGAAGATTTTTTACTTTAGATCTGACTCCTTTCTCTACTTTATTTGGAATAATAACATAGTTTATAATCCTCTTAATGTATTAATGCAAACTGATTCACTGACGTAGGTTTATCCTGGACAGAGCACCTTGAATATTTCAAGTTTTATCACACCCTTTTCTCCGATACTCTCAAAAAAAGCCCAAGTGTCCTGGCGTGCCTTAAAAACTCTGTCTGCGCTGCTGTTGTGTGACAACAGAGGAAGACAAAATAAATGATTTCCCTTGACTGATAATGTAAAGCAGGTTTTCAAGGGCTAATAATCTTCCCACTTCAAAATCAAGTACATCAGTGTATGTAATGTGCATTTAGTCTGCTTTGTCTGCTCGTCTGAGAGCACTTCATACATCGGAAGGCTTACATGCACCTGTATCATTAGATTCAGCTGGATTACCCATCCATCTTCTGGGTGACCGCGGTTAATAAAGAGTTAACAGTCTGGTATCTTAGTGTTTGACCCCTGTGCAGAGAGGTCAGAGATCTGAATGCAAAGCAGTCATTTTATACACAAAGCAGAACAAGGCTGATGCTGATGCATTCATTGTATTTTGGTTAAAGTAAGGCATCCTTTCGTCATGGTTTAGGTTATTGGTTCAGTTTTCACTTTCACTTGTGTCTTATTAGTGTTTCCGTGTTTCTGCATCAGCTCTTTGTGGGTTTTTTTGCGACCGCAGCCGTGCTTGGGGGACGTTGTGACATCACAACCTCACAGAATTCCTGATGGCTCATTTGAGCGCACAGATTGTGAATATGGGCTGTGTTTATTTCATTTCAGTTTTGACTGTTTGCTACTTTCGTATTTGTACAGCACCTAGATCTGCCGTATAATCAAACGAGTAATGGAAATCTCACTCCACTTCTACAATATGGGAACTTTAATGTTATGTTGGCTGATTTTCCAAGTAGAAATGAATGATGCGATCATATACTTTAAGTGTGTTTCCTCAGTCTGTTGACCATTAAACTTAATCTTGGCGTCCTACTAGCTAGACAATTGATATTATATTAAGTTTCGCCTTTGTTGACTCTTTAAAAACATCACATCTTCAGTCTTTTGAGTCACTCTGGACCTGAAATTTCATGAGCATACAAGATTATACCTGACATCAATTTACTTCCCACTCTGAGCTAAAAGTGTGGGCTATAATTTCAAGCAGGAATAATTTATGCACCTCATGTAGCTGAACATGAGTGATAAGTCGTGTTATCAGACACACCTGATGCCTTACCAGCTTCTCTCCTTGGTTGCACAGCAAATTCAACACACACACACACACACACACACACACACACACACACACACACACACACACACACACACACACACACAGACACACACACACTTAGCCTGGGGGTTACTTTATTGGCCATTTTTTCTCTCTGTCTCATTGTGTAATTGGCTGTATTTGATCTAATCTAAACTAATTTAATGTAATTATCTAGAATGTAATTGCAGACTTTTAATCCCAGCCACTGGAAAACACACGCACACGCACGCACACACAGTCATGAATATGCGCATTAACACTCTCATGACAGACATACGGGCAATCACACACATGCATGCGTGGACGTGCTCTGCGCCAACTGTTAAGTCATGGTGTGTTTGTCATGCTAAGGGCTCCCGGTGGAATCAGTAATTCCCTGCTCGCCGCCTCATTAGCCATGGAGAGAGTGGCGTAACAGGTTGGGAAAGGGTTCTCTAGCTACTCCTTATTCAGCATGCAAATGAAAACACCATTTTCTCCTGAAGAAATTAACGGGCTTTTCATAAGATAAATTGCCCCAGCTGTATTGTAATTTTGACTAAACAATCCGACATATTCCCACAGATCCCCCCCGGGGGCAGTGGTTGCTGATGAATGCAAATGAATTTCTAATACGTGAGCGTGTGAAGGTATAAGTGTGCGATTCTTCATGCTGTGCCAGCCCAAACAGTCAGCATGAGTTGTTTTGTTATCCGGAGTTTGAGCAGGTGGCAGAGGCAGGTTCAGAGTTTGGCTATGAATAAAAACGAAGTGGATTTAGCTCAGGCTGGTTTGAAGTTACTCAGGTGTTATCCAGACATGATTCAGTGCTTCGTGGCAGCTGATTCTGATCCTTAACGCGGTTCGGGTGTACAGGTCTGGCGCCTTGGCTGTTTGTTATTGGTCATTGTTTGCAGAAATATCAGCAGGAGAAAAGGTTGGAATAAAGATGTTCTCCTCAGTGTATTAGCCTTATCTCTACCGCGCTCCTCTGTGATTCAGTTCAGTAAAGGTCAGCCCAGATAGGTATGTCTGTTTTCCATTTCCATTTCTGTACTTATCTGTACTTTTTCTTGTATTTTATCTGCCGCTCTGTCTCGGTTTCTCTTCCCCACTCCTTGTGTTGTTTAACCTTTCTCGCTCTCGCCGTACTCACACTCTCCTTTTCTGTCATATTCTCGCTTTCCCTCGGCTCAACATGCTCCTCCTCTTTGAGCTGGAGCATTGGAGAAAAAAAAACACCTCCTCGGTTTTGATATTTAAACGAAGAAACCTCGGCTTAAATTAGAAGTCGATTCTGTCTCAATGTACAGTTCAAAGTCTCCTTACCCTGTTCTGCCCTTCTTTAACCATCTCCCTCTTGCTCTTTGCTTAGCACGCCTGCTCACCAGTGTTTACTTTGAAAGCGCAGACCTCCTCATCTACTCATTAATAAGTAATTAGTGATTTGCAGCCCAGGGAGACTGTTCACTATTCAGATCCTACTCTCTATTGGCCCCCGCCACCACAAAGCAATCACCACTTGCCTGCAGCGAGTAATTTGAATCCTTGTATTTTCTTCCATAATGATTTTCAGTCACTTTTCTCCTCTTGAATTTGTGTCAAAACTGATGAATTTATTGGACATGCAAAGCCCAGAATGTATTGCTCTGCCGCTTCTCTGCTGCCAGCCTTCATTTTTTTTCCTCTTTGCTCTCGCTCAGTCCATCCGCCTTTGGAAAGGCCGCAGATCCCCCGGGGATTTTGGTGATCCCGACGCTTGGCAGAGGGTCGTACGATACGCCGTACCATTCAGAGTGACACATGCTTTCAAGACTTTCGAGTATCGACAGGGTCAGAGGTTGCTTCGTTTTTTTCTCTGTGGGTGCTTTGAACTTGTGAAAGTCTTGAGGGCTTTTTATAAGGGCAGCAGAGAGAATGAAGGGAGCTGGAGTGGAGTCTTCCCAAGAGAGTGGTGCTCCATATCTGGTCCAGTGTTATGATTACAGTGGTATGTGCGGGAGGTACAGAAGTGTAGCTGTCCATCTCAGTTGTTACAGCTTGTATCCAGATACATGGACCACAATCTGATATGAAAACTATTCGGATAATTTGGTAACACATACTACTACTATTCACTCTTCCCCTGTGTGGAGAAGCAGCATGTAGCACCAGCAGGGGAGCAGAACACAGTACTGCTAAACAGTACAGATAGCAAGATGTTTTTTGGCCACCTAAAAGAAGACCCACCTAAAGAAATCTATGCAACCACTGAAAGTCCTACTCAAACAGCTGATCTGCGGCATTATACAGTGCGTGGCAGACACAGCTGGGCTTGTGCGTAGGTACACCGACGTTGTACGGATTAGGGAATGTAGTCCCTAAGGTAAGGACTGTCTTTAGGTGGCTAAAATATATCTTGCTGTCTGTCCCACATAGCAGTACAATGATCTGCTTCTCTGTCGGTGCTATGCGCTTGATAAAACAGACTTTTCTCTGATGTGAAGTGTCATGGCATGCCTTAAAAACTCATCAAGCGCTTCTCCACGCAGGGGGGAGCTGACGGTCATCGGCTGCAGGTAATACACTGACAAGGGATAACTACCTCGTACAACCCCACATCAAAAGACCCCAACTATCACTTTGAATGACTTGAATCGGGATCAGGGCCAACAGAACTTTATCAGGAAATTCCTACTTTAAATCTCATGTACTGACTTTTTTCAAAAGTCATGAAACGCATGCTGAGGCATATCTTTTAAAACTTAAAAAGGTAAAATCTTATAATGAACACTGTTGTATAATGATCACTGTTCAAAATTCAGGTGGCAAGCAACCGAACGATGTTCCACTTGGAGGTTAGGCTGGCTGTGTTTTAGGTCTCATTAATCTGCTGCATTTTGAATCAGCAGCAGATGAGGAAAAAGATGGAGTTTCTGAGATGCAAGAAGCAAAAACTCTTTTCACTTGCTTCATGTTATACATAGCCCAGAATAAATATTTCCCAAAGATGTTAAACCTCTTTCATATGCGTTGTGAGGTCCTCACAGTTTTCATGAAGTTTCTACAGAACTTTTGGAAACGCAGTCTCCATTAGATAATTGCACATGATGGTAAATGATGGGTGAAGTTTGAGTTCCTTGTCATTTAACCAACATAAAATAAGAATTATTTTGCTTCCTTAAACTACAGCCGGGGGTTTGGATCACACACGTATGGCTGCTGTTCTTGAATTCTAATTTATTGTCATCTTAAAAATAATGAGGTGCTCATATTTTACTGTCCATTACAATAGACGCCCATTTAACTTAAGATATGCACAGAGACGCAAAGGATCATACTTGAGCTCTACTGAAAGAGACAATTTAACAAATGGTCTATAGTTGGCGGCCCCTCGGCCACATCTGGCTCAGAAGCGGCATTCCAGTGGCCAAGCAAACATAAATCTTTTATATGAGAAAACATGTGTAAAATCCTCCATAAAATAACGTTGGCATGGCGCATCATTTTAAAAGATGGGATAACTTTTAGGATGTTTAGCATCTAAATTTGATATTAGACACTAACGTTAAAGTGTGCAAGCAAATATATGGGGTTAGATAACGTTCTAATTAACAACTAGCTACTAATTTGTTACAGTTTGCAAGTGTAGCCTCATTTTGTGCTTGTTATATTATACTATACTATATTATACATCTTCATCAGCCTATTAATAGAGCATTGCTATATTACTGTATGTTGTAGTTGACGGTTTCACTCACCACTGTTATTTTACAATAGCTGTAGATGAAGGTTGTGGGCTATAGATACCTTATCTTGGGACTTTGTCCTGTTTATTGTCCTTTATTACCTCAGAATTACCAAGTAAAGTACACTGTTAAATTTAAGTTGTACGAGGTAAAAAGTTTTAACCACTGACAAAATTATTAATCGCCTCGTCAGACTTTACAGTTGAGTTAAGGGAAGTTATTTTCAGCCATTAGCCTGTTCAAAGAGTACCAGGCACAAGAGACAACACAGTAATAAACACTGCATTAATAATAGTGCTTTTGACTGGTTAGCCAGAGGAAGTGAAACATTGTTTTCTGCAACAATAACATGGTCAGTTTGGACGTTACGCCAGAGTAATAAAGACAAACATTACCTCCCAGTGGTGCAGCCAACGAGGACACAGCTTTAGCATCAGACTGGCTAGTTTCAACATATCCTTAAGTGTGGACTACATTTGTCTGGTGCGAGGGGCCCTGTGTGTTGTGTTGTGTATTTAATTGTATTTTCATATCTATTGTGTATTGTAGTTTTATGATACTGACCACTGAAAACTGTCTATTAAAACTATCTATACAATCAGTTTCATACTTGCATCGTCCCTCAAACAAAGTAAAAACAAACTTTCAAAAATGTTTTTTAAATTGGATGCTGACAATGTCACATCTGCACAATCCCACAAGTGAATTTGCAATTGAATAACCCGGCTCTCTAACAAAGACAGTACACTGAAAACCAAACACAAGAGGAGACAGATGATAAGCTGCAAGTTTAGTGGTACTCCCTTTTGAATATTAATATTAATATCGCTTTTCTTTATGAACATTCACTGATGATTAATTGATGAATCGAGACACTGCTAATGTGTTTAACACTCAATTAAACAGCGCTCCCACATACTGAATGGTCACTCTTAAATTTGTTCCAAGGCCGCCACCACCATTACTAATTTAGGGTCCATGCTGTACACATTTTAAGGCCCTCTCGGACAAATGTGCTTTTTTAGCCAATAAAAATAAATTTTATTTATCATCTTTCCAATTTGCTGTGCAGTATGATCTAACATCATGCGGTGACCTCGACCCAAACAACTCAACCCGAAGTGACATTTGATCATAAATCTACTGGGGCACCAACGGGAGGAAATTGTCATGAGGGATGTTTTTTGACGTTTTTCTTTTTTTTTTTTTTTTTTTGCAGCTGCTGCAGTTCCTTTACTTTACTTACACGCTGTTGTTAACATCTTCAGGCAACACTTCCACTCCAACTTCTGCAACAGTGTTAACTCCAGTTCCTACATCTGAGTTGAAGATGATATATATAGGGCTAGAGGGGCTGACAAACAGGGTGGGATTAGGTGGTGAAGCAGTCCTGGCAGAATAAGCTCTGCTGGCTAACTGCGCGTTGGTGTCTCTCTCCATCTCTCTCTCCCAGACAATCACAAGCTTGGCCTTCTAATCACTTGTTTATCCTTGATGTTTCTCGTAAGGATTTACTTTGATTAGTTTGATCCCGCGGACTTGACAGCTGTAACACAAACTCAAAGTCATGCATATTTTAATGCGGACTCGAGGCAAAGAAATAAAGAGATAGGGAGAAATGATGAAATGCGTGCTTGTCATACATGGGGAGCCTGTTTTAGAAACTGACAGTCAGACACAGAAACACAAAATGCAGCAACTCAACCCGGCTGTATAAGAAATGCTTCGGCCACAGAGGGGTTGGAGAGATGCGCAAAACGAACAGTCAAATGAAAAAATAAGCAAAGAATGAGAGAAGATGTTGAAGACATAAACCAAGGGAAGCAACCAGCACTATTTAGCTCAAAGTAATTTTATTTTGCCCTACGGCGACACAATGTGTGTGGAAGTGATGACTTACCTCATGTGAACTTTGCTTTTGGTTTTATCCACAAAATATCAAATTTGAAACTTCATCTCTATAGAAGCCAAGGAGGGGAGCTGTTGAGTGACTCGTCATTTAAAGGCAAGCATCAGCCTAGACGACAACAAAAGCACTTGCGGTTTATACTACAGTTGTCTGTGCAGTTGGCCTGGTGTTATCTGTGCAAGCCTGTTACCTCTGGCCCTGCTTACTGAGGGATTTTTCCCCTGGTGCTCTTTTTCTGCCTTTTGTGCTCTCACAAACTAGTCAGGAAATGTATTTTAAAGAGGAATAACTTAAAACACAATTACCATACTAGTGCAAACTTACAGACCTAATGAAAAAGCAAGATTAAGTGTCTGCAGCCACGTTAGCAAATCTGTAGCCTGACTCACTTACTTGCTTATTTACTTACTTACGCTGGCGCCGGCAAGTTACTCCAACACTGACCTGTTTGCTTAAGGTATGAACGTAAACAAACACTATTTTAAATAACTTATGAAGTGTTTATGAAATATTTTGTTCATGTTACTACATTCATAATTGTTTTGGATATATATGTTTTGTGTTTATTTAGCACAATTTCAAAATGCACGTCGATTTTTTGTATTTCTTAAATTTATGACACAATTTAAATTCTTTTAACAATTATTATGTTTAAATTGACTTGCATAACCTTTGAGCTTACATTGTATGGATTGAAGTATATGAGGTGTTTAAGATATTTCAAGAAATTACATCACAATAAGAAAAAAATACTAATGTAGGTGTTGGTGAACCATTTCAGGTGCAGAGTTCAGAGGGTTAAGCAGCATTTTTACCTCACAAAAGATGAATTCAAATAGTGCTTTTCTAGTCTTACCAACCACTCAAAGTGCTTTTCAACACATGTCAGCATCCACACACACGTTCATACACTGGTGGCATGGGCTATCATGCAAAGCACGACTGCTCTTCACCTGCGGCTGAACAACTGCCCCAGTGAGTAAAGTATTCAACAAATTGGACAATATTGAAAACACAGATCAATCTTAATGGTGGCACTAGAGGAAAAGTCGATGGCTATCGCCTCCTCTTATACCAAATATAACAGAGAGAGAAATGTCTCCTTACTACATTCATCCTTTTCCAAAATCTTGTTTATGTGGCTGACATAAAGGAAAACCAACTTCACAAAGCGGTGTGATAGGGCAGTAAGGTCTCCACTGCATGCTGATGGAGAGAAGACTCAGCTTTAACGCGTGACAGAAATGATGAGAGAGAGGGAGGAGGAGGTGCACCTGTTGTTGAGAACCACTGATAAAAAACAGCAGATTAATCATGTTACAGGCTTTATTGACAGAAAATGAAGCGTGCCACACTAACCAGAGAGAAGCTACGCATGCATTTAAAATGACCAAAGACAGGATATTAGATTTTGATTTAATTGAATGTATTATTTATGGAGTATCATTGATTGAAGCATTTATTACAAAACCCCCTGAAATGTGACGTGAGGGATGCCAAACTCCCTGCAATTTTTCAGCATTTTTGCTGATTATCCCAAAAACACAGGGCCAATTTTTTCAGTGGCTATTGTCAATTACAGTCGTATAGCGGAGGCATCCTGTCAGCAGCACAGCAGGAGCAGCTGCAGTCCTCCATTCGGACACTATAATGCCGTTCACTGGCAGAATTCACAACCCAATAAAAAAATCAATGTAGTTAAGCACAGAAGTCAGAAGAACATAGACCAGAAGTATAAAACTACCCAAGTGAAGTTCAAGCCTTTATGTGGCGGGTGCCGACTCCTACTGATAAAAAGTAGATCAGAAGTCCATCTGCTGATAAAACACCATCTGAAAGACACTGTGGCCTGTTCGACCTGCACTCCCACCACCTATATGCTTTTAGAGCATTTGACATGTTTTACACTGAGCTTGAAAGTGTCTCAGAGGGCCATGGTGTGTGAATCCTTTACGCTGGTACTTAAATAAAATGGTTTCCAGGAACATTAAGTGCATAGAACAGAGGACGGAGCGTCTACATTTGAAAAGTGGAGCCAATACACGAGTGCCTTGAGCTTGCATTGTTTGTAATGGTCAACGGGGTCTGCAGAATTTCCAGCTGAATGTAATCTTATGAGAAAATGGACCTACTTCTCACTTGATTTATTGCAGCAGTAAAGAAACAGTTTCCAAAAGAGTTTATGGTCTCATTCGCTAGTCTCGCATCATCTTTAATACAAGTCCATTTTATAAATTATGGTCCTATTTAGAGTAAAATACATGTCATGAAATTTGCAGTATTTCACTTCTGCCGCTAGGGGGCTCTATCAAAACAAAACAAAAGATGTTTGCCTTGTGTTGTGTTAAGGGCCAGGCATGGCGAGAGGCAAGAGCCACTCCTCAGCTCCTTGAAACTGTCTGGATTAGAGCCAGACCCTCTGGGGAATAAACACCTGGAGTCACTTCCGCTCTGATCCGGAATGTTTATTGATGGGAGGTGAGCTCAGAGATTACTTTTAAACTTTTGGGATTAAAAATTGGATTTTTTCTTCACTCCTGTTTATTAAACCTGAGTGCAGCAGCGATCCAAGCGGCTGACCTCTGTTTCCCAGGTGTTTCAGTACTGTAATGTTGACTGCTGACTGGAGCTGGAGGGGAAATACTTCACTTCATGAACATAATGTTAAAGAGAGGGGAGAGGAAAAGAAAAAGGATCAGACAAAGACTACATGAGTTACCTCTTGCCTCCAGACTCACTTCACTGCTGATGTATACACCATTAAACAGCACTTCTGCTGAAGAAAATGGCGATAACTTTAGTTTTGTTTGCCGACTTCCCTATCCTAGTAGTAGAGGTAGGCAACCACATGAAACACACTGTTAAATTGAGTAAACTTGTGGATTTCCTTGGTTTCCAATATTGTTTGAAACATTTTGGACGATGTAAGAACAGAATTCGACAGAACATGTGACAAAACTTGCTACCACGGCGTGTCCTCTGGTTCTCAGTCAGATCCAATTAGGATATCCTCCCTAGCTATACCCTCTGGTCCAAATATTGTCACTTCAGGCTCCAGAAAAACCCAAAATGGCAACGACTGTAGTCCACAAGCCAATGGATGAAGTCATTTTTACCCGTGCTACTTGTATTTGCTGAATCCAGCAAGATTTTTTGACTGTTTATGTAGTTTGTTTGTTCAGTTGACTAAGAGCAATGCCTCTGGCTGAGGAGATTCAAGGCATTCAGAAGTCTGAGGGGAAACTCTGCAAAGTTTCTTACAGTGGCAGGATCATTTTGGGTTTCATCCTTTTCTTGGCTTTGGAAATGATAGTTATGTTACAGAATGTTAAAATGTACCTTCTGCTCCTCCAAAAATATTACTCTTTTATGCGTCTTGCCTTCGTTCCCGGAGCAGGTTGCGTTCCGTTCATCGACACAGGCAGGAATAGGCAGAAAGAGTTCGAGGCATTGACATAAAAGAAAAAAAGAGAAAAGTGACAAAGACCTAGAGAGAACGACAGAGGAAAAAAACAAGCTGACAGAGTCTGGGCTTCTGGGGAGAATCATTAGACTGATATAATATTCAGCATGCAGCTTGGAGCAGTGCCTTTGGCTGGGCTTTAAGCTGGTGTGGTCAGTCGGGCTGTAGCTGGTTGGGAGGTCAGCCATTGATCTGCAGATATAAGCTGGTGCTTGGATCCAAGCCTTCATCATCCTGCGGGGCTACCGCCACTGTGGGTGGATAAGCCTTGATCTGCTCAGGGGTTTGCATGCGTGTCAGTGTGCGTGTCAGAGAGTGTGCGCTGGATGAGAGAAAGATGCAAGGGACTTTTTTCGGTGTGTGTCCACATATGTCAACAGATGTGGCTGTGTTAGATGCATGTGATCTGTATGATTCTTTTTTGTCAGTCGAAGGCCTGCTGGGTCGAGTTGTGAGTGAGACCAAAAGGACTGGAGGGATGAAAAGAATGACAGGTCAATAAAAAGAGGGGATGTTGTTCAACTGACCATCAGCAGCCAGCACCCACTGGTTAGCACTCTGCATGTGTGTGTAAAAGTCAAAAGACTTCTGAAAACCGTACTGTAAGCTTCGAGAATGTTAAGCCCAATGACAGCTGGAGCAACATGAGCCTAAAACTTACAAGATAAAAAAAATTGGATCTTTTAATAAAATATTTGAACAGAGAGATGATGATTTATTGATGGGGTGTACTTAGGTTTACCACAGATCTGTTACTGATGGAGAACTGACAGTAAATAGTCTGAAATCTGACACATTTTGACTCCAATTTATGGTCTGTAATTTGAAGCAGTCGACATTTCTGTTCTCTTTCTGAGTGATGTTAATGTCTGGTGTCTTTGATAAAGTGATATCTAGTTTCTCCTGTTCTCTACCATTTAATTCAGTGACTCAGCGGTGTAGCTGCCTTTTCAAATGTGATTTAGCACTTTAAAATCATTTTGTTGAACACCTTTTCTGAGAAATACCTTTTCCTTCCTATTTCCATTGTTGTGACAGAGCAGACAGGGACACTGGCTGAAGTAGTCAATTATTTATTAACACGCTAACATATTAAAGGTAAGGGTGTTGTACCTGGTGGAATAAACGAAAAGTTATGTTTTTGTTCGAAAATGCATTTTGTATATCCTAAAAATCTCCCGCCCACTGGTTATCTCTAGCTATATCTAACAAACGCTAGCTCAGATAACCTGATGAAGGTCTGAGTACTGAAAATTGTCTTTAAACTTATTTGCAAGTGAAGTGGAGAGCGTGCAGGAGTTTTTTTCGTGAATTTGTCAGCCCTCGCTCTTCTCCTGCGTACCTGTTGTTCCTCAGATGTTCAAAAGCTGTACTCAGTATATCCTTGAGACCGAAGAAAAACCCTGTTGAATTCATTTCCATTATCCCACAAATTTTGAAAACCTATCTTTGAATACTTTTCAATAACTGTGTCTGGATTCGGGGGCCGCATTCTTTGAAGGACGCAGTCTACAAAGGTGTGGCCTCCATTTACCACTAAGACCAGACCGAGCATTGTGAAATTAGACAGTCTAGTCTGCAGGGAGTTTCCTACATGTGTCACCAGCTCTCCCTGACCTTACTCTTGCATCAAGACATTGCTCTATAGAGTCCCTAGTGGCCAAAAACTCCACTGCGTGCCTTTAAATGGGCAGTGCTAATGAAGTAAAATGTGTCCTGTGTCTAACAACTGAATCTGAGGAAAAAGATATGAAATGCATGAGACAAAATAATAAGAAACTTTCAGATGAGAATAAATGTTTTAAACTTTTAAAGGAACTTTAAATAAACTAAAGCACTGCTCTTGGTTAAAGCAAACAAGACAAGTTTTATTAGTCAGGACTCTGAAACAGAAAGCTTTTTTCCTCCCAATTTCCATCACAGCTTAGTTACAGACCATATTTTCTTCAAGACTGAAATTGGTGACTTGAAATACTCATTAACAATATGCAGAAGGTGATGCAACTACTCCTTGTGCTAAAAGATTAAAACTCTTACGTGAGATCGAATCGGGATCTAATTTAACAACTTTTGGATTTCTTCCAATCACTCTGGTTTCCTGTGAAATGGGAATAACCACCGCTCTGTATGCCGGTGGTTTGATAAATGAAGGATACGCCTCATTTGCTAGACAGGAACTGACCTCGTCGTGTTGTGCTGCTGAATTCCTCATTACTGTATCGATAATTTGGGGCCTTAACCTAACCAAACAACATGAACCACGTAACACGTGAAGGTACTGGCACTTGTGCTCTCCAAAGATTCATATATGGTCATGAAAGGATAACGCACGTCGTTGTGGGAGTCACCAGCAATCGACATCTTAATTTGTGCAGATATGAGGATGACAAGATATACATGTGAAGCTGAAGAGATGATTAAATATGGGAGGATAGACTACAAAGTGTTTAAAAGACACTTCTGTGCCAGTGTGACAGTGATTTATGCCTTTATTTAAATGATGGTAAAGTTTTGTAGCCTGTATAAATTATGGATGTCAACAATTTTTGGTCTTACATAACAGAAAACGGTGCCGTCACTCTGGAGTAACACTCCCTTCGGGTTTTGCACAGCAGTCTTTCAACAATCAGTGTCATTCTTGTCAACCCTGGAGGAAGCATCCGTCCAGAATGCAGATGTTCTATCTGCTGTTTTACTTTGTATGTGAAGGCTTGAGAAGTCCTGGATGACCATTTTGCCCCGATCGCTCTCTAGTCGACCGTTCTCTGGCCCACAACATTGGCGACTGGAAGAGATCTGGCAGCGTCGCTCCACTTCTCTCAGTGCAGACGAGCTGTGCTCCGGCCCAGAAGACTCACTCTGATTCTCTTTGTCTCGGTTTCCTGATATACAAAATGACACAAAACTGTACACTCACACAAACACATCAAATCTCAAATTCCCTGCTATTTCCAGTTACTTAGTGACTGCATAGTGTGCTCATGAAAAGCATGAAATGTGCTCCGGCCCATTTACAAGCCATCTCCCAGCGCAGGGTCACAAGTCCACACTGCCATGATCACTCATGTGGCTTGCCCTGATAGCTCTGTGAGAAACTCACTCACTGGAAACACAACAACAGTCTGTGTGTGTGTGTGTGTGTGTGTGTGTGTGTGTGTGTGTGTTGAGGCAGTGATGCCTCCGATTTGCGGAGTAGTTTACTAAGTAAACCACATTTTGCTGTAACTTGCTGGTAGTTCAGCTATATGTATATTTGAAATTAAAACATATAGTTGAATTTTTTGTGTTAACTAATGAAACTAGAAGCAATTGAGGGCCATTGAAAAGGGAGGTTTTTATAATTTTTTATTATTATTATTATTATTATTATCATTATTATAATTTTGTCTACTACAAGGTCTTATGTGACATCACATTGTCATATACCACATACTAAATATCTGGAGGAAGCTGAATGTTAGAAACTTAGCTCCTTTTGTTGCCCTTGCCGCTGTGATTACATCTCGGTGTGATCCTATCACACTGCAGTGTCTTTTTGGAGACTTTGTAAAATAAATCCTTGATAAAATCCCAACCACGGATGTGTTTGTGATTATTTATCCATTTTTCGTGTTGAAAACAGCTATTGTTGTTGTTAGCATGACTCTTAGCCATCCACTGGCAGTCCCATGATGCCTTGGACTGCGCTTATTAACCAATCAGAGGCTGTTCCTCTGACAGAGAATGCACTATTTAGCACGTTTATGCTCAACACCGTTTAGGACAGGTTCAGGTCTCAGGGGTATTCGAGGGCATTCTTCACCATTTTGTTATAATGTCGTGTCACATGCGATTTGTAAATTTGATCATTTCTTTCTGTAGCTTCGGTTAACTAGATTTATACCTTCAGCTTCTTCCAGTGTGAAGTAGTTGGTAGCTTGCAAAGCTATGCTGTCGAAGTGTCTTGCAAAACACTTTGGATATCACAACTGACGGGACAAAGTCAGATTGAGTTTTTGGCTGGCTTATTTGTTTCCGACAGTGAGGACACAACAAACACTCTGTGGTGTTAAGTGATTCTAATAATTTGCTCTCTCATCTAGTCGCTGCCCCATTGTTCTCACTAAGATTATTTCACGCATGTTTGATTTTCATGAGTGGAATCAGTAACCTTCGACATTATGAGAGAAATTGTAAAACAACAATAATTCCTGGCTTAAGAACAATAACACTGAAATTGTGCTGTGTGCCATAAATTGGTATTATTTTATAATGGGATTCATCAGTTTTTCACTCTGCTCACTCAGTTCACTCACCTTCAACAATTTCAGCAAAGTTTACATCCCTTGTTGCCCTCATCTCCTCACCCACCATCTCATCCAAATTCGCAGACTTTCCTCCGTGTTGTTTTGCTCGCAAACTGCAGCATAAATTAGCAAGAATCGAGTTGTTATGTTCTTAGGTGTTTTTACAGGTTTCAATAATGCTGAGATGCGTTTCCAGATTTAATGACTAAGTGACAGAAAAATCGAGGTCAAAGTGGCAGACTTGTTGGGCTGTATGTGGGTTCACGCCTACCTTCCGTGTCATAAAAGTATAACAAATGAAAGTATTTGTGAAAGTACATATTTGTTTGTGTGATGATGTATCTGTTTGTGCGAGTCTCTGGCTTCATGTGCCAAAGAATAAAATGACAGCCCTGTCTCTCAAGGCCTGAAAGAGATGCGGAATGAAATAAGAAACAGGAAGCAGAAAGAAATTAATCTTAGTGGCCAGCCGAGGTTTCAGTGTGCTGCTTGTGTGTCGCTCCTTTGATGGGTGACTAATGAAGAACTTCTTGGAGCATATTTTTTGCAAAAAATGTCAATGCTCTAAATTTGGCTGCAGTATATTTAATCCTCGGTGCAGAGCTAATTGCTACTGGGTGCTGCTCAGGAGTGTCAGTGAAAAATACTTCCCCCAAAATCTGACGAGATGTTGAGCATTGATTATTGATTTTCTGCTTGTGGAGCCAATAAAGACCCATGCTGTTCCAGGTCTGGTTTGGATTTCAAGGATTCAGGATTTGTGCTGCGTAGTTTTTTGCAAAAGTAATCTCTGGTACAAGAATACCAAAGGGTGTGATATTCAATTATGTTTTCTTAAGCTTCAGTTCAGTTGGTCTGGACCAAAGAAAAAAATGTGATGTATTGTTGCCTTTTAGTTCTGCTCCATTTTGCGTTCAAACTGCCCTGTAACTCATTCATTGGGCAGTTTTGTGACTGCATCATCATGGACTCAAGGGTGAAAACAAAACCTAGTTTATCACAGGGACTGTAAGAAAGTCATGCTGCACTGCACCTCCTTTTTTTTTAATCTTTTCTCCTTCTCTCCCAAACACTCACTTCCTCACTTCCCACCAAAAACGAGCTTGACTCCGTCATACAGGTTCTCCACAAGGTTCTCGAGTTACACGCAGGTTAAGAGCAACAAAATAACTCGCTGTGCTTTATGATGAAATCCAACATTAAGAATAACGATTGAGACTAATGAAGGCTTTGATAGGCTCAGCTCCTCCCTGCAAATCTCCCATATCTTACCACAGCTTCGATTGGCGGGGCATTGCACCCGAAGTGTTCATTTAACAACCTGCAGACCAGTTACATAACATCTAAATTGAAAAATGTCTATATCGAAAAATCGCTGTTATGTCCTTACTGCTCACATCAAGGTGGTTCAGGCCTGAATGACCACTTGTCCTTGTTCACTCTTTCACTGGGCCGTCCCCTGGCACGCAGTGTTTGACTGTGGTCTGAGGGAACAGACCCGGCATTGTCACTCCACGGGGCTCAATGCAGACAAGCTGTGTTGTGGCCCAAGGGAGTCGTGCACACATGCACACAAGTACACACAAACACAGACAGCAGCCCAAGGGAGTCCTCTATGAAGGGATCAGTGTAAACATCCAGTGGCAGTTGAGGTGTTGGTGGGCCTGTGAAGTGGAAGCAGTGCTCAGGGCATGGTGCTGGCTGATAAGGACTAGCAACATACAGGAGAGAAGTGAGCTGGTCATCCCTGTTAAAACACCGGCAGCCACCCATTTCCCCTGACGGCATATTACTACTGCAACACACAGGAGAGGCTTAGACTCCTGCAGGGGGAGTGAAAAGTGGGGGTGAATTTGCATGAGTGCGTGTTTTATGTGTCTATATGTAAGAGCATCAAGTCAATTCTACAGTATCAGGAACTGCTCTGTGGCTCAGGGGTGTCTGGGTGAAGTAAAATGGGTCTCTCTTCCCCAGTGGTTTGGTCAAACATTGAAACAGCTCTGTGATTGTGTTTTCTTGACAAGGGACCTCTTTAGGTGGGGCAAATAGTGACAAAAAGGCAAAAGTAGGGAGATGTTATAGTGCCAGTAAAAACAGTGTGGTGGGTGGATGTTAATCACACAAAATGTCTCACTTTGACTCACTTTGTTCACATCTCGTCTCCTACAAAGAGCGCACACTGTGTTTTTGGAGTATTTTATGGCTTTATTAGATAATTATAGCAGAAGACAGAACAGACATAACATGAAGAAGAGCATACAACAAAGGTCCTGACAGCATCATAACCCTTACGTCGATACTTGAGACCAACCTTAAGACCTCACAAAAGGGGAAGATTTTTAAACCAAAGCAGGGTTCTGGGGGTCCTACACCAAAAAATGTATGATTCATCTACCATACTTCCTATATTCTGTGCGACCCCCGTGGTTGACAGATTAATCGATTTTCCTCTAAAACTTACTAAACTTACTTAAGAAACAGGAATTATTCTCTCCAAGGCTGTCTGAAATTTGCTTAGATATTCTTTCTCCTCTTCATTTCTCTGTCCATCCGGCACTCACTGAGGACGAGTTGCAGCAGTACAGAAGACTACATGCAGTACAGTGCCAGAAAAAGGTTATGATAACTTGGAGAGGAAAAAGTGTGAAGAATTGTCAGAAATCGGGAGAATTGTGATCCCAGGAGGAAACCAGAAGAGGGAAATGAAAAATGGGAGTCTCCTGGTAAAATCTGGATCTTGGAAAGTATGCTTACAACAATGGGGTGTCCCAATTTCTCAAACCAGGGGACCAACCAACTACTTAATGTTACCACAGAGGTGGCAGATTGGGAAATGCTCGCATGTCTTTTCAGTAACACAAGCAATGGTCTCTTGATCACAGGAGCGTTGCATCAGGAAACAGTTACATTGGTTATTTCTAAGGGAAATGACAAATAACTTGTTTTGTTGTTTGTAGCCTGACTTTGCTTAACTCCTTGCTAATCCAAAAATGGGCAAAGACTTGGAGCGTGGCAAGCCGAATGAAGCCTGGTTAAAAATAGAGATAGAAAAAGAGACCAAAACTGTGTCATAGCAGCCTGTAAGCTTGTTTATTTCTGCTGTAAAGTTGGGCATTTTAACATAAGCTCTCCTGGGTATTGGCTTGCTTTTGATGCCAGCCTAAAGTGGCCATTGAGGAACTGCAGTGTTTGGCGCTTCTGCATTGGCTTCATTTTTCAAACCCGGAGGTTGCCGCTTGTTTAAACCAACAAGAAAACACTGACAACAAATAGCCTATTGGCAGTATTTGGTGACATCAACATCCTGCTTCATTATGGGTGGCTGTCACAGGGGGTGGAGTGGTTTTGTGGGTCCATGCATGGCGCGAGTTCTGTCCACGTGTCCAAGTCCATAAGCCTCAAATTGCTCCGGCTGGCCAGGTCAGTGCCTTGTATGGTGTGTACATGGTTGAGCGAAAGGCAAACTGTAAAGCTCTTTGTCCACAAAGGTAGAGAAGCACTATACAAGTGCAGCCCATTTACCATTCAGAGCAGAGTGAGTGAAAAGCCCACTTTCATTTATTTTCTATAGAAAGCAGTGTGAATTTCTTCTTCAGGCATTGTAGGGTAGCATGCAACAGAGGCTTGACCCATTGCATCAGCAAATGTCAAAAGTTGAAACTTTAGGGCAGATATTGCATGAAAGCACTACAGTGAATCCAGGAAATGCCTTGACCAGCAAAGGAAAAACAATCTCTTAAAGGACCAGTGTGTAGAATTTAGTAGCATCTGAGGTTGCAGACGGCAACCAACTGAATAGGCCTCGCCTAACCTCACAAATGTGCAAGGCACTCTTTGGTTTGTCTGTTCCAGGATCATGGCTGCACTGTCGGACTCCTCTAAGGTGACGAAAACACAAATTTTTTAGATGATTCTTAACTACTAACTGCTGCTAACTGTATCTGCTGTTAGCTAGTTAGCTCAGTTAATAGTGCAGCTAGCGGTCTGATCACAGATATGGTATATGTATATACTGTATAGACTGGGGGAGTGTTAGTGTTGTTAACACCACCAGCAAAGCAGCTTTGGACTGCTCTGGGGAATCATGTGCCTCTTTGAAATTATGTAAAAACTGTCATTTCTTTCTGTTGGTAGAATTTGCACATATTAGCACCTTTTAAATAGTTTTGTATCATTAAAAAATATGATTTTGTACAACTGTTGTTTTCAAAATGATTAAGGCAAACAAAGATGAGGTGCTGCTTGGCACGAAGTTCTTCATTTCTCTAAAATGCCAGAGGAAGTGGTGGGTTGTTTTATTTACAGACTGTAAGAATACTTGCTATGCTTGCAAATCATTATATGACAACAGCAACAAGTGACTAAGTGTCACATCATGAGCAAATTTTCTCTCTCCGGGCCTGAGATGAGATCCTAAAATGTTGAATAAAACTGTATCGTTTTTTGAAAATGTTATAATTATAAAAGAGAGAAACCATGTTTTCTCAGTTTACAACCTGATGGTGTGGGTTTTTCTCTGTGTATACCAGACTGCCCTTGGTCAGCTTGCATATAAGCATATAAGCGCTACAGCTCACCTTAATTTCACCCTGCCGTCTGCTTTGGTGATGTAAGTCGTGCACTTCCCAGACAGTGCAAAATAAGCCGCTGCAGTGAAATGCACCCCATGAATAGTGCATGATGAAACCATTTTGTAAGGATAAAGTTGTGTAGGTTGTTAACACAGTGAAAAGATGTTGTTGAGTTAACTCTCCAGCAGTTTACCATCAGCTATGCAGCGGGGTCAGATTGTTTCTCCACGCATTTTTTTTCTGTTCGGTCGAGTTAAAGTCTTACTTTGGCATTTTAAATGTTCTACACAATGCAAATCAATATTTGCAAGACTAGACCAATATTTCTGGTGAATGCCTCCTTTCATGCTGGTAATTTTTATATCAGCACCTCCACAGTATATTAGATTTAGAACTGAGGCATCGCTCTGACTCCAAGACTTCTGACTCGTTCCAGGCGGCATGCAAAACCTGTGTCGACACAAATATGTGCCGTGCAGTTTGACTTAGCTTTTCTCCCGAGGAAAAAAAAAAGCACATTATTTTGCTTTTACGCAGACACATAGAGAAGAGGAGGGTTTGTTTTGCTTTATAGATCTACAGAGTCTCAGATCTCTGATCAGGGGCCCTGAGAGGGAAACTGGAAGAAAAAATAACAAGTTAGGAAGGGATGAGCGGGGAGAGACAGCGTGAGAGAGGGAGAAACAAGATTTCTGCTAAGTGTATTGTTCTTGATGCTGCTGATAACAAAGCTCCATTTTGCAAAATACTCAAGTCAAGTCAAAAGAAAAAATATCTCTATATCTGTTAATCCCCAAATGATTTTCAGGATTCTTTTTTTTCTCTTTCGCTTGAGTGGTTGGGTAGAGTTTTACCCATAAACAAACACTCTTTTTTTCCACTTGTTTTGTTTTCCTTTTGTAACAAAAGAAAAAGCATAGCAGCCAGCCGAGATTATCTTTTGTTTTTCTGTCCGGAACCTTCATCAAAGTAAATTATTCAATCCCTAAATCATCTATCTTCTCTTTGATTACCTGTTTTTTTTCTCACCATCCCATCCTTCACAGTCCTAACACAAGCACGCACATTTCAAACCCTGCCAGATGACTATGTAGACTTGGGTCTTTTCCCCGTCTCTTGTCTGAAGCGGAGTCTGCTGATGGTGACTTTTCCGCAGTGCCCAGTGGTGCACGTAATGAAGTGCAAATGGGGCTAATGTACTGGTTGACATGCCAGGTTTCACAGATCAGCCCTCAATTGATTTACCTGCAATTGCAGCTCTCCATTTTACCAATAATCTTCACATGGCGGAGTGCGGAGGAGGGTGTGCAGATATTTCAGACAAATGCTTTATTTTGTCCCTGGAGGGCTGCTGAGACTGTATGTGAACATAACCTTGGGACTATCAGTGAATCCAAGATAGCATTTCATTTCTGGATTTTGTGTTTTCTCAGCAAGAGAGGAAAGTCTCTAACACTCTCACTTATTGTGACACAACGGTGACAGTTTTCAGTTGGACACTCTCTGTAATGTTGGGTTAACATGGTGGCTGTCATCTTTTTCTTGTCACGTTGACACTCCGGCGCGTACTGTACTGCCTCCGCACAAATGTCACAACATGGAAAAATACAACAACACATGACATTTAGACCAAGAATGTGTCTGCTGTTGCTAGCAGGAAAGCATTTAATCAATCATATCTGGGATATTGATATTGTAGTCCCCGACGTGAGGACAGCTGAATGACATACTGCAAACATTTGACCCCTGATCCTGATCACCCACATCACCTGACCACACATCTGCAGGCTCACACCCCTCAGCCAGTCAGTCAGTCAATAAATCACTCAAAGACGAAGTCGGAGAGGAATGGGCATTTAGTCCCCGCTCAGCAACCCCGGCTCCACAGTGCCATTAATGCTGCACACTTCATCAGTCCTAGCTGGCTTTTGTGTTTGTCCCCAGTGTGTCACATCCTTCAAAACCTCCCACAACAGTGTATTCATACAATTTATGATCTAATTAGAGGGCATAATGAATACTCAACCATTTGTAACGATCGTGATTAAAATGTTTTAGTGATTGCCAAAGATTAATTGTTTCAGTAATGGCATCAGATTGATGTAATTTGCATACATATGGCAATTATGAATTTTTTGTTCTTCCTCTCCTTGATGTGCAAGCTGCAAAAGCTGTTTTCTGACAGTGCAGAATATTTTCTGTCTTGTAAGTCATTTTCAAGTTGAACTTGTAGTAACAACTGCAGAATTAAGTTAATATGACTTCCTTTATTAGATATATATCATAAAATTGTAATGAAACGCTTATAGACCTGTATTGACATGCTAGCAGCTCTGCCAGGCTTTAATTAGCACATTCACCGTCACAGCTTAACATGTTAGCATCCATGCTACGTTGTCTTTGAACCACAAATGCCCAAAATGCAATAAATCCATCTGCTGAGATATTTCACTGAACAAGTGGAGGCTTTGACCTGCCGGTGTCACTAGAGGAAAATTGAGAGGATAACCAAGTTATTTTAACGTATCCTCCAGCAACATTGAATAACTGTAGCTAATTGCAGGGCAATCCAGTTGTCAAAATATTTGACTCGGAGCCACGGATGTCAAATGAAGCTCCAGCGAAAGTTCAGTCAGTGAATCTATTCTTTTGCATGTTTATGCCTATTTTATTTCTCATATGACCCTGACCATCATGCCTCACATCCACTGGAAGGGCACCCAAGAGGGCCCTTTGTGTCACTTTCAAACATGGGGGCTCCATTGGGGCATTTTTCTTGCTGCTGCTCAGGGCAGATGCCCCTCGATAACAAAAATCTCCCTGTAGAGTCTAAGTGCCAAGGACTTTCTGACAAGACTCAATGATGACATATCATCTGCTGTCATAAACGTCATCTCTACTTCATTCACTTCATTCACTGTCTCTCCTGATTGAACTACATGGTGGTGCTGCAAGTCAGGGTAACACTGAAGTCATTTAGATTTTTCCTCTGGGTAACATGAGGATGCTTTCATGGTAATCCATCCTGTAGTTGTGGTGAAGCTTAAATATAATGCAACATATGAAGATAGGTAGAGGTTGATTGGGGATAACAAAGTCACAGCTAAGCTTTTGATACATTTAGCTTTTCACGAGCTACAGTTTTGTTTTGTTTCTCATTCTCTTCTCATTTTTAAGTAAATGATATCGTAATTACACCTCACTTACCCTCTGTGATAGCTCATGTACGGGTTGCATCCTGGCATCCAAAACAGCAGCCATGCATTATGCAGAAACGTGCTCTACATTAGTGCTACCTCATCATATCATTATTATCATAGCACTCGTGTGGCTTTCGCTAGGGAAATTGTGTTTTAAGGATTCCATTAGCTTTATTTGTTTAATGTTAGTTTGTGACTGAGGTAAAATTAATTTGTTCCTTTTAATGAATCCTTTTAATCAACCAGCTGACTGATCCAATGACCATCACTGACATCCCTAGAGCCATGCTGCAAGCCATCATTGCTTGAAAGCAATTGTAAGTAGTCTAACGAGTTTAGCACAGAAAGTTTTTTTAATATTAGCCACTAAAATATTTGCCTGGTCACTCACACGTCGAATTAAAAGCATCTCCCTCAAACCGTCCCTTATCTGTTGGTCCTCCTGAGGTGTCGACCTTCTTTTTGGGAAGTGTTTTCTTATACAGAAGAAGTGTCTAAGGCAGAGGTTGCCAACAAGGAGGCCCACAGGCACCTGGTCGCTCACAATATGGTCCCCCAATATATACATGTTTTTAAATGTTATAACAGTGTTTCCCACACATATACTTTACTGGGATGGGCCCCAAGTATTTTTGGTGACCCATTATGTTACGTTGTTAAAAACAAGTTGCCCTCCATATTACTCTCCTCTCCTCCTTGAGGTAGCTTTGAGTCTCAAAAAGGTTGGTCTAAGGATACAGGGTGTCGTATCCGTAGATTGTAATTTGTGATTTTGGCCCAGTTTTTCCCTGTGAGTGGTACTCAGGTTGATGTAGTGATTTCTGGTGCAACCCCACCTACTTCCAAGGGGCACAGAGAAGGAGTCAACATTTCAGAAACAACTTAAATATAAATACACACTTTACAGTCAGACCAACATGTTTCAGCTTGTGGCGTTCAGAACCATCAGGATGACCCTTCGCTACTATACGGGCCCTGTCGCTGTTCCAACTGAGAGCATCACTGTTAATCTGTGTAACTCTTCCTACATCAGGTTTACCAACTTGCCATAATCTGTCCCACTACATCCTGAGATTACACTGCCTGGCCCCCATCCAAGTCCATCCAAATATTGGATCAGTCCTGGATCATCCGCCCAGGCCCAACAAATCTAACGCAAAGTCTAATTTTTATCCCTTGGATGCAACCTTATGTCAAATAGGTTTTACTGGACGCAGTGTCTGCTTGTGTATGGCCTATCCCCTATTTAACTGGCTAGGCTTCCATTGAAATGTGCAGCAACAGGGATCAAGCTTCTGTCTGCTACAACATGACCTCATTTCTTCAGCTAATCTACAGCAGCAGTAGTAGCGAGTTCCTGAAATCCAACATTAAAGCGAATGGAAAAAAAGTTGGAAGCTTGGAGTACACTGCTTGGCATCCATTCCTGCAGTTATGAAAAATGAAAATAAAAACCATCGTGACACATATTCCAAATATGTGTTAATCTGAAATCCCGTGATTGCTCTACAAATCCTGTGACGCAAATGAGGGGTCGAAATATCCCATATGTAGGGCACCAGATTTCGTAATGTTCTTGAATTTTACATTTGGAGTCTTGCGTCGTGAGGGGAGCCGGTTTACTCATTTACCGGAGGTGACTTGCTGTTGGCCACAGTTGGTGTTGCGCTGTCACACCCCTCAGTGTCATCATCCCTTTGGCTTGCTTTCAAGTACACAGTCGCAGCACACACACGCTGCTCTTTGTCATTTCAGTCAATACCCACCCACATCCAGCCTGTTTCTTTATTCAGAAGATCACTTATTCTTTTTTGGCTTTTTCTTTGACCGTTTCTTTCATCCAGTTTTGGAAATACGCTCAAATTTAATGCCACATATGGAGATAATGAGAGCTCGGGGCAGATTGAGGAAAACAAAGTCACTGCTTTCAGCTATAGGCTTTGATAACGTTAACTATTTATGGGCTACAATTTCGTTTGTTTTCTCACTCTCTTCCTGTTTAGGTAAATAGTGCTTTAATTAAACCTTACATGCCCTCTATGGTTACTGGTGTGTAAGTTGTATTTCGGCATCCAGAACAGAAGTCGTGCATTATGCAGAAACAGGCTCCAAATTAGTGCCATCTCATCATATTATTATCATAGCCCTCTTGAGGCCTTTGCTTACAAAATGTTATTGTTAAATGCTCGATTATATGTGACTGAGGTGAGATTCATTTGTTCTTTTGAATGTGAACCCCTTCATATAGCCTGACAATGCCCCGACAACCTCTGCTGAAGTGGTAATTTGTTTTCTCGCCATTACAACAATGAATGCTCTCCATTTTGTTCATTGTTCAGCTGATGCAGAAAAGCTCTCATTCAATGAGTGAAAACCAGAATCATCAGGCTGGTCATTGTGAGGCTGTTCACACTTGGCTTTAGGATCCGTCCTGAGTGATCCGATCACAAGTGGACAGCTTTAAGCGCGTTAATTCACACCTGGCATTAAATGCATCTTGACATGTGAGCTCTTGTGATCGGATCTCACTTCCTCGCTGGAAAAATCTGATATGTTTTCTACGAAAAGAAAGAAATGTCTTGCTGAATTAACAAGTGCATCCAAATAGTTAAGCATTTGTTGTAGATATCATTTCACACAGTTTTATAAAGTTTCTCTTGGTGCAACAAGTCTCAAAATTAAGCATTTTTTAAAGGGAGTCTGGGGACTTCCCCCACAGATGACAAAGAAGTAGTCTGTATTGCTTACCGTTTGTAAAATTTGACGTTTACTGTCAGTGTGGTATACTCTTTAATACATTTGATGAAAATGGTGAAATCGGTTGAAACAGGGTATTCATAAGCTGTAGGGATGTAAGACGCACTTCAGACGTGGAAGCAGACAAGACGCACTTCAGACATTAAAACAGACAGAAAAAAACCTCTTAATGTTTTCCATTTAATGACAAATATACATAAAGGCACCATTGATTTAAAATTTGCTGCAGCCATACATTACTGTAATTTTAATGACATGTCGGGCTCTGTTATCTGCCAATGTTAGCAGCAGATGTTTGTGAAGGCACAGTGTGGTTCAACTAACCATTGACCTAGTAACTAATATCCCCAGACTCCCTTACATATATCCTTTTTATTTATTGACAGCAAAATAATGATTTTCTCTCCTCACATGTATAAGAGAAGTACTGTATGTATGAAACCAAGCCCAGGTTTTATTTTTTATTTTTTTCAAATGAAATGTTCCTTTCGTCAGACGAGCCCAGGGGTTTCTCTGAATTTCTCAGTGCTCCTGCCCATATGATTGCTCTTGATCTGTCATGGATTCGTTCATGTCATGAGGCTATGGCCGGCACACATTTTAAACCTCTTCTCATTTGAAGTAAGCTGCACTCTTCTGACAGTTATTTCTTCTTCTTCTTCTTCTTCTTTTAAGGTGAGAGTTTGTTCCCCAGATCTCTGGAACTGGCTCCATATATATGTCAGTCATCTGGCTGCTTTTTCCTTTAATTAAAAAAATGGTGTGAGAGAGGTGATAGGTGATGCTCCCTGTGTTTTTTCAGGCATTCAGATATTAAAGAGGAGAAGTTGGCAGAAGGCAATCCACTCTTCTCCTCTCCCAGTCTTTTCTTGGACAGTACTGTTCCTGGTATAGCCGCCTGATCGTAAAGATGCTTAGTGACAGTCAGCATTTCCTCGGTTAAGTAGCAATCAATACAATCCACTCGAGGTTGAAATAACTAAGCAGCAGGTTAGGAAGTGCTCCCGTTGATCATCTAAGTCCCGTGATAGATTGGTAACCCTTTACAGCTGCGATATCCTCAAAGCACAGCCTGGTTTGGATCACGCGGATATCATCTGTAAAGAATGTTGAGATGAGGAGGCGTCAATGTCTCTAAGGAGATAAATTGACCTTTCACTGGGACAAAGTGATTGACTGCATGAGTCTTACGTCTCATGGCTTCAATTTTTCCAACAATGCTTTTGTAGCAACATCCAGAGAAAATTAGAGCTTGTGGATTAAATTCTGTTTGAATATATCATCATTTTCAACAATGTTCTCTGCTGAAGTAAAACATTTTTCAACACCGATTCATTTTTGAACAAGTTTAGCAAAGTAATACAGACAGTATCTACAGCTTAGAGACAAGGGATTTGTTGCAAGGTTATTGGATTGGAATCCACTGCAGCTGAAGGTGTTAATGGTTTGTCCACCCCTTGTATTTTCAGCTTGATCTCAAGGTTAAACTTTATAAAAAAAATAATAAAAAAAAGATTTGTTCATTGATTTATTTTTAAGACTCATTTTAGCAGGATTGAAAAGGGCAGGCAGAGCGAAAAAGGAGCTTTTGTAAAAAAAAGTATGACTAAGGCCCGATCTCAATGTCCTGTATAAGGCCTTCAACCCAGAACCCTGACGGACTTAGCTGACGTCAATTGGTTTTTGGTGTTTGAGCAAGAGAGGCTGCAAGGGTCCGAAATGGTGTGAATAGGACCAGGACAGCACTTTGTGGATATTTCACTTACCAAGCGTGCAGAAAGTTGTGATATCCTTAAGTAAAGACACTATTTGTCCACTGAAGGGGCACTGTAGAGGGGACTTTTGCAGACTTTTTTTTTTTTTTGGACATGGTGGCATCCTCCAGTGTCCTCAGGCAAAGTCTGATGATTTACTATGCTCATAAATCATAAAGCAGTTGACGATATGACAGTGAGACAGCCCAAAGGCTTAGTGGACTTGCCTGGAACATGCCTGGAAGTCCTTGAGTGTGGACATTGGACAGTCTGAATTGAACAAATTGTCAGTGTCAACCTGCTGACGGGCACTAAAGGAATGGACACTTAAGTCATTAGGCTTCATCATCTGGGGACTATGAATGTCTATTGTTGTGATACATGACACCAAAAAGTCTTCTCTTGTGTGTTGGGCCACAGAATAGAGAAGGATCTAGATATTCCTGCACACTGCTGGTCTGTAGACCTTCACATTACCTGGTGAAGGCTCACTGACTGCAATGATGCAATTAAATAAAGTGAGTCAGAGTCACCAACAGTGTGCAGGTTCCTTTAACAAATGAAAAATATTATAGCCCAAGGCAGGTGAAGAGGGGAGAGGAGGAGGCTTCCTGTTGAGGGGGAGGATGGGGAGCGATGTGAGAAAGTGTAAGGTGTGTAGATACAGTGAGGGAGGAGAGACAGACAGAGGGAGATCTGAAAGAGAGACATGAAAGTGAGACAAAAGGGTGAGACGGGGGAGAAGCGCGACAGCAGAACGCATGGGTGGAGATGAGCTTTGTCTGGCGAGCGCTCTTTATCTGATCGTGTTAATCTTGTCCTCCGTGCACGGCGTCGCCACGCACCAGCACTTTTAACTAGCTCTGATAATGGCAAGAACAGCATCAAACTCATTAATTGAATTAGCTCCCTCTTTATCTCCGCATCTGCCTGTGTCCGCTCAGCCCCTACAAACACTCCGCCGACAACTATTCCTCAGCTAATTGACTCGGAGCATCTCCAGCGCAGCCCTCTCTCACCTTCCTAATTTATTGAACCGGCTCCCAGCCTGGTTCACCTGTCATTGGCTGGTAATTTAATTTAATTTTGCCCCGAGGTGATGTAGATTATTTTGTTTCTGAGCAAGAGAGATACAGAGGGAGGGAGGGAAGATTAAGAAAGCCGGGGCTTTTTGGCCTAACAGCTTGTGTGTTTATTTCATAACTGGATTTAGCTGCAGGTGTTTGAGAATTAAGGGACACGGGCCAATTAAACGAGCTCAATGTGATTTGGCCAATTTTCACCTGCTGTCAGTAATTGAATTACGCTAAACTGCCTTTTTAAAATTCATTTGGAAAATAGGCTCAACAAGGAGTTATCATTCGCTTTGATGGAAGATTTGTCTAACTAACCACCAGACCAGATTTGTATCTTTGTCTTCCAGTGAGTTAATGATGCCTGAGAACGTGTTTGTGGCTGCAGCTCATCTGTATCACAGCTTTCCCTTTGCAGGAGCCTGTCTGTGATGTAAAACACTGAAGGTGGCTTCTTTTGTGGTGCGAAGCTGATATCAGAGCAATTGTTCTCACTTTCAGTTTATCTTCATGAAAGGTTAGCTTTGTCTGCCAGCCCACTCTCTGCCATTGTGTTAACATTATATCAGATATAGACACAGACCCAGGTGTGTGTGAGCGTGTATGTACGTGTGGGTGTGTGAATTTATTGCGTGTCTCCATCTTCGCCAGAGTAATGATCTGTTATCACCTGGGTGGCGTTACAGGAGACCATTTCCCTCCTGTTTCATCTCATTTTTATTATCGTTATTTTAACTTCAAGTTTAGTGGAGGGAATAACCTTGGGAATGGCCTCTCGAGGATGGCGTTGACATATAGCTCTCTTCTATTGTTGAAATATAAGACCAGAGCAGACAGAAAATGCCAGTACTGACTACAAGTTGTTATTCCAGCCTCTTAAGCAATAAAGCCCTCTCTTCAAGTCTTCTCCTCTCCTGAAAGTTTCCCACCACCCTCTGTCCTTTTTCATCCGCACTGAAACAACACCTGTCTATTCCAATACACCTGGCTGGTCTCTGTAAACTACCATCACCTCTTTCAGCTCAAACCTTTAACACCAAGCCATCCTTCCATCCCCGTGCTCACGACAAACGACCCGCCCACCAAACACACTCTTGATTTTTTTTTTCTCTTCTTCAGTCTTAATGTGAGCCTTTTCCCCTCTCGAAACTTCACTTATTGTCAAGGGAACCAAGAGAGCCCATTTAGACATCAAGTAAGAAACATGTTTATGATGACAGCGTGTAATCATTCCAGCAATTTTACCCTTTTCGTGGATGCTATCCAGTCATTATCATCTTAAAGTCTGCTGAAATTGGGTGCAGTTGCTTTCAAGGAAAGACACTCGGCTCTTCACTTAGTAACCTAAAAGCTGCTGTTTTTTAGTCACTGTCAAGTACAGCCGATGCATTGTGTGTACCCTGCTGCGGCTTAGATCTGGACATTATACTGATAACATATTGTTATCATGGTGTGAGACCACAGTGTATCTTGTGATATGGCTAAGTGGTATCTTTTCCTGGTTTTACAGGCGCAATTACAGTAAAATGATTTCATTTTCTGGACTTACGATGATTGTTCCACTTGTTCTTATACTTGACTTTTACCCAGTCATTATATCCACATTATTGATGATTATCAAAAATCTCATTGTTTGATATTTTGAGTATGAAAAAATGGATGTGCTTTTTGAGCATTAAAGCATGTAAACCTATTCTAGTAGTAACCCAGAATAAAATTATGAACCTGAAAATGAGCATAATATGTCTCCTTTAAGGTATTCAGCACACTATGTTGTAGAAACCTTGTTAGTTTTCTAAAATGCATTTTTTAAACTATAAGAGCTAAAATTATGTAGAATTTAGGCTTCATTTTATTGGTTTGTTTTGTCACTTTATTATTTTAATCTTGATACATTTGTACACAAGACTCCTGCTCTCACACAGTCTTTGACTTTTATTCAGAACAGTTTATGTACCATTTAATTTCCCGCTGTGCGAAACGCATTAATATTAATGCGCGATGGTATTTTTCATTCAGCAAGCGAGAGGCGTGTCAGAGTGCAAGGTGTGTTGACATGTTATTCCAGCAGTGGCCGTCCTGAGGTGTCACTCCTGGGCATCAAACTGGGAGAGCTGAAAACTGTCTTTTTTGACAGCCTCATCTCATCTGTAAATACTCATCCCACTGATGCAGGTGTTCATGGAATTAATGAGGCGGTTTCATGTGCTGATGCATGTGAAAGGGGGCCTTCCTTCAAATTGCTTTCCTTTAGTGCACCCCCTCCCCTTTCTCCCCTCACCAGAAATCATATTAGCCAAACCAATCTCATTTACAACGTGCCATTTGTTAATTTAGCCCCCTGAACTAATGCATGTGTTCGAGAAATAGAAGCGAGTATGTTGCAGCAGGAGGAGATAGGAAAGGAGAGAGAGGATGAGACCGCTGCGAAACTGGGAAATGTGATATTTAGGAAAGAAAGAAACAACGAAGGAAGGACGGGTTAGTCAGTGAGATGGACGGACGGACAGGTCAGTCAGTAAGACAGACGGACAGATGGACAGGTCAGTCAGTAAGACAGACAGACAAACAGGTTAGTCATTAAGACGGACGGACGGAAAGACAAGTTGGTCAGTAAGACAGACGGATGGACAGACAGGTAAGTCACTAAGACAGACGGACTGGTTAGTCTAGGACAGATGGACAGACAGTAGGACTGCAGTATCAGGACACACAGTAACTGTAGTTCAGGAGAACATCATTGTACATCAATATTGATCAATACATCAACCAGTGAGTTAACTAACCGATTAACTGATCAGTCAAAATGCCGAGCATAGTCACAAAACAGAAGAATTACATTTCAGACGAAACACATTTTCTCTTTTCTTAAGCAATTATTTATACTTGCAACACGAGAAGTTCCTCGTATTACATGTTAGCAAAAAAGCAGACAAAGACAAGGTGAAGAAGAAGACGGTGCTGCTGCATTTTTGTGGGATTTCTACCTCCAAATTGGAATTTCTCGATCAATACAACATTTACTATAATGCTGGAGGAGCTCATTCCATATTAGTTTATTATCGTTCCCCCCACGGTCCGCTGTCAGCGTCGAATCTGCTTGTGAGTTTGTAGTAATTACTGCGCCGTGGCCGAGGTGATGACTGGGAAGCAGGAGGGCAGACGGCAATCTGTCTTCCCCTCCTAGTTATTGTCTGTGTCTTCCACACTGGCTGCCTTTATCTTTGCGCGTCAGGAGCAGAGACCAACACAAGGCCAGTTATTACTGCCTCAGCGGCCTGGATAAGATCAAAGCAGACCGCTCCAACACTGAAGATGTAATGACTGTGCTCTTCTAAGGACTGCTACATGGTTTGTCATGTCATTATCCCCCAGTTAACGCTCAGTATTTTTCTTCATCCTTTACAAGTCTTTTTCACAGTTCCAGAACAAGGACGGTCTCCAATTATTTTGATGTGGGGGAAAAAATTACCCAGCGTTCATGTTTCCACTGAATAGAAATGTTTCTTCCTTCTCACCTTTTTGGTGCTGTTTCACTTCAGATCGGCCTTTTTTCCTACATAAAATATTCTGTCCCATTCATGCCAGTGGTTGGAACAAGAGCAATTTGTCACGTTGGGAAAAAGGAAGCGGTGAAAGCCACTCACGTACTTCATGGTAATTTCATGTGACAGAGGAGGAGGAGGAGGAGGAGGAGAACAACAGTGTGTCAGTACAGTGGAAGTGGGGGAGGTCATGGTTCTTCTGCACCTGTATAGCCTCCCACAGACTGTGACCGTGAGTAATGGAAGTGAAAGGCAGACAGAAAGGTGTGGCAGAGGCTGCAGATGTTGGTGTCAGGTGTGGCGGAAAATGGAAAAAAATGGCTGAAGTGAAGCCTGGCGCCTAGTTATTGCTCCAGGGAGAGTCCTGATATTGGGATGTCACGAGGGGTAAAACAGGACTTGTCAGACTACTCCATCATTCAATATGTACTCTGATGGCCGTTAAAAACACTTTCACAGAGGTTGATTTGAACCCCCTCACTCATGAGTCAGGCCAGTTCAGTTCAGCCTGTTGTCCTAGTGTGAGGTTTCATCACTGCTAATGGAATAATCTGGCGTGCACCAGCCAAATTTACACTCCTAAAGCAATATCAATCCCAAACAAAACAGGAAAACCATGTTCGAAAACTGACAGGAGACCACGGACCCACATTTCATAAGATAATATAATGTAAGTAAGTTAACATAAGTAAATGATTCCACAGATGTCACGTCAATTATGTGAGTGAAGTCACTACGTTACGTAACTTATGTAAGTAAGTTTACGAGATCGAATGTAGTTATTTTAACCCAGAGTATGGTCTTTGCCTAATCCTAACCGAGTAGTTTTGGTGCCTAACCCTAACAAGAAGTTTATGTAACTTACAAAAGTATCCTTACGAGACTGAATGCAGTTATTTTAACCTAAAGTATCTCTTCCTAACCTGAACCAAGTAGATTCTTTGTCTATACCTAACCAAACCGCAGCCGTTACTGCACCAATAACTGTCCAAAAGTCTTAATATGTGATGATGTTAAGTGTTTGTCAGCCTGAATATTGTGAAAATCTAACCACACGTTATATATTATGTATTAGTGCTAACTTCATGTGCAAAACTGACACTAGAGGGGTAAGTAGAGGGTCATAGTTTGACATAGCACTTGTGATGAAGAAAAGTCCTCATTGGAAACTAAAGTTTTTTCGTTCAAGTTTATAAAAAACTTGTTAAATAAATAGCCTGCAGCAACTTTTGACCAACCCAAATCAGGCTTGAATTAATAACTTCAGATTATAATAGATAGATAGATACATAGATCATTCTAAGCACAAATACAGATACAGACAATGGTTGGTTGAAAAGATACAGATGCAGAAAGTGTAATCACTCATCCCCAGTAGAAGGAAATCCTTTGTGAATCATTTTTGTAGTGTAGCAGAGGAGTTTTCTTCTCCAGTTAAGAGTGAAGCATGTTTTTGATTAGTCTTTCTATTGTTCAAAATCAAATTTTTTTCTTCCAATTAAAGGTCCTTCTTGCATGTTTGCGTGAGGGAGTGACAAGCATTTGTTTTGTGACCTCTGTGAGACGCAATTAAATCACCAGCTCATTTGATTTCTCTCTGACATGTTTGTGTGTGTGTGTGTGTGTGTATGTCAGGGACAGCAAGAGCAGAAGAGGCCGTGTGTGTTTCCAAAACTTAATTTGTGAGCTGTTCTTTTGACAGTTCCAGTATCATGTAATTGAATGTTTTTCCCTTTTTTTCTGTTGCAGAGTCAAGCTGAAGGACGGCGTGGCTTTCCTGGGAGCTAGAACCAGTAACCCTGTCGCGTGGACGGTGAGTCAGGACGTGAGAAGTGAAGGTCACAGAGTTGTCACTCTCCACTGTCGGAAGAAGGAGAACAGTTTCAATCAAAGGTACGTCCGACTCCCTCCTCCGACACAATTAATCAGTCTCTGAATGAAATATGAAGTGAGCACCCTGCTGAACAACCAGAAAGCAGCGGCGCGCTTGTTCATTTCTCGGACGGCTGTCAGTAGAGAGTGATCGCGAAGAGTGAGGATAAATGAGGACATGACTCAGCATCTGAACCATTCATTCCTTGGCGGTGCCACGAACGCAGATCCACAGACGGTTCTTAGCGCGTCCAATGAAATGTATTATTAAAGAAAGACAGTGTTGCCGCTTGCTGGCACTTAAAGGATAAGTCTGAAAATATTCTGTATTCTTCAAATTGTCAAGGAATAGAATGAAAAGACCAAAACCCATCAATGGATTGATTCTATTAACAAATATGACCTTTGTTGCTTAAGCCCCATATTCTTCAGGCAGCCATTGATGTCCAAAATACAATTAAAAACACATTATTGAGTCACACTGTCTTACTTTACATTTCCTTCATTACAGTAGAACATTGGCACTGCAGCTTATTATGAGTCAACCCCACATACTCTGTTTATTCAGTGGGTTAGCCCAGTACCATACGATACAATAGAAGAGGTTCAAGAAGTTTACACACAAATTAGACATACAGTTACACATTTGGCACACATTCATAAAAGCACATCAAACAGTTGAGACCATGACACATATAATATCCTCAGATCCAGATCTTATTTAGCAGCGCACTAATTTTGGTTGTTGCAGCAGGATAGACCGACGCATGAAGTAATTATTCAGCCTGTTTTGTTGGTGAAAATGGAGGGACTCTTCATGTTAATTGCCTTCTAGGGGGCAGAAGTTGGTATTCTCCATTTAAAACATGCAGGGAGTCAGTGGAGAGATTGTTTGCGAGTTACAGCATGCTCTTGCTGTGGGTTGCTCGAAGGGTGTGTGCCACAGGTTGACCAATTATTTTCGCACAAATTTGGATGTTTTAGTTGCATGTCACATTTCCACATTGAAGATCCAACTTGTAAGAAAGTTGAGTCACGTTCCCAACTCAATAAACATTAATGCTTTGGGATTGTAGGTCGGCCGTCATTGTCTGCCGCCATTGTAACATGTAAACTCTAAACTGTTTCTTTGTAAGATCCCACCACAAAGTTGCTCCAGGTCCACATTTTGCCATTATGACACACACACACGGTTGGTATAAATAAACTGATATGATGGATGTTGTGACAAGAATAGTGTTAATGTAGTTGTTTGCTGCATTGAAGAGGGTGCCGTTCAATAATTGACACTCGGAAACTCAAAATTGAGTCCTTGAAAGCTAAAAGGATTCTGAAGAGTCTATTGATGCAACTTTAACGTAGACGAAGAAATGTTTGCCATGAATGATAAATATCTTGAGCAAGTTGCGTTTTGTGCTGCACACAAATTGAATTGAGCACAACATGCTGCTTGAAAGGAAAGAAATCCATCTGAAGCTATTTAGTTTGTGGGGTAGATTATACCAAACCACTCATGTAATCCTTTAAGTATGAGTCTTATATGTGTAATGTCTGTAATTATTTGACACTTTTGGTTACATACATTTGAAAAGTTGAATGACCTGTTACAGAAGAACAGCGAGCGTGCGAAAAGATCTACTTTCTAATCCCAACTAACAAACTTGAAGAATGTGTGTGCGCTCACGTGTGAGAGATGCTGCTAACATGATTGTATTTCCATCAATAATAGGTACGTGTGTGTGTGTGTCTTTGTACAGTGTTTGACATTCAACTGCGCAGATTAAAGGTTTTAGGCAAAGACAAAGTAGCTGCACACACAGGAAGTGACACACCACGGCTGGGCTGTTATTTCCTCCTGGGTGTCAAGGTGACGACAGTGATGAATGACAAGCCATCTATCATTTGCGTGCGCTTCTTTCACAGCCCTGCTGAGAGCAGACAATCAAACCAAGGTCATACATGTTGAATCCGGTATGCTGCCCTGCAATCCTCCACTTGACAAAAGACTGCCTCGAAGTATTTAAATGATAATGCAACACCTGCTGCGACCCTGAGCTTTCAGATTCCTTCAGCTTACGTATCAAATGGAGTAGGTGCAAGTCATCGGTGAATGAAGGCATTATTCAAAGTCTTTGGAAAATGTGAAGATGATCAAAACACTTTTTGAGTTCATTTTTGAAATCTTCTTTGATGATGTTAAACGATCGCAGAAAGAGCAGCAGTCGTGGCCTTTTTCTGTTTCATTGAAATAGACCGTGACTGCCGAAATATGAAAACTGTCCCTCGGCAGTGTCAGATTCGTCTCCTGACCAGCAGTGGCAGCCTTTTGAAGCCAGCTTTATAATTGTGCTTTCCTTTTTGTGGTTAGGTAGCAACACGAACCCCGCGCACACTCGATCGGACAAACACACTGCTTGATGGGCTAACTGGAACAAAATGAGCTGTCCGGACTGTTATGAAATCGCTTTGAGAATTGCATTTTAGGAGCAAAGCAGGCCTTGCGGTTGCACACCAGCTTCATTTATGAGACCAAAACAAGGTTTCGGAGTTGAGGTGTCCAGTCATATCATCTATTAGAGCTCTCTGTTTGGTCGAACGTCAAGCTCGTGGGCTCTGTTGATACCCTGTAGATATTATTCCAGACTGCAGGAGAGAAAAAAACTCTTGGAAGATTTAGGCTGGCTTGAGGCTACACAGAGCAAGATTTGTCGAATTAAGTCTTGAAAGCCTTGAAAGTAATTTTCCAAATTAATTTAATTTATCTCCCCGGTACCTGCACGGTTTTCCTTTTTGACATACTTTCTCCCACTCTCCAGTAATAAGTCCATACTCAGGGAGTGATTTCATTCAGCTGCTGTGCTGAGCGTAGGAGATATGCCATCAGTCAGGTTAAGTGCAAAAAGATCTTCATTAGCCAGAATCTAGATGGGGGTAAAGGAAAAATGTGGAGATTGAGGCCAAGGAGCTCGAGAAGACAAGTGCCCTGAAACATTACATTTCTCCTAATGTCTATTGAAGCTCACTTTGCCGACCATTAAAACAGCATCACTGCCAGAAACGGGAAGATAAACAGCGGGAGCAAAATGTGTCTCTTTTGGCTCGTGGTAGAAAGTGGGACATCACAGCCAATCGTGTGAACGCCAGCTTCAGACGACTCAGCAGGGCGGGATTACTTAACTACCAACATCCAATCAGGAGAGGCGAGCGACAACAGTGGACAGACGATTGTATTTCAGCATAATTATGTATCATTTGATAATAATGTGCACGGACCAATTATAAACTCACAGTGACATCACTTATCGGTTTGTCGGCTACCATTTGAGGGCTGAATTTTGGCATTACGGCCGTTGCCATCTTGGTTTTTTGGAGCCAGAGCAAGACAGGAGTGCTGGGAAGGATATCCTGATTGGATCTGACTGAGAACCCGATGACACACTATTATATTGACATGTCAATCAGACCTGCTTGATTATCTATTTTACTTTATATACCTTAAAAGACCTAAAAGACCTTAATTTACAAAATGAGCTGCAAACTGTGTTGGAGAAGTCTTGAAACTAGGGATTGAGACCATAAACTCATTAGGAAACTGTTTACTGAGGTAATAAATCAAGTGGGAAGTAAGGTAGTTTTCTCATAAGATTACATACGATCCAAGTTGTTTTTGCAACCAAGTGGTCCCGTGATGGCCATTAGAAGAAATGCAGGTTTAAGGCACTTTCACTGAGGCTCCATTCTTTCAGACCTGGAAGTTCTGTCCATATTTTATACAGTCAATAGTAGAGACACCATCAACACTTAGGGGAGGAAACACACAAACATGCACACACAAACACACACACACATGTCTCAGAGGTGTGTGTCTGTAGCCATATGTTCACAGTACTGATCATCTGTGCAAAAGGAGGCAGCTTAGAGTCGAGGTGGGAGAAGAGAAATAAATGATGGAGAAGAGGTGAGACCAAGACCAAGGGTTTAGTTGCAGTATGTGGTCTTCACTACATGCTGGACAGAAAGAGCCATAACAATTTACATGAATCGTTCTTACTTCCTTTGAAAGAGGAAAATAACAAGAAACTATACACACCAGCAGATTGCTTTTTCTGAATGCTGACATGAGAAAACCTACATAACTATATGACTGTATTTAAGGTAGCCGATGAGAAAGAGAAATCCTCCTACACATTAACAGCTAAAATCCACCATTCCCTTTAAAACATATATAGAAAAAAATACACGGTTGTGTTTAAAGTGTGTATGATCGGTGTGTGAAACATTTTCTCTCCCTCTAGCAACTGCAGTTTCTCTGCAAACCCCACAAACCACATTCAATAGTTTGACAAATGCTGATTTAGCTGCTGTATGGAATGGATTACATCTTTTGCTGTTTCAATACCACGCTGTAAATGAACTGTCTGTTGTAAAAACGCTGCTGCCTGGTAGCGAGACTTGTATCCCCTTTGTAGATAAAGCGAGCCTCGGCGTGTCAATTTACGCCCGTCATGAGGTCTCAAAACGTTTTGGACCTGGTGTTTGCTCAAAGGAGCACTTTGGAAACCAATCCAGCAGTTTTTTTTAAATGCTGATCTGTGTCGCAGAATGCTGTGGTCAGCATTTTTTGTTTGAGGGCATCTGTCTGCAGGATTGCACAGTGGGTAGTGTGGGCGATAAGGAAACCCTGTAGTGAGCAGGACCTGATCACTGAAAATGTCTTATCAACATGGCTACCCGTTATAGTTACACAATTTTACCTTATATACATACAGTACATACGCAGTGTTCTTCATTTACCGAGCAGATAAACAAGATGACTCACGCTTATCTAAATAAAGGCATGGCAAGGCGTGTTTTGTGCTCCACGCTGTCATGTCACGTCGCCCCTCTCGAGATTTAACATCTCATGTGAACAATAAACTCAAAAAAAGACACAAAGCAATCCAGTGTGTGTGTGCCCCTCTTCACACGAGCGAGTCCATGTGGAGCAGATTTAGCCACAAATAGCCTGCTTCGTACATGATTGTGCAAGTCTCCAGGCTGTAATAAAGCTGACTGATGCAAGATCAAAGTGGCACAATGGTCGTCAGACAATGCCGCCTGCTCTGTTATGAAGATGTATTAGGACACTTAAATGTTAAGGGTTGTCCTTCAGCAGCCGGTCCTCTGCTTCTATGTCCTCGCTATTCTCTCTTACCATGACAATGAGCGACTGCGCCTCCTTACCATCAAGCTAATTCACATTATTATTTGCTCGCGAGTACATCCACATCAGACGTCGGGATAAATAAGTACAGGAATGCATACACACTTGGGGACTCTTTACATATTACATCTGTGTCTGCGCATATTGATGTAAGTCAAGTGGGTTAGGTTGAGAGCGTGTAAACAGAGCTGATGTTTCTATAGCAGAATCATGTTGCAACACTGAAAAGAGAGTCATCAGCCATGCATGTCAGGTACTCAGGCTGCTTCTGGATCCATTATTTCTTTTTAATGAAAGCTAACACAATTTGGGGTTCCTCTTTGATTGAGGGAAATAGTTCAGAATAGGAAACGAATGAGAGTTTTTTTTACCGCAGTTGCAGTTCTGTGGCCCAGTGCTGGCCGTGTCAATCAGTAGCTTTTCCCAGATAGGATGGGAGTTCGATTTGTAATTGCAGGAGGTGAGGCGTGGCATCTGAGAACTAATTAAAGTAAAGCGAATCTAATGGTTGACATGTCTCAGTCTGCTCACTCCCTCCGATTAACACACATGCAGAGGGACGCGCTCGCTTCAAGAGCAGTAGAGCTGTTGGCGAACATAAGCATTTTTTTTCAGACATTGCGCTGTTTCTTAAAGTGATATCTTTTGGGCTTTTGCTCTGTTTTAACATGACAGGACCATTATGGGGAGAGCTGCAATGCTAACACAATATCTGGCATCTGGCACAGAAAAGGGAGCACGGGCATAGCTAAGGAGGAGCGATGAGTGGAAGGCACAGGCTGCATGGTGACGAACTTCAAAACGTATTTTGTTAACCAAGTATGCTTATTTTTCAAGACTGATTAATCTGCTAATTATTTTTTAAGAGCTCCCAGTGGCATCTTGACATTTCTTATTCCTTTTTTCACTCTCTATTTATTTATCTGTGTGTTTAAACCATCTGTCTATTCAGTTTACTTTTGTATGTGACAAAACAAGCTGCAACTTGGGGATGTCCGCTGCGTTTCGTTTGACAAACGACTGATATGGTTTGTCAACTATTCCATTGCTACAGTTGAATTTTCAGTCAATTAGAGTAATCGATTAATTGACTAATGACCTTTGTGAGTGTGAGAGGATCCCCTACGTTTCTCATCAGTTTCATAATTTATTAGTTTGGCAACAGATCTCTTTAAGTTATACTATGAAAGCAGCCAAGCTGTAAAAAATCGACAATCCTACTTGCTCGCACGCTGAGCGAAAACTCAGCATGGGAGCAAGCAGGATTGTCGTCGGATAATCATAATATAAGCTGCTGGCATTAATGAAAGTTAAAGATTTAGTGAGAGGGATTAAATTTTTGATGATGGCCTCACAACAACACATTTTTTTTTAAAAATCAATGAAAATACATTTTATTGACTGATCTGATAAATCTCCTCAGCATTTTAAATGTGATCACTCACAGTAGCTCATGCTTTATTCAAATGATAAATGATTTTCTCAGTTGCTTTAACCCTGTGCTACTGTCATAATTCCTCTTCCTGAGATGCCATTCCTCTCAGCCTTCTACCGTTCTGTAACTGTAACAAAAATGTTTTTAGGTCCCGCTCACATCTCTGTGACTTTACAAAGAGGAGTAACCCTGCTACTTTACCTAATTTATATAAATGTTCTTAGATTTGACATTGGCTTAAGAAAGGATGCCGAGCATTAACAACCTTGGCTCCGGAGCTTTTAAGGATCCCATTTGTCACTTACACAACTGTGATCTAAAAAAACAACCAAAAGCACTCTAACCCATACAAGGGCGCAGGTTAAAGTTGCTTAAGAATTCAATACCAAAAGATGAATGGATGTGGTGGGTTCAAAAAAACTGACTCTAGGTCAGCTAATTCCTCACACCTTTAATTAACAGTCGCAGCTCAGTCTCACGTTAAAACAGTTTGCCTCACTGAGGTGTGAAAAGTACAGTGTGTGAAGGTGCAGCGCGGGTGATAATGATGGGAGCAGAGGAGTATAAAGAGCCACAAGCTCCACCTGATAAAGAGGTCGGGATGGGAGAGTGGGTCAGTCGTGGCACTTTCACCCAGGATGCCAGCATCTGAAACCAATGGTCAGTGTTGATTGTTTTGAGGAAGTAGTTATTTAAAGCCAAACCATAATCTTTTAATTAGCCTAACCAAGCATATTTATTACTGCTAACTTGACCACAGGAGGAGGCCGTGTTGTTTACAACAGAACGTGTTCATAATGTTGGAATGGAATACCTCTACAGAACCAGCAGGAAAATAACTTGAATTAAAATCATATCCACATCAAAGTCAGGTTTTATTTAATAACTACTTACATACTGCATGTAGCTTAAGTCATGCTATAGATCCCAACTGATCGTAAGGCTGTTTTATTAATGAGGCCACTGGGGGTTATTTTTCTTCCCTGGTATGTAAAACCAGCCAGCACGTTCATGTAATCCAGTGAAACACAAAGAAACAGGCTGCATACTGCGAAGTAGGTAATACTGTAAATATTAACTCTCAAGTCTCGTCTGTGCACACACACACACGCACACACACAGACATACGCAAACAAATAAACAAACAAACTAGGGGAACAAATAGAACCCTCCGGCATCTTTTCACCTTCAAAGTCTACAGGATCATGAAACATGCCACCACATTCAATTTGTCTGCTGTTGCTGGAGAGGACCCCCGCTGTGAGCGGGTGGGAGTGAGGCATACTCTAAAAGACTGACAAGACAACCGTACAACACCTACACAATGATGCAAGTGTGTAAACCAAAGTTCTCAGGGCTGCCATCTAAAAACAATGCCATGCCTTACATCTGAGTGACAACACGGCAGGATAAATGGAATTAATATTCCAGCCGACAATGTATGCTTTAAGCTGTGCATTTCATCAGGTTTGCAATCATTGCAGCTGTATTTAGAAGTATATTGTAGGGGTTGGGATTTAAAGACAAAATCTTGCAGGGAAGTTGCATGAAAAGTCTACGAGTTCAGCCGGGCCTTTGATGAGGAAAGTCTGCTCAGTGTGCGAGCTCCGGTGTGAAAATAGGTTAAAGATTCAAATTGTTTTCCAACAGTTGGTGAAATCATGTTTTAAGCATCAGTGAAATCGAGGCTTGTCATTCTGTGTTTGCCCCAGCCATCTGCTGAGGGAGGTGACATGAGCCTCTGAGGGTCTTTCTGTGAAACAGAGGAAGCAAGCATCAATGGGAGGGAATGGAAACCCCAAGCTTGTTTTAGACAGAGATGATTAGCATACTCTGCAGTGTGCCAGGGAGAGAAGAAAGACACAATTCCCATATACTCCATAAAGAATCTAGTTAGATGAGATTGCTTCAACTAAGCATTGTTATATCTTCATGGAAGAGTTCATACCAATGCACCACATATCCTTTTCCATTGTTTTGTGAGATTACATGCTGAGATGTACAGGTAGCTGTGCTCTGTAGGTGGGGTGATAAATCAACGGAAAGGCTGGAATACCACAAAACTGTGTAAAGAAATTCATGTTGTCTCAGGTCACCATCAGGTCAAAATAGATTTTTTTTTCCATTGTTTTTCTTTATGAAATACCACAAAAACTACTGACATGCCCATCACACATGCCCATCACACATGCCCATCACTGATATACTTTGTGTTGGTGCTAACGTTAATCCATTTCTAATGAGCACATGTTAGCAAGCATGCATACTACCTGCTAACGTAGCGTATCCTCTGGTTCTCAGTCAGAGCCAATCAGGATATCCCCCCCAGCCCCGCCCTCTCATTCAAGTAGGGTTACACTTCTGGCGCTGAAAACTCAAGATGGTGACGGCTGTAATGCCAAATTCGAGGCTTTAAAATGGTAGTCCACAAAACAATGGGTGACATCACGTGGGAATACACTAATCACCGGTCTAATCGTGGTCACTAATCCATACTGAATACTCATTCCAAGCAGATTTGAGTATGTAGCGTGAAAAAAAAAAGAAAGAAAAAGATAACATGCTTTTGATGGAAATTATGCTCCCACGATGCATTTCACAAAGGAGATGAAGGAGCTGTTAACAGCTGTAAAAATGTAAACTATCTGTGTATGGTGTATTCTCCCATTAATTACAACCTGACTTAGGTAAGCAGGTTTTTCCACAGAGTACACCATGGCAGGTATGATACATTTTGGGTTCAGACATAGCCTTAAATGGATATTCTTTGTGAGGGTTGAATAGTCACAGTGTTCTTCAGAACTGGGATGGCATTACACTGTGTTGCTACATGCACTGTTGAGCCTGTTCTCCTCGTTCTAGCTTCATTGAATACTTCAACGTATGGCATCTAGTCTCCTGAATCTCCTTTCTCATCTGGGTTGATCAGATGAACAAAAATGTATCAACAGTTTTGCAGAAATGTACAATGCCAACATTTATTCTGGCGACTGGACTATTTGTTAATATGATGACAATTACGACCATTTTGCCCGGCACTTGTAGGGCTAGACGGCAAACAGTGAAAGGAAAGCATCTTTATTATTAAGCCAGCTGAAGTGTGCAGCCAATCAGAACAAATACACGGATCAACCAGTACATGGAGAGGTGTCGGTATCTGTTTTGCATGACCTGTTTAATCACATAGTTTACCTGGTGCCCCCAGGAGTGCGAACAGCCCCCTCTCTGTGCCTCATATGGATGCTGGAAGCGGTGTCGTATCCGTGATCTCATTATCCACGTCTAAGTGGCGCTGAAACAGCATGTACACATTAACTCAATTTGACTGATTGTTCTCATGATATGGTAATAATAGCCTGAGGCCATGTATGAGGTGCAATCTTCCCCTGCTCTCATCACTTCTTCGCCCCATCTCGATGACAGGTTCTCTCACTTCCTCCAACCTTCATATGAAATTCAAGACGGTTATTATTTGGCTCTCCTTGTGGAAATCCTGTCATTAGAAAAAAGCAGAAATTCATCATTCACATATGCATTTGTTATCGTGGGCAATAATGTCATCCTTCGCTGGGTATGCTGATTATATTCCATACGTTGGCGGTGAGTGTAATTTGAGATTTTGGGTGTAAAATTAGCCTGCAGAGCTGCAGTTTAGGCATAAATACATACACAATAGCTGATTTGAATAAAGTATGTTTTGTTCATTTAGTGCTGACATTTAACTGCACCCCATGAGCTGTGAACCCATGCAAATGCACATTGCTGGGTTAGTGAATATGTGTCTATAAGTCAGCTTTACTCTATGCTGGAGAGTCGTTAGGAGCCAGAGTAATTGACAGAACAATGGTGAGCGAAGATTGAACGAGAAAGGAGCTCGATATTCAGTCCTCTCCAGTTCGTGCAGGGGCGAGGTCAGAGGGCCTCGTGCTGTTCCTTCTGATTGCGCCGAGCTTAACTCACACAGCGAATGAACACATACAATCAATGACCGGGCCAAGCAGGACCAGTGGGACTGCATTTACAACCTGAGTTAAATCAAAGGTCCCTTCAGCTGCAATCTGAATTCAATGGAAGAACTCTACATGCATCAGCGAGATGCGCGGACGTTAATGACCTGCCTGGCGAGCGTGTCCGTGTGTGCGCGCGTGCACCTGCAGTATTTATGCGTATTTGAGTAAGTGGGAAATTAAAGAAAAGGTTGGTTTAGGGCTTTGATGAGCGTGCCGGTTTTGATTAGTTCTGTGTTCTAATCTGTCTAATTAATACCGGGTCAAAACTAGAGTCTCTGAGTACAAATGGACAGAATTACTGTGTGTGTATGTGGGAGAGAGAGAGATGAAAAAATGCTGTGAGGAAGAGATAAGATGTATTTATGCGTGTGGGTGTGGGTGCGTGTGGCTGTGCATGTGTTTTCCTGCGTGTCCTTGAATGTGTGAATGGTCCTTTCAAAGTACACTGTTCCTGATGATGGATAGGGGAGGCGAAGCAATTACCCTCCCAGGTGGTCTAATTTGTATGTTTGTGAACTGCTGTTTTCTTCAATTGGCTTATCACAAGTACAGGTAGCATACAATTTGGGATGAAAAATATTTCAATGCGTTCCGTAATCCTTTTAAGTAATCATCCAGACATCTTATTTTCCTGCGTTTGCCAGCAGGGCCACTAATGCGTCGGCAAAATGCTCTCCTCTCGCTGCCTCCCTTATATGAAAAAGGATTTCTACAGCAGTCCAAGACGGGGAAGTATGTGATCGTTAGATGGATCTGCAATATTGATTGTATGTAATTTAATTTGCATGAGTGGCATATGAGTCCTGTGTGTTCCAGGACCGCCCCCCCGCTTCATGCAATCACAAGGGCTCTGTGTAGGAAACAACCTCCAGAGTCTGACAAAATAAAAACACAAGTCATATTTATTCCCTCGAACCTGTCATCATTAATGGAAATCAAAATGGACGCAATGCCACTAATGAGCCATAATTAATTTAATCTCGGGGGAATGATTTATACCACATCCTCCTACTCTGAGATACTGTACGCTCTGCATTCTCCTCCATCTAGCCCTCTCCCTTAACAACTCGAGACATTAATTAGATATTTACTGTGGATTCTATCATATCCTTGACCTGTATGTTATCAGTGAACTAGTATATCTGCCTGTGAAGTGAAACATCCTTGATTAGGCCCTCTGGGACAGGGACTGAATCTGGCCTTGGCTCTGCGGCTAATCGAGGTGAGGCTGCCACAGCCGTGGGTGCATGAAATCAGCTGGAAACCAACAGGAGGTTAACTTCTGTGGTTATCTACTATCTCAGTCTGTTGTGCTTTTTCCTGTGTATTCAGGGGGCCACGTTTATGAAATCACACTTAAAATTGAACTGGAGAATCAAGGTAAGGTATTTCAAATGAGCTTCTCTCGTTTATTTGGGTATATATTTATGAATCATGTATATAAATCATATTACATTAAAAGTAAAGCAAAGTCTCCTCCTAACAAAGCACTGCAGGTCCTCAATCTGACTTTTATCAGCGACCAAAGCCAGCGCTGATGGGGAGTTGCCCACAGACGAGTTGGAGATTGGCCATGGAGCCTGGTGGTGTTTGATAAGGCAGGCCTGTTGGCCTTGGGACCCTAGGCTCAGACCCTCTGATCCACTTCATCTTCTAATAAATCATCCGCTGAATCCTTGGCCCTCGTTAATGCGTCAGAGCTCTCTTTGAGGTGTACTTTATACTTGAGGTGCTGCAAGAACTTGTCAAGGGATTTCCAGCACACATACACTCACATCAACTTAAACACACTGTGTGGAGGGTAGAGCTATTTCACTTCACCATGTTAAGGGTTTTTGAGCACCTTTTAAATTGCTATACACATAAAAATGCATCATTATTATTAGTTTTTGGATAATATAATGAATTTTAATTGCACTATGTAGTTTTGGGGAAGAATTTTTTACCAGAAGAGAGAGATCTTCATTGACTGACTTTTTTTGCCACCTTTCTAGCTTCAGACAGTGTTTTGGGGGCCTTATTTTCCTCTGAGAACAGCTTGTTTATTAATGGTGCTGGGGGGGATACCCTAGTTGGATCTGACTTAGAACTGAGCCCTCAGGAACAGCGTCGGGCATTGAAACCAATTTCGCATAGTGTCCAAACCATTGAATTACAATGTGATGTGATGCACACCAGCCCAAAAGATGTTTTGCCGTACCCTCACAAAATGACTCGATTCACTACCAGAATTCAAGCCATTAAGTCTGATAACATTTGGAAAGTCTTGAAGAATTACAATATTATAATTGTTTCATTCTGATTCAAGTTACCAGAGGGCTGAGCCAGAAGTTAGACACTTGGCCGTCGGAAGTCTCTAGTGTGCATGTCCAACGGGTACAACGTGGAAGTAATGTGGAAGATCCGAGTAATTTCACACCCAGGAAGTCAAACTTTTTTGGCTTCATCCACCACTGAGCTAGAAGCAAGCGACAAGAATGAACGGGGCTCTGCCACCGATGTGGTATCAAGATTTCTGTTATTAGACCCATGCTAAGAACCCATGAAAACAACATGGTAGCGACTTGTCAGTAATGGAATTAATCATTAATTGTAGATTGAAGTAAATGTTAGAATTGGAAATAAGAAACAAAAATTATTACTTATAGCTTTATGGGCATTTTCTATGATAAAAATGAAATGCATTTTGGCTCTGAGATATTTTACATACATTATATATGCATAAAAATAGTGTTCAGAATACAGCGTTCTTGTCTTGTGGGGGTGTGTGAAGCATGTATGTGTAGATGAGACGTGGTGACAAATCACCAGACTAACGCCTGATGAAGTTGTTTGCTCAACAGTTGTGTTGAACACCAGATGGAGAGAAATTCAGGGGATAGCAAAATAAGGGCCTGTGTGCCTCTACCTCCCTCTCTCATCAAATCCCTCTCTTATCCAGTGGGTGATGGGGAGAGGCTTCTGTTTACTTGACAGATTAATGAGGCAAGGGAGCAGAAGCAAGGGTTCAGGCCAGCAAGGGGTCATGGCGGGGTCAGCGTTCTTATTAACCCTGTCCAGATACACCGGTCCAATAAACTGAATCCAGGAGCAGTTTGCTTGTTTGTTTAGGCCTGTGTTGGAGCGTGCACATCCACGCGGGTATCTTGGCTGTTTTTATATTAATTTCTACCTCCGAGTGTGCGAGAGAGAGAGAGACAGACAGAGAGGATGATTTGTTGGCCGGAAATCATGTCGGTGTCAGTGATGAAACAGGATTGGTTCAAGGTAACATACCTTTGCAAAGCCTGCATATAAAGGCGTGCATTGCATAGATGATGCATATAAAATCCTGAACAAATAAACAAGAGTCTGGCATATTTTAAAGAGACAACGATCCAAACCACAATGCCAAGTATGCAGCCCACTAGTTATTGAATTTTTATTTCAATCATACACAAAGGACGGAACTAACAAATCTTCCACTAAGGAAAATTGGTGGTACTGTCTTATTGATTTAGTCTGCCAGAAATGGTGAAACAAATGAAACAAAGCAAGAGACATAAAAGTCTAACACTGGTTATATCAGCATCATAAAATAACCCACAACAGAATAATATGATACCAAAAGAAATGGAGACCTCATTAGAACTTGAGAGAACTTGAGTGGTGAGGAGGGGCTGGAAACACAGGAGGGAGACAATTTGACTACAGCAAAGGCTCTTAGACACAACACTTTGAACATAACAATTAGACTTCTCAGTGTAATTTACTGAGCTCTTTTCAGCCATTACTCCATTGTGGTTGTTATGATGAAGTAATAATGTTATAATTGCAGTTTCAAGTATCCATGTTTCAAAGAGTTTTTAACAGTTTTAAGCTTCAGCCAACAACAGACACAATCTTTCGACCAATTACAGGCGTCCTCTTGGTCTCCTCTAGGACAACTGAGAATGTGCTTTTGGCAACAAAGGTTTAAAGGATAAATTCACCCAAAAACTGAAATTTCAGTCGTTATCTACTTACCCTCATGCCTTCATGCCTACAGAAAGCCGGGTTAAGTTTCTTGGTCCAGTTTCTGGAGCTTCACAGCAAAACATCATTGCAGCATGCTCCTACACCATGACTGTCAATTCATCATTCAATCGATAAATGCATAAATGCATTATTAATTTTTCAGCTTTACTTATCCAGGGTATATATATATATATTTTATCAGTATCATACACCAATATAAATACAATTCTTGCCATGTAAATGAACAAACATTCCTGTTTAACCTCACGCAAATTTACATCTAAATAGCAAGTCACACATGCAGCATGTTTAGCTAAAATATCGAACAGTATCTGTGTGCCGTCAAGCCTCAGAGCGAGTACACTGCCACTTTCAATAATGAAAATAAGAGTTTCTCAGAACACTACTCCCCACAGCCACTTCATTAACATGATCGCCAGAGGGCTTATTACATTACCATGTAACTAGCAGTGATTTATTAACACTGATCATTGTATTGTCAAGTATATTCATACTTGTGCATAAATTAATCCGGCATTGTGCACTCCAGTGTAGTGGACCTCTGATTTTTGAGTGTGTCGAACACGTGTCCACATAAGGACTGTAAAAAGACACGGATATGGTGCCTGTGAGATCGCCCGTGTGTTTCAGAAGGCACGTGCTGCAATCGCACCACTCACTGCAACTTGCAGAAGAAGACAGAAAATCTTAATGTGAGTTGCTACGCTCGGAGAGAGCTGAAAAAAAAAAAAAAACAAACGTGACAACACAATCGCCAGTATAAATGTTGGAAATGAATGTTTCTGCAACCCACAGATATGTTGCAACTTTAATTTGCTGTTTTTGTGACAATGCTGTGCTTATGATCTGATTAGGTGTAGACACCAAAACCACTTGGTTAAGGTTAACAAAGATCATGCTTGCCGCAAAAAAGGCTATAGGTGTCCCGAGGTCTGGTCAAAGATATCATTTTTTTGTCACTTCAAACACAGCTGGAAACTGTCCTGCGGTCTCCTTAAAAAATACCAAGGGGTGTCACGCTTACAACTGTTGACACGTCAGGTCATGAACATGTAATGTGGGATGACACGTGTTGTAGACACGTCAATATGGCACATAGGCTTGTGCCTGGTGACTAGGCTGAACATGAGAGACCTCTAAAATGCAATTTTATATAATTTCACGCAAAAAAATGTAAAATTGCTGCCAAGAATTCACAACAACTGCAGCACAGTCAAGGTCACGCTTAGACGCCCACAGCTGGAGGCCACCAGAGGATCTGCATCTCATTGGCGCCAACATCCAGTTCATGTTTGCTGCCACATGTCAGCTTATCTGATTTGGCCAGCTCCTCCCCAATCATCCTCAGTCAGTGTTTCACCATTACACCTCCCATAAGTTTTCTAGACTGTCAGAACAGAAGAGAAGGTTCATGACTCTCATGGGAATCAGTAGAACGCTTCATACCTCCTGTAGTGAGCTCTTAGTTGAGGTTGACCCGAGCTTCAAGGCAGTAATAGGAAGTTGAAAGTTGTTCAGTTTCTTAGGTTATCCCTAAAGGAGGTCAAGAAGTTGTTTGTCTATTCAGAACACAGGAAAAGATGTACACTTTATTGCCCTGCTAAAAGTCAAGAACGTCAGTATGAGCCAGAGTAAAAAATATGTTTTTCAGTCTTTTAAATGCTCTGTTTGCCTTCTTTCAAATGTATCTGCTGAAGTCCAACTGAGAGTAGAAGAGGAAAGACGAGCGCAATGGGGACGGCAGGGGGTGATTACATGGCAAATTTCCTCTGTTCCCACAACGTTGCAGCACATTGAGAGACAGATGCGAACAAAAAAAATAAAAAAATAAGAAGGGGAAATAAATGAAGCTGGGGAGTGGTAAGCCAAAAGCAAAAAAGAGAGATGAAAAGACACAAGTATGAAAAAAAAAAACACCAGCAAGCGCGATCAAAGAGATACCTCTCAGGCCGTAACATCAAAATCTAAATCATGAGCTCCAACAGGCAACTGAGAGGCAAATAATAAAAAAAGACAACTTAATCTAATTCCTTGTCATCTGTGTGTATATGTGCGAGTAACAAGGGAAAGAAGAAGTGTCATTTCTGGTGGAGAGTTTAATCTCCAAGGCGGAGATTAGCCAGTCACACTGAGTTGATCTTATTGTCCAGGATAAGAGGATGAGCACCACAGCCCTCTGGAGAATTTTACTAACACTCCCAAAGCTCACAGAAATCAATAAGGGGATAGAGGACGGTGCTTATACAATGACTGATTGTGTTGCATTGTTTCCGCTGGCTTAAGCATGGCTCGCAACCACCTGATGGTCATCGAGAGCAGCTTCGTGGCCGACGTTCGAAGAGGTGATGGTGGTGCTGGGTGGCTCTCGAGCTCAGATGCCTTTACTTTGGAGGAATTTGCTAATTTTCCAGAGAGAATGGAAGACAGGCGTTTCTGCAAATCCAATTTTTGCGAGGACATCACTCAACCCAATTCTTTTATTTCAGTGTAGGTATCGGACCTTAAAAACATTTTCTTTCTGATTCAAACTAGCTGTGGTGTTCTCTGTTTGCAGTTTCAAATGCAGACCTTAATTAACAGTGCATCAGTGTGCCAAAGCAGCACATTCAACCTATACATTACAAATGCATGTGAGAGGCAACAACGCATGGAAGATGTGTAGAGTGAACACAGAGAAGACAGAGTATAAAAGGAAGTTGATGCAGTTGGGGTTACGAGATGTGGCTGAATGGAAACCCTGGTTCAAGCCATGAAGGGAGATCATGAAGGGCCAGGCGGACCTTGAGTTCACACTCCTCAACATGAGGAATGCATCATTGTAACCACTGAAACTCTCAACATTTCATTAACGTTTCCTTGTTGAAAATTACAACTCCCGACTTCCAAGCGTTCCGGGTGCACGGCACTAAAAGTTAACAAAAACATTTGTTTGCCTTCTCCGTATACTTCTGAACCCTCAGCAGTGCAGTGTCCTTGCATGGATGAACGACACAAGGTTACAGACGCCAGGATTTATTTTAAGGCAAGGTTATTCTTTGACACATATCTCTATTCCATTTACTAGCATTATACAATTACCGTAGTCTACATATACATCCTAGTTGCTGCCAGTGTTGCAGACCACTTTAATTAAGTGGCGTTCCATCGTACGTTTTTCTAGTTGGAGGTTGGAAATTTTCAAGTTACGAGTTGACTGGAATTAGGCACAGCTTTGGAGTAAATGTTATGTCAGGATGCTAACATGCTCACAACAACAATGCAGATGTTAACCCTCTTTTGGGGTAACATGACTTGAAATTTTTATATACTTTTATTTATCTTAAAAAAAAACACTGCTATCATAAAATATCAACTCTAGACACGGACTTTTTGAGAAACCTATTGTTCAGAGGTGCGGAGATATTGTAAGAAACACAATAAATGTGTGTCCAAGACTTTTGACAACACGGGGAAGGACATGTTAACAGTGCTCCTCCTCATTCTGCTGCGCTGTCACTGCCCTCTGTGTTTGTGGAGTCAAATTGAGCAGGATGGTTTTGTCAAATGCAGCCCTCTCCACCTCAAAGAAGCCTGTGTTGTGAATGCGAGGCTCATGTCTGTGCGGGAGACCACAGAGAAAGATGTTTTTAAAAGTCTCTGTGTGTTCAGCTCGAGCTTCTATCTGAATCTCTTTAGTTTCTCTCCTGCGTCCCTGTTTGTACTTTCACTTTTTATCTGCTGTATTTTTCTGTTTCATCATGTTCTGCTGTTTCAAGAAGCCCCACATTTCCTGATATTGCTGCTTCACACTGTAGATAAAGCTTTTGAGTAACTGAAAATGGGGGACTTTTACTGTGAAGCACTTAAAGGAAATTAGCAGAGCTTTGTTACCTGCTATTTCTTTCTACGCCGGGCTGACGTGCACTGTCCCGTCATGAATTCTGTAGGTGTTTAGTCATTTTTAACCAAAGTATTGGACACATTCTGACCCGGTGATGACCTTATAGGGAAAGTTATTGGGCCTCCAAAGTTATCACAGTTCATCCTGAGGCAAACATGAATGGCTGTACCAAATGTTGTGCCAATCCATCCAGTGGAATTCAAGATGTTTCAAAGAATACATACAGGGGATCACCAAATATCTGTAGAAAATGTCACACTGGCCAACAGACAAATCTGCACTGCTCGTGTTAATCATCCCTGGGTTGCCAGCAGCAGACTGTAGGGAAAGCAAATTAAACGTGTTGACAGTGAACATCTTGCAGATACATTCAGCATTAACATCATACGCTGGCTGAGAACACATGCTGTACATTCAGTATAATCGCTGTTATGTTGTTAAAATATACAATGTGAAGCCTGTATGTTTCGTTGCATATAAACAGGGATATTTATGAGAATGTTTGTGAAATGCCTCAGCGTTTGATGGGGAGGCTTTTTTGCCATTTCTGTTTGAGGTTTACATTTTGACGAGACAGTTGAAACGCTCCCTTGATATGTTTTTTTTTTTTTTTTCTGAGATCAATTTACACACATTTTCAGGCACCCTGTTGCTATGTGATAAGCAGTGCGTTTTGAAAAACAGTATGTTCGAGGAAAAAGTGCATGCTTTTTCCCAGACACATGCTGCGGAGACTGAATTGAAATGAAGGAGTTTAAATACTACTACTTTAATTATTGATTTACAGTACATGCAATACATTAAACTTTAACTTCTGCTTTAACATCGTACTTCTGGTCACGATCTGAATGAGATTGAATTCTTAATAGGTGAGCTCACCAGAGAGTTTTTGCACCATGTTAACATCTCCAATTTTCTGTGTCTTCTCGGCTGCGTTTTGGCCTCCGATTGGCTTTTCCTGCGATATGGTGCAGAGTGGCGACGCCGCGTCGTGATTGGCTGATGCGTGGAGCCACATCTGTTTCATGCAGGAAGCCCGAATCCTCTCATTTCACACACCGTTTGAGAGGAATATAGGGAAAATGTGGCAGAGGGAAAGAAAGAAAATAAAACGGTTGGCAGTTGAGAGAGGCAGGATGCAGCTCAGCGACAGAAAAAAAAGGGGGGTTATTTTAGAAAAAATCGAAGAAGAGACAGAGCAAAAAGGCAATTTGGGAGAAGGACTGCAATGTTTTTCTTTCAGTTTTTACCCTCTGCCCCGACACCCCCTCTGCACTCCGCAGGCCTACTGTTAACGCATAGTAATCTGTACTGACAAGGACAAGGCTGACGTCGCGGGTCTGATAGATCCTGGGGGAAATCTCCAGCATACATAAATTGGTTATTTTACGTTTCATCTGCTTCTTGACATGGGTTCATTTTATGATCTCTTTCATTATCTGTCTGTCATGTGTCAATGTTTATTGCTCCATAAACACATCCATTCCACACAGATGAAACGGGCACCACTGGATGGAAAAGCTGCCAGTCTCGCAAACAGCACTAGGCGAGGATGACAGTGCAGATGTGCATTTATAGCTAATATCTGTGACGTGGCTCACTCAAATCAAATCAAATCAAATCAATTTTATTTATATAGCCCGAAATCACAATCACATTGCCTCAATGGGCTTTACAATCTGTACAGTGAACGACATCCTCTGTCCTCAGACCCTCAATTCAAGTGAGGAAAAACCTGCCTTTTCATGAAAAATCAATCACGATCTTTCACACAAATTTTTACAATTTTACAATTTTTTGTTATATTTTACTACCTTTTTTCCTGCCCCTGCCCATCAACGTCCTGAGTCCGCCACTGCTCCCAAGCCTCGCAGGGCCACCTAATGGCGCTGCTGTCTGAATAACTCGCCTGTAACTACTTTCTCCAAACTATCACGTTCAACCAATCTCAGGTCTGCTGTTCACTGGTGCGGTAGAAAAGGAGTGTCGGGGTGGGGGGGGGGGCAAGTTTGGCTTGTTTCAATAGGATCTCATTAGCATCGTCAGGAGGAAGAGACAGATATTAGACCTGAGATAGTGGAACTCATTAGAGAGGAGCCCTGACTCTCCAGGGGGACATGCACACACACAAAATATGGTTCCTGCTAAACCAGAGCCCAATTTATTAATCATGATATTCTAATGACCCCTAACTACACCCGGCTAAATGACCTCATTACACACACACTTGGGCTAGCTTCCACTGAACTTCAGCCGTCAGAGGTGGTCTCCACTATTAATGTGCACTGACCTTCATGAATACACTCTAGTCAGCAGCAGATGGAGCTCCTGTTGACACCAGGTTTCATTCATCGTGATACTATCCGATTTCCCCTCGAGGTCTTTGAACCAATTAGAATGAAAACATATTTCTGTTTGGAGAGACATCCGGACTCAGAGAACAGAAAACACTCACAGCCACACACAGCTGGAGAGTAAGTGAACTACGAATAATTAAAACAGCTGCAGGAGCAAATCATCCGTGTCACCACGTAGAGAACGGGGGAATCCGTCTGACCCTGCTGAATGAGAGCTCCTTTTAAAGGAACAGCTCAACACATTGCAGAGGTGTGCTTATTGAGTTTCATGCCAAGAGTATGGAGCTAAAACCAAGAGTCAATTAGCAGTGTTTACGTAAAGATTGGGAACAGCTATCTGAAGTTCAACAGTACAAGGGGGATCCAGAAAATTAGGACATTATCTACTCCCCCCATGCTGATGTAAAGTCAGGTGAAGTCTCGTAGCTCCAAAACATTTATGGAGCGTCACAGCTAAACAGCATAGCAGCATTCTCCTAAACAACTGAAGTAGATGGGGACTGTAAAAAATTACAGATATAGCAAAACAAATGAAAAATAAAATAGAATGACTCAATACAGCTTGTCCAGCATACATCAAGTCTCTGGAATCCTCGAGATCTTGACATGCTTGTGCACCCACTTTAGACGGGTTGCACGCTAACACTCTCAGTTTAGCAGCTACAATGAAGATTTGGTTTAAAAGGGGTGTAAATAACATCTTTTCAAGTCAATTTGGCATCTTGGTGCTTCCTGAAACTTGAATAACGCTGAACGAGCTGCATGGAGCCGTTTCATCCTCAAACATTTTTTAGTCCCCCATCTACTTTAGTCGTTCAAGAGAATGCTGCAACGCTGTTTTGCTGCGAAGCTCCAGAAATGTTTTGTAGACTACGAAACTCGGGTGAAGATTTGGCTACATTTTCATTTTGAAGTGAACTTAGCCTTTAAGGCCATTAACTAAACTAGATAAATAAATAATTTTGCTTATTGGTGCATTCATAACAACCTGACTTAAACACAGCAGACAGTACCTGAGTGTAAAAGTTCAAGCACCACCACTGAGTTGCTAGAAATGAGTGTCGAGTGGCGGGAGAGTCTGCGAGTCTTGTTCATTATCACGGCCTACACCAAGCACAATGAACCATATTTTTCTATCCTACAACTAATTGTTAAATGGTCAAATTAACGTCCAGATTATCCCTGTAAGATTGAGATGAGAACAGCTCCGAATACATCTTTATGAGCAACCTTGTAAACTGTCCGTTAACACTGATTAGCTTCGTTTTTTTCATTCCAAACATGAATAAATAACCAACAGAAAGAAGCGCTCACTTAAGATGATCACATTTCCAGACGGAGCTGTTGCACACTGCAAAGTCTTAACAAAAGGTGTGTAGTAAATTCCCTGGAGTCTAACCAGATGAAGCTCTGCCAACTGAAGCATTGTTCCAATCTAAAATGATTGACTGACACCGTGCAGGACTTCTGCTTCTTCCTCCGTGTTCAAACCCTCAAATAATTGCTAATTAAATTTTAACACGTTAGCACTAAGATTTGGCCGACACCGGAGAGATCAAAGCAGGAGATGGATCTTTATGTGAAGACAGATGGCCGGCAGGAGTTGCTCATCCCGCGCACTGTCACACCTACTTTGTTGAATTACTGCTGGTCTCACATGTCAGGATTCAATTATGGCGGAGGCAACTGTGCATACTGTTGTCCATACAGTTTCTCCATCTGTTTGTACTTTCACGGTGCCAGCAGGTCTGCACCGAAAGTAAACTTGTTAAAGGAAAAGAAGTAGTGGTGAAACAGAAAATTAAACAATTTTTGTTAATCAGTTAATCCCATTCACAGATCCAAGCCTTTTGAAGCCAGTTTGAAGATGTCACCATGGGTTCAAGGATACTGAAGATGATGAGGAAATAAAGAGTTTTAAAAATAGCTTTTTTACTCTTTTTAAAAAAGTCAGAAATTTGAGCTAAAAGTCAGAATTTTGAGAGAAAAAACTCAGAATTCTGAAAAAAAAGTCAAACTCAAGTTTTATTTTTATCTACAGCGACCTGAATCCTCTTAGGCTTTTTGAACTCCTGAATTCTGAGCTTAAAGTCAGAAAGTGGCCCTAATCCTCTTAATAATGAATTAATAATGACCAAAACCATCTTGCTGTGAAGTCATAACAAAAACAACCATTTCTGGCAGAAAATATCAAGATTGCCAGGCGCCGACCATAACAGCGGAGATTCCAGATGGAGAGCGAGTTATATACAATATAAACGAAAATGTCTTCAGCTACTGCAACTAGGCCAGGAATCACTGGTATGCGTCTCAACACATCTTTCTTGGAACGCACTCTCACGCAGATGTCCTCTCCTCTTGTTCGTCTGCAGCGCACACATGGAGCACTGTGAGTGCAGGGGGTCACAGGCATCCTCTCCACAGCACATCAAACAAACAAATTCTCATTGGCAGGAGAACCCCACCACAGAAATCTGACCACACAAAATATGCAGTCATGGCCAATCTTTCTCAGCCAGCGAGTTTATTTATACCATGTCCTCACACTGGCTGAGAAACGATTCGGACTTGTCGCCCGTGGAGCAAATCCTGTGGTCTTCTGGCTCCCGTAATGGACGGAATTATATCCACTTTTACCTGAAAGGAGCTTAATCTAAGTGCATATGAACACATACTGTACAAACACAGGCAAACTATCTCAGCCCCCCTGCATCTATTGTTGGACTCGCTGTCGATTCGCTGTGTTGAAATAGATTCAGGTCTTTGATGTATCATTGTTGTCAGTGCTAACCAAATCACTGCTGTGCATGAAAGGAACCCCCTCGAGTCTCCGAAAGAGACAGCAGACTTTTTCTTCCACTACCTCTTCTCAGAGCCACATATCCACAGCGTTAAGAGCGAAAAAGAAGAAAACATGGCTGCATGTTTAACGGGGCTTTTGTGCTCCTTAGCTCCACTTTTATTTTGCTGTTTTCGAACAAAAGGAATTTCTTTCTTGTCATTGTCTTTTTTTTTTTTACTTTCCTCCGCGTCTTTTACGCTCACAGCCCCTTTGTTACTACAACAGTGTGTTTGAAATGTATCTTACAGAATTGAAAGCGCTCACGTATTCCCGTCTGAGTGGCTTCTTTTGCCTTGTTCTGTTTGTGCTTTCACACACGACAATAGGGCTGACAAATGGTGATACCTCAAAAGCCTCCTCAAAATGACATGACCGATTTTCCACCTCATTTCACCGCAACAAACTGCAATACCGGGGCATTGTCGCCGCTCGCTCTTTGAGTGGCACACTCAGTTCTGTGATCCCAGTAGACATTTTGCTTTAACCCTGCTTCAGCTCTGTGCTTTGTCTCCCCTCCTGCTCTCATCCCCCATCGTCCACGAGCCAGAGCAGAAGTGATAGTAGCCAGTGAGTGTATTGAATTGTATGGTAATGCTGCTGAGAAAAGGGCACACGGTGCAGTTATGATTCTAATGAGACATGGAGGAAGCAGGGCTGACCTCTCCAACCAGTGGGCTGCAGACATTCATCATCCCAAACACACGCTGGTTGAAAGGAGGGGGTGAGGGTGAGGGAGAACGAACTGCCCTCTGTTGGGAGCGGCGCAACACTGCAGGAGAGTCGGAGGATTAAGTTAAAGAGGAGGGAGGAGAGGACATGAAGCAAACAGAGCAAAGACACAATAATAAAGACAACAGAGTAAGAGACAGCTTGAATAAGGGATGAAGCGGAGTCGTATTGTTGTGTTCAGCACAAAAACCCCGATTGTTTGCAGCTTCATTGCAAGGCACGACTGTCTGTTGCAGATAATTGATTTGGCTGTAATTGTACACCATAAGCGCAAAACCACATAATCACTGCAGTCACTACCCCTGAGCCCAGCATGTTGTCGGCGAGCGGAGGATGTCCCACTGCGGCTGTCTGAGGCAGAAACCTGGAAAAGAGGCTGATGGATGGACTCGAGCTGCAGCGAGAGACTGATGCTCACAGTCCACAGCCGCACATACGACTAAAAGTAGGGATTTCTAGCAAATCTGCTACAGAGCCACCACCTACAGTAAGGGATGTTCGCTCTCAGTAGTTGCTCGGTTTTGCTTTTGATGCGTAACTTTGATGAGATGGAAACAGATTTCAAAGAGCGAAAAACAAGCTTAGAAATTTCCGAGCGGCGCCTCACATTAAAGGATGGTTAAAGAAATGCAAGCACCGTGTTTCTAATTTTGCAGCCATGTCGGGTTGTTTTTTTTTTCTTGGTTATGTCATCACAACTCATTTTGCGGTATTATTATGAATGTTTTCATGAATCCCCTCGCAGTTATTTCCCAGCAATGCAAAGTAGGAAAGCATGATATATGTTGCAATATGGAAAAAATACGAGAATAGCTGTATTTGGAAGTAATTAATCAGTGTAGAATGATTGGGGTGAGTTGTAGGGGAGCGCATTTTATCAAACAACCAAAGTAGACCCTGCTTTGTTTGATTCATCAGTAAAGAATGCTTGTGATTGGTGCCTGCATGTTACTCACATCACCAGATTCCAATGTATGCAAGAGCCCTTAAACCTGAAATCAAATGAGATGGCATGCCTCTTCCTTTTGTGTCGTGCAGAAAGAAGTTGTAGCATGATGCGTTTGAGATCATTTGGCTTGCTTGACATTGCACATCCAGTGATGTGACTACTGAGCATGCACACATTGTGATTTTGATGCTGTAACAATGAATCATGCTGCGCTAATGTTAATATAGAACTGTTTATCATTTTGATTTTGATCAGCTGAATCATTTGGAGTACAGGCATCTTTGCAAAAGTTGTAGTCTGAATTGTTTCCCCCAACAGTCAGAAGCTCTGACTGTAGTTCTGTATTTTGATGTCATTGATGTATCTGAGTTTGAACACATTGTGTTTTTTTACGTTTTTCTGAATTTGTTAATGCAAAACTAAGCCTGCAGATGACCTGTGACTGCCCCTGTTAGCTGGAAAACACAGTGGATCCACATCATATAGTCTTATATGGTCCAAGTTCAAATGAATAGCAGTATCTCTGAAAATGAATGCTTAACACAAGTTAACCCAACACAAGAAAAATCCAGGCACTTGACAAATGCCATTTTGTGACGTCAAAATACCCCCTCCCGAGAGTAACAGGAGCAAAAACTCACTATAGGTCATTATTTGCTTATTTACACAAACTTTATGCACATAAAAACGTTAAAAACAAGTGCTTAGGTGGAAAATCGGCCAATACAACGAGCAAATTGCATAAAATGTAGCAAATTTGCATAATTTCCAAGCTCAAACATAAGTGCAAAGAAGAATTCTGAATACTGAATACTAAAGAACAGCTGCGTACTCTAGTTTTAACAAACATTATTCATACAGGAACATATATTGCATTTGTTGGTTACTAATTTTAGCTGTGGATTACTACGCAGTTGGCTCCTTTCTGAGCAATAAAGGCAGCAGGATGGTGTGGTCCATGCAGCATCATCTGAAAGAAGACTAGATTTGACAGATTTGTTAAAAATAATAACTTTTGACCTCATTAACTTCCACCATCCTAACCACCTATCCTTTAGTGTAAGTTGAAAAATACAAACAAATGTTTTCATTCGTCACACATACTGTAGGCACGCCTCCTCACACCCAAGCACCTTAAATGCTGTTTTGCTTATAACACAGTACACAAGTCTTACTATATTTATCTTTTGATAGTGTGTGTTGGGTCAATTCCAAACATGGTATTGAAAATTGATAGTTTTCAAGGTATTGTATCAAAGTTAGAAATTTCATTATCGCGACAACACCAGCAAGAAGTGTTATTCAAGTGGTGGATTTTCCACAATGTGAAAAGTATCACCACTGACCGTGCTGCGCTACACCTCAGTCTACCTGTATACTTCCTCTATGTTCACACAGAACTGTATTCCAACAGCTCCTCGCTGGTGTTTTGAAAAATATTAAGTATAGTTCAGAACACTACCATCAGCTTTTCCGCCTGAACCGGGATTGCTATTCAAGCTCTTTTCGTCCACACTTATTTTAGGCTCCCAAAACTGTTCTCCCTCAGACTTCTCTACCAGAGTGGATCCTTAAATCTGCACTTTGAAGTGAGGCGAGCGTCTGAAGTGCGAACACATGAGGGGGAGTTGGGGGAGTTTTAAATACAGGCTTGGCCAAAATATGTTCAAGGAAAACCTTGGATCTTACCCCACCCCACCACCAGCACCCCCCCTCCTCATGCTCAATTTGGGCTCTCTCCAGCCTCGTTTTAATTGTGTGACAAGCAAACAACAAACACACTGGGCAGGACCGACATACATTCAAAAAGAGCCTCAGACACATACATCTACTGCCTCCATGAATATGTTAATTCAGCTTTTTGTGGGACACTTTCTAGTTTCCTAAGTGTGAATTATATTCCTATAAGACGTGCTGTCTTATAGGAAGCACGTACAGTTTATCTGTGGGCTCTTACTGGAAAAGGTGTTGCATCAAGTTCTGACTGTGACGGAGAACACCTGGCGCAGAGGCAGCAGCTTGATCAAAGCTAGCACTCAGCAAATGAAATAAGTTTGGAGGATTTTGTTTCGCATTCATTGTTTTTTTTTTCTGCTTTGTTTGCATCTCCATCAGCTGAGAGGAAATTATTCGCCCGGCTCGGGCAATCTCTGCTCCAAGAGAAGCTCCGTATTGCAAGAATAAATTGCTTTTCTTTTTTTCTTGCCAACATTGTGTTTCTGTGCAGATGTGAGAATGAATTTCAATAGCGCCGCGATTAGTTTCATATGAGATTGTGAGATTAAGGATACCTTGCTTACATTTTGGGAAAAGATAGCGTATCCGTATGCATCATCTGCTTCCATGATGTTTGTGTTTTCTTTGCGCCTGATTAGAATGTGCAATTAATTCTCAATCGCTGTTTATCAGTCCCTCTAACACCAAACGCTCCTGTTAATGGATGATAAAGACCAATGTCTGCTCTGTATTAGCTCACATCCCAATCTTCTTCCCTGTCTCTGCTCCATTTTTTCCTCAACCCTTTCCACCCTCTCTTCATTTACAGTCTCACTGACTCTCGTGTTCGCATTATTCCCTGGTCTTGTTTGGCTTTTTCCTTCTTCCTTTACCTCATTTATTTCCCTGCTACTCCCTCATCCCTTTTGACTCCCACCTTATTTCCGTCTTGTTATCCTCTCCAATTGCCACCTATCTGTCTCTGCCTCTCCCCCCCCACCCCCGTTTCCTGCCCTCCTCTTTTATCTAAATCCACTCCTGACACACATCTTCTCTCCTTGCAGAGTGGAGGCAGCAGGCTACCAGCGAGTGCTGCAGGTGGACCTGGAGGTGAACGGGCTAATGGTGATTCAGGGAGGGAGGGAGGTGACATGGCAGGTGGAGTACCCGCTCACCAGAACCCTGACCAGCGAGGTGCCGACCATCATCCGCCTGGCGCCGCAGGACCTCGGGGGCATTGTACCTCTAGCTATGGTGAGGAGTGGGGGGAGGGGGGAGCTGTGGAAGTTGGATGCTTGTTTGTGTGCAGATATGTGGGCGTCTAAAAGTGTTGACATCACTCATTGTAGCACTTAAAAGTTTGTATTAATGCAGGATTACGCCATCAAGAATGTGGTTTTCAAGATACTGAGTACTGAATATTGCACCAGTGGTCCATCTGTTCGAATTCTAACTCAACAACATGCATTTTTACATAAACTTCAACCTTTTCGGGTCCGCCAGAGACCAATTAGAAAGGAACGAATGGGAAACTTTACCTGACAATTCAAGCATAAGTCATTTTGTTTTTCAAATAAAAAAGTACTAATACCAAACTAAAAAAGCACTCCATTAAAAGCCAGTGGTCATATTAATTAAGTAGAAGTATGGAAGTTTATAAGGTAAATGTATTAAAAGTATTAAAGGGAAAAATAGCTCCCCTGACTGACAAAGTGCTCATAGTCATCATTTATTCATCATTACCCGTGCATTAATGTGTAAGCAGCAATTTACTGTCGTATTTGGCTGAGATGCAACAAATTTTACAGTTTTTACAGCAATAGGACTGCAACTAATGAGTATTTTCATTTTGGATTAATCTCCTGATTATTCACTCAATTCACTGATTGATTGTTTGCAATTCATAGTGCTTTGTTTGTAAAAATAAAATGTTCCAAGCAGTGGAAAAAATGCATTTCAGCATGAAAATGGTTTAAACAATTATTCAAAGACTGACGAATTAATTCATTGATTCAGCTGTACTTGCATTTATCATCAGGTAGTTTAATCTGTAACAAAGCATCTTATTCTTTAAGATTTTCATATGTTTTAAATGTGTATCTTACTTTGTATTCACTAAAGCTGTCAAATAATGTAACAGAGTATAGTACAATATTCCCCTTTGAATTGTAGTGAGATATAAAGTGGAGAATGAGTTTCATTGGAGTGGAAAAAGAAACATTTAATTAAAGTACCTCAAATTCGTACGAATGTACAGTACTACAGTACTACAGTACACTAGTTGTGTACAGGACACAACTAACTCTGGTGTCGAAATCAAAAATAATTTAAGGAAATAAATAAATGGCTCAATGAATAAATAAATAAATACATTTGCCATTCAATACAACTGAAAATAAATGAAGGTATTAATTAATTTATAAAAATGTGACATAAATTGATTGACAGCCCCCTCGTTTGCATAATGAGGCAAAGACGCATAAAAAAGTAAAAAGAAGTACAAGAATCAATAAGTTTGTGGAGGAGAATGTAAAGGGAAAAATGTTAAAATGATTAAATTTAATGAGAAAGTAAATAAATAGTTGAATTAATACAAAGGCAAATAAATACAGTGGCAAATTAAAGCAGAAATATCGGTTTATATCACATTGAATAAATTAGTAAATGCCAACATTTAGTTACAATTTTATTTTTTGGTGCATTTAATGACACATTTATTTATTTATACAGGGATTTATATATTTATTTTTCCTATTTTTTACTTGTTTTTTTATTTTGGCAGTTTCAATCCTCCATACCAGGTTCTGAGAGGACCTTTTTAGTCAGTCCAGCCAGTAGAAGTATTTGCTGTCCTTCGTTCCTTTGGCTCCATTTAAGCACACCGGTTTAGAAATGTAAAATGACAGTGCTTAATTAAAGTTCCAGCTGAGTATTCGAGGTCCTTGTGGGGGGGAAATGTGTAGTGGCCATTTTAACACAAAGTGCACCAGGAAAATGATCCTAAAAGCATCTGAGGGTTTTTATGGCCAAACACTGGAATGCTCTTGACTGGCTGAGTTAGTCAGCTGTCCTAAATCCAACCGAGCGTGTTTTTCACTCGATGAAGACGAGACTGAGGGCTAAAAGCAAAAAACAAAGCATCACCAGAGAAGACACCAATGTCTTCTGATGTCTAGCAGTCACAGGCTTCACAACTCATTGATGTGAATGTAAAAACCCTCAAATTGAAGCAGAGACTCACTCGTTTCATGTCAAACCCAGTGTGTTACTGGAGTACTGAGCCGACACATTAAGAAATCTGTCCTGATACTTTCTAACTACAGAACTGTCAAAGCAATAGAAAGCAGTGGGGGAAATGAGTTAAACCACAGATTAAAATACGCCCACATTACGTCCTACAGTATATTGCCAAGAATGATAGTATGACTGTTACTATGCTGTTTTTTGTTTTTCCCCACCTGTAGGAGTGCAAACACTAAAAACATTAATCCAAGGAGTAAAAAAAGATGTTGAACAATCAGTGTTTTCCAGAAATGTCTACTGAAGTTAGCATGCTAACCAGCTAGTCCTGGCCCATCCTGGTCCAAAGCTCCTGAGCTAGCTAGTGGTGTAAACATTGGCTGCACGGCTAACTGAGCTAACTAGTTAAGGCACCTACTGTAAGCAGCAGTTAGCAGTTACTCTGATGATATGCTGCAGGAATTTGACAGGTGGCCAACTCTTACATATTGCACCTTAGAGCATATTATACTACATATTTGATACCGATCACATAAGACTTACAATGGAAAAGATTGTGACAAGGACGAGTGATTGATTGATTGATTGATAAATAAATAAATAAATACATGAATACATAATAGAATAAATTATCATTATCAATTTGTCCCTTACAGAAGCCAAACTCAAGTGTTTTTCACACAAAGCTTGTCCTTTTTAATTGCCAGTAATCTGGTTAATACAGCTCTCAGACTGTGTGGACTTAGAAGTTAATTGAGTTTGGGTTTAGAAAGTCCAAACATGGATGAATTGGCAAGTGGCTTCAGATTGCTAATTGTGTTATTATAATGACTGTGTAAATTGTTTTTTTCCAAAATGAAAGGAATTCGGTATGCTGCAAAGAGATAAGAATAGTTTTAATTTTCCTCGTTGATAATGGCCACGTAGAAAATCAAATGCCTTGGAGCACTCCATAAACTTTCATTAAGGCAATTTGGTGAGGCAGCAGTTCACTGTTGATTTATGGTTTCTGGCCAGCAGAGTAGCCTTGAGACTCTGACTATATATTTCTCAACTTTTAATGTCTTTTGTAAAAGTGAACAACTTCCTTTGTCAATGCTGGAATTGCTTTTTTACTTAATAATTAGAGAAACCAAGAATTGTGTGCCTCTCACCAGAGAGTGATAGTTCAAAGAGAAAAGTCTTGTCTGACTGTTGAGACCCATCATCTGGGGGTTTGTGTTGGTTAACATGCAGTTCAGTGCCATCTGAAATACATCGAAGTTTCATCTGAAATGAATTGGGAGCCCACGAAGGAGTACAGGAGTCTTTTGATGTGGGAAGATTCTGCATTGTGAAAAAATGAATTGCATTCATTCAATGATGGAGAATTTAAATTTAACTTTTGCCTTGAAGTTTGTCCAACTCTTCAGTTAACTTTCTCCAAGTAAGATTCATGAATTAATTTTTTTTAAACTTGATTTTTTTTCCTTTTATTCTTTGTGACTTTTGGCCAAGAAAAGTAACTTTGCTTTCTTCCTTGTGAAGTGAAAGTATCTTATAATCTTCGAAATGTATGCCAATTAGCATATTTCTAATTAGGTAATGCGTCATTTGCCTATTAAATACTAACATAAGTCCAAAGTCCCTGCCAGATGAAGCTCCTCTCTCCCACAGAAAACAGTGTTTCTAAAACGCCTCGTCAGTAGTCCTGCCTATAATTCAGTGACTTTGTGACATCACACTACATCACCATGTCACACATTTGCATAATGAATGCCTCGTGGCTAGTTAGCACAGCTGCTCTGTTGTTGTCAGTGGTGCTGGGTCAGGCATGTGTGAGCTGACCAATGAGAACAGCTTGGGTATTCAGAAGGGGGGCCTTAAAGGGGCAGGAGCAAAAACAGGGTCTCAGACAGAAGGCACACTGGACAGTATGAGAAAACTCTTTTGTTTTTTTTAAACATATTCTTGTAGTAACCAAACCAAAATTATTAACGTGGAAATTAGCATAATATGTCTCCCTTAGTAGCAGGTAAGCCAACAATTACTTTGATTAAACAGGACATTAGTAATTGGCATGAATCTCCACCTTTGCAGCAGAACCCGTAGGTAGACAGCGATCATTGCTGGCACTCAACAGCACTCGTCTGTGTACAGACTGCCAGACACCTCTGTTCAATAAAACTCTCATCCTGCTCTGATGGCTTTTGGCCTACACTCCTACAGAGAAGCACACACATGCACACTCTCATACAGTCTGCCAAACATGAAATACAGACTCCTCGCTGTCCAAATTTGACAGCTGCTGTAAACTGAAACTTTAAACTCTAGGATTGCTGACAAGTATCCTAATTGCACGAACGGAGAAACCTGAAGGTAAAAAACCAAATAGGGAAGAAGACAGTGTCCAAATGAACTGTTATCATAGTTATATCTCTTAAACTCAGTCATTCATCCTCCTGCAATCACTGCGTAAAAGCAGAAAAAGATCTGAGATATTAAAGCTGCAGCAATGGCTGAAACCTATCATTTCTTCCAGGCCATTTTCCAGGATAAAAGAACAGAGCAATTTGTATTGTTGTTCTATTGATTACTCACAATATTCTATCTTTTATGTCTAGACATTGTATTTTAAAATGCGAGATCAATCCCAAGAAGGCAGCACAAACGTTTGTCTGAACAAGTCAGTCTAACATTCAGTTTAAACTTTAATTGTTCTGAAAACTAGAGAACTCGACAATTCTGGTACTGCAGATTAGATAACAGCACTTGTTTCTCAAAGCAGTTTCCCCTGTTGAAGGAATATTTAATGCATCAATATCCTCAAACAGGAAACGATTGATTTTAAGAAGAATACATTTTTTAGGACGAGGAGATTTGATCGTACGCTTAGATCAATTCTTGCTGTGTATTTTTGTGAGACTCTGTTACCGCCAGTGGTTCTCTGGTACTCTTAAACAGCTCAAAAGATCTGCAAACTGCAAACGAGAAGCTAAGAGCAAGTTGTCTGTAGTTGCAGAGGCACACAGCCCCCCCTCTGAACTCGAGAGGTCTTGTACATTGCTGAGATATTATAAACTCACTGAACTCAAGTTGTGAATTCTCATTTTCACAAAGACAAATGCCTGCACATTGTTTGTACGTTCCCTAATGATCTACCGTCGGCCATTGTTGGGCCATAGTGTCTGTGGCTCTAGTCCAGGATTGCCCAAAGTGGGTCCTTACTCTTAAATTACTCTGCGAATAATCTATCCCTCTTTATTGCTTATTTTTTCATAATCAAGTCAGTCAGCTGAGGTAAAACCTTAAGTTTTAAGTTTCAGTTTTTTCGGTGTGGTGTGTCCCACAACATTGGCGCTGGACGGCGGTGCAGAATTGGCGGTGGCTTGTCTGTGAGAGAAATCACTCTGATTGGCTGTTTGGGTAAGCGGATCAGTGCACGAAAAGAGGAACAGAAAAAGATAGGGAAAGCCCCTTGAGTCTGTTGCAGTAGTATCCATTATGTCTCCTTATATTTCTCCTCTGCCTCTTCACCAGTACCATTTGCAACCTTATATCAAACATACAGTATTCTTGATTAGAAGCGGCTACATTAGCGAGAAATGCTGCTTTATCATAACAATCGTTTATATATCCACAGAGAGGTATTTCGTACGAGCTTGTTGCCTGCCGGCTGTAGTCTTAACGGTGTGTTCAAGTGTTGCTTGAGACGTGAGGCGACACAACAGTCGACCTTCGTCGCAGCTAGTTCTTTGACATCCGGGCCTTTTAGAGAGAGACGATTGTGCAACCCCAAACCAACAACGTAGACTGGATGAGAGACAATGAAAGCAGTTTCACGAACAAGCTTGAAAGGGAGCACATGCAGAGAACATGCCAACTGAGAGTAGCTGCTTTCACTGCGTCCTCCGATGAATTTTTGATCTTTTATCGTGCCTCGCTGTGCCTCTCTGTTCGCTCATTAGAGGAGACAGACAGTGTGGCCCCCATAGCTCTTTACAGTACATCCCAAATGCTATCATTAGCATTTTATTCATAGCCTCTGAAACTCACTCTGTTTCAAACGCAATAACATTAGCTTTGTTCTCACAGTCCCATAGTATTATAATCAGGGCCATTAGCAGGAAGCTCAACATTAGCTTGTTTTTTGGTCACGGGCGAGCGCCTTTGTCTAGAATAATTAGAGTTTGGCCAAATGCAGCTTTTCTCCATATTGACTTCATTCCAGCACTTGACAGATAGTGACAGGCGGAGGCAACAGCAGAATTAGCAAGACGTCGTGTCCTCTGCAGGGAAGGGGGAACAGATAAGTCAAAGAAGAAGCGCCCCTCATATCTGTAATTTACACACAGTGCTATCTCAACATCAGGACCAGCCAGCAGTATTCAAGCAGGCCGCCATCAGTCACACTGTCACGCTGTCAGGAACTGTATTTGGAAATGGCCTGGCAGAGCGCTAATAGGTTGTGCAGCGAGGCTATCCAGCGGCATTCTAAGTGTCCTCAAGGCAGCATTAGCCATCTGCATACAGCCATAATGCCCCTTATAGCTTAATTAAGTCCTCTTGTGTATATACGGGCCTCTAATTCACTGCACTATCTTTCTCCTGTGCATTTTGACAACATTAATTCTCCCTTTTGCTCTCACCCCTGGTGGATTCTGCCTTATGCGCCAGACTTGTTTTTCCGCCCAGGGGCAAGATATGTAAATGATGCTTACACTTCAAAAACACATGCATACTGTACACCTCGCGCCACACATAAACTGTTATTTGTTAAAGAAGATTGTATAGTGTGCGCAAAAATGTTTTCCCATGCATTTACTAGTTACCTGTTTAGAAATGTTGCAGGTAGCGTAATCTAAGTATCACAATATTGAAGTAATGTAAGTGGATTACCTCAAAACCAAACATGTGCAAAAAAAAAAAGACAAGTGAAAAGAAATATCTATAAGATTACTTTAATTTCATCTTAATATCAGTGATGGAATTCAACTAAGTAAATGTACTCAAGTACTATACTTAAGTACAAGGAACTTTACTTGAGTTTTTCAATTGTATGCTACTTTATACTTCCATTACACTACATATGGAGTCAAATGTTGTACTTTCTACTCTGCTACATTTATTTGATCACTTTATTTACTAGTTACAGTACTTTGCAGATTACATGCTGCATCAGAGCCAAAGTAGCACATTTTTGGAATTATTTTGTTTTATCCACAATTGGGTAAAAAACACTGATACATATTTTGATGTGAAAGTACATGTATTGGCAGAAAATTACTTTTAATACTTAAGTACATGTCATATCAGATACTTCAAGACTTTTGCTCAAATACTATTCGTATGAGTGACTTTTAATTTTACTACTTTTGGGTACCTTTAACAACACTGCTTAATATTGAGTGTGTCTTCTGTAAGAACACACACTTGTGTATTTGGTTTCACTCCAAACCAGAGTGATGTTGTGTGAGACTCATGAAGCGTAATTGTAACTGTAATCCTCTAAGTAATCAGCTTTACTGGATGTATCAGTGATCTAATAACATCTTTTTTTCTATAACTGCGCTGGAATATGGTTACCTTTTTTTTTGTATCTTAATTACGTAATCCCATTACATGTATCCCATTACTCCCCAAGCCTGGTGGTGTGAAAGTGTGAACCTCACACATACAGTTTTCTCTAGCTGCGGGTGCAATGAGGAAGTGTACATGAAATACAAGGTAGTAAAACATTGTTTTGGTTTTTTTTGCCAATTTCACAGATTGTGTTGTTCTTATCTTGCGGTCTAGTGTTTTATGTAAAATGTTTCTCAGAGGCGCATTTATCAACTAAACTTAAATTATTCATGAATGATGAGTAATGAACTTTGTTGTTCTTCTTATTTACATGCGAGCCATCATCTCCCTCTTTTCATTTGATCCTGAATCGTCGAGCACTCTGTAAAGTCTGCTTTGATATGAGCTCTATAGATTAGTCATCCATTAGCCTGCTTATGTATGACTGAGATATGACCTATGATGGTTTACAAGTACATGTGAGAAATTAGCAGTACAAGCACTATAGATAGCCACAGCCGTGCGTAATCACAGCAGCCCTGATGCTCTGATGCTGTTGGTTAAATTTCCCTTCTCTGTTCTCCTAACTGACTGGTCTAATGAGTGGTGGGGAGTGGCAATTATCGATATGCAGATGCTGAAGGGCATGTCTACATCCATTTATGGATAATTGTGGGAGTGGGAATGAGGTCCATTTCTACATTGATTCAGATTTATAAAACAAATAGAGGCGTACGTCCGACTTGATGAGAAGAATCCGCGTGTATTGTCTTCGTGCGTACACACAGTTTTAGTCTTGAGTGTACACAGAATAATGCATCCGGCCCCTCGTCTTGATTATATCATACTGCAAGTCTGCGAGAGAGACAGAAATAAAGGCAGACAGATAAACAGAGTGAGAGATCAAAACAAGGAAACTGTTTCTTTTAGGGTTATTTATTTTACTCTAGAAAGCTTTGGTTTTATTTTCCCTCTCAGTTATAACCATGGTGGCATTAGAGCCAGACTGTGACTGGAGTTTTTAAGGCTGATAACACCAATAGCTGTTCAGCATAAATAAATAAAGCAGGATTCCTCGGACAAACTTTTTAATGGTGACTCTGTTCCTGCCTCGAGTATTTATTTGGTATTTCTATACAGCTTTTCTGACTACTTCCTAATTAGTTATTGACCATCATTTCCACCTATATCGATCGGCTGTAACTGACGTCAGTTTCATTATTGATTAATCTGCTTATTATTTCCTCAATTGTTTGGCCTTTTAAATGTGAAAAATCCAATTTCCCAGAGTCAAGATGATATTGTCGCAGAAAGCAGCTTTACCCTACAGCGGAGAAGCTGTAACATCAAATGAATAATTATTCAATTGATTGTTCAATTATGAAAAATAGTCCCCTTAATCTTTATATTGATTTACATATCGATACATCAATAAAGTGGTTTCAGCTCCATATGTCAGTGTGTTTGTAATAAGCCAAAATCCTGTTAAAGATTCTCAAAGGCAGCAACTGTGGGAAAGTCAGTGTATTTAATGATTTTTTTGGCTTTGGGGCAAACAGAAACAATCCATAAACAAAACTCTAATATTTTAGTCACTTTTAAAAGCAACATTATGTAACTTGTTGACCATAAAATAACAACTTCAAAAAGATTTTGATGGTACAGTGTCTTGTAATAGGGTGAATGTTATCTCTGTCTCAGCCAGAGTAGGATCACAGCATTGCATTCATGCTTACTTCAACATACAAGTTTCAACTCATAACATTGTTATGACGTCATGAGTTTTGTTTGTAGTTGGCACCTACTTTACATCTGACAAATTGTTACAGACCTGGGATTTGTATTTACAACAGTGGTGTTGCACTCAGAAACTGTGGGGGGCGCAACATTTCACGTCAGTGTCATTTTCTACATAATGTTGCTTTAAGTTGATATGGCAAACAGATTACTCTTTAAGAGTAATCTGCATATCCAGCAAATACAGAGCAACATTGGTTGTATTATTGTTATATTCCTTTGAAGAGTGTCAAAGATGGCCATTATTCATATTTCTTTTAGCTCTATTTTTGGTCTCCACCAACTCCCGAGGAAAATCTCTTCAGCACCAACATGTTCAGGTGGTCACTAACACTGTCACATTTATCTAAAAGAAGTTATAGCTCCGTAGAGCTGATGGAAACTGTAGAGTCGAGTGATAGTTTTCACATTAAACACTTGATCATTTGATCAATTGTTATAAACAATATTAAATATAGCAGCTTTCATGTGTGCCTGAAGCCAGGAAATGTCTGCTCATCTATACTGCTTTGCATTGAGGTTACATTAATGCTTATTCTATCAGACCATGCCAAAGGAGCACCATCATATAAGGTATATCTAATCAAATAGAATGAGATAAGTAGATCATAAAGTAAGGAGCATGTCAGCATGCAGCTCCTGTGACGCCAGAGGAGATGTTTATTGTAACTATATGATATATATTATAATTGTGTAAAACCACAACCAAATGTATCTGTTGGACTCTGGCCTGCATACATTAGAAACAAGAAACTTGCCCCTCTTGCTCAAAGACCTCGCCAAGCTGCCTTTAAGATAACCCTCACTTGCTTCACAGCGGTTGCTCTGTGGACGCAGTAGGAGTCATGACATTGTTTTAGTGTGAATGTCTCTAACTGTGAGTATGAGGCCATGTTGCACAGAAAGACTAAAACTCCCTTGATGAATAACACCCATTGTCGTAGATACTCACACACGGACTTTAATTCACTCCTGTCACCCAACATCTCTCTCCTCCCTCTCTCAGGGAGCTTCTATGTGTGTCAGTCAGGCTTTACTTTGAAGCTAAGCCTGTCCATTCTGTAATTTGTTGTTGTGCGTTTGTTTACTTTTTGCTGGCTTGCCTCCCCTCACCCTTTCCCGACTCTGTCAGTCTGGCTTGAGAGTCTTTTATTTGGCCAGCTATGAGACCAGAGTCCAGCACTGCGCAGCTCTGTTGGCTTATTTTAATCAAATGGGCTCCAGAAGCAGGAGAGGGGTCCTCAGAATATGGAAAGGCATTAACCAAGAGCGGCCGTTTTACCACTGCTGACTTTGGCTTTTCCCCGCTTAATGTTAAAGAGTGAGAAAGTATGAGGAGCGGGAAAACAACGGAGGCTTAATATTTAATCTCGCTAAAAGTATTTAGTGCTCACAGTTCACAATAACCAAATCCAACAGATTGTCAGGCCAACAGGTTATGTTATAAATCAATATCTAATTAATGAGGAGAGTATAAATCACAGCAGGTCTTGAGTTAATAATCAATGGTGGTATTTCTTACTCCTGGTCATGGCAGAGTGCCCCCAAACTGCCCCCCAACTCTTTATTTGCTAATAGTGCAATTATAGCTGCTTTGCCGATTGTGTTAAATCAGTGCAGGCGGAGAAGTTGATTATTCAGCGAAAACACACTTCAGACTCAACTAACATTCTCTTTCTTTGTTAGTGTGCAGCGTAGTTGCAAGGAGACAGCATGATCTTAGTAAATGATCTGGTACAGAGTTAGTTCTGTCTTCTCTGACCTCTCTTGAGTGAACATTTTCTCAAACCTGGTAATTAAAAAGTTTCACCAGCTGCTCCTGAAACGACTCAAATCTTCCTCACTCACGGACAAAAAGTCATTTTCCATCTTCTCGCCCGCTATCGCCTCTCTCGTCATTTCGCTTATCAGCACCTCACTCTGGCGTCTCTTTGACTTCGACATCACGGTGAGGAATAACTGCTGCATTTTCTCTCCAAAGCTACAAAACATAATAAGATTTCATTATATGAACACTGCTCTCTCTGCTGTTGTATCACCATTTCCAAAAAGAACAAGTAATGTTAAAAAATTGTTGATACTTCCTGCATTTTGCTTTCATTCAATCTCCTGCTATGGGCTGTGAGATGCTCCAGTGTTTGCGAGTGGCGGGGAGATAGCCTACTGTGGAGGTGCTGGAGGGAATAGACCTTTTATTTATAATTGATATGAACTGAATAGCTGAGAGTGCTGCAGTGGCAATATAGATCGTACTCACAGGCGCTGTAGGCCAACACAGTACAGGACCTGTGAGCTTCCCCGTCAATCTCAGCCATTTAAAGAATATTTGAGCTCCGGTTCTCCATAAGTCAGAAGCATCTGTTCGTTCAATGAATAATAAATATCAGGCCAGTGTTAAGCAGTTTTGAGGGGCCTAAACATATCTCAGATGTCTCCTTCCCCTCTTCATCTTTTCCTTTTGAATAGATCATTTGTCATTAGTCTTTTCTCGGCTTACAGTACACCTTCTCTACTACAGTACAGCGTGTACTGTAGAAATACATGGCACACACATAAGGTAGTTATGTGATTCTGTTGTTTATTACTGTGCATTGCCTTTTTGTATATAGAAACAATTGTATTTTAGATGTGCTGTAGGTTTATTCAGGAAAAGACACCATTTCTCTTTTTGCTAACCTCTGCATGCAGCCAGAGAGAGTTTCTACACCATTGTTCACTAAAGGATTGCTGCATGGGGGTGCAGTGGCTGGCACTGCCACCTCAGCAAGAACATAATGGGTTTAAATCCACCAGCCAGCCAGGGCCTTCCTTTGTGAAGCTTGTATATATTCATGTACAGGTGCTTCATTTCCTCCCGCAGCCCAAGGTAAAGCAGTCCGTTTAACTGCCAACTTTTAGGCTGTTGTTTAACAGCAGCAACAAGATGGCAGCATCTAAAGTTCAACATCAGCTAAACTTCCACTTCGACTGCATTTGAGCACCAAGCATCAACGACGTGAACACAGAGTCCATGCTCATCCCGCTGTAGTCCTTGCGCTCTGTCGGCTCGGAACACGGTCTGCCCATCGATCGCAACAGCTTGATCCGAGATGTTGTGGTGAAGACATGTCTCTGTGAGGAAACATTGAGCAGGACATAACAAGCTCAACACACCTCACACACAACACACAGGTTTATCTACCTTCTCTGATTCATCGGAGAAAACCCCCACATTCACATGGTGACGCGGTTACATGTTAACGCGGTGGCATCATCCGTTGATCGCTTTCTTAGAAATATATGATCAGTAGATGGATTTGTTTTTGACTTCATGCTAAAATCCAGGTTTCAGACCATAAAAAACATCTACTTGGAGGTTGACAGAGACACACCCTTACAGATGGCCTTAGCGTCATCCTCAGATTTCGACTGACAGCTTTCGCACCAGCCCAAACAAACTGGATTTAATGGACAGAAGCGCCAGAGTTTGTTTAAACTGACCTAAACAGGTAAAAAATGGCACCAATGCATTTCCATACAACGATGGATGAATGTTAAATATATATATAATGTGAGAAGAAAAATGTCAAAAGCCATGATGAAGCGACACTTTCTGATATCAGGCAAACATAATTAACTGGAAGATGAAGTTGACTGACAGGAATATATGGACACTGAATCTGAATCAGTCTCGTCTAGTGTTCTGAGCTGTACTTGTAAACTGCTTGTCATCTTTAATTATTATTTTTTCCTGCATACGGTATTTTTTTGTTTTTTTTAAAATAGATGAATCCAGGCCAAACGATGCCTTCAACCCACTATGCTTGATCCCCATAGATTAGATTAGTGGATGTGTGATGCTATGAGGTGGCCACCCAATTGCAGGCTTTTAGAATCAAACTGGGAGACAAATTCAGAAGTGTTTTCAAACATTTTCCATGGCCACCTAGTCACCAAGGGCCTCATTACAGAGGCAATTCTTGACTGCTAGTCCTGTTTAAATGTAGGAAAAACCTATCTTACTATTAGCCGACATGAAGCTGTGTCCTATCCTGTTTAAGGCTTCCTATCTTATCCTAATTTAAGAAATCTTAAGTAGAATTGTAAACTCGCACTCACCCTGTCCCGCCAGCTGTCTCATTCTAAGTCTGACATGAAATGTTAGCTTCACCAACGAGCTAACATCGATGTAAGCTTTTCCAACAGGCCAACATCAGTGTCAGTAACCTGTCAATCACAAAATGTCGGTATTTTTGTTGTTCTCCATCTTCATTGTCACTGCCATATAGTCTTTACAAGTTGGTAGTTGTCTTGAATTTGGGACAGGGTCTATCCTAACTTGGTAGCTAAGCTAGCTAAATTCCTTTCCTTTTTGCTAAATGTACGTACATTGGAAACATGTTTCTGTAATACCGAAAATGTCATCCTAAACTGGGATAAGACAGGATTTCAGAAGTGTCTGTACTGAGGCCCCAGATCTTAGGAATAGACCCATTGCTGTGTCTTTGACTGGTGACTTTGATTCAGCAACACCAGCGTCCGTCCTTGAGCTTTCAGACGTTCGCGTACAGTAACTATCCTCTAAAGAGTGCTTCTGTAGGTTGTCTGCCACCTCGCACGCATCATTCATCCACAACCATATCAGCCCCCGCACACTCCACCCTTGTACCCCGGCTGCACAGAAGCGTAATGGCCTTTTATCGATTCTTCCTCCTCTCGTTGCCTTTCTTCTCTTTTCTTGCTCTCTCCTCTGCACCGCAATGAGAGGTTGTTAAGATAAGCTGAGGAGAGAGCCATGCCTCCCCTTTTATTATTTCTTTTTTGTCATTTTTGTTGAGCAGGACAGCAAGGTTGGGCTTGTGTGTGCCTGCGTATCAAAGTTAATATGTGTGTGTGTCTGTTATATAAGTAGCATGCATGCGGGCTAATAATGCAGCCATTTAGAGACATAAGTGTTTATTTGTTGTCAGGCCCCATGAAAAGGACTTGCAGTTCAGCCCCTCATAGCCCCCCCGGGTGGGCATTAGGCAGCCAGGCGGTGCTAAGTGAGAGGTAGGTGGATTTCATGGAAAAAAGATCCTGTCTTTGGTGCCTCGTGCGTCACTCCAGCTGTCTCGCTAAATTTCACTTAATTCCAGTCGAGAGATCATGCGCTTGTGATCTTGTGTATTATATCCGAGCTCACTTAATATTCAATTCTTTGTGGCACAAAAACAGTCTCCGTGATACACACTGAAGCTCATTAAAGCCTCTCTGTTCAGTGTCGTTCCTGTGTTAATGGCTCATTAGGTGAAAACAGACATCACACGTAGACGCACGTAAAACACTTTTTTTTATATTTGACACCAGAGACTGTACATTTGGTCTTATGATATAATCACGAACAAAGATGTTAATTGTTGAGATGAGTTGATGTGAAGGTCTCAGATGTTGAGTGTTGGCTTTACAGCATAAAATGTGCGCAAAAGTCATTTCTAATTTGTGAGGTTCACTCCCATATTCAAGTTTACAGGCAGAGAAATGGTATACTTTCTATGTTTTCCTTCATTTTCCTCAACTCCCAACATACATATTAACTTGAACACATCCAACATTTGCCCCCATGTCTATATGATATCATTGTAAACCTAAAATGCATTAGAAGCCTAATGATTTTGCATATCTGAACACTGTAATACCTCATTTATCCCCCGCCTCCTCCTGACTTCCAGGAACAGATTTTATATCCTCTGCTGCAGGCTAAACAAATTCACAGTTGCTGTGAGAGAGATTTGTGATAAACTGAGACAGTTATTCACACATTTAAAATATTTGAATATGGAAGAAAAGCTTTGGATCAAACTCACACATTTTTACAGTTGAGGTGTAAAAAGCAGAGGTTCAAGGTGCTGGAAACATTAGTAAATGGCTTAAGTTGAATATTCTTTGTTCATTTTAAAATACACTGAATAGATGGCAGGCAGCATTACCGTCACCCAACCACTCAAGTTTTTTTGAGTCATCTTTGTGAGATTGTGCTTCAGGGCTGTATGGTAACCCTCTTTTTTGTACTTTTTCTTTTTACACATTGCGCTGGTACAGCAGAGTTTGACAGTTCTGGAGCAGAGGCCACAATATTGTACAACAAATAAAACAACTGTTACAGTCTCTAAAAGCATCACTTAAGCAGGCATGTGAATGGCAAAGTTCGTGTTGCCTTCAGGACCCACAAAATCTGTCAAATGCTTTCTTTATTTGCCCAGAACAATAAACTGCAAGGGCATAACACCTCATGCTGTACAAGCATCCATAAAATATGTTTGGAACAAGCAGGACAAAAAAAATCTTACATAAAGTGGTAATGATAACACAATCTATAATAATCATATAAAGTACACATCTGTAAAGTCTATTTAAAGCTCATATTGATAACATTTGTATGTAGGCAAAGTTAGCATTAGGTAGCTAGTGTTGGCAAAGTTAGCTACAACAAACTGGAAACCACTTCAGGGGGCAGGTGATTCAAACAACAGCCATGTTGTGATGTGATCGTGCGACAGTAGGGGGGAGATGGAGTGCTACATTTAGTGACTAAAAGTTATCAATATCAACTTTAAATAAAGAAGCAGCTATGGCACCTGCCCGTATTTGTGCTCATCATTTAATTCATGGGAAAAGGGAGTTTAAACTTGTTTACTTTATTATATTAAGAGTTTTACTGTAACATCAACCTGTTGCAAAACCTTCAGTTCGGTCAGACAACTCAAGTTTGAAGTGATTATTATAACAGCAAAACATGAATAGAATTTAGCCTCTAAACTTCAATCTCATCACCGCCCACAGAAATACTTACACAGAGAAATAGGGGGATGATGAGCAAACATCTTGAGCCTAACCCTGGATGCTGGGGTGGTGGTGGGGCTGAAAGAACATGTAACAAAATACTGACGCAGGGCAGCAGTGACATTAACAGGCACAGAGAGAGTTGGGAAATTTTTGCAGTTTAAGCAGGCTGCCAGATTGGGAGGGTGTGTGTTCGGTAGATGACTGTGGAGAGTGACCCCACTGGACCGCCTCCTGGCGATGACGCCGGAGCTGATCCCGACCTTTCTAGACAATGCTCGAGGTTCCAGAGAATATGGGCCTCGTCTATTTTTGCTGGAAGCGGCACAGAGCAAATCGAGCCAGCTGGGAAGTCTGACACAGGAACGGTACGTGCATGAGGTCAATTTTTAAAATAGAACACCCTGTGCAGATTCAGGATCCACAGCTCATAAGCAGACAAAAAAAGGACACATTTAACTATGGAGCCTACTCACCAGTAGTAGAAGCATAAAAATCAAACAGTCTGAGAAAGTCAGCAGTATCAGACAGGCACGACGCTTCTGAAACGCACCCGGTGGGGTATGAAGCCGCAAAAGCACGTCACACATAGAGACGTGTCTGGCTGAATCAAGGCGTGAGGCATGTCACGTATGTATGTGAGCAGTGCAGCTCAAGTCGTCTGCCTGAACTAGCTCGCAGGCACCGCTTCATTAGAGAGAGAACTGGATAAATAAATTTTAAAAAAACCTCTCTATTTTGGCATTCCTCAAAGAGGATCTATTGCCAATCTAGTCAAAATAGCCTCCAAACAGATTTCAGAGTGATCTATCAGAAAACAGACAAATGTGATATGCGAGAGAGAAAGAAACAAGGCAGAGGAGACCTCTTTTTATTAGGTGTGGAGCTCCTTAAATCTACTATTGAGCTTTAAATGATTTCCTTCTCAAGAGGAGCACGAGGATGAAGATAAAACGCAAAACGGAGAGGCACCAGTTTTTATGAACAAAGAGCTGTCTTCAGCCGAGTTTTGCTTTGCCTTTCAAAGGTTTAGGCCTCGCAGTCGTCCTTTATTGAAACTAAGCTGTGATGAGCAGGATCCACTGTTACAGCATTATCCTCTGTTCAGCCAACACACTGAGAGCTGAAGGATTAGCAGACGTTGTCTTAATTGATCTCATTATCTGCTTCCTGCTTCTCTGTAAGGCCTTTCCATTCTCAAGTATATCAAGTGATATTTCTTGAATGCTTGCAACTTGACATAAAGTATTATTGTCTACCGGGTTTTGTTTTTTCCACTTGAGATGAGTTCCAGAGCAAAGCTGTGACAGACTCAAACAACAGCAGAGAGGTCCTACTTTGCTGTGAACCGTTCGTTAAAGACAAGTTTCACCATTTTACTCATCAAAGTCTTCATCTCTGCTTGAAGCTCGCAGCTCAGGCCACATTAGCTGCTACTAGCATAACACACCTGAATCTCCCACTCAACTGTAGCTAGTCGAGTTGCACTCTGGGTAATGTAGGCGCCAGGTTCTGACAAGAAAGAAGAATGTGTGGAGTAAAAGAAATGATGTTTCTGGTTCAGCTGCATTGATTTTTATCCTTTTTTTAATGTGAGTCTGAAAACACACCATCCTGTAAGCAGATGTAAGTGTTTATTCATGTATTTGTCAACACTATGACTCAGGTGACTAATGAAATAATGAAACATAAGTAAAAACACAGCTGTTGATTATAACGATTCTGTGCAATAATTGCAAATATTCAACATTAATAAAGACTAAAAATGTCCTCATTGCTGCAACTACATTATAGTGTCTTATAAACAATTCATTAAATGTTTATATGCTGCTTATAAAATGCTAAATAGGGAGGACTCAAAGTAAAGAGCTACTGCTAAAGGAGTGCAATCCGAAGATTTTAAGACATGTTATTGTATAAAATGAGAATATTTTGGACTGTTTGTCGGGCAAAAGGAGCGATCTGAAAACCAGTTCTCCAAAACTTTCGAAAGGCATTTTTCACAATTTCCATCTGTCTGATTAATACATAAAACAACTGAGGAATTAATATAAACATTACAGCGTCAGTTTGAGTCACATAACCTAGTTGCCATCTGCGGACTTTATATAACCCTGTTGCCATAACTGTTCGTGGCTGCTCACCATTATGTCCGGCTACTTAATCACGAAGGGTCACAGATGGCAACTAGCCAACAATTGCAGAAGCTGTGAACTTTCAAGTAAATGGGATTTGAATGCAGTTTGTGAGTATAGAGAACACACATCATATGCTGCTATACAGTAAACTGTGAACATACAGTATTTCCTTCTATATCTCTGATCTTAAGCTACATGTACTGGACCAACACTTCTCAGATCTGCCGACAAGCTCTGCTAAGTGTTCTTTCTTTCTAACCCAAAACAAAAGGGGGATCAAGCTTTTACTATTTTAGGTTCATCAACACTATGAAGCAGCCTCCCCCTCAGCTGAGTCAGTGCTGCTTTGAAAGGCTTCTAAAAGCCTGTGAACACGTTGGCTTTTCTAATTTGCTTCTCTGTCACCATAACATAACTGTCGATGTTGTCTTCTTGTATTTGCTGAACTTATAAAGTGATTAATTGAGGTCATTTGTAATGTGCGTGTTGTATTTCACCCCCGCTGTGTAGTATTTCTATTTTCCTGCTCTTGTTTCAGTGTATATATCAAGCACTCTGTAACTAATGTTTTGACAGGCGCAACGATAAATAAATGCATATCTTACCTGTTTACAGCAGAATGCACAAAAATAAGTGTCTTTCCAATCCATTTAATCTCAATCATCATTACACCTAATGTGTCTTTCTCAGTTAGAGGCACTTAGTATGTCAAGAAATAGACCCAAAGGTTGTACAATTAAATCTAGTGCAAATGAGCCTCTCTTCGAATGAGCTCTCAGTGATTGTGAGCATCAGCAGGGATTCTGCTGGAAGAACTTATCTGGGGGAACTAATCTCCCCTTAAAAAGATACACAATGATGTCTCAGTATGTACAGTTAGGAGGAGGTGAGTGGTGGAGGGAGCTGCAGCAGCAAATGACGTTGGCAAGTGAGCGTCAGCAGTGTAAATATCAGAAGTGTGATTAATGCTGCAGGCTACTGCCAAGCAGCTGATGATATCTGATACAAAATTATCTATTTAAATTAATCTGGAATAATGAACTACAGTAATTCAAAGTGAAAAATCACATGTATATTGACAGCAAACATAGCTCCATTAAAGGTGCCCATGTCCTACAGATGTCCAACTTACATGTTGTCAGCATGTATTTAAGACATGTAAAGTTTGAAAATGGACATTGTAAAGTTGGAGCTGTAGGAGAAATCTGAATGCACTGTCATGAAACTGATCTTAATCTTCTCATCATCTTTCCCAACAAGACAGCAAAGAAGCATGTTTCCCATAAAAGTGTTCCTTTGATTCAAACAATATATATAGTTTATACAGTATATCGTAGTAGCTTATTATTAGCTTTAAAACATAAGTATTAGCTTCTGACAAAACATATCATTGATGCTTTCATCTTTTCTACTTATCTGAATCAAACTGCCCCGGCACGATTTGATCCGCTAGCTCAAAATACAGCAGCTAGGCTCTTAACCAGGACCAGTCTGAGAGCTCACATTACACCTATTTTATCCTCACTGCACTGGTCGCCAGTCAGGTTCGGAATTGATTTTAAGATTATTTTACTTACTCACAAGGCATGACATGGCTTAGCTTCTGCATCGCTGACCGGCCTCTTAGGTCATCTAACCGGAACCTCTTGGCTATGTGAGACTTAAAACTAAAGGTGACTGCTCTTTGTGGTCCTCTATCACCCAGGCTCTGAAACAATCTCCCCTCTCCCATCAGATCAGCTCAGTCTGTCGATTCCTTCAAAAAACACTTGAAACCCACTTTTTCAGGCTTTCCTATGATTTTGAGACCTACTTTGTGTGGTTAAAGGTTTCTGTATTGTGTACTTGGTATTTGTCATTTCTCCTCAATAATAGGTCAACCACTAGGTAGATTGCAGTACAGACATGATAACGACATGTCTGCGATTTTTATTTGTGTAACTTAAAGGGTAACTTCACCAATCTGACACGTTAAAGTGTGTTTCCAGGTCTTGGGGAGTACTACTGCATATGTGAAAAAAGATTAAATACAGCATCCTTCTTGTTCCAGAGGGTGCTGTATGTAATCTGATAAATTACCTCCAGTGATGTCACTCAATGCATTGTGGGTAATGTAGACGCAAGGTTTTGAAAAAGTAGTCCACTGGCCTAGCTTTGTGCTCCTAAAACACTGTTGGACACATACTGGACCAGAAATATTTCTTTTTTTATTCTGTGCGTTCTTCTTCCTTTTCAAAACCTGGTGCCTGCATTACCCACGATGCAATTTGGCCACTGAGTTAAATCACTGGAGGCAATTCATCAGATTACATTAACCTGAAAAATGATCCCACCCTAAGTTGTGTTTGTTCTGAAGCTAACCAGACCTTCAGGATCGGGGGTGATATCAGAAAACACTTTGTGTCATACGACTTGTTGCTTCATTATATAGTCTGTCCACCAGAGAGCGCTGACCAGCTCAGTATATTATCTGGTCACTATTACTTAAGGCCCATATTTTAGGGATTCTTGTCAAAAGTGATTGTGTCTGTTATGTATGTGTCTTTCTCTTTCCCCTTCCAGGACTCCGAGATCCTCAACACGGCCATCCTCACCGGGCGAACAGTCGCCGTGCCGGTAAAGGTGGTCACCGTGGGAACAGACGGAGCCGTCTCCGATGTAACGGAGTCAGTGGAGTGCAAGTCAACAGACGAACAGGTTATCAAGGTTAGTGGGCATGTGTTCTGAGCGGCTGCCATTTTATTTGACCTTTTTTCAGTTTTGTCTTTGTTGTCGTCTGCTTCATGGTCAGCTTACTAGTGCGTACGTGGGTGGGCGAGCAGAATGAACAAAAGATAGTCGGGGTGTAGAAGTAGGTTGTGCTCATTAGTCCAGGAAGCAGGTGCTGAATTTCATCGAGCAGAACAGGACTCTGCTTATTTTCAGCAATCATTAGCAGCCATCCGTTAAAAACTGCCTGCACTGAAAATGCTGCTGGAATATTTGCATGAAGACACCAAAGTATCGATTTGAAAACAAAATAAAACAAAAAAAAAGAAGAAGTGGAAATCTTAAGCGTGAAGATATATTCTAGTCTAAATTAATTGTGTTTCTATTGTGAGGAGTGAAAGCCTGAAAATATGTTTCTAGACAGCGGGGGCAGAATAAAGAAAAGAGTAACTGCGAAGGAGATCCTTTTTAAAAAGACTCTGCCAGTCTGTGCTTATTTTTGATCTGTACTTCCTCATCTGATATGGAGGAGCCAAAATTCAAGAAGACAGCAGCTCAGATTCATATTAGAAAAAAAAAACGCTTTTTTCTTATTGCTGCAGATGCAACTGTAACTTCCATCTGCTCGTTTTACTGCCTCCAGATAATGTGAAAATAATGCTACTGCAGTGCACATATAGAAGGATACGTTATTAAAAGCGTGGTATTAAATTTGGTCATTTCCTGCATTAGAAAGCTTGTTGTGTGAAGGCTGACTGTACGCACTAACGAGGAGAGTTTTCTCAGGAGCCCCTGTTTGCAACTTCATTACCACTTGCCAATAACATAACTTTGACGAACCATAAAGGTGACAAAATGTTCACCGTGATTGATTTCCTATCTTAAGCAAGTTTCAGATCTCCGTAAGTTGATTTTCATCGGCTCTCTGAAAGCTCGGGTAATTAATCTTTACCTTATTGAATGCTTTTGGAAACGCTCCGCGGGATTTGTGGTTAATCTAAAAAATGCAAAACCACAAGTGCAATCCAGTAAAGGTGTTAAGCAGCGATTGAGCGTTTTACTGTGGCAACATTCGATTATATATTTGCCTTTTAACGTGTGCCCGTCCTATTATGCGAAAGGGAGAGAAGCGAGAGAGAGGGAAAAAAAGAAAGTGAGAGAAATGAGAAAAAATAAACTGTTTGTTCTTAATTGTCAGTATGTGTGAGAGAGGAAGCGTGTCTGTGTTATATCGAGGAGCTGATTTAGTGTGTTTCTGTGTACTGTACATGCATATCAGAGGGAAGAAAAGAAGCAGATCTCTCAGAGGGTTTAATTATCCACTGAAGTAGTACCACACATTGTGACGCTGACCTCGGTAGCGCACTCCCCTGCCCACCCATCTAGTTTGGGAACAGAAAGCGGCACCCCTCCCCTCTCCACCCGATTTTCAAAGGAAACTCAGAATAAAACTCTTTTTGATTGGGAAGTATCTCCTTCTTCTCTCAGTGGCTCACTGAAACTTTGAGGGTTAAGTCCTCCTCGATGCGTGGACCATGGTGAGCCTACTCTAAAATGACCTCCAAACTAAAATTGTGAATATGAATGAGTGTTTTCTTCATTTTTCCCCGCCACTACAAATGCGTTTAGATTTATGAAAAAGACATCAGTAAGGTCTGAATACTTGCTGCCATTGTTTGGGTCCACTTGTCCCCATAAAGGGAAGGGTCACTGCAAATACAATACAAAGATGTTCTTCATGCCCCCATCCAAAGAGCAGGATGGATCACTCTTTGGTTTAATGAGTATGAACATGGGTCTACAATACTCTTCACCACTATTAATAGCAACACCATCATTAACAGCACCAAATGGAGGAAATATCCTTGGGAAGAATGGGGTTCCCGAAAATGCAGAATCAATGCTGAGGCGCACTGACGCGGTTCTGACGGCTCCTTGTGTTGGTTTTCCTTGAATTCATCACCTGTCTGTATGTTGGCTGTAGAGCTGAAACGTTAAAAAAAACGTTTAAATGTACATCAAACTATTTTAATATTGATGTTATTATTTTGAGGTTTTCTTAGTCTTTACGATAGCAGATCAAATATCTTTGGGTTTCTGACTGTCGGCAAGACAAGCAATTCAAAGACAGATCTGGGCTCTGGGAAATCGTGATAGTCCCTTTTTTCTGACATTTTATAAAGGAAGGAAGGAAGGAAGGACGAAAGAAAGAAAGAAAGAAAGAAAGAAAGAAAGAGCACAGTGGTGCATTGGTTAGCACCGCTGCCTCACAGCAAGAAGGTCCTTTTTTTATTTCATTAGATCAAAGAGTACATCTCAGTTCATCTACGAAACCTGAATACAATACATTTTAAGAAAGAGGAAAAAGAAGAGAAGAAAACAAACAAACCAAGCATTTTGTTGTATTTAAAGCATTTTAACACGTGAAGGAGTGCATTAAAATTGTATTCACACATACAGGCACATATCTACACACACCTACATGTACCAACATAGATATATGGATATTTCCAACCGTAGTAGTATTCTGGCCCTGAGTTTGATTCCCGGCTGGGGCCTGTCTGTCTGCGTGGGTTCTCTCCAGGTACTCCGGCTTCCTCCCACAGCTCAGAGACAGGCAGGTTAGGTTAAGTGGTTACTCTGAATTGCCCGTGGCTATGAATGTGAGTGGGAGTGGTGGGGCCTGTCCGGAGTGTAACCTGCTGCCCTCCTGCCCACCCAATGTCAACTGCTGCATCCCCCCGGCCAACCTGCATAGAAAAGCGGTTACAGATAATGGATGGAAGAAAGAACGACACAAAAAAATAAGAAAGAATAATTATTAATTGCATTATCAAACCTAATTGACTGATCCAGCAAGGTGCTGCTTTCTTTCAAAACAATTCTGAGCTCGCAGGTTTTGAGTCCTATGGGTCCAGTCCAGTGTCCATCTTCAGGGAAAGACACTGCAGAAAGGAGGGATGATATGACACTTGACTTACTTTGAGGCATTTATCGGTTGTTACTCCTTTCAAAAGGCCAAGCTCTGTGGCGGCTGAAGCTGTGGTTGTCGATATGGTTAATGCTCAAACTACGGCAGGAGTTTTGTTTGTGTCTGTAGGGGTTGCCTCAAATACTGTATGGCCACAGTAGGTAAACTGTCGATAGCCACTCTTTACAGCACCTCTTCCCATTAGCCAAGAACGCGTCGTCAAGCCACCTGGGATTTGAACCTGCGGTGCATCCATCAAACATGACAGGTGTGTTTCCAATACACCACAGAAGATCAGGAATACAGCCGCTTCACTGCGACACTCAGTCAACACAATATACAGCTGTGCCGTCATCGAGAAGGAATACAAAACATATTATGAAGGAACAAAAAAATCAATTGCAAGGGAACACAAAACTTTTTGTGAGGGAATGCAAAAGTAGCTGAGAAAGAAATATATATATTTTTTATCAAAGTTACTTTATTGACTGTTATGAGCTCCTATATCACATAGTAGCAGTCAATAGCTATATTAGTGCGAAATCAACCACTTAAAATATGATTAGGATAACAATAATTTGATCATATCCCTCACTGAAAAGGTCAAGACAAGTTTAATAATACTTCCTGTTTGCAAATGCAGAACATTCCCTCATACAAGTCACAGCCAACCTCACATGATGCCCATTTTGTTGTGGATTTACCTGCCCACCCTCTCCTCTTTTTAATGCCCTCCTATAGACATGTTGGAGCGCAGTGGTGCAATAACCTACACACACCTGTGTATTCTGCTGATCCGCACCGATGAGCTTGGTTACGGCAGTTGGCTTTGGATGCCAGTCGCCTCCTCTGCCCGTTATCAGAAGGCATACAGTACTCTACAGTAACCTGCGAGGCCAGGAATTAACACGGCTCAGTGGGCCCTCGCTGCTTTTAATTGGCTGCCAAGTCCGTGCTTTGTGACTGGGCAAAACAAATGTTTGAATGTTTTTCTAATAGAATATGTAGAAAAGGTGGAAAAATGTAAAGCGGGGGAGGTTGCTCATGGTTATCAAATCCAAACACTACGTTGAAAGTGAGGGATTACAACATATCCTCCCCCAGGTCCTTACCTTTTAAAGGCAGATTAATTTTAATGTTAAAGAGGAGAATATTAATATGAAGCTCAATCGAAAAATCCAAATAGACCAATGTTTTGATCTGTTTTACTACATATCTCTCTTTTCATCACAATCAAATAGAGCCCTGAGGTGTACCAATAAATCACTGAACCTCACACTAGGATGTACTTTTATAGTTTAGTGAGTCTTTATAGTTTAGAATGATGGAAATTGCACATACCTGCTGCCCTAAGCTAGAATCATCTCATCTTCCATGCCCGGATTGCCAGTTAGGTAAGACACTTTACTTTTTTAGTGAATTAAAGAAATCTTAACATCCTTTAGAAATGAGAAACGTCCCTTTGCAGCACAATGTGAGTGTCATCCACGCGCACCACACTCTCAATCGATTCGGCGGTGTCCTTATCTGTGTCTGCGCGCGTCACTCTGGATACATTTCAAGTCTGCATGATTAGCAACACAATGGATAGTTTCCATGGAGAAGTGACATTGATTTGTGCGTCATTTCAGGACACATTAATGGTGATAACAGCAGCGAGGGCGATCAGTCAAGTGCTAAATTTTTCACGCGTCGCAGAAGGTGTCACCTTACAGAGATCTCAATTAAATCTTTATGGTGGTATCATCTCCCATACGTTTCATGTGGAGAGATAAAGACGGGTGTAGAATGTGGAGACAAAGTGGAGGTAAGACTGGAGATTGAACGGTGGAGATGGGTTGACATGAAGTGATTTCAGCATTTGGGGGAAAGAGACAGGCTGACAGAGAGAGAGACTCAATGAGGAGTGAAGTGGATTCTTTCAGCTCACTCTCTGGATGGTTGCCTTTAGAAACCCTGCACATTAGTGTGTGTGTGTGTGTGCGTGTCTGTGTGTCCCTGTGACTTTTCAATGTGCACACACCTCCAAAATAGACTAATTTACATACAATATATAGTCCATGATCATCAAGTCACATTAGCACAGCACCGACGAGGGCAGACGCCTCTCTCAACAATTTAGTTTTATGTTTTTCTCGCTCCTCTCTGTAAGCCTTTATCCGCTTTATAATACAAGTTGCATGTAAGGCTGCAACTGATGATTATTAGACGATAAAGATCCCCTCCAGACATGTTTTAATATGCATGTAATACACTGTGCTTTAACTAATAATGTGTTTCTGGCATGGGCTTTGCACAAAGAGTTCTTGTCGTGTTAAAGTCCTTATCATTACATAATAATTATGCAAATATTGTATTTATAATTCGGTCAACTACTTCACAGGAGACGTCTCCTACTTCGCTGTTAAGTCCATTTTCAGTGAATGTGCACTGGAGGCTTCAGGTTTGCACACCACTCTTGTGTTCACCTAATATTGGAACAGGATTAGTTTCCAAACTGTTTGTGATGTCACGAATTATGCTCATCGGCCTGCCTCTCAAATCCAATTTGTAATGAGCACAGGGAAACCTCGCACTTTCAGCGATGAATGTGAAAACAGCCCTCCGGTGTGAAACTCCACATCATTTTACACAGTGAAGCTCAGACACTCAACTGTGGGGAAAAAGAAGAAAAATACATTTTTGACTGCAGGGTGTCTAATCGATTATTCACTTATAAAGTGTCAGGAAATAGTGAAAAATATCCATGAGGATTACTCCAAGTTCAAGATGACACCTTTAAAAATGTCCTGATTGGTCAGGCCAACAGTCCAAAACCCAAACTTATTATATTTCACTTTCAAACAAGGTGTGGAATTAACTAATTACAGCTACTCAAATGACTGTAATTAAGTCATTTTGTACTTGTACTACTGAGTATTTTTTTCCAAGTATTCGTACTTAAGTATGCATTAGACCCTGTAATCTACTTATTTACTTTTGAAATCATTGAGTACTGAGTACAATTTGAATGAATATCTAAATCTTTAATCTGTAGCCATTAAGGCTAGAGAGCTAGAAAATCAACCAAAATCAAACCTGCTAGTTTGAGAAGCAGCAAAACAGTTCAAGTGTGTAGGATTTAGGGTAAATTCCGACCAACTGAACACCCCTCGCCTCACTCCCGCCTACAATGGCTGTTAATTATGGCACAAACACTAAAAGCCCTGTCGAGAGCCAGCGTTTGGTTTGTCTGTTCTGGGCTACTGTAGAAACATGGCAGTGCGACATGGCAGACGCAGTGAAAGATGACCTGCTCTCTATGTAGATATGAAAGGCTCATTCTACGGTAACGAACACACAGTGATTCGGATAATCACACACCAATGGATACATATCAAAACTGATATCTGACAACGGATCCCCCTAAATCTTCCACACTGGACCTATTCATCTAAATTGCAGAAGGATAATTACTGTATTGATTAATCTCAGCTCTAGTAACATGAAACATTTTCATTTTCACAGCTTGATAGAACTTGGATGTTTTGTCATCATGAGCAACACTTCACAGATGTGAATCTTCCCCGCCCTCCCTACTTTAATATCAACCTAAGACTCAGCCTTTCTGAAGCACAACCTGTTCTCATTACAGGAAGGCTGAGCATGTAGGAGGCGCAGTCGTACTATAGTAGACTGAGGGTGAGAGTGAAAGAGTGGGAGAGCAAGAGAAAGAGAAAGAGGAAACGAAAGGGATGAGGAGGAGAGAACTGACAGATACCAAGCTGTCAGTTTTGTTGCTCTGAGATAGGGGCTGGTCTGACATCATTCGAGAGTAAAGCTGCCAAGTTATATGCAAAGACGTGGAGACAGATGACAGTCTTCTTGTAGCTGGTTTGTTATAAGGAAGCAACTGTCAGTACTGAGGACTTCTGCTCAAATTACCACTTGTGCCAATCAAGCTTATGATGGTATTTCAGATTAGAATGAACTGAAACACAAGTGATTACAAACAACATTTACTGACGGACCGTTAAATAGATTTGCTCCTCAAAGGGAGGAAATGTTTGATGAGGAGATTGCGGTGATTTGAATTTAATGACAGACACTTGTGATGTTCTCGCTATGTAATTTCCCTATGTTGGAGATGCATCTGAGAAACTTCTTCGGAGTTGTGTTTTATCCAGCCAATCACAATGCGGTTTTGTTCTGTGGCTGGATGGAGCAGGTTGTGTGTCTTTCCTCGGCTCCATCTGTTACGTTGGACCAAAGTCACTTTACTTGCACACACATTATACTGCACACACAGGCATTAAAGATGCATCTGCAGACTTTAAACACACACACATACTGCACTAAATTACTGAGTTCACTTTTGGGGAAACTACATAGACTTACATTAGCTCTGACCCTGTAACCACTGACCTAAAACTCGGCTGTTTTCTGGCTTCTGTCCTCAGTTGCTTCCCCAATTAAGTGGTCTTGAAGCTGAAGAGTGTCTCTGAAAGTAGCCAAAATCATACCCACACACACTCTCTCTCTCACACACACAAACAGACAGAGGGAAGGAACTGAGCAGACCTGACACTCGACATTTCCTTGAAGCAATGCCAAATCCTTCCACCCTGCAGCCTGTCAGAAGAGGTTTTTTGACTGTAAAACTTCAACCGGACAGAAAGAACAAAAGACACTGTACCTCAAAGCAGTCCAAGTGACAGAATTTCCCTACTACATCCATGATGCACTTTAGAAAAATCACATTGGAATGAGCTCTTTGAAAGACTTTGAATAATTTGTCACACTTTGTCCAAGTCTCAAATTGACGCTTCCTCCTTTGTCTTTGTGTCAGTCTCTTAACCTCTTTCCCCTTTTTTCTCCAGGTGTCGGAGCGCTGTGACTACGTGTTCGTCAACGGGAAGGAGACGAGAGGAAAGAGCAGAGTGATGCTGAACTTCACCTACAGTTTCCTGAGTGCCCAGCTCGAGATGAGTGTGTGGATGCCCCGTCTGCCGCTGCTCATCGATGTGGCTGACACCGAGCTCAGCCAGATCAAAGGCTGGAGGGTTCCTGTTAGTGCAGGCAACAGAAGGTGAGGCCTGATTGTCTATTGCATCTATACTGTTGCATGTTGTTATTATTCTTAAAGGTGCAATACATAAGATGTGGCCACCTTGAATTCATACGACCAACAAGTAGGGGCAGCATATCACCAGGATAACTGCTGACTGTGTTTTTTTTATACATCTATATATGTAGCTACTGTTAGCTTGTTAGCCGTGCGGCTTTTGGCATTTTGTCGTTTACACCGCTAGCACAGGAGCTTTGCATCGCTAGTAGAAGGAGGACTTCAGGCCTGCATGCTAACTTGAGTAGACACCTCTTCAACACAATACACGTCTGTGACATAATGCCAAAACTCTTGTTTCTACACATTTATTCGATCATTTTAGTAAAAAAAAAAATATGATTTGAACTATAATTATTTTAAATTGCACCTTTAAATTTGCAATATGTGAGAGTTGGCCACCTGTCAAATCATTCTTAAAACAAACAGGGGTCAGCGTATCACCAGAGTAACCGCTAACGGCTTCTAACTGTTGCTGCCGTTAGCTAGTTAGCCCGATAAGCCGTGCATCTAGTGGTCCAGACCGGGAGCTTGGAGCACCAGGAGAGTGTTCAGAGTGTTAGAGATGGCTGAAACACAATACATAGAAGTCATAATGTCAAAACTGTTATTTCTTAACATTCTGTTGATAACTTTAGTGAAAAAAAATTTCAACTAAAATTCTTACATATTGCACCTTTAAATATATCCCTTTTTTGAACTGAACACTGCATCACTATATCAGCAGCTTTAAGGCAGCCATTTCCAGCACAACAAACGTCATCCTTGCTGACACTAGACTCCTGATCGAGCTAAACCATTGGTCCACACCTCAAGAGATTTTAACTTTACCTAGGGAATACCCATATATCACAGCACAAAATGCCAATTTAAAAAAGTCCCAGGACATGTATAAATGTCTTTACTTAGGTCATTAACTTAAGACGTTTTTAACAATCCCAGCACAAGAAGTCGAAAAGAAATTCTTCACTTAGTCAAATAAATGGAGGATACAACAGATTGGCTCGGCGGTGTCGGTGCAGACACATGAGGCATAAAATGCAGGTGTAGCAGCAGAGTTGGCATAATGACAGTCTAATAATCCAGTCTCCCAAAAGGGGCCGAATAAGAAATGAGTAATAATTTTGAGCATTACAGAGTGTGGACAAGATTCCTCAGGCTGACACGGTGTGCGGTGATCTGTGCGGCGCATCGTGAGCTGTACGAGGCGGCTATAATAAAAATATTTAAATTAGTGATATTTCTTCAAACAACTGAAATAGAAATAACCACGTTTAAATTAAAATAGACGATCACTGGAGCACACTAATTTACATTTAATAATAGCTATTATAATTACTTATTATGATTAGACTGTAACTATGGTGACGACATGAAACGCTGAAACAATAGAGTGATTGTAATGTAAAAAGGAATGATAGTGTTTCATGTGACACAGTGTTTGGCCTTTTCATCAGATCCAGGATATTACATTTATGTAAAATACATGCTGTGAAATGAAAACATAAATTAATTTGGTGTAGACATTCACATGTATGTCCCCTTTATTGTTGGCAATTTATTCAAATAAGTACGTCTACTCCCTGTTTGAAAAGCATATACTCTGAGTGGAACCACTGCTGATGTTGAAGTTTTAGGTTGTATCATTGGCACAATCAGATTTTGAGGAGCCCCAGTTAGCATTATAGCAGCATTAAAGGGACTCTATTTATTCATTTGCAGCAATTCACATGTTTTTTATTGGTCATATGTGAGCGGATTGTGACGTGACGTGAAAAATGAGACTTTCCCCATACAAGCCTGTGTGCAGTGATGGAATGTAACTAAGTACATTTACTTAAGTACAAATGTGAGGTACTTTAACTTTGCTTGAGTATTTCCATTTTCTGCTACTTTATACTTCCAGTTCACTACATTTTGGAGGCAAATATTGTACTTTTAACTCTTCTACATTTATTTGATAACTGTAGTTACTAGTTACTTTGCAGATTACATGCTTCATCATAGCCAACGGTGGGCAATGTTAAATTAAAACATGTAGAATTTACTTTAACTTGTACTTAACTATATTTATTGCCATCTATTACTTCTTCTAGCGACTTTTTCTTCTACCAAAGTAGTATTTTGACATGATACTGTATCTTAAGTATGACTTTTGGGTATTTTCCACTTTTCCACTACCTGTGGACAATTTGTTTAAGTTGTTTAAATGCTGCTGGACCGTGGATTTCTTTGTGAAGGACTTGGGTCGGATTTTCCGCGACCGCCCAAAGGATTTGTCTCGTCTCAGTGCCTCTCTCCACTCCGCTAACAGAGAGCAACCGTAGCTAATGTTCTCATGAACTAATGACTTCCAGCACAACACAGATGTTCCACAGAGCCCCTTTAACAGCGGATGTCTTAAATAGAGCTGCAACAATCAGTCTATTCAGAGAAAAAAAATCACAACTCTTTTGATGATGAGTCAACCTTTTCGGTGCCATTCTCAAGCAAAAATGTCAGAAAATGTCCCAGTTCCAGCTTCTTAAATGCAAGATTTTGCTGCTTTTCTTTGGTATATGACAGTAAATGAAGAGTCTTTGGGTTTTGGATTGTTGGTTGAACAAAATAAGCAACTTTTTAGATGTCGCCTTGAGCTCTGGGAAATTGTGCTGAACAATATTTTGGCATGTCAATCTAAACAATCAACCCATTCATTTAGAAAATAATCAGCAGATTAATTGATAATTAGTTGCAGCCCTAGTAACAGATATAACAACTGCAAATGCAATACAAATCTGTAGAGAAATTATAGAACATGGTTAAAAAGAACATTTCAGCCATAAAGTCACCAGTGTCACATTTCCCATTGGCTTTCAGCCCACAGGGTGGCACTCTAACACAAATACCCCCTGCGCCTGATCACACCAGTCATGTCCATCAAGTGCATCACTGCATGAAGAATGCATGATACGTCACGTTTACGTGCATATCTGTAAGAAGGAAAGGCAAAGGAGGGAAAGCAAATGTTTTTTCGGTGCAGGTTTACCACTGTGTGCGGGGCTCCAACTTTGTGTGCTCATTCGCATTCACATAAGCGTGCAAGTCACCTCATTACACCCCAGGACCTTAGCTGACCTGTCAGTCACTGTTACAAACATGACCTGACCCCATGTTTCTGTTGCCAGCCACAAATGTCACCTTGGTTTAGACTGCCGTCCCTGCACTGATGTGAAGTAAGGGAAGGGGAGGGGCTGGCGGAGAGAGGTTAGGAACTAAGCCAAGCCATTGGGCCACAGCATGTTAACCTGTCAGCCCGTTTTTCTGCCTGACCGGCTATGCCTCATTAAACCTAATGGAAACTGTCACTGTCACTCCCCCCCGGCCACCTGACTGTTAGAGAGAGAGATGCAGGCAGAGCTCAGAACAGTAAGAGAATAAAGGTGAGCGTGGAGAGAGAGAGTTGAAAAATAGATTATAGGAAAGTCAAGTAAGAAATGGATGTGAGAAATAGAGCGAGAGCCAGGTACACACCGTGAGAGATGACAATGAAAATGCACAGGACAACAAAATAGACGTATCGCCAGTGATAAAGAGTGATGGGAGATGAAGAGCAGGTGGATAAGAGTGATGTATATGCCTAATAGCCATAGTGATGTTTCTTTTCATTGTCAAACGTGGTTGACTCTGTGGAGCAGATCCGTGTCCCAAGGCCACATTTTACCCGTCACTGCAGCTCCCGCAGCTCAGCCCGGAGACCCAAAAATACAATATGTTGTTGTTTAATATGATGTATTATAGTAGCCGAGGGAGCAGTTTGTGTCTACAAGCAGTTTTAATGCATTTTTTGATAGAAATGGGACCAAGAACTTTTGGGAGGTGCAGTAAATTCCAGTTAATCATGAGGGGAGACAAACTGCTTCGAAAATGCAATGCAGTGGAGAAGAGTAGAATCAAATGAAAACAGATTGCATGATAAACTACAATAAAACTTGCATTAAACATCTGGGTTCCATATACATTTTGCCTTGTAATGGCTTTGAGACTATGATTTATCTTTTTAGAACCACTGTCTATTTGTTTCAATATCTTGTTAGGTCTACAGTGGCACCCATTTTCCTTCCTCCTAAAAGGGTAATTTTCCACCTCCTTCCTTCCTTCCTACCTTCCTTCCTTCCTTCCCTACCTCTCCAGTCCAAGGCTGGTCTTTTAATGTGAAAAACGGCCACATAAACTTAAACAGAAGAAAAAAGAATCGAACAAATGTGTCACAAAATTCCCCCACTGGGTTTGCATTTGCTCTAAAACATATCTTTCGAGATGGCTATATCTGCAAAGTGTTTGCCGTGGGCCAAATAAATGGCAGACATACAGCAAAATATCAGTTGCCCTTTGAAAGAAAATGAGAACGCAAGCAAGGCAGCAGTTTGTCTCTGCAAGCTGTTTTTAATGGATTCTTGAAAACACTGGCAGCGCTACGACTTTTCGGAGGTCGGGGAAACCTGCAGCACAACAGACAGTCGGGGTTTTGACTGCTGTAAATACATCAGAGTGTGCAGACTTTATGGGCATTAATGGTGATAAGAAAAGAAATGAATTGCAATGCATTTGTGATAGGAAAAAGGAGAATATTACTGGTGATAACCTTCAAAGTGTCTCCTGAGGACTTCTCCAGACACAAAGAGCTTTCAGTTCTTTTTACCCCACAAACAAGTATGTGTGTTATCTGCCTCTATAGCTCTCACTGCTATAAGCGACGATTGATCCATGCATCATTCCTCTTGTTTCCTGTCCCTGAAGGTACGAGAGGGTCACTGATGTCAAGAATGACGGCGATGCAGCTGACGAGAGGACGGAGAGCAGCTGTGTGGCGCAGTATCAGAGCACCACCCTGCGCGTCCTCACGCAGTTTGTGGCGGACAACGGAGAAGTCAGAGGAGCCTCGGAGGAGGACAGGATGGGCCAGCAGAACTTCCTGCTGGGTACTGACTGGCAGGTGGAGGTGACACAACTGGTCAAGGATTCTCTGAGGGTGGCGGACCCAAAGGTCGCACAACTGCTGGAGGGCCAAGTCGTAATAGGACAGAATGCTGGAACTACCAAACTACAGGTGTGTATTTTGTGTGTGTGTGTTCTGTTAACATCATAAGCAGCGGTCCCGTCGGCAGAATGAAATGTTGCCAGTTAAAGGTGCAATATGTAAGAATCGCCACTGTCAAATTCACACTCCAAACAAATAGGGGGCATAACTGGACTTACCGCTAAATGTAGCTGCAGTTAGCTAGTATCCTCAGTTAACCATGTAGCTAGCGTTCATATTAGCCTACTCTGCCCGAACTGGGTGCTTTCAACACATGATCTTCTTCTAAGTGTTTTTTAGTGCGTTCGCCTAACCATAACATAGGCACAGCATTGTCACAAGATAAAATTGAAAATCTGAACAGAAAGAAATGTAAAATTATAGCGAGTATAGAATATAGAATTGGCAAGTTTCAACATATGGTTTGCAGAAACGTACATTACAAATTATTCTGGCGATTGGGCCGTAAGCAGGCTGCCTTGTTGTTGTGTTTCACTTCATTATGTAGTCTAACATTATGCTCACGTTCATGTCTGTCATTTTCTGTTGGGGTTGGGGGGCTGCTTGCTCCAACTATTTAGTTCAATCAGAAGAGACTTTGTCCTGAATTGATAAATATTAACAATGTGCACATCAAATGAGAAAAAGAGTCTTTGGCGATTAGGCCCCATTATATTTTAAGAGGGAGGGTGAAGCCGTGAGTAATGTAGCATAGGAATCCTCCCTGATGGAGCCTAGACGCCGGTGGTGGCGATGGATGGAGATGATGGCTGAAGATCTGGATGAAATGGGGTGAACTCTGGTGAGCTCAACCTGAGCACTGGATATAATGAACTGGAGGTGAATGGGGTGGAGGAGGGCGGCAGCAGTTTTGCAGTGAAACAGCAGAGAGGAGAATTAAAGTAAACGCCCATAGTCAATTGATTAAGAACTGGTGATTAAGACAGAGAGTGAGTTGTGATTGAATGAACATTAAGACAGTCTTCCTGATTGAACTTGCGCTGAGATTCATTAGCGACACATCAGCGGTGTCGAAGTGATTTTCAGTCATCACTAAAGCTGCAGTAGGTGCGGTGGACTAAAAATTTGTCATAAAAGTTGCTATTTTTGTAAGTCAACAACCTGTGAAGCTACAACAGATCTCATCAGTTCTTGTTGTCATTTTTTGCAGCAATCTCTGTCATCAGTTTCCTCACTTTAACACAGGACGCTGATGTCCACATTTTTAATTGCACAATATGTAATTTCAAACAAAAAAGTGAAAACAAAAGACCTAGTTAGATGGTATGTAGCATGGGATCATGGGAGTTGTTGTCTTTATAATTAAACAACTACCATCGTTGTTGAAAATCTGATGTGACTCAGGCAGAAATGTTCACGGACGAGGTAATGTTTAAAATTTTATTCATGTTGCGTTGAATCACGTTTGCCAACTTCCTTCCTCACTCTCTGAAATATCATCTGATGTTTTCCCAGAAGTTGGAGCGACAGAGCTAAGATCTAGTCATTTTCAGACATTTGAATGTGGAAATGTTGCATATTTTATGCCAACAAATCTCCAACAGGCTCAGTTGTTTTTCCACCCAAGGAAACAGCCAACAGCAAGCACAGCATCGCACCTGTTTAAACTGTTGAACAAGTCTGATATGAGGGAGGCAATGCAGTGGTGCAAGACTTGGCTAGTGTTTTGGTAAAATCAGGGAGAAAATTCTAACAGAAGAAAATCTATCACAATGTATTGAATTTGATGCAGGGTGCACCTTTTCTTTCTGCTCACAACACGATAAATAAAAAAAGCGAGGAGGAGAAGCTCCACCAATGCATTAAGTTTATAAGTAATGTGAAAATGGTGGCTCGTAGTGAGGAAGCTGAGGAAGTTGGGAAATGAACGACCAAATCTGCATCTCTCTTTCGAGCTAACTGTTTTGGTTGCACAGATAAAAGAAACATGCTACTTTCATCAATGGTGATTACTGCAGCAACAAGCATCTGTTTGGAGCAGAAATGTCCTGATAAACCCCCATGTAGACGACCCACCGAGGACCAAACAGCACCACCTGTTGAGCACAGTGGAGCACCTAATGTAGGAGCTAAAACCCAGATATTTTTCTCAGGGGTTGATGGGGACAGAAAAGTGTTGAAAAGGATAGGTAAATATTGGATTTCCATTTTTCAGGTAGTCAGAAACATGACTGTGAATGAATGCTAATGTTGCCCTGTGTCTGCTGGGTGCATAAAATAGGCGATTCTTTGCAAACACAAAAGCCCATTATGTGAACACTTTGTGTTTCTTTCTTTCTCATTGAGTTCTTCTCCTTTCAAGGGACCAGAAAGAAGGACAAATGTAGCCTTTTCTAAGCTATTTGCTCATATTCATGGAAATTTATGTAAAATTATCTTAAACGCCTATCCCAGTCCAGCCTAAAGTAAATTCAAAGCTGTCAGAAGCTCCATAAGTGCTGCTGGCATCAATACGGGTTTGAACACACTGAATTATTTTTATTTTTTTTCTCACCTAAATTTTTTGCTATAAAAATAAGCCGTACGAATGAGCTGAAAGTGTCCCTATTACCTAGAAAACACAATGGGTCCACATCTTATAGTCTTACACGGTCCACGATCAAATTAGATAACAATATCGCTGAACACTTTTGTCTAAGGAAAAATCCAGGTGCCTGACAGAAAAATCACATTTAATGACCTCAAAATACCCCTGATTGAGAGTGACAGGGGTGGAAACTCATTATAGTTCTTTATTTCCTTACTTGCACTAACTTCATGCATATAAATACACCAAAATTGCTTAGTTGTGTTTACAAGCTTGGCAAACTAGCCAGATGGCCTTTGGTTGGGCCACTGAGTTTTAACAGGTTTTTTAGCAGTAAACCCAGAAAAAATAGATAGAGATTGGAAATAACCTACATATATGGAGAATATGGAGAAAGAAAGAAAAGGTTTTGCAGTGGAAAAAGAAGCCGAGTCAGGTTTTATTTACACAGCCCCAAACCACAGGGGTCTTTACAATTTGTACAGCATACACATAAATACACAGACCCTCTGTTGAAATCATACCCCACCTAAACAACCCTTTTAACAGGGAAAAAATGGAACGGAAGAGCCACAGAGGAGGGATCGCTTTGTACTGCAGACCGCCCAAGTAAAATATATGTGTGGGAAACACTGCCATAGCTCATAAAACATAAGTTGCGAGTTTAGACTTAATAAGTGAGAGTGTGGATCCAGGAGGACATTGAGCAGCTTTAGGTGTTCCCAGATAGGTAGAACCTGAGCCACATAACCTAATTTGATCAACCCCCCTCCATGTGTGTGGAGTTACAAAAATAACTGCATTGATTGCAGCATGGCACAAATACTTTAGCTAATCACGAGCTGACAGAGAACCATGCCTTCGATTGTGGCACGTTTAATAAAAGCTTAAAACTCCGCGGACTCTCTTTCTCTCACTCTTTCTCTCTCCACACACACACACTGGGAATCCTATTTATTTAATACTACAACCAGGTCCCTGCTCAGGACAGCACGTGCGCCTGCTCGCACCGTGAATCAACATCAATCTGGCATTTACAAGATAGCACAACACAAAGCAACACATTGTTGAAGCAGTGGCCTGGAATCATAATCTCCTCGTCTCTATATATCAATTGAAGAGCTGTGTGCACTGCAGGAGTGATTATGTGTGCGAAAGCGCTGTTTCATTGGCCTGAAAGGAAAAGACTGAAAAAATATGTGAGATCATCTTGTGTTAAGTTAGATGTTGATGAAATGGGAAAAAAGAGAAACTGGAAATGTGTGCCATTCGCTATCATTTGTTTTACTTCAAAGTTATCATCTGGTAGATTAACATCTCACTGATCCGTGCAGATGTTATATGGTGGTGTGAAGATTGAATGGCTGTAAATGACATTTAATAGACTGTATTATGAAAGCCTCAAATGCTAGATCCAGCCCTGCTTTTGACACAGCTCAGGCCACTTCACTAGTACGCTGCACTGTTTACATAATTACACTTGTGAACAGGGGGCTAATTGAATTAGAGGATGAATGACAATGTAATAGTGCAAAACAGCAGCGATATACTGTACACTACTGCTCAATAGTTTGGGGTCACCCAAAAAAAAAGTGTGAAAAATCACACTTTAATCCATCAAATGAGTTGCCAAATGAATATAAACAACAGTCAAGTACGTTGACAAGACTAGAAATACTGATTTCTAAGTCCTCAAAGCGTTCTCCATTTGCAGCAGTTACAGCCTTTCAGACATTTGGCATTCTAGCTGTCAATTTGTTTCGTTAATCTGGAGAAATGTCAATCCATGCTTACAGAAGAACTTCCCACAGGCTGGCCTTGCTACTCTGCCTAGAGGGCCAGCATCCTGGAGTCGCCCCTTTAATGTTGAAATCGAGACTGGTGTTTTCTGGGTACCATTTAACGAAGCTGCCAGCTGAGGACCAATGAGGCATCTGTCTCTCACACTAGAGGGACATCCCACTTCTCTTTCTATCCTGGTCAGAGCCAGTTTGCACTTTTCATTGAAGGGAGTAGTACACACCGTTGTATTAGATATTTAGTTTCTTGGCAGTTTCTCGCATGGAATAGCCTTCATTTCTCAGAACAGGAATAGACTGTGCTTGTGATCAATTTAAAGTTATTTGTAATGCTTCTAACGATCAATTGTCATAAAAAAAACTGTCAGAAAAGCTCAGATATAAAACTAAAAACATAATTCTAGGTAATTTTGAGGCTATAGTTTGTGGTGTTGTTTTACAGGTAGGTTTTGAAATACATTACCATATTGGTGGCACATTGGTATCTTTTTGAATGGCTGTGGCTATGGAGACTGATTTCTGCTGGGTGTCAGACGCTGCTTGGTTTGACATGGAAAAGACACTTAATAAAATAAATAAAAAAGTGTGTATACGATGCATATAAGTGGAAAATGTGCATAACCTTTTGTAACTCTTCCTCTCATTATAGAATATATTCCTGCACTTGCTCACTCCATCACTTCCTTGACATTCAACACAGTCAATCAAGTGGACTCAAGAGTATTGACAGTTGTGTTAAGGAGAATGTGACATTTGTTTAATTCAGATCAATTTTAGGTCCAACTTCAAACACAAGTGCTTTCCAATTGTTGACACTGAAATCCAAGTGTAATCACTGCAGTCACAAAGGGTTTACAAAGATGCTAGGGATTTTAACCGATAAGAGATATACCTCAATACCAAGGAAGGAATAATTTCAGAAATGCCTTTTATTCTTGTTCCCATTCCTGCTCAAGCTAGATCTGAAGAAAGTGAATTATAATTGCTACCTATAATAGGTGAGCGTATCTCTCCCTTGAAATGCAAATTAAATAACTGAACATAAAGGTTAACTGTACCACTGAGTGCAGACATGATTTAATAGGTAATGCTTCTAGTAATTAATCTACATTTTGTTCTTAAAGTGTTAGTTCTGTTTACAGTCTAGTCTGCAGTATGCTGCTGAGCTGATCTCTAAAAAGGTTAAATCACTCTGAATGAAAAACTGCTCATGATTTTTTTGCAACGCTTCCTGTTTTAAGAGAGGCCATATCAAACACGTATAGCAATAGATAAACAAAGCAAAGCATGAAGTCACAACAAGTAGGGTTACGGATGTACTTGAGCGGCTTTCTCATTATTTTATCTAAAAACAACACAACCTATTTCAGTATCATCATCTCCCGAGTATTTCATTCACAGCTAGGGTTGCATGTGGATGTTCCGGGATTTATGTGTATAACTATCAAATATGTATTTTTTTTGCATTTCCCAATATTTCGTCAGACACATTTTTTGCCCTTCTACAGTTTCTACTTCAGTTTCTACACTGAAGAAATGTGCCAGGAACAAAGATTTGATCTTTGATCTTCAAAACTGATTGAGTATCGTTTGTATTTGAAAGCCCATTAGGAAAACATTTTAAAGGTCGTAAAAGACCAAGCTGTTCTTTTTTAAGGCACAGATTATTAACATCTCCATCGCCCTACTGACACGGTACAAGTACCTGGGGACCTCTAGTAAATTGTAATGATTGCGGAGGACATCTGTGATCTTAATCCCTTGCGAATCTGCCGTATATTGTAAAGTAAAAATTCCACTGCGTATTATCTTCCTATATTTCACCAAACACGGTGATCATGTGATAACTTTAGTCGCGTTTGAATCAGCATGTCGTGATTTGGGGTTGTATGTCTGTTGAATGGCTAAGAAATAACAGCAGTTAACAGCTGTGCTGTGAGGTTGGCTATATTGGTGTTTAAAAGTGATGACAGAGAAGGTAAAGGCAACAAAAGGATGCCATATTCAAGTACAGCCACAAAGCATCTCTTACATAATATAAACCTGCTGAAGATGTGTATTTATGTTTTCATTCCATGCAGAAAGGGGGCAAATCATCTCTAAACTATACTAATAATATGGCTGCTGAAGAACAGATGCTTTGCTTTTGAAATTGGAAGTTACATGCAGGAGATAAAGTCAGTAATTATGAGTAAAATACATTTTCTAAAGCAATTGTTGAAAGTACTGTATTATCCTACCTCCCTATCAGTCAGTCATTTCAAGTCACTTAGGTTCATTCTACATAATAAACTACTGTGAATATACCTTTCTATCTTTTTCAGTTCAGTTGCAAGTGCGAAATTCAACAACATACTGCAGACTTATTCTGTTTTCTTGTGCTAGTAGAGGGCTCCAACATCTGAGATGTGAGTTGGCTGCCAAGCAGAACTGCCTTCATGATCTATGCTGTCAGAAAGTCAAACCCGGAAGACACAAAATAAGCAAATATGGACATTGTGAAAAAGATCATGTGAACTTGAGAACTCCTTCATTAAAATAATGGAAGCAGCCCTGCGTCAATCATCCAAGAAACACAGTGCTAATACATTTTCATATGCCCCAATTTCTTGAGGCTTTGAATACATAAAGCATTAGGAGTTTTATTTGGATCAAACTGTTCAGAATTACGATGAAGGACTTGGTTTTGACAATTAAATGACAGCTGTGGATTTTCAAAAGGCCACTGAGGTATTAGAAGATTCCATACTGGACACAGAATTGGTAATTTCATCATTAATATACTGGGCTGCAAGTTCAATGGTGTATCTAGAGAAATGGATAAATCTTTTTAAGCACCGTCTGTCTGACATGTTATGGATAGACTACTGGCATGCATAACACATTTTGCTATTAACCTTTGCAGAAGTGTCAGAATGATGAGTCAGAGAGACATTGGTCTGGGCAACACTGGACTGTATGTAATATTGTTGGTTGCACCAAAGTAGATCCAGGTGTAAATGGGATTTTGTGGGGTCAGGTAGTGAAAGCCCTCTGAGACTTGGACAGAAATCATACAAGACAAGACTCTGACAGCTTTGAATGGGAAGAGGGGAGCCTGGAAGGGGTCTTTAATTGCTCTCTTGGGTTGAAAAAAAGCAACCTGTAAACTCAGAATCTGGTGTGAGGAAAGGACTTGACGTGTCTGGTGGGAGATTCTCACGACTATGAATGTAGGCCAAAGGCCCAACCTGCAATCTCTCTAATGGGGTGGAGGAGAGACATGACATTTGTGAAAATTGGACAAAGGACCCTGAAAGGGTGGGGGGAGCGATCTGACGACTGCCAAAGAATCAAGAGAGGGAGTCTTGACATCTCTGAGAGGGGAGCAGAAGAAAGTCTGGACATTTGTGAGTGTGTAGTCCGGGGTTAGATGGAGAGGAATTTTGATCAGTTTTAGGGATGTAAAAATGCTCCTCACATCTTGTGGAGAGTTGTGTAGGGGGGTTATACTGTAGATTGCACATCATGGCAGAAGGCCTACATTTTTTTCATGGTTTGAAGTTGGGAAGCTTCTCCTGCAAAAGAAGGTGTCGCCTGACTTCTTGAAGTAAGGTGCACTCAGGTACCCACTTACACGCTTATATTAGAGTAACTTAAAGGTCCAATGTGTAGAATTTAGGGGGACATGTTGGCAGAAATAGAGTATAATATTCATTATTGTGTTTTCATTCAGAGTAAGCAGGTCCTCGCCCACAGTCTGTCACGTTGCACTGCCATGTTCCTACAGTAGCCCAGTGTAAACACTGGCACTAGCCTTTGGCCTCGCATTGAAATCAAATCCTGCTACATTCAAAAGATGCTAAATGCTTTACCAACCAGGAACTTTAAGGATAAGTTCACCCAAAAAAAATCAGTCATTATCTATCACCCCCATGCTGATGGAAAGTCAGGTGAAGTTCAAAGTCCACAAAACATTTCTGGAGCTTCACAGCAAAAAAGCATCGATGGGGACTTGTTTCAAAATGTAAAAACACAACTAAAGAGCGCATAAAATGGCTCCATACAGCTCACTCAGCGTAATCCACATTTCTGGAAGCCTTGAGAACCCAAATTGATTTGAAAAAGCAACATCTACACCCTGGATGAGTGGTCAAGCTTGTGTACTCACTTTAAAAGGAAAGCAAGCTAAAGCTTTCAGTTTAGCAACTACAGCGAAGATTTCAGCTGGAAAAAGGTGTAAACAATGTCTTGTCAAATAAATTTGACATCTGGATTTGAAGCCATTTTATGTTTTAAAGAAAGTCCCCATCTGCTTGAAATATTTAGGAGAATGCTGCAACACTGTTTTGCTGCAAAGCGAGTGTTTTGTGGATTATGAAACTTAACCTGACCTTCCATCGGTATGGGGGCGAGTTGTTATTGTCTGAATTTTCATTTTTGGGTGAAGGCCGGCAGAGCATTTAGCATCCTTTTGAATTGAGCAGGAGTTAAAATTTCATGTAAAACAAACAGCTATTACTCATCTACAGTGTTATGAATCTAAACATTGAAAGGTGGAGGCAGAGCAAGTATGAAGTGATGCTGGTTTTAAAATACTGCCAACTTTACATATGCAGCCAGACTCTTACATAATTCAGCTCAAAACTGTGTTTTTTTCCCCCCCATGAACCATTTCAGTTAAATGTTTTGTGTCATTTTTTCATTGGGCTTTCCTTTAATCTGTTCAAAGAATGAACAACCTTACAAAAATTGTCCGTGGAATAAATTCACTGGCAGTCTGCCTTTCTGCCCTTGCCCTCATCTCAGAGATAAGGTTAAACCATATTTCGTATATCTATATTTTTATTTGACTACACTGATTTGAGCTGTGTTTAACATTCGGTGATATCAATGACACCGTGTGGGATGCAGAAGGGAAAATGAAATGAGGAAAAACGAAAGGGAAGAAAACAGAGGAAAGGGTCTGTACAAATGAGGCAGTGATCAGTGGTGACAGTTCATTATGGCTGGTAAATGCGGCCATGCGGGGGTGGCTGGAGGAGAGACTGGAGCGCTAATTGGAGCGGATGGGAGGGATTCTCGTCTCATAGCAATATCACAACTATTTACATGCTCACAGCTCCGGCAGGGAGAATGTATTAGAAGGGTGGAGATTACATGTTTTCATGCGAGTTTATGTCCATTTTTTAGGTTAGTATGTGCATTTACATAATCACAGTGTTTCTTTATCCATGCAGGGCCCTCGTGCATGTGTTCTCCATTACTTAACAGTAATGACAACATTGTGCCGTTCAAGTTGGAGGACTTTCTGACACAGGTTTGAGTCAGTGTACTCTGAGAATATGTAGTTTTGTGTTCTCTTTAGTTAAGTTTTATAGTCCTGAACTACAAGGTGACATTCCATCAAAGCTGCAGGCAAATGTGCGTGTAAACATCTGTTTTGACACCGGTACCACTGGGACCCAGAGAGTATGACTAAAATTTCAAAGAAGGAACCACAAAGGCATTCCGTGACAAAACTCACTCCACGCTTCAGACATCAGTGACATCATTGTCAACAACAATGGCCGCCGGCAAAATTCACTCTTCCTCTCGATTCACAGTAACAGTGTCATCTTGGATCTTTATGGACTGTCATGAGTGGCAACTGTTGGCGTGTGTTGCAGGTACTGTCCCCTCTGACGTCCTCCGTCCTGGCAGAGAGGAGCATCAGGGTGCAGGATGACAAAGTGACAGTGACAGAGCTGGGCGTCCAGTTGGTATCCGGACTTTCTTTGTCCCTGCAGCTCAGCCCGGGGAGCAACAGGGCCATCGTCGCCACTGCAACCACACAAGAAGTCATTGAGTCGCTCAAACAGGTACGAAACCAAGACATGCAAATATGTTAAAGGTGTAATATTTAAGAATTGGTCAGCTGTCTTAAGTCATACTGCAAACAAAAAGGGAGCAGCATATCACCAGTGTAACCACTAACTTCACTGCCACTGGCTAGTGAGCTGGGTTAATCGGCATCTAGCATTCAGGACTAAGAGCTAGGAGCATCAGGGGAGTGTTGGTGTTTATGCTCCTTGCACAGGAGCTTTAGACAGGATAGGCTGGGGCTAGCGGATTAGCATGCTAACTTCAGTAGACATCTCTGCAACACAAAACATAGATGCCATGATGTCAAAATTGCTATTTATTCACATTATTTTCACCATTTTTGTTGATTTAACAAATGTTTTCAACTGAAACTGTTTTCAAATTGCACCTTCAAAGCATTTAACATTATTATCCATTTCTGAACCTACCACAAGAGATAGGAAAGTCTTTACTGTGTTAGCACTTGACTGTGCATTGTATTTTGCTTACAAGTTCAAGGCTGGATCCAGGTTATTATGGAGTCTATGATATGCATTGTAGTTTTCCCTTTATAATTAATTCACTCTTGATATAGTGGAGCCATCTCTTTGATTTGCATATCCAACCAGTGAACAGCTCTGTTATTCCTGTAATTATAATTTCAAATGGAATAAGGCTAATGTCTCTTCCCTTGGAGAGTAAAGAATATTTGGCTTTCAAGCGAATAGTTTCATATCCGACTCTATTGTTTCTTTCCCCTATAATTAAGGCTTGATTTGGCTTCCACCATGTTCCTCTCTTTAATTTCCAGTCATTCTTATGCATTAGCTGGAAATGTGCAGATTACTGTTTGTGGGTTTACTGTTATTTTCAGGGTTATTTGGGTACTGCTGTTATGCTGATACCAATTTCTGTTTCTGTTTTCTAAGGAGTCCCTCATCAGTGCGTGGCTCCAGTTCAGTGATGGCTCCATGACTCCTCTAGACAACTACAACCCTGCCCATTTTGACCTGGCAGCCACCTCTTTGAATGAACAGGTGGTGGTGGTGCAGCGCAGTGCAGCGTGGAAATGGCCCATTATCGTTGCCAAGGGCCAAGGTCAGGGTTTGCTTGTGCGTGTTGAAATGAGCCAGTCGGAGGTGTGCCAGAAGGGGAAACGACGTACTGTCTTAGCCACTGGAATGGCAAACATACAGGTGAGGTTTGGTCAGCCAGAGGAGCAATACAGACAACCTGGAGACCGGCGAACACGTCCCGACCCTCCATATTACGGCGGATCTATCTCTGACATGGAAACTGGGTTAATCAACCGTGGAGCCACTACCATCGGGGGCCATGTCCCAGTGAGACCTAACGGGGGCCGTCTATCGGCAGACAGCGGGGCGAGGGTCCCGAGCGAATTCTCTGAGTATCCAGACAAGGCAGACCTGCCTCGCAGCCGCAGCACTGACGACGACTTGTTACCATCCCGAAGAGGTCTGACAGACCTGGAGATTGGTATGTACGCCCTGCTGGGAGTCTTCTGCCTGGCCATCCTGGTCTTTCTCATTAACTGCATCTCTTATGCATATAAGTACCGGAACAAGCAGCTGTCCCTGGAGGCCCCGGAAGCAATGCCCCATGCTCACGACTGGGTGTGGCTGGGCCAAGAGGAGGGCCTTTGTTTGCAACAACAGCAGCAGGACGAAATATGCGGTACTCTCGAGGAAGGTAGTCAACTATTAAACGGAGGCGTCCAGCGTGGTAATAATGGCGTGGGAGGCTGCAGTTCTAGCGGGAGGGATCACAGGAATGAGTCGCTTAACTCACCCACCACCAAGAGAAAGAGGGTGAAGTTCACCACCTTTTCCAACGTCAAGGCCAGTAATGGATGTCCTGTACTCAGCCCATTAGCACTAGTGCAGACCAGTGAGATAAAATGGGTATGTCCGGACATCGAGCTCGGGGACACAAAGGATCTTAGGAACTACATGGAAAAGCTTAATGAGAATGCAATTAAGAACATTGCATAGGGGGTGTTTTCAATGAACTAAAGAGAAACTCACCTGAATGCCTTCAGAATGAGGAGGGAATGAGGGAAAGAGGAAGGATAGGAAAAGGGAAATGAATAAAAGGGTGCAGAAAACAGACTGTTAAACTGTACCTCACCATAACAACAGGATAGTGTGCTCAGCCTTCGTTGTTTCCATGACAGTGCTCAAGCAACGGACTACAAAGAGACATGATTTGCCACGTCAACAGAGCATAGTTATAAAAGGTGGGAAATGTGAACTTGATATTGTTGCTTAACTTAAATGTACGTTGTTTGTCTTTAATTGACGTTCCTTTTATATTCGCCATGTACCTCGTTTTACGTTTTCTTTTTTAAATCATCATGTTTTAATGTTGTATTTGTTGTACTTTTCTGCGCTTTGTTGCTTTTTTGTTTTTTAAGAGTTGCTGTATGCTCTGTACCACATGTCAGCAATTATAGATTCTAGGAGAGAAGAGTTAAAAAGCAAATTTTGTATTGTATATAAATGCAGAGTTTAATTCGAAGGTGATATATGTACAGTAAAATTTTGTAAAGTGCTGTTTTGGTTTTTGTTTTGTTTTGTAGTTTAGTTTTGTTTTGTCTCCAGACACCAGATCCATGCATGATGCTATGAAAGAGGAGGCACGTGTGTCTGGTCTGAAAGTGTGTAGATAACTAATGCCGATACGGCTGGAGACATGTCCGTTTAATATGATTGCATTCATTCCAAGCGGAGCTGAGTTTTGGGTTGGTTTCAGTATGTTGATATTGACTTTGTTAGCCTGTGCATTTTCCTCTTCTTATGATTATGTTATTATTTATGCCACCCCCTTTTATTCAGTTGTACACTTCAGATGAAGTCCTGATTCGGCCTGATATTCTGATAAGAAAAGGAATTAGTAACATTGAATATGAAAAAATGGTGAATCCATAGACAATCACATAAATTATGTATGGATTAATCGCTTCATTTATAATGTTCCATTAAAATCGGTCCAGTTTACAGCTTGAATGGCTTGAATTAAGTCAAGTTATCACATTGGATCCCAGAAAAAGAGTCATGACAGTGAATGAACAAATGGTCACAGACTGTAAAGTGAAAGCCCGAAGTCTGCCCTCATCTTCCTTTTGTCATATGTCAGTACTGGTCCATCGTTTTCTATCTCTGTTTTGAAATTGGCTGCTGGACTAATTAAAACTGAAGGTGACTCTTCTCCATCACGCTGCTGTGTGATTCATTTTTTCTGGCGTTCTCCCGGTCTGTCTTGTTTTTGCTCATCTGACTGGTTTATACGAGTACACAGACAGTGGCTTCATCAAATATCAAAATGAAGTGCCTGTTGTTGTTGTCAGTTGGTGCAGCTGCCAGCTGAAGCAGGAGAGATAAGTTATCTTGCACCTATCATCCCACCACTCGAAAACCGCAAATACATTCAAATATTCATGTATTTTCTCTACCCAGTGATTGTTTGGAGAAAATGGTCAGCTAAGAGGTATTCTTTACATTATTTGTTGTTTTTACAGCAATAATGTTTTAAAGGAGAACTATTATGCTTTTTTTTTTTTTTTCTTTTCTTCAGTGTTTTATATAGGTCTGTGTGTGTAAAAGGTCTTGAAAGTTAAATAGCCCAAAGTTCCGGCCAACAGGAGCTCATCTCTCCCACAGAAAACCCTGCTCCTGAAATGCCTCGTCAGTAGTCCTGCCTTTAATTCCATGACTTCATGACATCATACACCACGCCACACATTTGAGTAATTTATGCCTACATTCACTGTTGAGGTAAAGCTAACTGGAAGCTGAAAAAACGACAGAGCTGACTGCAGATACGATGAGTGGTGCTGGCTCAGGCGTGTGTGAGCTGACCAATTACAGCAGACTGAGTAAATGGGAGGAGTTCCTTAAAGAGACGGGAGCTAAAACAGAGGATCTCAGACAGAGTCAGGGATACAGTGCTCCTGCACTGGACAGGATGAGAACACTGATGTGTTTTCTTAGCATCAAAGCATGTAAACCTATTCTAGTAGCAACCCAGAATAAAATTATGAACCTGAAAATGAGCATAATATGTCTCCTTTTAAAATAATGACGGATTACCGTGATATCAATTAGATAAAAAGCAACAAAAAAGACAAAAGAATATAAACTTAATACAAAAACTCACCCAAGTTCGCAAAATAAATGCTTTTAGGTGCCAGTGCAATCAAAAGCACAAACCACCTTTAAGGTATCTTCTCGACCAACATCTAAGTAAAGGAAGTCAGAAAAATAATTCTGCATCCAATAGAGGCAGGAATGAAATTAAACATAATAAACATGTTTGTCATCTGCATTTCAAATCATGTAATAATACCTCTTAGTACCCTTTGTGTGTCATAGTAAGCTGTTAAAAAGGGTTTTAGGTCAAGTGCACCAGTGCCCTCGAGGCCTCTAAAACTCTCAGACAATTTTTTCCCCCATGAGATCACAGACAGTCTCCCCTTTCTAAAAGGGCAATCTAATTAGAGATTACTTAGTTCAGTACATTACATGTTAATGTGGCATTTCCTATGCAATTTGTCTTGCCCACTTACTGTACCTGTGAAATTACTCAGATATAATTTGCAACCTAATTAAAACAAATCTCAGGACCTGTGCATTGGAGATGTCCCCCGGTAACCAGGAAGGTCTTGCGTTGTAAATATTTTTATTTAAAAGAGGGAGCACTGCTGTGATAGTAATTTTCTTTTACAAACCTGCCTTTGGATAATCTTTTTATGTTTTTGGATTAAGTCAATAAATCTAAGTAGATGTATAAAATAAAAGCCTTTGCAACATGCAAATGAAAGCTGCACATCTCTACAAGGTCTTGATGATGACATGATGGTAAAACAATACCTTAAACATATCTCAAAGCTTTATCTATAATTAAAAACAGATACGGTACGCACTACTTCCTGCTTTACTGTAGTGCAGATACTTTTTTCACTTGCTGTCTGAGTTGTATTCATTTAGCTTTTTTAAGCTTGATAAAGTGGTTCCCTGTCACAACTAAATCATCTGGAAAATGTGTTTTTTGAGATGAACATTAATTGGATGGGTACATTTTTGACTGAAACTCTTGATCGCAATCATCTATTTCAGGTCCCGTACAGCAACTTACACTATGCTGGCCTACTGACACAAGTGCCATGCTTCTGTACTCATCCGAACTGATGCGCACAGACTGCCACAAATAACTTCAGAGGACTTTGAACGAGGATTGTTTTGGACAGACTATTTTAATCGACAGTTAACTCGAAATGACACCATAACTTTTCCCAGGAACTTCTTCCTGGATAAATCTGGGTGCAAAACCTACAGACAAGTGCAAGACTGGTTGACATTTATGGCTTCTGGCAGATGCCCGACGGCCTACATAAACGCAGACCACAGTCACCCCAAACACTAAAACTTGAAAACAGGTCTGAACCATCCTCAAGGGCCAGAAGTGGAGATGCTTGCTGATAAGAGTGGATAAGGTAGACTTGTGATTTGTTTTAGAAAAACGTATGAAAGGAAATAGAGCCAAGGGGGAAAAACCAACCGAGACAGATCAACCTGTATCTTTGGTTGTGGCAGATGCAGCTATCAGAGATATAAGTGGTTATACAATTCAAACATATGCCTACTGCTTCACACGTGGTATGATCTGTGACATAAAGAAAAAAAACATCTGTTAACTGGCATCCGCACCGCAAAATTGTGCTCAAGCAGGCTTTAATTGAACTGTAAGGCCCAGTTGATTAATAGTGGACCACTGCCAGCAGTCAACACAGGGATCAGTAGACTTCTATCATTGAATACATGGCTCAGCAAAGCCTGTGGCCGGAAAAGGGATCAACTACATTGATAACTTTAATCTGTTCACAGCACAGAGGTCGAGACATCTTTCTCAAGTATGTTGAGTACTGATCAGCTGGTTTTGATTCAGCCTGCAACACCCTTCAGCCAGACCTAAATGATGCACCCTGACACACGGGAGCCTCAAACGCCACAGCCTCAATGCCAGCCTGTTGCCAACCTGCTAACAGGGCCGCAGCCTCCACACGAGGAAAACAAAACACCACAACCTCTGTGTCAATATGCTAACAACCAGGTCATGGATCAGTCTCCCAATTCCTCCTCTCTTCACGCTGCCTGCTTTCCTGGCTCACCCCTTCAGGGAGGTACTGACAAAATAGGAGAGCTGGATTCAGTCTCCCCTCATCTTCCCTCTTGGGGATCTCTGTAACAAGCTGATCAGTGGTATGTGATGCTACAGGTTGCAACTAGGTTGCATTCAGAAGCATTGCACTGCCAGCCAAAACAACAGCAAACAAATCAGCCTGGCACTGGTGCAGACAAGAGAGAGGATGTCTTGGACATACTGTACAGGGTCCCTTCAATATCTGTTTTCTTTCCTCTACTTGTAGGTAGTAGAGTGAATGAGATGCACTGAACTCACACTGCAAATTTTTCAAATTTGGTATCCATTCTTCATCAGCCTCGATCTGCCCCCAGCACTCTCAGGAATAACCTCAAACTGGCCATGCTTGAAGATAATAACAGTGCTTTTAAGCTTTTTCGTGTTTTTTTATTAAAGAGGTCATATTATGCAAATGTTCAGGTTCATAGTTTTATTTTAGGGTTCTACTAGAATAGGTTTACATACTTAAATTTTCAAAAAACACATTATTTTTCTCATATGGTGCAGTGCTGCAGCACCCCTTTACACACTGTGTCTTGAACGCTCTGTTTTAGCTACGGAGTGAGACATCTCGCCTCGGTTCAATTTTTGATGAGAGAGGCACATGTTACATTATGTAACGAGCATCATGTAGCCAATCAGAGACAGAGTAGGGAGGGTCATGCCAAGCAAGGTAGTTTGATCAAAAATAACGCTGCTACAGTTGGTAACCATGTACAGCCATATATATCCTATAATATTAGTTATATAAATATATATATATGTATGTTATGTCATACAGCTGTTATATAAATATATATATTTATATTTATATATATTTATATTTATATATTCAGCTGTTACATAGTGAAGAACATAAGTTACGGAAGTAACGGCTAGACTCCAAACCAGGCGTTTCAGGCAGTGCAGGAGCAGTGTTTTCTGTAGGAGGGAGTAACTCCCTTTGGCGTGGACTGGCTTTTTCACTTTGCATTGACATTTTACATGCACAAAAAAGCTACATTACACAGTAAAAGAAGGGTGAAAACCGAAAAAGCATTATATGACCTCTTTAACAGCACAGATTGTGGATTGACAGGAGATGGGATGAGTCAGAGGGGAGACGACGAGCAGCAAAAGGCTACAGGTCGGACTTGGACCCTGGGTGGTGAGGACAAAGCCTCTTTACATGGGGTGCACGTTACACCAGCTGAGCCAAGGGGTGCCACCGATCAACCCTTTCTGATTTAAACTTTATAAAAGTGGTCCAAGGTGATGGAAAAGGAGGAATAATTGTAACCTATGCCTTCTTGTACAAGCAGTTATAGTTATATTAGAGGTATAAGTTGTGTGTCATCCTGAACCGTTTCTTTACAGAGCCTCCAGTTCTGTATGCAATCCTTGGTTCAGTACTTACTGACCCAAAACCCTGGTCTTATTCCTCTGAACACTACTGTGACCTAAACACTGGTCTAATTCCACTGAACACAACCTTTAAAGTATGAGTTTTACCCAAAAATTTAGCCAGGTTAGCCAAGCTCAGTGTGGTGTTGCTGGCATCAGAAAAGGCAAACACAAACGAGACTCAAGAGCTGGCTTACATCACTTTCAGATCCACTGTATGGGAGCATCTCAGTGTCATGGTTAGTTACAGCTAAGATGGACAAAGCTAAGTGGATGTGATGTAAACTACAATTTGTTTCGATTAGTGTAATGAGATGAAAATAGACTGGAGGGCAGGTCCTCCACATAGCATTCAAGCATATTCAGACCATGCTTAAGCTATAACTAATGCTATTGGAGTGTTTATTGCTGCAGATTTCACACAATATGCAATCTTGTTCTCAATTCTGGTATTTATTTGTTTCTTCATTTCCTTGGAAAAGGTCCCTCAGTTTTTCTTGCCTCTAGCAGGGTCAATGCTTGTCCTCCTGACCATCCTTCAACCCTTCTTTACCCCTTCAGGCCACCACAAACTTTCATCAACTCCTCTGTGACACCAGGCTCGACTTTATCCACCCGTCGACCCATCCTTACAAGAAATTTAACCATGATGCATTTTTTTCCTAAAACTACAGTCTCATATTGCTTCTTTTATACCTTTCCAAAACTCCTCACCTCTCCCCAACATCTCAGGGGACATTCTTATCGCACTGAACCACAAACAGCCCAGACTGCTCCACTGAGATTTTCCTCCCTGCCACTGAGGCACTTCAGACTGCTGCAGCAGCCTGTCACTCCACAGTCTTAACCCTCTTAGGCTTTTTGCCTGTGTCCGTGACACTGAACTGCCAGGTATTCCTCTTGCTGACACTGAGATCTCTGGGTCTGCACCCGCGCTCACTAACTAACTGACAGCTGCTGTCAGGTATAATGGAACGGACCCCTGTCACCATTACGAACCATCTCCACTGACATTCACTATGCCGATACATAACTAGTTATCCCGTTTCGCAAATTTTCCAACTGTTGCTATGCCAACAATCCTCAACACGACCTTTTCTCCTTTCCTAATCCACTCCATTTCTTACCTTTTGACATGCAGGCTGGGGCGAGAATCACCAATTACACTGCTGATGTCACCCATCAACCCACCACCTCAAGCCTGTCTCTCTGTCACGGCAGACCGACTGCAATGACTCACAAAAGGAAATGTAAAATTACAAAATATCTAGAGTTATTCCAGACAGTTGCCCTTTTACACTGCACTCATTACCTTATCCCGTACTGTTGGTTTGCACTCGCACTACAAAAATGGTTTTCTCTGGGGAACTTCCAGAAGGGTTTCCACAGTAAAATGGGGCAAAGGTAAAACACAGTAACATGTTGGGCACGAATGTGACAATGTGCAAGAATAACTATTCCAAAAAAAGATCTAGCTGTAGCGAATATGTCTTCAGACTATACGCAGCAACACAGTTGAATAGTGTAGATGGTCTTACTGTAGGCTATCCAGTCGGTGGTCTGTGGGTTAAGGGTTGCAACTAACAATTAATTCATTATCAGTACATTTCTAAAACATGTTTTAAATATTTTAGTCTGTAATAACAGAAACATGTAAACAATCTACAGCCATGCTTGCAGCAATGTGAATTGAGCTTAATGCTAATGTCACCACGCTAACTTGCTCAGATTGACAATACAGTACTTAAACATAAAGTGCAGCTGACCCTGAACGACATTAGTCTTGCAGGTATTTGGTCATAAACCAAAATTTCAAGCCAATCCTTTGGCTTGATGCTGGCTGCAGATGAAATGTCACAGGGTCACCAAAGTTAATACAATCTTTCCTGAGGGGAGGTTGTAGGTGTGTAGCAAATTGGATGGCAGTCCATCCAACAGTTGTTGAGACATTTCACTCAACAGCACAAATGTCAAAGTGGTGGTGCTGCTAGAGGAAAAGTCAGGGGATCACCAAAGTAATTCATATTAAATCATTTGGGAACCGTGAATGTCTGTACCAAATTCCATCTGTCCATCAAATGCTTGTTGTGAGATTTCAGTTTGGACCTAAGTGGCGGACCAGTACTGCCATCCCTAGAGCCATTAGCCTGGCTAAAGAGGCCCACATTTCACCAGAGACTAACAGTCTAAAGCCCCAAAACATTCAAACTGAGAAAAGCAACAAATTATCACATTTGAGAAGTTAAAGCTAAAACACTCATATAAAAAATTCACACCAGAGACAACATGTTTAGCTATTTAGTCAATACTGTGTGGCTCTACCAACACTGCAGCAGTTTGACAGCTATACTCTACTCCCAACAACAGCAAGCTGCGCTTTTTCATTTTCTTCTCCATATTAATTGGAAGACCACTAGAGGGGCTCAGCGGGCACTCGGACCTCCACATTTTCTTTGCCACTGTCCAGCTCACATTTAATCCCTGTCCGATCTCCTCCCAGCTGTTCTGTAGTAACTCTTTGCCTTTGTGCCCCAGCAAAGTAACATCATACAGATGTTTTATCAACTGATAACCTCTCCACAAAAAGCTCTGCCATTTTTAAAACGTCATCGCTTGTCCTATGGTAGTGACTCGCTTGAACTATTGGCTACATTGGCTGCTATACTGCCTCCGGCGACTGTTGGAGGAACTGCTCCGTTGGTCCATATTAGTAAGCTTTTAGAAAGCATGAGGGAATACGGACGTATCCGTATCTAACATAGAGCATATATCATGTTGATATGGGTGGGTGCTGCACTTGTCACGTCAATAAAAAAATTATCTGTTTTATTTATGAGCTATAATGTCATTATTGGTCTGTTACATCGTGCATCTCTACTTCTTAAATTCACAGACCTATCCAATTTCTGCTGTCTGTACACATGTGCATCCTTTAAACATCCCCCTGTATTCAAGTGTGTGTTTGCACACATGATAGAGCATAATGTAGTATTGTTGTTGTTTTCATTTATTTCAGCCAAATTTATTTTGGAAACAATCTGATTCCTGTCTTAAAGGTACAACAGGTGTAAGGGCTTGCACGACCTCTGAGTTACCATTGTTCCCACGTGTGTGCCCACCGGCCCAAGCGTATTCCCATTGGCATACTGCAGCTGGTTTGTCATCAGGTGGGTGCAGATAAACTGAGAAGAATTATCCTGCGTGTGTGTGTTTAAGCATGTGCGTGTGTGTCAATGTGATTTATGGGCTCTACTGGTGCAATTAAAACAGGTTTGAATGTGGTATTGTTTTCTTTATTCTGCTGACATTGAAACACTTCTCTCGGAGAGGATGAAGAGGACAGCACATGAAAACCAATTTTTTTTTTTAAAGAGATGCCTCTGACCCTGACAGTCTACGAATGTAAACAATTCCGCAAGATGGATCAGGCCTTAGAGAGTGTCACGATAAGAGACTTGACACAGCCCTGAAAAACAACGAATAGTTAATGAAGGGGAACGAATCGTGGCATTTTTAGCTATGTGCAGTTGATCATTGGAAATCCCACTGGTGATGGCCTTATTGAGCTCTGAGTAGAGATGTGTCTGCAGCTGTTAGCGCACCCCCTTCCACTACACATAAAGCACCACTTCTACTCTCCTCTCAAATTTATTTTTCGCTTATTTTATCTCTGATGGTATTTTTGTTTTTAAGTCTGTGTTTTCCAGCCTCCTAGGGGGAATGTGCATTTCGGGTCCCTGAAGCGATAATGATGGCTTGCTCGCTGGTTTCTTTGTTTTGCAGCACAATGCCACACTGACATACCCAGCTAAGAGAATGGCTGTTGGGAAGAGTTTTTTAAAGGGAAAGTTCAGGAATTGAAAAAAAGGACAGGCAGCTGAATCTTGCCTTAAAGCGTACTTGAGTGGATAACATTGTTGTTGTGCTGTGTTAAAGAAAAACTTTATTGAAAGAAAAACATTTTCGACTATCTACTCATCCTGTGTCAGCAGCTCTGACCCAAGGCAAAACGTTGGCAATTAAATGTAGGACCAGCTCAATAGGAAGTCCTGATCAAGCTTTTCTTTTTTTTTTTTGTTATATTCTATTCTTAATTTTATTTTCATTATCTGCTGGTCCGATCCAGTATTTCCAACACATCCAATACTACTGTGTGTTGATTACGTATCTGACGCATTTTACTTATTTCATTGCTGATGAGTATAACTACAGATACACTCACTGTGATTGTACAGTGGTGTTGGAGTCGAGGTTCTTCCCTCTAGAAGATCTCTGGCTGAGCACAGATACCACCTCGTAGGGAGCCATCAATCCAAGAACGGATGTTAATGTCCTGTTATCAAGTTTCTCAACATTAGTTACTTTTTTTTCCTTTTATTTGTCAGAGCATTTGATTTATTGATTGCTGCCAGTATATTCAGAGATTTTCTACAAATATAACAAAACATGTTTCTAAAATAACTTACCAACCGTAGCTTTAAATATCATTGATTTACATGTCATCAAATTAAGTCACACATTCAATTTGTCCTGGAGATGTAAATCCCTCCCTGTAAATCCATGCGGCCCAGAGTTGGATCCTTAGTACCGGCTCTGGACATCTCTCTAACTGCCTGCAGATATGTGTGCCAGAGTCCAAGTGACACTTCAGAATTTTGAAACTTTCCTGGCCTGGTTTCAACCCCCAGCTGGCTTGCCTTTGCACAGGCAACACAATCACCTGCTAAATGCAACATGGTGAAATGAGGCATTCTGCCACTAGAAGCTGCAGAGTCAATAGACTGCCGAGAAGCTGGAGTACTTGCACTTGATGAGTCAGGAGAGCTTTGTGCTCATCTTGAGTTTCATCACTGATACCCTTGGCATGATATTGGAGCGCTGGCATTTGGCTCAGTTTATCCTCGCACCATTCTGGAGAAATGCTCTGCAAACGGCTACAGAGCTAACTTGACGATAGGCTAAATTGGCCTTCCTTCAGAGGCTGCATTGGCATGCCAATCCTGCATTTTAACGGACAGCAGACAAACCTTTAGACAGAACATTTGGTACTTGACTCTGGCCTCAAACCTGTCTCTTTTTCCTACACTTTTGCTGCCTGTCATGTTTCTCTCTGTCTAACATTGCAAATTATTATTACAGAAATCAAGTACAACTGGAAATTTATGGTAATCTATCATACATTCTTTTGTTTCATTACTTGCAAAATAGTCTCACAGGTAACAGTATTTCAGCTCCTGTTCGTGCAGCAGCACCACACGTTGGCATCACTAGTGCCAGATGTTATTAGTACTGTAGTTCCCCTGCCTCTCCTTATCTACTTTTCATTACCAACATCTGCTAATTAAGAAAGCAAAACACACTGGCTCATATATTCAGTTGCACTGCTGAAAAAGTTTGTGTCCTTTGTCAAGAGGCGTCTTATCAGCATGTAATGGGTGTGTTATTCATGCAAAGACGCACCCAAGGTAAAAAAAAGAATATCCCTGGAAAAGATTGTATTTGTTTGGCATTTAAATGCAGATACAAATATCTCTAAATCTGCCATGAATTTCATTTTAATAAATAAATCATGTGCACAACATTTTCAGTCAGCTTCCCCTGGATAAATTAAGGTTGAAACAATTCAATGAAATTGCCAGCAGGTACCTGGAATATAATAAGACAAAGCGGCTTACACCAGATGTGCTCTATGTTTGTGTGTGTGTGTGTTTCCTATTGTCCATGTGTTAAGTAGGCAGCCTTGTACAGGTGTGTGTTTGTTTTTGGGAAGAGATAGAAAAATATTGGCCAGCGCTTTTCCGGTGAAAGATCCACGGAACAAACAATGGCAGCAGGAGAAAGCACACACACACACACACACACACATACAAACACAGAGTTTGGTATCAGCACTCTCAGGGAGAGCATGTGTTTAATTTGTGCTTCTAACAAGAGGCTTCATAGACAAACAAATGTATTTGCATGTAAACGTGAAAACTCAATACTGACCATATAACAGTGTCCCAAAGGAAATCCTGTTGTCTTAATCAGACATTACCAGTGTTACCATTTTCAATACTATATGCCTACATGTTTACACTCTGTTGCAGCTTACTCGTTCAAAACCACCAACAGACAGTGTAGATACAACAGAGATTCATCCTAGATTGTGACCACCACATTGCCTGAGACTGCAGCTGTACAAATTGTACAACTGGCACATCTTTACAGTGAAAGATATCGTGTTGTGGAAATACATCAAGCTCTTCAGATACTACTGCTGTGTATTAACAAGAACACACCATGCACTGTAGTGTGCTGAAGCTGACAAAGATACTGCAGGAAGACACAATTGTTTCGGGTAAACCAGCACAATATAATGAAATCTGATGCAATACTTTGCAGCAAAGCCACCTTTGTAAAGAATATGCTACAACATGCTACACTAACATGGTTAGCCTTCTTCAAGCAAGCATATCAGTGTTTTTTGTGCCTGATTCTACTTGTACTGTTGCACCTCGAGCTGCTGTAACAAGTGAATCAATCGTAATCTTAGCATGTTTGTATGCTGATGTTAGCATTTCATTTATTTATGAATATTGAGCCCATCAGACCAGTGTGGGCAGTGTTTGATTTCAGTGTTATTTTGTGCATTTGTCTTGGTCATTGTCATGGATTTAGTTTCGTTGTTCCCTTTTTTATTATGTAAATTTTGTCCTCATGAGTTTTGTTCTGATTATATTTCTTGTCTTAGTGTTCTTTTCCCGCCTTTTTTGATTGCTCTCTCAGTTTCAACTGCCGCTTGTTAGTCTTCCCTCACTCATGTAAGTCTGTTTTTCAATTTCTCTTTGTAGGTTTGTCTGTGTTTCATGTCTGTTCCCTGGTCCTGTTTCATCATTATTATTATTAGTATTATTATTATTATTATTATTATTATTATTATGAGTATCATTATTATTATTATTATTATTATTATTATTATTATTATCAGTTAAAATTAGCCTTGAAAGAATGAAAACAAAAGGGTTTTTTTGGTTGAACAACCTCCTCTTGATAAAAACCTCTAAAAACCTTTAATGCCATGGTATACCATGACACCGGTATAACGTAGCAACCCCCTTAAATTGTCTGAGAAATGTACTGTATCACAATATGTATATTATTATTGCAATATTACATGAACTGTGGTAGAGGATTTTAAAGTTTACACAATTTCATCCTTTCCTGTGTCGACGGGGGGCAGGCTTTATTATGAAACAACCAATCCAACCTGCTAATCAAAGGTGTCAGATCACCGTAGTAAATTGTTATAGACCAGTTTAACCTGTGCCTTCAGCCTGAGCTTTTCCCACCATTCTGTTGGAACGACAGCTTCTTGCTTTTAAAATCCCACCCTTTCCCTGGCAACACAAATCGCTAGTATGTCTCTTAATGTGAAGCCGTGGAAGAAGGCAGCTCTATATTTAATGTGCTGTAAAAAGGGATCAGATGATCGGTGTCAGAGGATGGGAGGCCTCTGCGCTGTGGAGCCTATTCTCACTTCAACTCAGCCCAGCGATTTATCAAATTACAGCCTGTTTCTAAGAGCTGACAGGACTGATTACCAGTACGCGGAAAAGGAGAGGTGTTTTTTCAGTGGAGCCCTGTGCCTCGAATCAGAGAAGCATCCTCTACTTACACGTTTTCCAGCCTTACTCACATTTTCTCTCTTCTACCTGTCTTGCTCTCAGGTATCCATTTCTTAAAGAGCTCAGTATGTATCTTGAGAGCGTTTGTATGTGACACACCCCGTGAGTGTGTTTGTGTATAGGAGGGTGTCTGCATGTGCAAGGGGATGTGTTCTCTTGTGATTGTGTTTTGGCGAGGTGAGATGTAATATTGGAGAGCCTCTGGCAGCTCCATTATCTGGGTGTTGTCAGCCCGTCTGCTTGTACACGTTTCCTTTCTTTGGGCCTACTCTCCCATTCAAACATTTATTTGCTGCCCTGACATACCCTGTCAAGCCCCTTCTGCCTCTCTGTCAGCGAGCTGAGCTTACTGTACTGCTAACTCTGCGGCTTCAAAGGCTGCCTGCATCATCATGTGAGCCCTTTTCTAATAGCATTTTGCAGCTCATCCAAACAGTTTGACTTTGACACAACATGACAAGTTTAATATCAAAAGTAATTAAATTTGGGTAGGGTTCCTTGAAGCCCATGTCTATGATACGTAAATACATGTTGTGCTTTAAAACAACAATAGTAACACATCACAGTGCATATAAAGACTTCTAAAGGGAGCAATTTGTAAGATATGGACAGTATTTTAGTTTAAAAATATCAAAAAAAATCAATATCAACAGTGTGAGAAACAACAGTGTACCAATTTGTGTTGCAAGAGTTTGATTCTTAGCCTAATAAGTAAACAAAATAAACTCACAAATGCATCTCAAGACCCACATTTATTCTCTGGCTTTTAATTGTGTTTAATTTGTTTTTATTTTTTCAGATTTATTGGGTTTTATATTAAAGTTAAATTGATTTGTTTTTAACTTGCTGTGAACAATGATACACCTTCTGAATTTAAGTTTCTCTCTTTAACCAGACTAAGACCAGCTTAATTGCCTTGTTAACCCATGTAAAACACACTTCCACTTGACATAAATTGAATAAAACTCACCTATACTCAATTAAGAAGATTTCTCTCTCTCGTGCTCCTCTGCCGCTTCACGCCTCTACTGTCTCTGCCTGCTGTGTCTTCTCGTCCCCGGAGTCATTGTCCTGGTCAGAGCCGCTGTAAGTCACCTCCGTTATTATCTCCTGTCTTCAAACTGGCATCTGTAGGTCTCAGAGGCTATGTCCCAGTCTGGTGTCCAGCTGTGATCACTTGGCGACTTCCTCCCCGTCATCCCAGGTTGCAGTCCAATTAATAGAGCCACTTAGCTCCACGGCTAACTGAGCTTCTTGCTAATGGCCGCTAGTTGCTACAGCCAAATAAAGCTGCAGCAAAAAGTAGCAAGTTCAGTATAGTCAGCAGGGTTAGGGTTAGGGTTAGCAGTTAGCGGTTATGCTGTCCCTACAGTTTTGGAGCGAGCTTCGAGTTCTTACAAATTACACCTATAAGGTCAGTAGCATAATACTTTATAATTGCTGGTCACACACTGACTTTTGTTGCAAGGACCATAGTGTATTATAATTGTAATAGCTGTAATAGGTCATAATCATCTTAAAGTGCAGTGTAATCCTGAGAAAAGTGTTTCCAATTTCAATGCACGTATTTGTCAGGCAACCTATTCAGAAGTGGTAAGACTGCATCACGTGCAGCCATTTTTGGTATTTTGATATATGAGTAACTGTGGTTTTAATGCAATAAGTGCTAGCTCTCTGCTTGACTGCTAGCCGACTTCCACAGTGACTCAGCAGTTGATGAAGTCAGTAATTGAGGGCAAAGAGTAAATAGATTACTGATTCAATTAACCCTATTACAGTGGGCAGTTCAGATCACAGCCAGACGTTTAGCCTTTCCAGCGAAAGCCTCACGAACCTGCAGACAGCCTCGGAATACAGATGGATGCCCAAAATGGAGCTTCCGCAGAGGACCGGAGAAACACTTTCTGGAGCACATGGCAGCTCAATTAAAAGTGTTAAATGTGGGAATAATTCTGGGTGCCATTTTCCCCAACCGCCTGGGAGGAAGCAGAAGCAGAGAAATGTCATTTTACTTATGCAGCAAATGAGAGCACGATTAAGTGACTCTGGAGGCCGAAACAACCTGCTGCATAGTTTGCAAAATAAATCAGGAATGGGCAGTTGTGGCTTTTAGATAAAGCACTTTTTCAACTTGGCCACAGTTAGCACCTTTCACATTAAAGTATTATTATTGATGGCCAGTATAGGTCTGGATACTAATGCCAGGAAAGGTCCTTACAGGCAATTATTGTTTGGGAGTACTCAAGTGCTGTAACATAGCATGAGAAGAAGCCATGTAGGCTTTACTGAATTGCTCATCAGTTATATCAGTAATTATATATTTGTATTGCCAGACAGAACATCGAGGCTGGAGAAATTTAGCTTTTTTAGCCATACTTGTAGGGAGGCAGACTGAATCATCTCCATAACTATTGTCATGATATCCATGAGGATAAATCCCAAAGACTTTGTTGATGACCTGTCTCCTCCAGCACCACCATACAGTCAATGTGTTCATATCCAGTGCAAGATTTTGACATCTACTGGGTGGACTGGCACATAATTAGTACAGACATTCTTGGTTCCAAGACAGTTTTTCATAATGACCTCAAGCACCACTAAGATGTCAGCATATTTTGGTTCAAATTAAAACTGCCAGTGAACAGACATTTATAATTCTCTCTGATGAATTCTCACTGCCAGTTTATCTAACACCATCATCAGGTCACATTTTAAATCTGTCCAGTACTTTGGTTTATGATCAAATCCCTGCAAAGTTAATGAGTCCCATGATCTTTGGATATGCTTTTAATGTTAAACGTAACATATGTAACTTCTGCGCTAGGGGGCGCTCTATCAAAACAAAACAAAATACATTTGCCAGATGTTATGTGGGAGGGCTGACGATGCATGGACAAGCCATGCTGAGCTGTTAGGGTAGAGAGTCGGGTGCAGAGTCATACCTTCTGGCAAATAAACACCAGGAGTTACTGTCCGGTGTGTACATACATACTGTGTTGACCGCTGACTGAAGCTATAGGGGAAATGTACTTCACATCCTGAACGCAATGTTACAGAGAGGAGAGCGGAAACAAATCAGAGAACCGGAGTCCCTAGTGTGTGCTGAGGCTTGCTGACCTTAGTTTACGGCTAATGTACATGTTGGATCATGTACTGTAAGTCAACAAAATATAACAAAGTTATATTCGTCAATTCGTTTTTAGACATTTTCATGGAGAATTCACTCCATATTATATCTTTAAGTGCAAACACCAAACTAAGGTGGCCAAAATGTTAAACATTACTTGATTAAGATTAGCAGATTAGTAATGTCATTGCGACCATGTTGGCATTTAAATCAAATCACTGCTGTGCCTAAGAGCAGCCAGAATGAGCTGCTAGTGTGGCAGTGGACCATCTTTTTTTCAATTAATCATTTCTTTCACATCTGTGCTACTTGAATGAAGGAAAATCAGATATGCTACGCACTTTCCTACCACCTTTACTTCCACACTATTACTTTAAGCAAAGTGCACTCTACTTTGTGCTTTTGCCCTGATCTTTGTCGCCGAAAACCAATCATACACTACAGAAAGGTACAGTGTGAATGTATTCATACTGGTCTCAATAACAAGAGTAATAGCGAAAGAATAGTGCGGTCCTTGTTTCTTCATCCTGTCTAAAATACAGATTTACCGTAACGGCTGTGTGTTTTTCAATCAAAGGATTTCTGACGGTGAGCTCTGGATTGTGAGAATAATCTCTTCACTTCTTTCTATTTCTCTCCCACTGCCCTCCCACTTTTTTCATTCATTTCCCGCTACCTCCCTCCGTCTCCCTTCTGGCTCCAAAAGAAATCTGCTTCAAACCATCTGTCTCCAAGCGCAACACATGCCTCCTCTAGTCACTAGAGAGAGGGAAAAGAGCATGTGGGGACACAATAGACCCATTACAGGAGCAAATTGTCTCCCTTCTTCCTCTCCGTCTCCTTCTCCCTTCATCCATCCAGATGCCGGAGCTCCATGCGTCGTGTACTGTCAGTACGAGGGGGATAAAGAGAACCAGCTGGCGGCTACTGAGTAGACGTAACTTGAAATTAAATAGTTTGGCACCAGAAAGAAAAATAAACACTGGTAATGCAATCTAAAATGTATCACTGCAAAATATAACATATGGTTACTTAGGTCTACAATAACAGTTTCAACTTTTACCCCACAATTCCTCACCTCTAGTGTTTGTATGTACATTATGTGAGTATTTGTGTGGTCCCTCATTTCTTATTTCAGTAGTGTCTGTGGTCTCACCACGGCTCCTCTGCGTGGCGAGTGGAATTCAGAGCCCTAGACGACGGGTCGGAGATCTCAGCAGGACGTCTGGAGGCTGCGATGGGGCGGCTGCATGCAAGAATACAGACTCTGCCGAGAGACCAAGTATGTGTTTGTTTCAGCTTTGTGATTGCTCTTGGGTAGGGGGTCCTACTGTTTTCCATATGAAACTTGTAATACTCTGGTGGCGCCAATGGTCCTGCTGAGTGTCTGAGTATATCTCAGCAGAGGTTACTTTTTACAGCTCTTCTTTATACAACTGATAAAAGAAAAATATGGATGAATGGGTGGTATGCTGAAGTATATGCACAAATAATTCATACTGAATAGTTTTCAATGTCATTATTGCACAACCAGACAACAGGACTGCACCATTTGTCTTGGACTGACACAACGCACAATGGGTAATTTTGATGTTTGAGTATTTTGCTACATCTGTGTCAAAGTGCGAGGACAACAACAGTCTGCTGCAGGCTGCTTTGTCCTAGAGTAATGACTGAGACGATGTACACCTGCCACAGAATGGTGGTGAGCGTCAGTGATGAATTACTGCCTGAATCGCCCATTTAGAAATGTAAATGCATTATGCAAATTGTGATGATTTGAAAACTGTCTAACCAAAGCTATAAAAGAAAAACAAAACATGTCAAAGAGAGTTTTCAAACAATAGCCTAGGTCAAGAATGTGGAGGACCAAACAGTCATTAAACTGAATACAGTCACATCAAGGCTGTTCAACCATGATGACAATAACAGCAACGAAATTGGATAAAGAAAAGTCAAACTAATTCTTTAGTTTGGAAAAAACTAATAAGTGAAGTAAAGATTTTGAAAATGGAGAAAACTGACTGCAGTTAGCGGATGTATTCAAAAGGTCACCAAGGCAGATATTTTTACACGTTATTGTTACTCATCACAATCATAGTTGCTTGACTCCATTAAGTCCAGTTAGTGTTCCAGTTCCAGGGCCGTGCCATGTGCATGCTTGCTCACTCATATAATGTCATGGTTTCTTTGTTATGCTCATCTTCAGGTTAATCATTTTATTTTGGGTTCCAGTTATTTTCATAGTCGTTTTATAATCACCATTAAAAGTTTAATCATTTAGTCTTTCTCAGAGAAAGTGACGTCAAATTGCCTATTTATCTAACCAACATTCATAAATGACAAAGAAAAGCAGCAAATCCTTATGTTAGAAAATGACTGAAACAATATTTGATTATCAAAATATTTGGTAATTATTTTTTATTGAATCAACTAATCAATTAATTGACTAATCATTGCAGGTTTACAATTAGGTCACAGCAGTAATGTCACTCGTTACACCTCTGCTCTGCCTGTAAACACCAGTCAAACCACCGTATTAAAGGCCTACTTTTGGAACAAAAGTTCTGACCATGCCGCTTTCACCACCAAGGGAGCTGTCCATGGTACAAACCCGTGTTTGCACCAGCAGTTGTGGTTACGACAAGCGTTGCTAACCAATTATTTATTAACCACTGTGTGCTCGTTTGTGGCTCAGACATGTCAGTCCTATAACAGCTTACACAACATGTTATATCTATTCGATCCACGTGTTAATGTCTGCTCTCTGCTTTCATCACCCCCCTCTGTTCCCATCAGTTGATCTGATACAGACTGTTCTACTTACAAAATTGCCAGACGTCTCAGGTGCTTCTCGTCAAGTGATGATTCAAATCATCAACGTCTAGGAGGCAGTCCTGTTGTTTTGCCATATGTTCGCCAAGTCTCCTCTTTATCTGCGCTTGGGTTGCTTTCTGACTACTGCTGGCACAAGTAACAACATAATGGGTACCAAGCTGTTTTAAAAAATAAAAATAAGAAAAAAAAGACAAAAAACAACTCATATTGGTTGGGCTTATTAAAACAGTCTACAACTGAGCACAAACAGCGCCAATCACATATAAACCTCAGGTGTCATAAAGTCCTGCAGTTGACGGATCACAGCCCAATTAAATTGAACAATTGCAACTTTGATAAGTGCAATTAATTAAGGAAAAAAAAACTGTTAAGTGTATTTCCTATCCAAAGTTGCACTTACTTATTCCTTCAAGTTCGGTCCCATTTGTCCAAATTTGCATCCAATGTGCATCCGAAGGAGAAGCTGTTCACTGCACCGTACAGTCTGCCTCAGCAGTTGAGGAAACATCCTGTTGCTGCTGTTCCACTGGCGGATACCAAGCAACAAGACAACTGCCAAAATGTGTCATTTGACTTTCAAAAGCTGGGAAAGATGCTGATGAAAAAGGACTGTTTCATAGTGAGCAGATAGATAAATACATGTTTGTGCCAACCGGTAAGAAATCCATGTGTCTATCCCTCTGGAAGGAAACAGAAAAATTATAAATAAATAATAGGGAATTATGAAATTAAAGACTAATCAGAAGAAGATTGTTTTGTTTTCAAGAAATGTGGACTCAGACTAGAAGAACACGATTATAACTATGTTTTTGCTGCTGCAAGCAAGGCGAGCTAACCACCTGGTTCGCCATAAACTACAATCAAATAAACAGCACTGAGCTTAATTCAGCCACCGCCGGCTGCAGAATTGACAAATCAAGCTTGAAATGGCTTTGCACACTTCAGCATGAGGTCTTGTTTTCATGCAAACAACTGACAAATAATCTTATTTACAGGTTTATAACATAGGTCTTTAAAGGCCCCGCACACCCACACAGGTGTAAACTCAACATAGAAACGGGCAAAAATGTCACAGGTGCAACAGCAGAGTGAGAAAGATGTCAATCAAGCCGAGCGTGTACATGCCCACACATCGCTCCTGAGAAGAGATCTAATTAGGGAAAATAATTGAGAACACCTGTGTGGGTGTTTCACCGCTGTGTAGGGACTTCAACGAGAGCATAATACTTTTGGATATGAGAATAAAAGGAAAGCTAATTTGTGAAATTACAGCATGTAAACGTTTACAATATGTCAGCCATGGGCAAACGTTTCAGGAAACTTGATTTCTAATTACATTTTTCCTTGTCTTTATGTTGGAATGAATGTGATTCACCATTGTCTAACTTTAGAAGGCCAGCTTCTGAACAAGGAAATGAAGAAGGAAACAACATGCAGTAAATACTGTAACTGAGCTACACATCTAAAATTCGAAGTTAACTGTTCCGAGTTAGGCAGTGACATTTTGCCAAAGTACTGAAGATATCTGATATGACTGAATGCAATGTATAAAAATATACATTGCTGGCATCCCTCATACCACCAACGCCCCAGAAGGAGATACCATCTGTACAGAATATTGATATGGTGTGAAACACATTATTGTCAACAGTCAGTGTGGTCATAAGAGACTAAACGGTGATATGTTATATAAGAGGATGCAGCATATGTACAGAAGAATGCAAAAAAAAGATGATTATTGTTAAGATGGGAATTGATAAGATGTTACTGATACAAGCGCTATTATTCATTTATCGATTCCCTTATCGATTCCTGATTAATTTCCAGTATGGAATAAAGTAGGCCTACGCAGCTTTTAACTGTGGTATTATCTCAGTTAGACATGCAAGTGACACAGGTGTGCAAAGAAATCTTTACTGTTCAGCCTGGCACAGTCTGCTATTGCTGTATTGGTGCTGTTCCTGGAACATTATAATGTTGCTCCAGGACCATCATTGCAACTGACTTTGCAAACACAGAAATACAAAAGGAAGTTGTCCTTTCAAACATGTGTTGTAAAAAGGGTCTATTTTTACCCAAACCATGTTTTCCTAAAAAGTATAAAAACATATGAAATGAGAGAATATTTATAAAGCTTTCATTTGTATTTAGGTTCTCATAATCCATGAAAATATCTGCTATGCCCGTCCGTGTTATTCAAAAAAACAGGATATCTCTGAAGCGGACATGTTGCTAGGTTGGGAAGCAGTGGCATTTGTTGGAATTTCTGGAATTTAAGCTCATGTTGCATTGAAAAATGTTTCAGGGGTTTTCACACTTCTCACTTGAAATGATCATTTTACAGACACCACAACTAGCACTGTTGTCATCTGTCTTTGTGAAATGAAACCACGCTTTGGACTGTTTCCTGCTCTCCCTCATGACTCATTCATGTTCCAGCAGCGTCAAACACATTAGTTTGACATAATTTCTTTGCAATGCACAATTGCCTGAAAAACACGACGACATCAGGAACAAGAGGTGATAAGCTTGGAGGCATACGGTTCTGGTGGATTGGACAATTTGGAACAGGTTCTCATTTCCTGTCCCTAATGTCATGTCATATAGATTAGTCCAGATTCATTCAGACTGCTTCTGAGTCATCTGACAGAGCAACCACGAATATTGCAGACAAATATGAGTATTTTTCAACGTGTGTTTCATTTGAAGAACAGCTGTTAAAGAAGCACGCACGACCACTCTGATGTCACAGATTGAGAAGAATAGACATACATAAAGAAATGTTACGATTCAGGAGGCACATGTGTACATTCTGAGCATTTGGCTGACATTTTGATTCACAGTGAATAACTTGGACAAACCTGGCTGGTGCCGGTATCAACTGAAACCACAGCATGAAATTAAGACCACTGCTGGTGAGACATGAAGCCCACCTCATCCTTTGAAATCTGCATCCAATGTACGTTCAGCTCGGCTCAATTATCACAAAGATATGGTGAATTAGAGGGGATCCTTGCTGCGGAGAAAAGCTGCAAAGACTACGAAGAAGAGCAGCAATTAAAAACTGGCATTTCCTGTGTTCTCAGCTGTTTGATCTCAATATGTGAACCTCTTATTTTCAGCAAGAGGGAAAGGCAGTGTTGCCCACTGGAACAAGCAGAGCAGCTACATGACTGAAGTCAGCATGAATTTCGACACCCGTCACAAAGACAAGCTGCTCCTTTTTGTCATGTTTCATTAAGAATCCCAGAGGATTAAAGAATATACTGACACATCATGTAAGCCTGTTAACTTCTTGAGTGCTTCATAGAAAAACGACTTGTACGTCCCGGATACCATTTCTTTGTGTAATTATGTGCCAAACAAGGTCTACAGCTACAGTACAAACCTTACTTCTGTTCTACTGAACAGAACGAGGCTAAAGGTGAAATACAGTATCATAAACACAATAACAGCAAACATAATGTATGCAGGTTCAGTGGTAAACAAGTTTTTAATTGAATGAAGTTGCCAGTCGTGTGCTAAAAGCTCCTAATAAGAGCAAACTGTTTAAGCCATTAGACATCAGACTTTCAAAAGACATCCATGGTTGGTTTTCTATCAAGTCAATTAGCTGTGCAAACTGAGCTCTTTATGATTAGAGCAGATGGGGAAAGTCAAATATATTCATGAATGACTTTACATATAATAAAACCTGCCAGGTATTCATGCACATCTGATCAACAAACAGACCTGCAAGCGTTTAGAATATCTGTTTAATTTATTACTTAACATTGTTTTTCAGAAGCAATTTAAATGTGGCAAATGGATGTTGCAGAGTCAAGTGGCAGATTTTTATACTTGTTTCATTTCATTTCCCTAATCTGAATGGATTGTACATACAGCACATCTTAAAATTCACAATCTGTAATTCAAACGCAAATTAAAAAACAGACCAGTCCAATTATAGAAAAAGAAATACAATTCAAACACAGGACTACTGTCTACTGTCACTCATGACCCCTAACCTTGTGCATCAAGCACTGATAGAATTACTAATGGCTAATATATTCTGACTCTGTACTGTACCTGATATTTTCATATAGTTTGATTCAAAGTAGATTCCTGCATTTATAGATATCCAGATGTGAACATCTGTTTTCCACCTCTATTTGATGATGATGATGCTGAAATCACATTTTTGCAGTCAGAAATCACGTCAATGTGGTTTAAAAAAATTTGTTGTTAACCACTTCTATTATTAAAAGGGAAATAATATTAAAAACATAAAAGGATACTGCAATTGCTCCTTTTCTCATCGACTGAACAGGTTGATTGTCAGTGTCTCCCAAAAAGACATAGAGACATAGATGCAGCGTAATGGTGACACGTACCAGACCTGCATCGTTCGTTCGCAGTTTGGTTAGGTTTAGGCACTACAAATACTTGGTTAGGTTGAGAAAAACATTGTGGTATGGGATAAAATCACTACGATACTTTTGTAACTTACAAATACCTACGTTACATAAGTTCCGTACATTACATCACGTATCCTTGTTAGTGAGTTAAAGTAACTCACTGTTGACATAAACAGTTGTCTCCTGAATGAAAGTCCTGTGCTTGTTTGTCCTTGCTGACCGTATCCCTATACAGACTTTTCAATCTTTATACTACTACTCCTCACTTCCTCCTTTGTAGCTCTAATTATTACTGCAGCTGCAATAGGTTGACACCTAACAATAAACATAAATATGGGTTGTCAAACACTGCTTTCACTTTTTACCTCTAGTTTCTGATGTTGACGGGTTTGGTATGACGATGGTTGTGTTTTTCTGCAGCTGGCAGGCTGAGCCCAGGCAGGGAACCAATGCAAAAAGTATACAAACTCACTCAAATGCCATGAACAGAGTGTTGTTAGCAGCATAATTGAAGATTAAGGACCATGCTGGTATCTTCATGGACAGATGGGACTATTTTATGTACACATACTGAACATGATCTTTAATGTGCTGGAGTTGCACAGAAAATTAGCTAACTAGTCTGCAAACTGATGTTAGCAGTGCACTGTATTTATGAATGTTTGTTTGGTCCCTTGTTCAACAAGACAAGATGCAGGACAAGATGTTTGTTAATGTTAATATGGGGCTCCACTTTTAAACCCCACAAAATATTAACTCCCTTTCAGTCCCTGGAAAATATAAAATGCGGCGGACAAAAAACATGAAATTTATAATCAGTTGGACTTTAACAAAAAACAAGTTACTGTACAATACTGTGGACCTGTTATGCCCTTGGCTTATTGGGTAACCTCGCTGAATATTATCCCCTTCCCTTCTCTTCCTCACTTCACTAGAAAAAATCTAATTAATTTTTTTTAAGTCCCTTTGTCCAAACTGTGTTTAGGAATAGCTCTTTGTGTCTGTGCTTTGATTGAGCATTTCAGTCAGACATCTGATGACTGCAGTCTCAGTCTCATACCAGACACATTACTGACTCCCACATCCTGACCAGACCATCTTTGTAGACATCTGTGAGTGTGTGTGTGTGTGTGTGTGTGTGTGTCTGTGTGTGTGTGTGTGTGTGTGTGTGTGTGTGTGTGTGTGTGTGTGTGTGTGTGTGAGAGTGAGTGAGAAGAGAACAAGCGGTCAGCGATTCAACCTTTGTTGGAAGAGCAACAAGACACAGGGGACAGTACAAGAGACAAGAGAGAGAGCAAATGAATGTGACGACTTCTTCCTCTGCAACCAAATAAACCTGAAACAACAGTGAATAAAAGAAATTATACAGGAGCAATTTAACCACTATAGAGGCCTGAGGCAAGCAATACAAACAACTTAGCCAGCCAGTGAGCATTAGAGATGTAGACTCATGAATAAATGATCCTCAGATCCCCAATTTGACATCACAAAGATACACACTGGGCCCACCATCAAAGGCCCTCCATCTCTGCCAGCAAGTTGTCACCGCAGAGGTAATAACTTTCTACTCCTCTCTCTACCTCCCTCCCTCTCCTCCCTCTCTGTCTCTCTCATTTCATTTTTCATGCAACACAATGTAATTACATCTCTCTGCCGGCGAATCCAGGGTAGCAACGTTTGATACTGACACACCCGGCCCACAAACGTCCTGTGGGTGTCGAGACATCAGACGGCTGTGGAAGTCAACCACCTGCTGGGCGCACCCCCGCACGTCGCCGCTTGACGGGCAAAACCAATCCTGCATGATTTCAGATATGTGTTAATACTGACAATCAGAGTCCCATGTCTCGAGACGACGGCATCTTCCTCGTGATCTAAAAGCTGTTGTGGACAGCACACCCATCAGTTCTGGTGATGAGTGCGCTGATGCAGATACTGCCAGATGGGAGCCTGAGGTGAACATGTGGGTTTCTGAATAAACTCTTCTTCTGTGGAGTTTTCCTTTGTTTTACAAGTTAGATTGAATTTTGTAGCTTTGTTAAAAACAAACTAATTGGAATGAATTAATGCGTGAAGGAGCATTAAAAGTAAAATTAGCTTCATTGGCCTAGTTCTTGGCCTTGAATTTTAACATCATATCTGCTCTGACAATGGTAAAAAATTTGACATTATTTTGCTTGGTTCCTGGTGTGAAGATATGCGAGATACGAAACAATATCGCCACTGTGTGACCAGCTGATTCAACGTTATTGTCTCTGCAAGATGGTGCAAAGCGTAATATAATATATTATATTTTGGCTTTTGTGACATATAATAAGCAGGGTGCATCTTTTGGTAAGATAAGATAAGATAAGATAAGATAGGATAAGATAGAACTTTATTAATCCAGAGAGAAAGTTTTGTGGCAAAGATTTCTACAAAGGGAAAATATAAATAAATCATATTTACCAAAAGTTTTGGAAACAGCCCAGTAGATCGTCTCAGATGGCAGTCGCAACACAGCCGTTATGTCATCCCTTGGGGTAAGTGCGACCATCAAATCTACTAAACATCTACATCTACTAAAAGCGCTTGTTTTTACCACTTATAGGCTGAGGTTGTTATTTTACATGTCTGGCAACATTACAGAAACCATTTCTATGGAATGAGCCCCTTCTTTCGGAGAGTAAGAATCTTTTTGTGACCATAAACACAAAGTCTCCCCAAAAGAGAAGTCTCAAATATTCAGCCATTACTTTGGAAAAACATTTTTGCTGTTAGTTCGTCTTGGCAAACATCTCTCTCCATTTCTGACCTTTACACTATCGCTATGCACTGCCATTGCAGCTGTGTTGCTGTGTGAAGTGATCCACTGGACCAACTCCAAAACTTTTTGTAAGTATCAACTATTTACACACCAAAATATGCAGCTGCATGATATGGTATTGGGGTCTGCGCCAAACAAACATTTTTTCTTACATCTAGAGAAAAAGATTTGTTGGCCAGGACATCTCTGCAGCATGACAGTATTTTGTGACACATTTTACCTTTTTCAAAAACTTGCAGTCGGATATTACACTTGGCCATACTGCGATCTTATTATACTTCAATTCATTCTGCATCCCAAGTAATGTTTACTGTATGTACAGACTACTTTGAAAAATAGGCATTCCCTTAAAATGTGATATATTCAAAGATATTCATAAGAACAGTGATGAGGTTAAGGTTGTTGATTAAGTCCAGTTCAACAGCCATCGACCATTTTGGCTGCACCCAGCGCAAGTCACTTCTGTTCACTCATACCCCAAGCTCAGCATTCAACACAGGTTAAGAGTCGACAAGAAAGAATTGCGACCTGCATAAACCATCCACTTTGAATAACAGGTCCCAAATGTGTAACACCAGTCACTATATTAGAAGGGTCACTAAGTCTCAAATCCGAATAATTAACGGGCTGCACGACCACAGACCTGACAGAAGCATTATGTATGCCTGGCTTGCAGCGCTTGTCCACATCCTGCATTAATGGTTTGACATGGGGATACTCCGGGTCATTGACTTTGGTGTAAAATAGACTCATATATATCCGCCCTCTGTTGGGAAATGAAAGTTTAACACAGACCCTGATTGTAATCGGGGTAAAAGTCTGTCCTGTCACTGAATGCCTGCATTACCCACAAGGCATTTTAGATTATTCAGTGAGTAAACAAGATGTCACATCTGTCTGAGTCTGAGAGATGGATTTCTTTTATCATGTACTGTGCAGGTAAAGTATGTGTGTATTCAGATCCTGTGTGTGTGTGTGTCGCTCAGGCTGTGTTCTTTCTATGTCCGTGTGTTTGCTTATGTAATTTTGATGAGCAATTCACACAATGTGTCAGCCGGAAAAAGATAAATGATGCATTTGCTATTAAAACGATTCAAACTAAGTTGTCAACGTCACTTCAAAGTCTTCTCCTCTCCCTAAAGCAAATAATCAGCATGAACTCAGCTGATGGAGCTCTACACCACAGGTGGGGTCTGCCGCTCGCTGCCTATGCTCCATGGAGCTGTAGTGCAAACTCTAATGCAGCAGAAAAATGAATCAAGACGATTGCTGCAGTAAACAGACTCCTGCTGAATTAGTATTATCTAAATAGAATCGCCTTTTCTTCTTGGCCTGGATAAGACAAGTTTAGCACCGTGGCACAATTAACATAGTGGCCTGCAGCTGAATGTGGGAGAAAGTGAGAGACAGAGATAAAGCATAAGAGAAAGAGAAACAGAGCAGCAATAAACCTACAAATCAACTTTATGCATTCATGCCTCCTGGTTAGTGGTGTACAACAAGTTCAGATGCATAATGCTTAAATATGAATAAAATATATTCCCAGGTTTCTTTGATTCTGCAGCAAAGGGCTCATTTCAGTCAGCCGGCTTACATGGAACAGATGTGTAATGTGGAAACAGCACATTAACACAAGTAGAGGAATGACGTGACATCTGGGCTCTGACCTCATCACCGCCCACAAGCAGACAACAGGTTCAGGACAATGGCAAACCTTTTCCCCTACAACACATTAGTTACAGAGCCCCACAGCAGCGTGCTGTCTAGTGACCCGACAATGGATAAATCTAAACCCAGCGATGCACCTGCACTGCTGCTGTAGCAGCAAGATAGAACTCAACATATGCGGCTATAATTATTAACAGCTAAATAAAATCACAGACAGTCTCCTCATATGTATGATAAGCAGCAGATAGTGCTGAGAGTGCAGCGTCAGTGTCAATAAAAGAATAGGATATCAGCAGTTATATCTAAATAAGGCAAATAGTGTAGCAAGTTGTCAGCCAAGGCGCCAGGATAAAATACATACCATATAATAACATTTCAAGAAAATGAGTCGTGTCACGTTCACAGGAAATCTTTGTTACTTGACTTTCATATCTGGAGGTGGAGCGGGATCCCTCAGGACAATTTCCAGCTGTGTTTGCAGCAAAAACAAAGCTTTATATTTTTGGCGAAAATCAGGTCATCACCAGCTGTGTTTGTAGCGATCAAAGCTGGTATTTTCAGCTAACATGATCTTTTCCTAACTCTAACCAAGTAGGTTTTGTGCCACACATTTGACCATAAATATAGCACCAGTGTCACAACATGAAAAAGAAAATTGAGCCTAAAGAAACACCTGCCAAACAGATACCAAGCAGCAATCAGCTTAACCACCAATAATTGGATTCATACCGAGCTACCTGTATCAACGCAAATACTTCACATAGGGAAATGAGTGATAGCAGCACAAGAGTGGAAAATTACCAGCCAGCAGATGCAACTGGTGACATTACAGCAAAAACGCAAACACTGATACACCAGAAACACACACAACAAGGCAACGCTATCACAATTATTTAATTTTTACTTTATTTCATAATTTCCTTTGTTTTTAATGTGTTTGATAGTTTTTTTTATTTCACCAATAATATCAAATAATAATTCATGATAACGCTTTTCGTCTTAAAATCTGTCAATCAAGACCAACAAAGCAATTCCACTTACAGTATGTGACCGGCAGCAAACACCGTGGGTAGTCGTCTATGATTGATGTGAGAATTTTAGTTTAATTTAGTAAATTAACTAAAATTATTATATATAACATTTCAGCGTGATGACGTCTGTGTATTGTGTTGCAGAGATATCTCCCGAAGTTAGTGTGTTCACCAGCTAGCAAGTCCAGGTCCAAAGCTGCCATGCAAACACCAACAATCCCCCAGTTCTCCGAGCTACTTGTAGCTGCATAGCTAACTGAGCTTACTGGCTAACAGCAGCTGCAGTTAGCAGCAGTTAGCGGTGAGTTGAATGATTTGCTTCCACTTATTTGTTCAAGTATTAATTCAACAGGTGGCCAATTCTTACATACTGTACCTTTTAATATGAGTTTTTAATTAAAGAGTCTAATAGTCTAATAAAAGAGATCTGTGGGCATAATGCAAACATTTCCTGAAATGAACCAGTTAAAATAAACTCTGTCAATTGCAAATTAGACTGAATTCACACTTATATGTGATGAATAGAGGATAAAGAAAAAGAATTGTGTGAATGAAGTGCTATTGGCCTTCAGCACTCTTCACCATTATCATCAAAACAGTAAATGAGGAAATATCATGTGGAAGAATAAGAATTGTGTTCACTGCAGAATCTCTCCCCAGGACACCTAATGCTGATTTTACCTTGAATTTGTCAAGCATTTATTTTAAATTAAAACAAAAGCAAAATCCAAGAACCTAAATGCTAATTGAGAATTCACCAGATTGGATTCAGAATGGATCTTGAACCCTGTAGCTCTTGTAGTCTCACCTTGTGTCTGACACTGAGATATTCTGGAGACAGAGGGAAACACAGTGTCAGCAAAATAAAAATAAATAAATAAATAAATAAATAAAACTTGAGGGGGAAACAAATATCAAGAGGATACAGTGAGAGTGGCAGGTGTGAGGGAAGTAAAGAGAATGAGGAAAAATAGCAAGACAGGCAGTCTTTGTTTAAGCGCTGTAGGCAAGATGAATGCAGCATGGGTATAACGTGTGAGGCAAGTGAGGAATCAAGCGGAGGAGAAGGAGACAGAGAGGCGAAGAGTGGAGAATGAGGGGAAACTAATGGTTGTCTAGGATTAAATGGATATAGAGAACTGTCCGGTGTATACAAGACAAGACTACAGTCCCAAAACAAATGGGCTTCAAAATTACCGTCAGCTAAAAAAAGAAATATCTCAAACATCTGTGTGAGCTTCAAGAAACTCCACCAACCTTGCAACCTGTCATGTGTTTTCCTTATTTCTGCTGCGTCTGACAGACCAGTTCTGTCTCCTTTACCTTCATCCTTAACCCACACCTCCACAGACACAGTCACACACAGGCACATTTTATGTTTGCAAGCATGAGTATGTGTATATTTCTCTCTCTCACACACACACACACACACACACACACACACTGCTCTTCAGATCTGAAATGAGGTGGAAAAGTAACTGCGAAGCCAGACGGGCGCCTGCAGCTATCTCAGGGATGAATACAACTATTCCATTACAAACGCCTTTAATGTCGCCATGGTGCGTCTGACTTGCTATGCAGTCCCATCATTTCATTTTTCTTGAAGGTACCGACCTTATTAATTCCGGTGGCAACTTTGTAGAGCTCGACTCATAAAAAAAGGACAAACAGCAATCAGCCAATATGTTTTCTTAATGAGAAGGCATAAAAAAAGTCTTTCATGGCTTCTCCAAACTGGGTTTATTTGTGTGCAAGACATTAGCAACCTCGGGAAATAAATTCAGATTACAGATGCAAAGGTGCTGGAGGTGAGAGAAACCCGACTCTGCTGTGATGTGTGAAAGACTTGTGACATCTGTGGTGGCAGGATTACTATAAATGCGACACTCCTCGTTTCCCGTGGACTATTTTAATCCGCCCGTCACAGCTGTGAAGTCTAATGTGAACTTTGTGGTAGATTTTTGAAAATGATATTCCTTTAAAAGCTCTGATTTCCCTGAACTAGACGTTAGCATTCCTACGATGAACTGTAAAAAGCAGCGAGGATCTTTATTCATTAGGTGGGCTCATTTACTTCTTTTCAATAATGATGTGCTCATTTGATATGAGTGTTTGACTTGATGGGTGATGATTCTGTGTGCACCACATTAAACAAAAAATAAATTGATTCATGCCTGTTATTTAACAATAGAAAAATTATTATACTCCATTTCATTTCTAAAACTTCAAACCTAACTAGATTATTACTTTGTTTATTGTTGTTTTAACCTTTTTTATATATATATATATTCCCTATAATTAAACCATGCAAATGATGTTCCTCACCACGGATGGCAGTTTTCTCTAAGCTAAATATTAGCCGATGCTGTCTTCTAGAAATCATGTTTGTTTATGATTAAAATGTTGTGTACTTTTGTTGTGCTGAACGATGTAATCCCTGCCTGGATTATGTTCGATCACAATGTTTCTTTGAGTGAATAAAATGTAAGATTGCTGGAGTTGCAAGGAAGTTGTAGGGGTGGCAGGAGGACATACAGAGTTCAGCACCATGACACCAGAGTTCACGTCCACACCAGTCTGCAGTTAAAGTGACTATGAAGAGCTTTCAGTTTTTGTCGATTCTAGCGGCCCCTCTTGACAAAAGTGGTACGACATCAGCGCCTGCTTATGTAAAGATCTTTGATAGATCGTGCCAGCGGTGCGTGCATTTGTTTTGGAAGCAAGTGACAGAGAGACCGCAGGATGGATTGTGATGGGGTAATGTGTATTTATATGTGATATACGTGATCGGACCCGAGCACAGGCGTTTTATTATAACTATATAAAAATAGCAGTCTTTTCGAGGATAGTCTCGTTTGCTGTCACAGGTCATTTATAATCATCAGAGGAATCATGAGACTGTTCAACAACAAAAGCATTTTGGTTACGGTGAGTGACAGCTTGTGACTTTATTGCAACTAAACAAATTCTCTAAACTTAGCAAGTGCTGCCACTGCCAAGACATACAACCATAAATATGTTGAATAATACTGTAGTACTGACACTGGTGTTGTTTCCAGAACATCAGTTAGTGCTGCTCCAGGATCATTGCAAGCATGTTTTTATAATGTCATAGCTTTGTGACGAGGGGAAAAGACCAGAAAATACACACATGGGCAAATGTATCCTTATCCTTATGATGCGGTAAACGTTGTGAAACCAAGTGTCTTTGTTGCCCTAAACCTAGTGTGTGATTTCCTGTTTTGGTGGGAAGCAAATGGAATACGTTGACACATTTTACTGATACGTTCAGTATTGACATGTTTGCCACTTGCCAGATACATTACTATGTTAATAGAAAACATAATTCGGTCTACATTATGTTTCACTCAAAACGTGGCCTGATGTTAGCGAGTAATGCTTCAAACTATACCAATGCTCAGGAACAGGATTTTATATAAACTATCAATATAAAGTTTTGACAAGGTCACTGTGTACTTTTTGTAATGTAAAACAAATTAGCCTTGCAGCCTGTTTGGTGTTTGTTAGCTTCGACCCTAATCTCTCACTCTTTCACCGAACAAGGTCGTGATACTTTTTCAGAATTCGAACATGGCGTTATACACTGTAAGCCTGCCTGCTTTTTGAAAAAAGAAGCAATTCATACTCCAACGCCAGAGCCTGTCTTTATATAAACTTTTGCTTTATTATCATTATTTCCATTGCACTATGCTTGTTTGTGCCGGATGCTCGATGTGACTGCAACCATGTGTGTCTTGTGCCAGTCACGAGAATGCCCTTGCACATATCTTCATTCTTTCTGTCAGTGTATTTGGATACTTTTTTATATTTGGCCTTGGTTCACTGATTGAATCATTTATAAGTTTAATCATCCATATGTTTATCATTACTTCTAACATTGTTGTTACAGTGACTGGGGCCCCTTGTTCTCTTATGGTATGCATCAAAAGTCATATTTAGATTCATGTTAAACTTGTAACATATGTATGTATTATATAAATGTATTAAATAGTAGTGATCTATTCAGTGGTATATGTTAATCAGTTCACTGCCTTTATCCATTCCCATCAGTCTCAGCTTTTCTTTTTGTTGACCTAGGGTAAATGTCACCCATCGGTTTGTGAACTATTACTTGAAGCCAGTTTGGCATCATGTCCGTCGCCATCTCGGTTTCATGGAGCAAGAGGTTGAACATGGTAAACATGCTAGACATCAGCATTGTTATTGTCACTGTGTTAGCATGCTGACGTTAGCGTTTATCTCAAAGCACTGCGCAGCTTCACAGTGACTCTTGTTTGACATGGACTCACCAATCCAGTCAGGTTTCATCACTGACATTAGTTTGCACATATTTACATATTGGGAAATGTCTACCTACAGTACATGACTAAGTTCCTCATATTGGCCAAACCTCAAAAGGATCCGACTCAGTGTCTATGTGGAACGACAAAGTGCTTTAGTGCAAAACTTCAAAAAAAAAAATCAGTACAATTCCCTCACCGAACACCAAAAAAAGATAACTGGGATCGTTTAAAAATTCAAACACTTTCTGAGGAGCAGGCAGCCACACAGTGATGAGTCACCCTGTCTTTCTGTATTCGCGTCTCTTGAGTGCTCTCTTTTCCTCCCACCCTCATCCTCCCCTCCCTTTTTGCAGTTTCATTATGCGTGCACACTTATATGTTTTGTATATTGCCTCCTCACTCAAATAAACAAAAAATTAGAACAACTATTGTGACCAGATTCATTTGCCTGCTGTCTACACACTGCTTCATCTAGTTGAGATTCCTCTCTTGTCAGTTACGGCTGTCCCGTCTTCTGCACTGACAAAGCTGTTTTCTTCAATCTGTCTCATTAACACAAAGAACTTCTCCTCTGCTTTTTTGTCCTCTTCTGTGTAGAAATCGGTGACATTATCTTATGATGCGCGCTGAGCGCTGACACTGTGCTGACAAGCAATGACAGCGACGAACGTAGCGAGGAAACACGAGGTACTTTGTCTTAATGAGCTGCCATACCGTCTGAGTTCCCCTCCACCTGTGATATGAGCGTTACCTTTCTCATCCCCTTCTTCGTCTTAGTGCTGACATCTGCCTGTGCCTGTCCTCTTCTGTCTATCTTTGTCTGCTTATCTTTTTTTTAAATGTTCTCTTCAAAAGATCATCCTACAGCACATTTTATATCCAGTTAAACAGACTGAACATTAGCTGTATATAGCAAAGTAACCAACAGTCCATTTACACTGGTGAGTTTTTCCATTTGCAGCTACACCTTCCCACAAACGCCTGCCTCCATCTGTGACCATGTGCGCGACCTGTGAGAAAGCAGCCTTGTGAGTGACCCTGTCTCTTTTGGCCTACATTATCAGTAGTGTGTGCCATGGAGAGGGTCCACTAATGCACACTAATCCTCCAACACAATGACCCCAATCCCTTAAATCTGTCAATAGGGAAGCTGATGCTCCAGATTAGAAATCCTGCTGTAATGATACCGAGGGGCTCTACCTCGATCTTGTTGTTTACAAGACAAACTCACACAATGTATCATTTACATACTTCATAATATGCAAATTAGCCCTGGCTCTTACGTCTGTGGACTAGGGTTGGAGCGGTGTACCAGTTTCATGCTATTCCATGCTATGAAAATTGATGGTTATCATACTGTGTGCATTTTCTTATTGAATTGAATTCTGCCGTTTCAGTGCTATAAATAAATACTGTCTTTCAAGTCTTTTTCAGGTGTCATGTCTGCCAGGACAAAATAATTTAGAAGATTACAATAAAGCACTTGTTCAACAAAATATACCCTTCTGTTCTTATTTCTCTCAGGGTCATAGGTGAAAAAACTACTAGCATGTATCGGCGTTGGAAATCAGCCAGAAGGAGTTGAAATTATTGACTTATCAGAAAAAATCCAATACTCCAATACTGTGCATTCCTAATCTCAATGGATTATTGCCTAAAGTAATGTAACTGAGATTATCAATGGTGGGAGTAATACGTTGCTTTTGTAACGCTACAGTAATATATTTATTTTCGCGGTAAAAGAGTAATATAACGCGTTACTAATAATATTTCAATTATATATTACTACAGTTATGTCACGTAACACGTTACAATCCACGTTGCCGACTGTAGTGAAGCGTTTCTTGCTGTTTTTTTAAGAATCCATCCACACCAACATGACCATATTATTATAGGCTCTGTGTGTTTAATATAGCCGAGCCTATAAGGTCTCTGTTCAGTCTCTGTGTGACTGAAATGAGCCGTATTTCGTAGCCTAATGATGTAGCCTAATTTTTCAAGCGCACTTTAATTTACATTGTTGAATCACATATGCCCATAAATTCCTTGTTCTGTGGACTAAAGTAAAAAGGTATAGAAAAAGAGATTTTTGTCTTGTCATGTCATTATAGGCTACATTATAGAATGTATAGGTCTACTGTGTTTCATATGACTATGAGATAGGAATAAATATTTTTAATTGCACGCTTAATTTATCAGACTATGCTATTTAATTGTTCTATAAGGTTATTTGAGCATTTTGTTGAATAAAACTAAAAACTAGTGTAATAAGTAATATATTGCTCTATGTAGACAGTATTGTTGTAACGTAATATATTACTTTAAAATGAAGGTAACTAGTAATATGTAATACATTTTGAAAGTAACTTGCCCAACACTAGAAGTTATACTGTACTTTGTTATGCTCTTTCCCCAACCACTCAAAACAAACTCCTATTGCAAAGCTTGCATGATGACTATGATTCACTGAACACCCTCCAAGAACTGAGATTAAGCCAAATACTTCATACAGACAGCTCTTCAATGGTGTTCAGCATGTGGGAGCCTAAGAAAAAGAAAAGTCTGAGGACTCAAAAAGGCTACAGGATCTCGGTGCAAAGGCACATAGAGACATATTCTGTTACTCCATTGTCGTCATACAAACGGTGCAGCTTTTATATCTTAATCATTACTGTGTCGGAACTTCTGAGTTCTGAATTCTGTTTCCTGCAGGTCCACAATCAAAGATGCCGGGCCACGATGCACCGCAGAAACAGCTTTGAATCACTGCTTATCTCTGAGGGGAGTTTGTTTACTTTCCCTGCCGCTGCTGGACAGATAAATCGACTGGAAAGGGGAGAGAGTTTATACACGTACAAAACCACTGGGCCTGTAGGTATAAAGAATTTGGGGGGAAAGTTATTAAAACTGCTTTTATCAACACACAATCCACCCGATGCTGTCGTGCAGCAGGGAGCGTTGATGCTCGCTGTCATATCCCCGGCTGCCAATTCCTGAGGTGCGGGGCATCAGATTATCTGGGCTTCTTTAAGCTGGGGACGCTGTTTATGCATCACAGCTCCTGGAATGTAATTTTGAGGAGTGTAGCCGTGGTCACCTCAGAGACACAAGAAGAAGAATGGAGGAAAAAGAGACAAATGAGCTGTGAGTTATCATATGCAACCCTCCAGCGTTGATAAAATACCTGTAATTCTTTGGGGAGAATGTCACAATACGCAAAATGGGAATCACTTTCTCTTCTCCCGTTGCTCTTTCACTCTCTGTGTAACAGTTATTTTGTGCAGCAGCACAGAATCTCAATATTGGCAGGCACATCAAATACGCTGCTGTCAGTATGACATTTCGCTGAATGACATCAGCCTTAAATCACATTTGCTAGTGATTTAACATAATTAAATCCCACTGATTCATAGAAGAGCTTCAGCCTATAATCCAGCCCATTCACTGCGCTTTCCTATGAATGATACTTTACTATTTCTAAGGCTTTAAAAACAAGGATTGAATCAAATTGAATTTACACTATGACAAATGTATCCATTTGTTCTTTATTGATGGGATCTCATAGGAATACACACCACATTTTGGTTTAAAAAGAAGAGGGTGTTACATAGAAAAGGCATCATCATTTTTCATTCACACATAAAAAAAGCTTGTAGTTGAATATGTATTGCTCTGACTCAAGAGACCTAGATTAGACATTGTTACAAATTGTAGGAGCAGGCCCCCAGGAGGAGCCTAAAGCCCAAGGTAACTTGGTTAAAAAATTCAGAAACAATGTCCACTTCAAACTCTGCACGGACTGTATTTGCATAGCATGCATTCGATTTGAATAAATATCCGGTGAAGACTACAGTGACAGATTGCTCAAAATAACTTGATAAATGTTGCATATTCTCTGACAAATTGCACAGACTCTTCAGGTATTCGCTGGAGGAATCCTAGAAAAAAAAAAAGTACAAAAGGCTGGAAAAGGATAGAATTACTTACAAGAAATAATCCCTCACGTACTGCATTTACCCTGACAACTAGCAATATCTGGAGCCGATCCTACAGGGGCAACAGAATTGTACAAAAGAACAAGGAGATGAAACTTCATTTGTTTTGAGTTAGAAATGTAGAAATAAGTAGTAGTATAGATATATGTTTATTTACAGCTTCAGACCTGGAGAGCACATCTTGCATTTACAGGATAAAATCATGTTTTGAATCTTGAAAACGTAACACAATATCTCTAACCCTAACCCTTGCTCTTCATGGGTACTCCATCATATAATGTATTTACAGGATTCTTTAATATAAAACGTCCTTTATCTACCCTCAATAAATAACTTCAATAAAATCTCCTAAAGTGTTTTATCTTTTATCAAAAAAGCAAAAAAAACAGCTTCTTTTCTTTAGACATTCTGTGAACAAGCTGCGAACAAGCAACACTTTTTTGTTCTCCCTCTCTCTCCTACACATACACACACACCCCGACAAACTCACTGGGGCTCTCCCATAGGTTTGACCACAGGCCACGGCATGTCAGGTAAAGGTGCCTGGGGCTCGATGGGGGCCTGGTGTTGCAGTGTCTGCTGCTGGTTGGCCCAGTTTAAGTCCACACCATTCTTCTTCAGTGCAGCCAAGTGCTTGATGTCCAGCGTGGTGAAGGTGGTGAACTGGACCTGGTTCCGCTTACTGGTGGGGGAATGGAGCGGCTCCGTGCGATGAGGCCTGGCCAGCAGAGTGGCTGAACGGTTCGCCATGGGGTCGATGGCTTTTGTCTGAAACTGCTGCTGGGAGCTGGTCCTGCTGCGGCCCAGGGTGGCAGTTCTTTCGGGGACGGCGGGGGCGCTCACAGTGGGCAGGGTGCTCTCCATGCTGCGGTGGGCGATGGAGTCCATGGAGTGACGGGACTCCAGAGGGCGGTGAGCCTCACGTTTTAGCGTTGACACTTGGGCAGAGGCGCCTGGGGCCGGAACGTTATGATTGCTGCCCCCTAACCACACCCAGTCGTGCTTGTGATCCTTCGGGTCCCTGCTGGGGGGTGGACCTGCCTGTATGGGGGTCTTATGATTCCGGAAACACAGGTTATACGAAGCACAGTTGAGCAAAAAGGCCAAGATAGCGACACAGGAGACCCCCACCAAGGCATACATGCCGATTTCCAAGTCTGTCATGGCTCTGAATGTCCTGATGAGGTCGCTCTCGATTACTTTTGGAGTTTTAGTTTTCGGAGGCTCCTTCTTGGGTGTTATATCTGCTACAGGAAGGTCTTTGTTCGGGGGTGAATTGGGGTTGTCAAGCATGTTCCCGTAGCTTTTTTTCTGCCCCTCTCCTTTATTAACTAACCCCACTGTTGGATCTACAGGTCTGGTGGTGATCACTGGTGTATTTAAGCTCGGCTTACTGATAGCTGTAGTGGCGGTGGAAGGAATGACAGCATATGTGGTACCTCTTGTAGCTCTGATTGTAGTCCCGATCCACACAACATGTGGCTGCACATATCTAGTTGTTACTGTGGTCGTGGTGCTAGTTTCTTTCGGGGTGGACTCCTGCTGATCAGGCACTGTGCTTCTGAACAACCATTTATCCACATCTGTGACTGCACGCTGTGTTGTTTTAACCTCACCTACCAATTCTGACGCACCACCATCAGAATCTGTATATTCATCAGTGCCACCTCTGCTGCTGCTCTGGATGTTGATCCTGAGGAGCCCCGTGCCTACCGCCAACTTGCTCTTCCTCTTGGATTTCTGGCATTCCTCACAGATCCTCAGCTCCACTCTCACTAGCGCCCCCTGGCCAATACCTTCACCTTGTGCTACTACGAATGTGGACTGCGGGGTGCGGCGTACGGTGGCTACACCCTCATCTGGGGTGGAGACTGTCAGGGAGTAGACACTGCGGTCAAACAGCTCCAGCGGAGAGACAGCGCCATCGCTGAACTGTACCCAGCAGCTGACCACTGCTTCCTGAGAAAGAATGAAAGATAGACTGAGATGACAAAGCCATACAGAGTTCATACACCGATACCTGTGAAGTAAATAACTTTTAATCTTGTTGCAGTGCAATGATCTGCTGGGAAATGTTGGGTTCCTGACATTCATGTGGATGCTACTTGACGCGCATCACCCAACCAAACATTGTCACAGGAACTGCTCAGGAATGGCCTGCAGAACCCCCATTGCAGGACAATGCACCCTGCCATACTGCAAAGACTGTGAAGGAATGGTCCAAGGAACGTGACAAAGAGCTCAAGGCATCAACCCTGCCTCCAAATTCCCCAAATTCTAAGCATCCTAGCATCCATGACGTCGTGGAACAATTCCAATCGCTAGAGTCCCAACCGTGGATCGGCTCTGACCCATTGAGGCATGGACACAGGACTTTTGGGGGTGTCCTGTGGTTTCTGGAATCACTGGATACTCCTGGTAGATCCTTTGAGTCCTGGGGGTTGTAACGTGGGGCCTCCATTTGTTAGACTTGTTCCAGGACATCCAACAGATGCTCGATCAGACTGATATCTGAGGAATATGGAGACTGGGCCAACGCCTTGAGCTCTTTGCCACGTTCCTTGGACCATTCCTGTACAGACTTTGCAGTGTGGCAGGGTGCATTGTCCTGCGATGGAGGTCACTGCCTTCGGGGTATGTCGTTGCCAATCAAGGGGTATACTTGGTCTGAAATGATGTGGGGCTGGGTGGTGCTTGTCAAGTCGCATCCACATGAATGCCAGGATCCAAGGTTTCTTAACAGAACGATGCATTGTAACAAGATGACTAATGTCATTCATGTGAACTGTGAACAAATGGTTCAGTGCATGTAGAATATCACGCCTGAACACATGCAGCAAATCAATATACCTCCCCTCCCCCTGCCATCAGTAAGAGCTACATTCTCATGATTGGTCATAGCCCCTGCTAAACTCCTGATGATTACACTCAGTAGGGTGCTATTGTACAATGGATTATAGACCTATGAAGTAACAGACTGAAGTATAATTTAACCTAAGTGGATAAAAAGAGTATAATCAAAGTCTTTTCAACGAGTAAAAAAAAATACAGCATCAAGGGTCATGTCAAGTACAGAATTAGCCAATCCAATCACATTAATACACAATGACCTATTTCCTGTTGCTAATGTGAGCCACTGGGTCGCCACAGATCTAACCTATATTTTGGGTTTGAATACATTATGAATCGCCCTAAGCACGACATTAACAGCTTGCCATCGCAGACACACACAATTGGCTGGTCATCCGCACTGGCACGGTTCTAATAGTTTGTTATTGACAGGGCCGGCGCAGCCATAGCGACAGAGTACTGTAGGTAAAGTGAGCTGTCGTTCCAACAGCTATGAACCCCCTAACTGCTGCCCCATGCCTGCGTTGAGGAGCAAGCTGAAAATGGGCAAGCTGCCACGGCTAAATATGCGAGTGAGCTTTTAAAATAATCATCTGTGCATCCTGTCTGCCTCTTCTGCTCTCTCACACAGCATGGTAACCGCGGATGACGGTCGGGGCTGTGAACACAATGAGTTCACGTTCAGAGAGGCAAAGAGAAACACAAATACTATTACACCCTTCAGGTCATTGTAGCGTAAATCTGGTCTGTTGTGGCAATTATTATCATTCGAATCCTCGCTGTAGAAGCCTATTATGTTTTTGTTGGGAAATGAACATTTAAGGTATGTTAATGACACACTATTGTATCATAGCGGGTTGTATTGTGATTTGAAGGTTTATGATAAAACTGTTTTGATTGCGGTGCATACACTGCCTCTGCACCCTGTGAAGTAACAACTGAACCTCACTGAAGGAAAGTTAAATTAATATCAGAGTGTTGTTACATAAGGTGTTAGCTTGTACTGCTGGAACATTTTGATGTTTAATATAATAACTAACAATGCTAATTAAAGCCGGAAATCTCAAACATTTGTTTAGATTTATAAAGAATATCTATGAGGTACCAGAAAAAATAATAGTTAAGGCAAGGCTGCTTTATTTGTATAGCACTTTTCATACACTGGGTAAATTCAAAGTGCTTTACAGAGTAATGAAAACACAGTAAAGGTGCAAGATTTACAACTAAAAAGTAGAGACAAGAGACAAAAAAGATAAAAGACGTGAAAAGTAAACTAGTGCAGTTCAAATCAAGTGTAACAGAAAGATAAAAGCATACAACAAATACTCCCACGTCTAGATGCACATCGTGAGTGAAGCCATACGGTTTTATGAATTTTCTTATCCCCTAACCTTCCTGATTCTCCTTTTGATCTGATATTTACGTCAGATCTCATCGCCTGAGGCTGTGGAGAATCATGGATTCCCCTCTTGGCTGAAGATCTTAGAGGGTAAAGCCCCGTCTCCCCCACACATACTGTTCACATATGAAGAAGTAAGCATTACCCGCACAAGCCGGCAGTTTACTCATGTCAGCTCTGTTGGGATTCTGGTCAGAAACGTAAACATCAAGGTCATTTAGAAACTAAGCGGGATAGAGAAGATTTTCAGCCATTATAGGGTAGACTATTTACTGGTGGTATAAAATAGGAAGGTTTTTAGCTTTGACTTTTAAGTGGTCAGAGTCTGGGCTAGTCTAAAATCATCTGGGAGGTCTGAGTTGCATGATAACAAAACACTGCTTCGTGTTTTTGAGTCGACCAGCAGGCCAGCATCAGATCTCCTAAGGGTCCTATAAGGTTCATATGTCAGATGTATTTAGGCTCAGAGCCACAGAGTGATTTAAAAACAAGCTGATCACTCTGTGGCTCTGGGCCCGATATACATTGTTAGACCTATTTTCTGTGTTGATTACAAATGTTATTAAATTTGGCAAACAGAATGAAATTAATGAGGTGATGCAAATCTATTCTTTTGTCCTGTGAATTGATGTCTATTTAGTATTCTGAGTGTTTCTTTTGGATTTATTGTGATTAAGCAGATGATAATGATCAGCTGTGATTGAAGGAATGGGTGGGAAAACATTTCTTAAATAGAAAACAACCGTAGACGGGGCGTCAGAAGAGTTTCACCCTACATCAAACTTAAAATTTCAACAAATCAGCCAATTGAAGAAAACTACTACTACTTCCATCCCTGACCTTAAGATGCTGAAATTTCCCTCCATTTCCTCCTTTATTCAGTCACCACATTTATCTTTAAACTATTTTCTACGTTCAAGATGCCACTTCCCTCCCCTGTCTTTCGTCCAGATGTAATTCCTTGTCATCCCAGAAAAGTTTCCAACGCCACTCAACCAAAATCTAAAGTTTCAATTCACTTCAACCACTTTTATGAACAACGTAGGAAGACTCCTTTCTATTCAGAACCTTTTGATTTCTTGCATGATCACTTTCTATTACTTATATCTACTGAATTGTAAAATTTCCAATAAGATGTTTTAACTGAAAAAAAGTGCCTTTCTATCTATTCTGTCCCTACAGGTGCCTTGCCAAACACTTCCTGTGGTTGTAGTACAGGAACTGCTGTCTAAATACAGTCAAATGCAAGCACGTTCTCCCCTTAGTGGTCACAATGGTCTTAACAATGCACTCTCCAGACACACGGCCCAGTAGATTTAGTATCTAAGCAAATTAAATCAATCAAATCAATGAATCAGTTGAACAGGGTTAACTACACCTGCAATGTAGGCAATAACTTCAGCTTCAGACCGACTATGATCGAGTGCTGAATCCTAAATCTAAACTCTCAGATCAATACCTAAGTCTTAAATACAAGGTTTGATTTGCATGTTGGAAAATCAGTAGGAGTAGGAGCACAAATCATTTTTTCTAATCTGCTAACAACGCAAGAAGCATGTTGATCTTAAAGTGCAGAGCTGCGAGGATGATGGTGTTATTTATGCTGTATGTTTATTATACATACATCTGCGAGTGTTTCCCAGCTGCTGTTTGTAATAAAAAGAGCAAACTTGTCAGTGGAAGTCGTTGATGAAAGCCGGGGGCTTGCTTCTTAAGTGCCAACATTTTTAAAAACTGACAAGAAAAATGGGATGCTTTCAGACTTCCCTCACATACGGTATGCAGAGGCATAGCTGCAATGGTACAGATCGCAACAGGAGGGAGAGAGAGCCAATACATAATTACACAGAATAAATATAGACAAAAAGAAAACATGGCGGGCCCTCACCTTTGATATTTAATTACAGCTTATGTTTGTGAAAAGCCATGAAGAAACACTGACAGGTCTTTTCATGGCTCAGAGTTTCAAAAGATGTGAGTTACAAAGCGAGAGGGTTCGTGATTTAAAAACACAGGGATAGTTTAGTGAATTTTCCACTCAGGGAATATTATGACTCTTAAATCTTAGAATACATTTTGTTTTATGTTCTTTCCATGCTTGGTTAAGAAACTGTCATATTCCGCCCGGCTCCCTAGCTTATGTTTTTCATTGTGTCATTTATTTGGTATTTATTTACAATTAAGTCTGTGTGTTCTCTTCTCTCAGTGCCAGTTCGTCTTTGTAGTGTCAAGCGTCCCGACAATAAAGTGTTAAAGTTTCTGTTTATTTTCTTGTTTTATCTGCTTGTTTTCCTGACCTCGTCACAGTCTTCTCAGTGCCAGATTTGCCTGCCTTTTTCTTTTACTTTTTTCCTCTGTAAAAGACTGTTTTAATGGTGGACTGAAATTGACAAAATCAAAAGTAAATAAAGAAATATATAGATGGTTCTTGATGTACATTCAAAAGTCATTTATTTATTATGAAATGTGACTTAAATCGATATCTGTATTATTTCCCCCTATGAATTTCACCTCCTTTACGAATTTCTGTTTCATTATGCAAATGAGGGGGTCACACTTAAAATAATTAATGCCTACACTTATTTTCAATATTATATTTTTGTAGCATTTAATGGAGACGTGTGGTTCTGCAAAACTATAAAACTATTTTCAGTTTCAAAATCTGAATAAAAGAAACACACTTTTATATCTCAGAGTGAATTTAAAACTGTCATCACACAACTTATTCACAGCTTTTGTTTGTTTCTCGTCAAGAATGATCTTCACATTCTGTTAAATGGTCCTTCGCAGGTTATTTGTCGAGGCTAAAATCGAGTGACTGTAAAACTACCAGGCATTTGAAAAGAGACAAGTACCATCAAGAACAGCTGAGCGGTGCCCCACACTTTTATGCTTTGCGTGTCACAATTTTCCAGTCACTTACCTGTTTGAGCTGTGTGATTGTCTCCCTGGTGGTTGCCGTGGCAACGATGGCCCTGTTGCTCCCTGAGCTGAGCTGCAGGGACAGAGAGAGTCCAGAAACCAACTGCACCCCCAGCTCCGTCACACTCACTTTGTCATCCACCACCCTGATGCTCCTCTCAGCCAGCACCGACGACGTCACAGGGGACAGCACCTGCGACAAGTAAATCCTCATCACGACTGCAGATGGATACACAAGATTATGGTATGCGCTGCGACTGCTGAAGCCACACACACACACACATACATCATGGCTCACCTGTACAGTAGTACTGCCTACAGCACGTCCCTGCAGCACCACCCCATCCTGCACCCTGGCTACATCAGGATCTGCCACTCTGAGAGAGTAGCGTACAAGATTGGTCACATCCACCTGTCAATCAAAAGTGAAGAGACGAAAGTTAGTTTTAATGCTTACTGCGACGATGTAACTTTTATTAACTGTCTGACAAATCTAGTGAAGACCTGAAAGTAAGTGCTGGCATGTCAGCTTCAGTTAGGACTGCTACAGTAAATGTTTTTACCTGCCAATCAGGACCCAGGAAGTACTCAACGGGCTCTGCCCCAGTTAGCGGGTCAGGAAGCGCCTCAGCATCAGCCTGGGCTATGAAGTGTGTCCGCACCCTGAGTGCAGAGTGCTGGTACTGCAGCATGCAACCTCTGCCCTTCCTCATCTCCTCCTCTTCCTCGCTGTCCCATGTCGACCTGACACACAAAAATAATCAGACATAATAAGCCAAGGGTTAGAGTTAGGGCGAAGTATTTTAAAAAACAGTTCAAAGAAATAGTTCAGGAAACAAGCTTTTCTTGCTTTCTTTAGCCCGACTCACACGGGACTAGTATTACCTGAGGCTCTTTAGTAATTTGTAATAATTGGGGAGGTTGTCTGTGATCTTAATCCCATGTTAATCTGGGAGTTAAAACTCTACTCAATCATCTACCTTATTTTGCCTAACACTGAGTTAATGTGATAATATTAGTCCTGTGTGAATCAGCATCTCAGTGATTTGGGGTCGTTCCTAACATCTGTTTTCTGTTGTCAGACAACTGTAGACATATTAAACTTGAGCACGGCTCATAAAATGATAAAAAGCAGTCAACAGCTGTGCTGTGAGATTGTCTATATTGACATTTAATGTGAGTGATGATGGGGAGGTTAGGAGCAACAAAAGGTTTTCATATTCAAGAACAGCCACACAGCATCTGTTACTTGAGCAAAACTAGCTGCAAATGTGTATTTTTATGTGTAAGACATGCAGAAAGTGGGAAAAAGAACCCTTAACTATATCATTAACATTTACGCGCCAGGCCGTGTTAAATTCTGGTCAAATGTTACAAATATTATCTTAGTTTCCTGAGATTAAAAATGGCAGGGAGGCTGCTGATGATGTCCATCACCAACCCAAATCATCAGTAATTTGAAGACCTGGGAATGATACTCAGCAAACAAGAATCTTACTCCAGATTTGCATACTGCACCTTTAAAACAGCTAAAATTTTGCTTTGAGGGAACTATTTTCCCTGGACATTTTCACAGGAAAGACTAAAATATGTCATCCAACATCAAACAAAATATATACACGACATGACCCACTCATTACAATCATCTACCCTAAGGTGTATATAAACACTGAACAAAAATACAAACGCAACACTTTTGTTTTTGCTCCCATTTTTCACGAGCTGAACTCAAAGATCTAAAACATGATCTATAAACACAATTTTCTCTCAAATATTGTTCACAAATCAGTCTAAATCTGTGTTAGTGAGCACTTCTCCTTTGCCGAGATAATCCATCCCACCTCACAGGTGTGGCATATCAAGATGCTGATTAGACAGCGTGAATATTGCACAGGTGTGCCTTAGGCTGGCCACAATAAAAGGCCACTCTGAAATGTTCAGTTTTATCACACAGCATAATGCCACAGATGTCGCAAGTTTTGAGGGAGCGTGCAATTGGCATGCTGACTGCAGGAATGTCCACCAGAGCTGTTGCCCATGAATTGAATGTCAATTTGGCAGTACATCCAACCGGCCTCACACCCGCAGACCACGTGTAACCACACCAGCCAAACATTCCACAGGCAACAATCAACAACCTGATCAACTCTATGTGAAGGAGATGTGTTGCACTGCGTGAGGCAAATGGTGGTCACACCAGATACTGGCTGGTTTTCTGACTTGATTTGTGAACAATATTTGATAGAAATGGTCTTTTGTGTATATAGAAAATGTTTTAGATCTTTGAGTTCAGCTCATGAAAAATGGGAGCAAAAACAAAACTGTTGCGTTTATATTTTTGTTCAGTGTATATGTATATATATGTGCATATATATATATATATACGAAGTGTTGATCTATCTTTATTCAAATTGTAAACAAACGCACTACAAAATCATGCAGTTAATCTGAGATGTGACCTCCTAAATGTCCTTTCTATTGGCAGCAGAGAGACAATGAACTCAAGCACGATAATGGAGACCAGCAGGGTGGTTGTTGAAACTGTGGATGCATTAAGCATTTGCTGAGTGACCTTTCCTTCTAAATGTATTAAAGTTCATTTAACCAGGATCCTACAGCTGAATGGCTTGTTTGCCGGCAATGGAGGTTAAGCTGCGCACCACCCTCAAGCCCCTCAGCAATGAATACATAATTATCATAAGATCAGCTGTCCTGCCACACGCCGCACCACAGGTGTGCCGGAGGACTGGTGAATACGCTTTCTCACCACAGGCGGAAAGCTAATGTCAAGAGCTTAAAGTCCAAATAAACATCATTATTATATAGCCTGAGGTCAGAGCTTAACACACGTTGGAGATGCTGCTTGAATTTAACAACAGACGGAAAAACTAACTCTTCCTTCGAGGCTTTTGTCAAACTCATGGCTAATAATACCTCACCTGCATACTTTCATATCTATCCGTACATTTGGCGAAAATTTGTATCAGTCTTCGATATTAAAGCAGTTTTTTTGCTCAGCTACGTTTTTTTTCCCATGAACAAACTCTGATCTCTATATATTTTAAAAATACATGAACAAATTGTTTTGATGTTCAGTCTCTCTCTGCCATGGTTACTCAACGTTTCTATTAGCCTTCTGGTGACCCTCGAGCCACCATGCCTTCGACGGGGTTGTCAGGCTGCTAATTCACATCCATAAATACAGGATTATAATTAGTGCAAATTAAACTCTGTTGATATTGACTGATCGAAAGTGTTTATTTCAATCTATTTTTAAGGGAAAATAAAATAATTTCCTGCTTTTCATTCTCTGTTCAAACTTAACGACACACACACACAAACACAAACACAAACGAAAGCGATGAAGGGGTGAGGATGTGTCCTGAATCCACACTTTTACCTTTTAAGTAAGTCTAATATAAGTCTGTGCTGTTGCTACCAAGTCAAGAAGATTCCAGTTGCTTTGTATATGCACGCATGGCAAGGACAATTCAGTGCAGTTGTTCAGCTGAGACTGACCACTACAATCAACACTGTCGACATTTCACATTTCTGACCTAGTATCCGTTTGTGTTGGGAGCCGGGTATTGAATGTTTGTGAAAATGAAAGCCCCCAAAGAGTTTTTACCCTGGAGAAAACTAACAGGCCATCAGTCAACCATCACCATTATTACTATCGAGTGAAAAATAATGACTCAACTGTGACTATTGAGTGAAATTCCACTAACCTTTGTCTCCAGGGCAACTGCGATGCCTCTGGGGTGTCCTACCAACTAATGCACCAAACACAGATGTGATGCTTTATGACTGGCTACATATACAGCATTCAGACCTCTCAATATGCTGCAATCCAGTTTAACACCACCACTAACAACAGGCTTAAAATTACCATATTGCTGAATCCACATTTCTCTGACACTGTGTCATCAAAAGCTGATTATTTTGAACTTTACAAAGACTCAGTGAGATTTCTTGCATGGCTACATCAATGCACATTTGTTGAAACTGATGCTTTCTCCCTTTGGACATCTCTCCAGGGTCAGGGTGGTCGCTTACATATGAAAGAACACCCACTGATTTGACAGGAAATAAACAAAACAAATATACATAAAGAGTCATTTAAGAGTAGGACTCTAGCTATTTTGATAATCAGACATTTTGAAGCTAAAAAGGTCAAACATTTGCTGGTTCCAGCTTCTAGAAGGCCTCCTCCAGTCAGTGTCTCCTGCAACAATCAGAGGTTCATCTGTAGCTTGCGTGCTTGTCTCTGACAACAGATGAGACTCTTGGATCAATTCAAAATAAATCAGTGTTCAGGAAATGGAGAGTTGATTTTCTGCACCCATTTCTACAATAGAATTTTTCATCTTTAGACATGAAGTGGTCAAACTATAAAAAGACATTCTCCATAAAGAAAAGTAAAAGGTCTGGGCTAGCCTTAATGCTCTTTGGCCAAGTTAACTTGAAAATCTGAAATCAATGATCCTTCATCACAGTCAGTTTGGCAACATTAAGGTTATATCAAAGACACAAGGTTTAGGACACTGACTCGGGACTTGTTGGTCTTTGGTTGGGACTTGACTCGCGAAGTTCAAACAGAGCTGACGGGACCTTTAGCAACAACAACAGCAATGTGACTGACACAGGACTGGTCCGGCCTTACCTCCTGTTGCCTGTAGTAATAGGAACCCTCCAGCCTTTGATCTGGCTGAGCTCAGGGTCGGCCACATCCATGACCAGCGGCAGGCGAGGCATCCACACACTCATCTCGAGCTGGGCACTCAGGAAACCGTAAGTGAAGTTGAGCATCACCCTGCTCCTCCCTCTCATCTCCTTGCCGTTTACATACACAAAGTCACATCGCTCCGACACCTGGACATTACAGACAACAAATAAAGGGAAAGAAGAAAGGTGAATTAGGGATGGTGTTCCTTTTTTCTCTCAGACAGTCTGTTGCTCTGTAAATATCCTGATTCAAAATGTTCAGAATCACTTTAGATCCCCGAAAGACGAGAACTGGGACCGAACTGTCGTCAAGCGATTTGAATTCAGCTTTCTTCAGACACGCTCTAGCGGAGGCTTTTCCATGTAAAGCCCCGATGGAAAATAAATAAGAAAGTTTTAGCAACAACTGACAAAGAGAGGAGAGGGGGAACAGAAGCACCAACACAAATAAGTTAAAACCACCCAGACAGACACGTTTTTTTTTTTTTCATTTCGCACTACTTCCAAAGTCTGGCCAGGGAATCGCACGATGTTTCTGTTTATGTCATGTAGATTCACTGCCGTGTTCTCTATGAAACTGTTAGTGAATATGAATTAGCTCTGCCTTACGACTGTTCCTATAGCGCTGTACTGTAGGTGGGAGCGTTGAAGTCCCCACCAGTGGGAGCAATGAGGTGAGACACAGCGGCTGGTGTGTTTTATTTAAGATTGGAGGCCTATCTCCGCTGCCTCCTCACTTATCTTAACAAACCAGTGGCTCCACAGAGGTAATTGGAGGGCACTAGACTGGAGAATAGAGTGAAGCACTGGAGAGAAGGAGGTGAAAAGAGGGAGGCGGAAAAAGTGAGGAAAAGGCAGAGGGAGGAATGACTTCCAAGGTAAGTCAACTTGAACTTCTGTGGAAACGCTGAGGGAGACCAGTCTCATCATGCCGACTGATCCGGACCACAACCTCTGACGTCTTGAGCAGCACCCCAGTGCAGCTAAAGAAAGGTCAATGGACACTCGAAAAATAACTCTATGCACTTAAATAGTTGTTGTAATGAGATGTTGATAAAGACCATCACAATTAAAACTTTGTTAAAATATTTTAGTGCTTCACTCTTTGGTGGTCAGCATCCTGTGTACATGTACTGTTGTGGGCCTACCTACAATTAAGAATTTATCTTGAGATGTGCACTATGTGTGAAATTTAGAAGAGAAAGATCTGTTTTATGCCTAAAGAAATTAAATAAACAAACTCTCTTCTTTCTCGTGACTGAATAAACTGAATAAACAAACCGACCTTAAAGGACAACACAATTTCATGCTGTTTCTCTTTGTTTATACGTGGCGGACCCTGCCACCTTTCTAGCTTCAAACATTGTTCTGGGACCTTATTTTTTGTAAATATTCAAATTGCGTTTGAATTTCTTCTCCGAAACTACACAGTGCTCCTTTGAATTACCAGTAACAATGGTTTTAGATGTTTTTCAGGTACACTTCACACCACAGCTTTACTACTCAACTATATGGGGTATAATAATCCCAACTACACATTTAGACGGCACTACAAAATGGCTGACTCACTTTATAGTCCACTATATATTGGGTAGTGCCCTGGAGGTTGCCGCTTGGTCTTTGAGTATCTGTAATGTAAAAGTGACAAACCTGACTTTTACTGTCCGCCTCCTCTATTAATCATCTCTCAGCTCATTGTTTTGGTAGCTGTCTTCAGCAAAAGCCTAGCTAGTCACTAACTGGTTAGCAAGCTAGTTACCCGGTAGCAGGTGAACATAGGGGAGCATTTAGAGGCTAGAGCCAGATTGGGGTTGGCGAAATCCAAATCAGGGCTAAAAGGAGAGTGAATATCGAACTTACATTCACCAGGTGGCTAGAAACACAGCTCAAAACGAATGCTAATGTTGCGCTGCGTCGGCTGAATATGTGGGTGTTTCCTCCTTCCTCATAACGACTTCATAACGTGATATTAAGTCAATATGTCAGCTTGTTAATTGCCAATGACGAATCAATAAATGCCCATTTTAGCGCAACCAAACTATGATTCTGTAACTTGGTCTTTCCACACAGGCACAGCCGATCTGATGTTAATCGAAGAGATGTGTACTGCATGTGAATGAGTCCCTAGTAGAGAGATTCACCTTTGTGGCAGTTATAATGTAAAAAGGTGCAGTGTTAAGTCTCCAGCATTAAAATGATATGGTCGGCGACGTCGCTCTAAGAGGGGTCAGTGACCACAGGAAGTGAGGAGACCATTCAGAGACACAATAATAACTGGATTAAGTTCCTGTATGGATACAGAAAATCATTACAAACACAGTCTCCCTCACTTCAGCTCTTTTCCCTCTCTCTTCAGCTCACACACTTAAACACTCCGCCGCACACTCACACAAAGCCAGTGGCTGTCGCGTCGTCTAATGGAAAAAAAACATAATTCCTTTTCTTCTTCTCTGCTTCACACCTCTTAGTCTCCATCTCGCTCTCCTCTCTCTCCTACTGTCCCACTAACATGGATCCATTACACAAAAGGTCAAATCACTGTGCTTACGGACTGAGTGGTGGGATCATGGGCTCAGTCTCTAATGCCATATGGAAGAGGCTGCTTTTATCCACCATGCTTTGACCCTCACACACATACGCACACACACAGCGCCTGGAGCTGGACCTGTTGAGTGACAGTGGATGTCTTGCTGTGGAGCGAATCTTGTTTTATAGTGTCTCAAAATTCGGCTTAATTACTGTAAAACATTCAGCAAACCTGCTTCTTTATGCAAATCTGGTCTGGATGGTAAAAAATCCATTCTGGAATCTAAATGAGGGACAGAAAGGCTGCAATTGTTTGTTTTTTTATTTAGATTTTAAAGAAAGGTTGGTTTTTTTCATGTCTAAAACTCATTCAACTGATTATAAATCATTCCTGCATCCTGTAAAGCATTCTTAGTTCGGTGAATACTGAATGATCTCGCTGCCCAGTTTCTCATTATTTAAAATAAACTTCTTGTGTCGCAGTATTGCACTAAAGAGAAACTGTATTGAAAAGTCTTGTAGTGTAATGTAAAATATGCAGGATGCATTTGAGAGGTACACAGCTGGAATAAAAGGAAAGGACTGCTTGGCTTTCTCTTTGTGTGATCCTTTTGCCACATTCCCAAAGATTAAAAAAAAGGTTTACATTTATGGTTTACACCCTGTCCCAAAAAATAGGGGCAGCACATCACCAGAATAACTGCTAACTGTTGCTAACTGTATTCCTTTTATACATCTATGAGTGTAACTACTGATAGCTTGTTAGCTCAGTTAGCCGTGCAGCTAGCCAGACTGGATTGGTGTTGGTGTTTACAGTGCTAGCACAGGAGCATTGGACTGTTGGGAGAAAGAGGTTTTCATGCCTGGGGCTAGCTGGTTAGCATGCTATCTTCAGTAGGTATCTCTTCAACACAGTACACAGAAGCCTTTGACGTAACGTCGATACTATTATTTTTTCACATTATGTTTCAAATGCAAATTCTTACATGTTGCACCTTTAATATATATGTAATCTGGGGCCAAACACTTCTGGATGCACCCATAATTTTTCCCATGCTAGAATAGCCAGATAAAAGCATTAAAGCACCTGTTTAAAGGCACCGAAATACAGAACATTTGAAAACAAAACCTTCATTAATGAAACAGGGCATTGTGTGCATTTCCACAATTCTGTGCAGTTGATCTATCCAAACATAAGGTACACAATAGCTCGGGTATCTCCGAGCCTGATCACAAATGCTGCATATCTAGCCAAATGTTCCTATTTAATATTTCAAATCTTCTGGTCACAAGAGTTTGGAGGAAATTAGGGAAAAAAACTGTTTTGCTCGTAAAACACAGAGGAAGAATTTAGCAGCTAACAAGAGAACAAAGAAATGAGCATCGCCTGCAGATACTCAAACTTCAAACAGAAAGAACAAGTTGCAGTATTAACACACTGCTTGATTACCAAGATGCTAATAGACATAAAATTGACATGAAGCAAATGCATTTACAAGCAACGTAAAAATGTTCTCAGTATGTATTTCAATCCAGTGGCTTACCTTGAGTACATCCTCCTCCGTAGACCTACAGCTGGTGTAGTTGGTCACATCAGTAACTGAGCCATCGGCCTCCACAGCCAGAGTTTTCACAGTGACGGACACCGTAACACCCGTCAGGACCGCAGTGTTCAAGATGTCAGTGTTCTGTGCAGAAAGAAGAGCAGATAGAGAGCAGGTTAGTCGTCTGGGTTAATGTTACAGTTTTATTTACTGTAATACGCAAGAAAGCTGAGGGACACAGGAACAGGGTGTTTTAAGGTAAATATTACCTTTAACAGGAGAAACTTGTTGATGCTTTTATATTTTGAGAGTGTAGTTTAAAGGTTAAAGGAGAAGATTAGCCTAGCTTAGCTTAGTCATATGAAAGATAAGGAAATACATCACAACACCTCCATAGCTGCTCTAATTACACCACATATACTTGAAGAAATAACATGGAACTGAGTTTAACAAACATCCAGACCACTTTTTCTTCTTCACACCACAGCACACACAGCAGCAGATATTAAAGGCCAGCTCCAATCAATAATATACAGCAGGGGTCAGCAACTAAGTTTGTGCCAGGGCACAATGCGGGGGTTGGACTTAAATAATAATAATAAATTAGACTTAATCAGCCTGTAATTGTTACAAAATGAGTATTATTTTTACTTGCCTATATAAGTGTGAGCAGACTCTTAAAAAACATAAAAACTATAAAAAAAATCCTCTTAGACTTCTGCCAAGGACACAGTCAGCACTCAATTCAAACTGAATGAATGAGTCCTTATTATTTTTGTTTGCTTCCTGGGGATCCCAGGAAGCAAACAAAAAAAACTCAGCATGAGACATTTGGCCTACAAAAATATACCCAAGTGATGCCTCTTGCGTCTAATAGACAAGTTTAGTGATTCTCAGACAACTCGGGGGTTACCTCCCATAGTCTGGCCAGTGTGCTGCTGTCAGCTCATGGTCAGCCATGGAGCCAAGCGGTTAAGTAAAGGGGTTCATGGAGTAGAGAGGAGAACAGGCGAAATATGAATTATAGACATTCTGGCTCACTGCCAGGGGTTGGCAAGCTAATCAATAATCATTCTCAGGACGGACAGGGCCTCTTCCACTGGTTACATGCACCCGTTTTCTGAATTCATTAATATTCTGTGGGCAGGACGGGAAGCTGTTGGATGTGGCCTGCAGGCCCTGAGTGGACAACATGATGATACAGAGTCTTGGGTGTTGTGTTGAATGCTCTGTTCCAGTGATGATGACGATGTATTCAACCTTTAAAGGTGCTACATGTAAGAATTTTAGTTTAAAACTTTTAAAAATGTAGGAAAATTATCAAAAAGAATTTGAAGAAATAATGATTTTGAAACTTTAGCAAAAGCGTCTACATAATGTGTTGCAGAGTTGTCTACTGAAGCATGCTAACCAGCAAGCCCTAACCAATCCTGTATCTTAATACCACTTTGCTCCTCAAGAGGTGACAAAGGTCTGGTTCCATGTCCTCTCACTCAGCTCCAGTTCTGGTGCCCACTCTAGGGCTGACCCCACTGACCTCCCGGGCCAGACAACTAGCTACACTGCTAACTGGTCTAATTATATAATGGCAGCTACAGTTAGCAGCAGTTAGCAGTTACGCTGGTGTTATGCTGCCCCTTATTTGTTTGTTCCAGACCACTAGCTGCATGGCTAACTGGGCAAATAAGCTAACAGTAGCTACACTTAAGTAAGCGGCTACACTAGCGGCTACAGTAGTAATATGCTGCCCCTTTTTTGTTTGGTCCAGACCACTAACTGCATGGAGCAGAGGAGCTACCTGATCCCATAGACCTCCAGTAATTGAACTATTGAACATAGACTAACTTGAGCTTGATTTTTTTTCATTCAGCATGTTCGGCACAACTTTAAAATGCAAAGAAAATTAAAAAGTAAACACCATTATCAGGCTTAGTCTGAGTGAGGACGTAACATGTCAAGCCAAACATCTACATGCCATCTGCTTTGTTACGAAGGTGAAAATATATTAAAAAAGAAGGCTTTGGACACACTGTTTATGAAAGACCTCTGAATATCCTACTGGGCTGATGCATTATACAATACAATCATCACCCTTTGCACAGGGGCAGGGATGACAGACAGAGGGTTAGTAAGACTAGCAGAGATTAAAACACTCGCAGGCTCACAAAGTTGATTCATTTAAATCACACTGATGCGACACCCACACAGCAACGGCACAGATGTGCTAAAAAATAAAAAAATAACATCTTCATCTGTGACGATAATATACATGTCTGTCTTTCACAAAGTCAGGCTTGGATGGAAGTAAATCCTCCTTCATCATCCATACTGTAGATCACCGGTTCAAAACACCTTAACCTGATTACATTTCTAATCGGGCCACCCATTTTCCCACCTTGTACTGTACATCCTTGCCAATGCTCAGCAGCAGCTTAGCACTCATACATCCCACAAGTTGCCATCAAATCTGATGTAGCTCTATTTTTAAACTTATACTCCTCCTTCAACATGGATTTACAACTACTTTCCAGTTTACAAGATGTCTGCTAACATCTTTTTAATCTATTATAGGTAGTCGCAGTGTGTGGATAAGAAGCTCTGGGTGATCAGTGTTTATTTTTTTTTCTTCCCGATGCTTGCGGACTAAAGCATCAGGCAGCACTCGGCAGATGTTCCCCGGCAGCTTCGCATTCTGAACTCTGTCGGCTTGACAGCTGCTGACCGCAATTCCAAAAGGACATGTTCTAGTTCAGACTGCGACACTGACCCAAACATAAGCCACTGGATCAGGGGGAGCACAAAATCAGAAAGCAATATCAGCGCTCGGCGGTGCTGGCAGGGCCACGCTGAGAGAGCTCGGCGTCCAGTGTTTCCACAAGCTCCGCAGTAATCTGGCTTGCTGTGATCAAGTTCAGCTCAAGTCGTTAAATCTGCTGCTTTTCGGAAAACAGTGTTATATTTACACTTGGTGGTAAGCCTTATTGTCCGTCCATTCATTCCTTCACTCAGTCAAAGTGTTAAATCCTTTATAGGGTTATGTGTAAGGGAGTTGAATGCGTCATCATCATGGGAAGAACATGCAAACACTAGAAGACAGGTCAGAAAATCAGGTCACAGTGGTTCACATGCAGCTGTAACAGTATTTTTTTCTGCTTTAACTATAAAGATGCACCCATTTTACTTTAAAGAAACAGCTACATCCATCTTGTGAAATAAGTCTATTCACACCACTGTTGCAGGAGAGCAAAAGGTTGTTGTTCTTAATCTATGTCAGGCATGAGTCAGAAAGGGGTGATGGATTTGGTCACTGGTGTGTGTGTGTGACCCAACATCCTATTATCTTTTGTGCACACGCTCAAGGACCTCTTGTGGTTCGTGGTTGATGTGATTCACAATTTTTGACTGAACTTGTCAATGACTAAATATGACTCAGTCTTAGTGTGCACAGCTTTTCTAGGCTTTGCAGCTGGTTGTGAATGCGTTGTGAATCACATCATCACATTAAAGCTTCACAACGGCAGCTAAAACCCAGTACATATGTGCCGAGACTGTGGCCATTATTAGAAGCGCCAATGTGAAGCGCCAACTATGAGACATACAGTATAAGAGGGATAAAAGAAGGAAAGGAAGAAAGAAGGAGGTGTTAAAAGTGCTAAAATGTTAAGCTATTTTGAGAGTGTTTGTTTGGTTGAGACTGTTTTGATGTGAAATGAGTTCACAAAAAAGAAGAAAAAAGGAAACTCAAGCTACACTTTGTGCACATACTGTAACATCATTTATTTATTGTTAGAGTACTTAAAACCCTGTAAAGTTGCAATAGGCAAGAATTTTAGATGAGCTTCACTAGAATCATCAACAGAGTGTAAATAACAGCTCTGACGTTATGACGTTTATGTATTGTGTTGCAAAGATAGTTAGCATGCTAACAAGTTAGCCACAACCCGTCCCGCTCTAAAGCTCCTGTGCTGAAAGTAGAACCATCAACACCCTCCCAGTTCTCTGTACTCCTGCCCGCACTGCTAGCTGCACGGCTAGGTGGGCTAACTAGCTAAAGCAGTAGTTAGCGGGTTACTATAGCGATATGCTGCCCCCTCTCTGTTTTGAGTGTGAATTGGACAGGTGGTCAATTCTTACATATTGCACCTTTAATGTGAAAACTGACAATACATGTTGACATATGATTGAGTTTCTTTATATGACATGTCACTTCTGAACACTGGCACTGAACGCATGACGCAGACATGATGACGTTCTGGCATTTTGCTTGGGGATATTTTCTCTAACTGGACCGATCACAGTTTGAACTTAAACCCCTGCACTGATCTGCTCTCTACTGAGAGCACTCTTCTAGTTTCCTCTTGTGAATCCTGAGACTGAAATAAAACATATTTGCTCCACGATGTTTGTTTGATTCATGCTGTCTATTGTACCATAAAATTGCCTACTAAATCTGCTGTCAACGAAAGACACGCATCGACCTTGTAATTTCTGGCGCTCGTATCGTAATGTAAAGGTTTCTGAGACGGGTACACGCAGCAGCAGGGAATCAGTCCAAGCACTAAAACTCATATTAACGCATCAGAGATAAAACTGTGATCACAGGAAACTTATTGAACTCTGCTGTGCGGCTGTGTAATAATTTGACACGGAGGAAAAACTAGATTAAAAAATTGATTAGCAACAAACAAACATCAAACATTCCTCAAACATCAGGATTAATAAGACTGCGATAGATAAAATAGATCTACTGTACACCCAGCAGGGTGTACAGTAGAGGCAGAGTGAGGCAGAGATTGTACTTTAAAGTCTGCATTTTTAACAGCACAGAAGTTAATACAGATATAGCCCTCACCATGACCAGAGGTGCCAGCCCCACATAGTCCCTCTGTGTTGTGTAGATTCGCATTACGCCCACATCCTTGACATTCCCGGGCAACTCCAGACGCCAGGAGATGGTCTGACTCTCTACCTGCTCGGAGACATCTTTTGGCATATAGTCCAGTTGTAAAACTTCCAAAAGACCCCTGTTTGACACAGACATTTTAAACATGGTTAGACAAGTTAAAGGTGTACTATGCAGGACTTTGGCAGTACCTGTTTTAAACACGCCATTAAAAAGGAGAAGTATAACAAGAAAGTTGGTTGTCGAATCTATTTCCCAGGTCTTCAATTACCAACACTGGCGAGCCACAAAGCCAGTCGATATTTGGCAACCTGAGAACGAGACTCAACGAACGAAATATCTATCTCCAGAAAAGCTGATGCCCAGAAATGTCCTGAACATGGCAAAATAATGAGAAAATAAGAACATAAGGACAGAGGGCGGAGTCTCTGCAGATACAGACATCACCACACAGTGATGATTGAGAGGGATTATTATTGTATCAATCAATCAGTCAGCCATAAACCTTCATTTATACTTCAGAGATCATTGACAATGACAAGCTAGAATTTCACTTAGTAGAGTTCATTCTTCCGCCAAGGACAAACCGTCCCCTTTTGTTCTCACTCATAGATAGCAGCTACCTAATTATTTTTTTCATCAAGACTCGCATTATTCCCTGAAAAATTAACAAAAATGTTGAAAAACACCCTATCTCGCAATGTTAAAAAGAAAATGACAAGAGATTGCTGGATCTGTCCCTTGACCCAGATCTGCAGCAAAAGTTAATGGGGTCAATTCTCCATCCAAGTTTCATAGAAATCCATTTGGTAGTTTTTGTTTAATCCTGACAAACCAACCAACGAATAAAACAAACAAACAAACTAACAAACAAAATTGTGTTACCTTTTTTATCAAATTACATTTAAAACAGAACTTCTACAGAAAAGCAGCCAATATGGCGACAAGTGGCTATTATCAGTCAATGGCAAACGCTTGGGTAAAGTAAACAAGATCAAAAAAGAGCCAGTGAACTCCAAATAATGCCAGTTACACTGCAAAATCTATCTAAAGTACGTTAACATTAGCTAACATTAGCCACTATAAGCTGCTGGTCATACCAATTACCAAGTTGAGTGAGGAATGATTTAACACTTTAAAATTCAGTGTTTTAGTTGTTATTTCTATGTAACTTCTCAAAAGTTACATAGTTTTGCTCTAAAATGCATTTTAAATCAAAACTACAGTTTACTTTGGGTGGGAAACTTTGAATAAACGTGCTGAGCCTGACATGCTGTACATGCACTGTAAATAAAGGCCACGCTGTTCCAAGATTCTCCCTAACTGACTCCAGATTAAGACTTATATTGCCAAAATTAAGCTATTACAGGAAAATTAATGATGAAAACTAAACTAAATGGGAATTCACATCAAGGGTTTAATTGTGGCGAGTAATGAAACATGAACAAGCGCTTAGTGTCGCCCACATACAGTTCAATTTCGATCACAATCACCATTAAATAAGTAAAACTGGGATCTTTACAGCAATAGTGGTGATTGTTAAGATATTGTGAGCGCATTATCTTAAGTTAAATGAGTTCAATCAGCCTGCAGTTAAAAAACCAAGACAAGCGGCATCAGTCGGAAATCCAACTGATGCCGTGTGTGGCCCTGTTGAATATTTGTTATTAAACCTCTGAAAACTGTCACATTTGACTGTCTTTTTTTATGAAACACCGCCTGGCGTCAAGAGACAAAGACGCCTCAGCAGGGTAGGGAGCTGAGATGAAGTGTATACTCTCGTGTTCCTCTGAGAGACGCCGCCTCTGAAAGTAAAAGAGACAGAAATGACTCTGAAATTTGCGAAAAACAAACTGCAGCGTTTGAACCGAGGAGCGAAAGCAATACACAAGAGGTCTCATTTCCATCGGCAGATGGAAGAATAAGGTGAGAGTGTGGAGGGAAGATTAAGTGAGCTGGCAGAGTCTTGAGCCAAGTATTCTGGTCAAAGGATTGTCAAAGAAATGGCATGTGATGTTATTTGATGCTGGAGAGAGTGTGTAGGCATACCTGCCAGGAGGAACAGATCAAAGGGAAAATAGAGCAGAATGTGAATAGGGCTGTGGCACTTTGAAGTGGAGTAAAACTTTGCATAGAGCAAAACAATGAACCTTTACAGAGCGTGCATTGCTTAAAACTTGCATTTCAAATTGGCAAAATAAAAAAAAAAATCTATGCTTCAAGGACGCACACAAACATACGAACGTGCAAGCATATTTTCGGGCATGAATGAAGCATTAGAGGCTGTACAAGGCTACGTGTGGCGCTAATGAAAAGGCACATGAAAAAAACACACTTTTCTCCTTCTCTGCTCGCATGCATCTGTAGGCTTTTGACTCTGTGGCTGAAGATTAAAAGCACACAACACAGAAATAATAAAATCAAATAACCATAATTAAGTATTTTACAGTTGATGCTCCAGGCAGTACACTCGCAACTCCAGCTGAGTGCAATTAGGACTTTTGTTTGGCTTATGAAAACCATTCCAGTAAAAATTCTTTTTTTTTTCCATCTCTGAGATTCTCCTGACCAACATGAAGCTGCTCACAGAGGGTCAGTGGCACCATGTTGAAGCTCCCCGGGATCTTCTGCTGAGCCATTTTCACTGACAAACACACAAAAATAACCTGACAACAGAAAATGGAGCCTTATAGAGAATATTTTTTGTCAGAGCAGAACAAAGATGGAGACAGTATGAGGTGTTAGCAAACCTTCCCAGCAGTTATGGGTAATTGGCCTGAGTGTGGAACAAGGAAAACAAGGAAAACAAGTATTATAGTGTATATATATATTTGAAAATGTCAAAGCTATTGACAATCTCCATAGTTTTTCTTCAACTGTTAAAATCTGTATATCTGTAAATAATAATTCTGTTGTGCTGCCATGTGAAATTAAGGGAAGTCAATGTTAATCTGTGTCTAAAACATGTGTGACTCGAGCATTTATACATGAAATCATGCAAATCATCGACTCAATTTCTTTAAAACGGTCCTTGTCTTCCAGTGTTTTCTTAAATCAAAAGTCCTCACACAGATTTTAAACAGCCTCAAAATACTGCGATAGCTGCGTGAGAGCTAGACAGTGAAACACAGAAGGGGTTAATGCCCCTGTTTCCTGGAAATCCATCTATTAGGGGGGACTTTAAACCCCTGGACGTATCATCACTTCAAAGCACAGTGGTGACAGTATGGGTGTGTGTGTGTGCCTGCATGTGCTGCATGTGTGTGTGAGCTCAGTACAAGGGACTCGACTTGGAATATCTCTCCTTCCTAATCTCCCCTTCTGAACGTGCAAGCGCTTAAGCCAGGATAACGTAGCCGTGATTATGGATGATTACGGATAAGTGGGTCGGACGGACGCCGGGTGGTGCGGGGTCTGTGTGGGCGGGAGGTTGCTGGGCAGAGGTGGCTGCTGGTGTGTGCCACCGCCAGCAGCATCTGGCAAAACTGTTGTAATCAACTGCTGTGTATCAGTTAGATCAGGCAGTAAATGTGATATGAAATCAATGTTAATTTATTAGGTCGATACGAGCAGAAGCACTTCAACAGCCCTTGACTTATTTTCTGCGGCTGCTTAAATGTATCATTTTGTGATCCTACAGAAAAGAGATGATAGCTAATGAAGGAAATAAAGTTTTTGAAGGAATTAAAGTTTCTAATTGAAGTTTTTCAGCTATAAAAAGACATTATCTGATGGAAATTGGGTGTTTAGATTGCAATCAAATATTTGAGATTACCAATGTGAATGTGAAGAGGAAAGAAGAGGATACAAGGCCCATTCCTACTGACTTCTTCTCTATTATTTGTTGTCTTTCTTTTTTCTATACTTTTTTACTCAGTCATGTATCTCGTTTTTGTATAGGGTATTATTAACGGGTGTATATGTGTGCGTATTTATGCGGTGATTTCATCAGCCTCCTTTGAGCGAGCCAAGTCGAGCTGTGTTGCATTAAGTCAAACTAAGTTGATTCTCCCTGAACTGAAAACAGGAAACTCCAATTATCTGCCCTTTATTGCCGAGCACCTGCTGTGTCCCATTAACATCTTCATTATATCCAAATGAAAAGTGAGCACAGCCAGGGACTAACAATGTTCTTGCTCCTGCGCTATCATTGTAATATTACTTGTCAGACACTGCGCTGACTTTGGAAATGAGTGTGTGACATCAGGTGTCTGTAGAGGTGGTCGGTCAGTCCTCAGGGATGTATTTTTTGCAGAAAAACTGAAAACAATGCAATATTATCTGCAGCCAACAGAGTGGGTTAAAGGAGAGGTTCGCCCAAAAATGAAAATTCCGTCATTATGTACTCACTTGGTTATGCTGGACGAGGTGTAAGGAGCCATTTTGTGTAATTTTTTTTAGGTTTTAAAAGAAGTCCCCGTCTACTTCAGTTGTTTAGGGGAATGCTGCAAAGCTGTTTTGCTGTGAAGCTCCAGAAATGTTTTGTAGACTACAAAACTTCACCCAGCTAACTACCATGCCAATGTAAAGTTGGGTTGAAGAAAAAACAATAACAAAAAAAACACAAATTAACTCCATACAGCTCATCCGGCATAACCAAGCCTCCAGAAACCCCAAGATCCCACCGATTTGAAAAGACTTAATTTATACCCTTGACATCTGGTCAAACTCATGTACCCACTTCAGATGTGCTAATGTTTTGAACTTAGCAGCTACAAAAAGGGTAGCGAAGGGAAAAAGAGAGTAAAAAGAAGTGACAGAAGACAGAGATTGTTTAAGTGTAGAGACAGAACATTTGAAAAGCCTGGTGAGAAGACACAAACTTCTCACAACGTGCACGTATACTGCGTACGCAGTGGACTGACCTCTTTGCAGTGATGGCAACCTTCCTCTGACAGACAACGGAGACGGTCGCTCCTCTGCCAGGCTCCACAACGATGTCCCACAGCGCTGAGTCACTGGGTCGCACAGCACTGAATGACAGGCCTGTTTTTACTGTTGCCCTGCAGCAAAAAGATAAACACAAAGTCCAGTTAGAGCAAAGCATGAATTTCATTCTCAATTATACATTTACTGTTTGTGAGATGTCTCATTAACTAATTCAATTTTGATGTAAACTGTTTGTTTTGTTTTTATTCTGTGCATACGTGCGCATGCTCTGTATGTGTTTGTTTCGTTCAGGCCTAATGAGGTGACGCGGCGACAGGCTGGCATGCAGCAGGCTGTCGGCAGACTGAGAATTAGCAGGAGCATTTATTCCCATTAGCCCTGGGGAGAAGTGGGAATCAGTTAATCAGATGTCAGACACACACATCACTCCACTGGGAGAGATAAAACGCTTATTATAAATAATGTGAATGGACAGTCCTCGAGGTCCAGCAATCACTACGCCTTTGTTATTTTTAAGCAGACGTCCCTCTGCTAAATTATTGTGTCAAATATCATCGGGACAGGGTCACAGAGCAGATATTTGAGCCACAGGCTGAAGAAGGATACAAGGGACCCGTAGAGCTTCTGATCCGCGTTTTAAAATGCAGGGATTCACTAATCTGCACTCGCACAGACACCCAGCTACGGGGCGGGAGCTTCATGTGTTTCCAAGAAGGCCAATTTCCTCATGGCAGGGATTCAACGAGGTGCTGGAAACGCTCCAGAGGGAACCCAGCCCATGCTCACTCAAGAGCATCACTTCGCTCCTGCGGTTTTATCAGCAGGATTTTCAGGCTAGGAATAATTTGAAAACCCCCGACCTCAATAAGGTGTTTTATTAGGTCTCCAAGAAAATGTGGCTGGATTGACGTCACCGAGACAATCTTGAGACGAGGCACGAGCTCCACCTGGCATCAGGTTGACTGTGGCCATGAAAAAGGATGCCAAAAGACCAACAAAGGCAAGCAGTAAACATTCCCGTTGAACTTTTCTCAAATGTCTCATCTGTTGATACCACACAGATCTACACTTTTGTTATGTTTACCACAAGTTTTGTTCTTGCGTCAGCATGTTCAGACACCAATTTAGAAATTATACAAAGTGTCATTTACTTTCGAGCAGCCCTCAGAAAGAGAGTCAGAGTACTCTACATAAATTTGATTAATTTACTTGGAAATCAGTGTTGAAATGCTTCTCTTTTTTTACACATTCGCTTCCCAGTAATGGTTTCGAGAGGCTGCTATTTTACAGCAAACAATCTGTCTCTGTTTTAACAACATGGAGTTTGTCATTTCAGCAACGAGGCCGTCTTCAGATAGCTGAAGAACATTAAAACTGACAGATGGAAAGACACACGCACACATAAAATCTATTCATGCCAGAGAGAGGGTCAGTTTGCATGCCCTCGTGTTCAGCACACACACACACAGACACACACACACAGATCCAAATACACACTTGACAAAAACTGATTTGTAATCAAACAGCAACCAGACTAATCAATAAGCATTGAGACGGGGTCAAGGTCAGAGTTGCTGGGCAGACAAAATACAGTGAACACACAGACAGACACACACACACACACACACACACACACGGAAGTAAATTGTCAAGCTCATAGTTCAACAAATGGTGGTTTAAAACACAGCTGGGCAGAGATCAAACTCGAGATCAAAACCTTGTAGCCAAAGGCCAAATTTTAACATCAGATTTTCATTTTAAATTTGAATTAATATTTTAAATACAACTAATATAAATATTGATTTAATTACACAGGTCAAAGCAGATCTAGATAACCCGACCCCAGTTTGTAAAGTCTTATCGTAATTTTTTCCGACTAAAATTATTATATCTTACTAGTCTTGCCACAATACTTGAATTTTTCACTTTGATAGAATTACCTGAATAATTTGATACCATTTTCAATACCAAAGAGAAAAAATTTCATTGAGAGCCAGTAGCGGACTCAGGACGTTCGAGGGAGCAGGGGCGAAGGGAAAAAAAGGGCCCCAGCTGCATACGGTGGGGCACCTGAGAGGAATCCGGGGAATCCGAATCCATCAGTGTTGAAGGCACAACATTTTAGATTCTAGTAGCAGTGAACAAAGGACTGTAGGAAGCATTAAATATCACACTTTTTTGTTTTCTTTAGATCAGGCCTATAAAAACAACACGTGAGGGTGTGTGCGTAAACTTGCTGCCGGAAAGAGTGATAAAGCGCAGCAGGCGCAGGTGTATTGATACTGCACAAATTGAGTATTGAAACCATTCAAAATTATTCAGAGTCACAATTTTCGCCAAAGTGCATTTATTATCCCATTTTCTAGCTGCTTGTCCAGCTGAGCACCGCGGTGACAACAGCACCTGACGAGCATCCCTCCCTGGGGTACGAACCACTTCAGCCGTCTCCCGTTGAGTGCGGAGGAGCGGTAACTCAATGCCAGGATCTTCCTGGATCACTGAGTTTCTAACACACAAGCAGACACGAGCCTCCCTGCAGAGAAACCTCATTTCGGCCACTTCTACCCTCACTCTTTGTCTCTGTCAGTCACTACCCACAGTTCATGACCACAGGTGGGGGACAGAATGGATATCGACCTGCGAAGTGAACAACTCTCCACTGCTGTTTTACAAAAGTCAGTCAATCTCTTTGTTTAAAAATGTCACGCTGGAGAGCTTCCAACTCTGCTGTTTGGCCCTTAATTTGACTGGCCATTCATGCAGAGGAAAAGGAGTGAATCTGTTGTTTGTGGATGTGGCATTTTGTGTCTCTCTCAGATTGAATTTAAATAGCATACTTCAACACTGTGTATCTCCACTGTGGTTTTTTTTTAGCTAAATGTGAGGCCACAAAATGTTTGACATTCAATCTGATGAAATGTTCTTAAAGGTGCACGAGAAAGATCTTCATTGACTGATTTTGTATGCCTAACCAAACTAAATAAACAAACTTACATCATTTTCATGGCTGAACCAGCTGAATAAACAAACTGACCTTAAAGGACAACACAATTTCGTACTGTTTTACTTTATTTATATGTGGCGGACCCTGGCACCTTTCTAGCTTCAAACAGTGTTCTGGACCTTATTTTCCTCTGAGAACAGCTTGTTTTATTCAGTTATGGAAAAAAGTAAATATTACGTAGATTGTATTATTACCTCATTCATATTGTAAATGTTAGAATATTGAGTTTGAATGTCCTCTTCAAACCGACATAGTGCCCTTTTAATATCACGTGACGACAATTTTGAAAATAGATTTTCAACACAGATGTGTTTACAAGCAGCCTGTGCGCTTAACAGGTGGGTATGGTGCCCTTGCAAACCACACACACACGCACAAATGTACATGCTTAATCCTGGCAGTCAGCGCAGATCATCTCTACCCCAAAGGGTTAACCTCTTGATTCATTTTCAATCAGGGCCACAGATTATCTGGCCTAACTCTGCTGGAGTGGACTCAATCTTGGGCCAAAGAGTGAAGTGGAGCAGGGATTTCTCCCAGGAGGAATCAATCACTTTGCCAAGCTCCTCAGAGCTAGCCTTCACTTGGACTTAACTGCTGGATTCAGTCCCTCCGTCTTGTCCAATCTCATTCGTGATGCGGCAGTAGGTCAGAAATACACGAACCGAAAATCACTGACCTGACCGGAGGAACTTCTCCAGCACAGTCAGGAAGTCGGATTTTGGGGAATTTCAGGTGGAGAGGCTGTTAATCCTTCCAAAAAGTCAAAACAACAGCAGATGTTAAAGGGTCAGCGTCTCTCCACCAAATCTTATTCATGTAATTTCGGCGACGCTGGCACGTCTTCATTCAGGTCACTGGGTCTGTGTGTTTGTGTGCGTGCAGGGATGTTCGTGGAAGTCTGATATTTGAGAAGAGCGCTGGGATTGACTGCCACAGAGCCACAGGTTTAACTGCTGTATGTGCCCTACGGATTAATACACATATCTTAACGTTTCTCTCCATTTGCCTGCGTCCCGCTGCAGATTACCGCGGCGTCGGTATGTTGTTTGCAGCATGATATCACTAAATCATGGGATTAGAGAGAACTTTGTCTTGCGTTTCAAACAAAACCATTAAGCTGAGTAAAGACTGGAAACGCAAACCTCCCGCGATGGCGTTACACTTTACTGATCTGCAGCGTTCTGATAAAAACAATTTTACTCCTCTCAGTGATGTGCATCAAAAGGCAGCAAACTGAAACTTTGAAGCAGATTGAACTGTGTGTTTCGGTGCGACAGGGCTGCTTTCATATTAAGTTCACTTTTACCCAAAGGAGTAAGGAAGATTTTAGTTATTTGTTTTCCTGCTCCATTAAATAGATGCATTATTTATGAAGTCAAATACCCAGAGAAGCTTGTTGAAATGTTAGTGGGATGTTGAGATATGAAAACCAGTGAATCATTTGCCAATTATTTCCCGGTTTATGGAAGAGTGCTCTCCGTAGCTCCCCCACTAACTGAAAAGTTGGAGGAGACAGGATATAACATGTCGGTAATTTATGAAGCCAGTGGAAACTGGCAGGCAACACAAGTCATGTTGGCACTCAAGCATTTTACCAAATGGCCTTGATGTTGAGCCCCATCAGTATTCAAGTGCCTTAAGTGACCATTTAAATGCATGGAGCTTATCCCTCATGAAGATGCTCAAATATACTGTACATCACAATGATTCAGTTAAGTCTCAGTCTCTTTTTCTGCTTCACGTCTTTCAGTGACAATTAAATTTTATGTGACTCCTCCTAAACTCTGCAAACTCAGCAACATAGTTGAATAACTATGATGTTTTCTAGGAATGGCATTTTAAGCTAAACACCCTCTTACTTTATTTAATTATGCAGGGCCAAAGTGAGACGTTAGTACAGTAGTATGTCGTACGCATAGTATGTGATTATCCTGGTTCAGTGTCATATTGGTCAAAATGGCCGATAGATAGTACAGCACGGACATCTGCGAATCAGAGAAGCTAAATAGCTGTCAAGATTTAATTTAATTAGTTGTTTTCTTTGTCGACTAATTTGTTGATTACTTTCTCTATTAATCGATTACTTGTTTGGTATAAAATGTCAGAAAATGGTGAAAAATATGGATCTGTGTTTTCCAAGGCTCAATGACATCCTCAAATGTCTTATTTTGTCCAAAACCAAAAGAGATTTAGCTTCCTGTCATAGAGGAGCAGAGAAACCAGAAAATATTCAGATCCAAGCCGGAATCAGATCCAATCCAAATTTGGCAATAACATCACTGCCAGGCACACAAAACAAATAGCTGAATTCATTTGTAGTGTCTCTTGCAGACAACAACTCTACAGAACAATACAAGATGTTGGGGTTATTTTACTATCCAGTGTTGAACTTTGCAACATGCCTTAATTTATGTGTGTCTTGGCCCAATATATAATACATGTGATGCTAGGATGGTTTGGTAACATCTCATACTGATGGCCAAAGACCAAAAGATAACTCTCTCATGTCTGTTTAGTAAATACAAAGCTACAGCCAACAGAAAGACAGCCAACAGTTAGCTTAGCTTGGCTCAACTGGAATTGCTGGAAATAGGGGGAAACAGCTAGCCTGGCTCAAAGGCAACAAATCCGCCTGTCAGCACCTTTAAAGCTCACCAAATAACACATTATATCTTGTTTAATCCGTACCAAAAAAAGTAATGAGGAGTTTTACGGGAGTTATATGCAAGAAAATGTCTTGGTCCTGGGTCTTGGCAACACTGCTCAAGGCCAAGAACTAGTCTGGCACATACCGTAACCCCCTGCTTATCTAACTTGCCAAGACAGCCTGTAAGCATATTTCCCAAAATATCATTTTTTTAAGAGCCGCTTGGTAAGGAAAAGGCATAAAGATTACTCACCTAAGAGTGAAAGTTTCCAGGGTCGACGTGCTAGCCAGGAAGACATAGAAAGTTGCAACGTCTGTGGTCTTCAGGGGCTTGGAAGAGGTCTGAATCACCACGGCGCCTCCCAGCCTCAGTCGGAAAAAGGTGGGATTCCCCGGTGGAGTTCTGAGCAGGTTGACACTTCCTACCCGCCTCATCGGTGTCCCTGATCCCCCAGAGTCTCTTCCTCTTCCCACTCCCACGCGCTGCAGGCTATCCTGTGGGGTGCACTGGCCTGTCTGATCCCTGCGACTCTGAAAGTAGACCTCCACCAGGTTCCCCTGAATCCCTTTAACTCCTTCGGTTCTTCCAGCTTCCCTGCTCGAGCTGCCAGATCGACTGGCTGAGCTGAACCAGACGGGTTCTGGCTTCAGCTGTGCCACACAGAATCCACCTGGAGTCACCAAGCATGCCCCACGAACTTCCCTCGTCTCCCAGAAGGCGTAGGCCGTCACACATTGAGCTCCATCCTTTGCCTTGACTCCAGCACTTTTCCTCCCATTGACTTCACCAGACTCCGTTCCTTCTTGCCCAACAGTGATGCCACTTTCTGTGGGCATGTGGAAGAGAATCTTGACAACAGGAGAAGAGGAACGAACCTGGCGAACCAAAATGACTGGCAGGATCCTGGGCCCACTGAGGAGCTGGTCTGGTTGAATCGGGGCATCCACAGTCAGGGGGCCGTATGAGGCGTTGACAGCTGGCTGGAGGAGCCCAGCGCTGGGACCAGTGATGAGAAAAGTCTTAGTCTGAGCCTTCAGGCTGGAGTTCCCCGTTGCCTCAGAACTGTCCTGCCTCAGAAACACGTGATCCACGTTGAGGACCTGAAAGTTGACGCTGGGATAAACTGGAGATGGGGTGGCAGACGTCCCAATGTCTTCAGGAAACATCTGACCTTCAGCAACTGGGAGGGGAGAATTTACAAAGAGAGATAAGTGTAAGTGTGTTTCCACAGCTGCCACAAAATCAGTCTTTTACTTTAACTGAGAACACTTGATCAAAGGGATCACAGCTCGAGACAGAATGAAAGGTCGATGACTGGGGTCGAGAATAGTTGGCGAGAGACAAGGTAAAGGCTTGTTGATGCAGTATACATGACTAATTTCCCTCTACCATTTAAGGGCCTTCGATCTACTTCCGGCAGATATTCGAGGCCTTATCACGCTGTACTTTCCTGAAATTATTTATTATATAGCCGTCTTATACAATCTGCTATTAGTGTAAATATGAGTCTGAGAGACAAGGACAGAAGGGGAGACATCAGCCACTGTCTACTTCATCCCCGCCTCCAAAGTCTCAAAAGTCAACTTGACAAGGCTGAAGGAGTGTTAAGGGGTTTTGCTCATGTAGGGAGGGTTAAGCTTGCGCTTGTCAAAGCCCTGTGCTTGCGAGACCACTTTTATGCACTTGGAACACAAGTGCTCCCTTGAGGATGGTTTTCAGCTTGCAGATGCTGCCCTGTGCACGCACATCACACGCACGTGCCGGGTTTTCTTGTGCGCTGGTTTTGAGACGAACTTAAATGCTCCATTTCTTGCCCTTAATCAGTCTTTGCCTCTTTTTCGGGGCAACCAATGCAACGTGCCCTTCCTCTTCAAGACAACAAAAATGGAAAAAATCAAATATGGACTTGGTGGTTGATTACCATGGCAACAGTAAAGGCCTCAAACCATTCAGATCAGCCCTACCAGTTGCTGGACTGAAAAAGAGGAGTGCAAAGGAAAGGAGTAATATAAACAGCATGTACTGTAAATAGGTTGGAAAAGTTCAAGGGTTTGACGTAAAACTGCTCAGTGACGGATTCATCGGCACACTTATCATCACGCTTATGTGGGGGAAAAAGCTTTCAAAGTAATTTCTACACCATTAAGATCATTCATTCTTAGGACCATTCATAACCGCTGCGTGACACAGAATGAAATGAAGTGACTTTTTCCACATTTTTATGCTCAGCACATTTTTTGCTCACCTTGCCTGTTAAGCAAAGAGTGCAGACCCTGGGTGTCCTTGTCTCTGAAAGCTGAAGTGTCTATTCACATGACCCTCAGACAAACTCTGAAACCTGATGCAACAGTTTTCCAAAGTTGTTCACGTCTAGATATTATGAAGTGCAGATTAAACTACAAGTACATTGGTGGCATTGAATGTAAGTCGGACTGATAGGAAAAGACCACAAAGTCTTATTTCTATGTCTAATGTAGCCAGGTGGTGACAGTGAAATAAATCCACAGGTTGCTGGTTAAACGTTGAGTCAAAGGAAACTCCGGCTAAATGGTTCTATTATAAAAAATAATAATTTCCACCACTAAAAGAGAGGAAGCGTACACCTCTTGTAACTTCCCTGAGATGACTGCTTGTCCCAACAGGATGTTGCATGCGACAGCTCCTGCCAAAGACACTTGGTAATTTGCCATCCTCCATGTTGAAGTGCTCCAAAAATTAATGTGTGAATTTGACTTTACCTACCACAAAAATAACTTATCAAAAAAGCAAACATGAGGCAAGGCAGAACCTCCATTTCTCCCCAAAGGTCTTGGGAGTGATATATCATTCTTTTCTGATTTTCAAACTGTATTTCATGAATACATCTAAATGCAAATCCATTTTTTCTTTCTGAAGGCAAAGGGAAAATCTTTGGAAAAAATACAGATGTCAGGGTTGATATTAAAAATGTAGTATCCAGAAAACCACAAGGAAAATGTCTTATAGATTCAACAGATCAGACTGACGCCATGAGGTATTTCATATAAAAGTCCAAATTACAGCAGATACCAGCAGGCACACATCATTTTTTCATTTTTTTTATATTTTACTGAGGTAAACCGATAGAAATATTGAAGACAATACTTAGGTGATCCAACTGGACACCACTGATGGTTTATTCCTTATCTGTTGCTGTAAACACTGAATTTAATCTGTTTAAATAAACTAACATTTTACAGTGTAATTATCAGCTCCACCGAGGAGACTGTGTTATTGCCGAGGTTTATCTATGAAAAGATGTTAAGCCAGGACAGTTGGCCAGATTTCTGCTTTTAGGCAATTAATGGCTTCAGCTGTTAACAGGAATTCCTTGTTAAAACAAGTTTTGATTCAGTTTTATTCGGTATGATAAAGAAACCAAACTTGAGTGAAAACTTTTTATGAATGTTGGCTTTGGGTTTAAACTGGAGAATTATTCTTTGGCAGATGTTTCTATTCTACTGCAGCAAGCCTGAGAAAGTCTGAATAATGTTGGTTTTCAGTTGCATTTTGACCTTTCCAGCATGTAATTGTAATCCAGTGTATTACCCTCCTCTAATATATACTATTTCTACTTACTGTTTTAATGCACTGTGATACATTTAAGATATCATATCGAACTGTATGCATCCTGTTCCCACTCATCCTCTGTATTATGAAGATTGATCAGCCAGGTTTTGTACTCTGTATATATTTTTTGTATCCAAATATCTTGTGTAAATGTCTGTTATGTAGTTAAATTGTGGTTGCTAATCACTATTGTAGTTGACTTTTTGTGACCTTCACTGGATTTTATGCCAATCAGCAAAGAAACGTCTGATAGCAATCAAGCACCGAGCAAATCTGATGAACCTCAGAGTTAGTCTCTGTTGTTCTTTATGTAACTGTTTATAAAACGGTGCTTTATCACGTGTGCACTGGAAGATTGATTCATTTTTCTTTCTTTTTTTTTCTTTTTTTTTTGCCGCTGTGGTTTACTCTGCACCATCTAGCACATCAATGCGCATCTTTAGTATTATGGTCCATTTGTTGGCTGATATAAATAGAGCCGGACCAGAGTAAAGAATTCCGACATCAATATATCTGATGTACACACATTTATTGCAGTGATCCCTTAAATGTGGTTATGAAACACATGAGACAAAAATATGCTATGGAGGCAGGATATTTTATAGTTTAACAATAAACTCTATTGTCTAAAATGACATCAGTGCACTGAAACAGTAAACTTCACTATCATTTTAATTATGATAAATCACCCCAAGCATCATTTTCTGCCAAAAAGTTTTCAACAACATATACGGTGATACAGATATATCTGGTAGTCGAACGGATATATCGGACAGGCCCTAGTTTGAGTATAAAGAGCCCACGCTACAAGCCGGTCCATACTGTGTCAAGGTTGTAAAGCCATCTTGTTAAAATATATCCTCATACTGAGTGAACCTTATCAGACGTCAGGTGGGCACTGCAGGTCGAAGCAATCAACGGAATGATGAAAAACAGAGAGAGGAAAATAATCCTCAATCTGGTCAGTCTGCAGCCCGCTAACCGTTATAACAGCCACTATAATACTCAAGGGCGTCGCTTTGTGTTGAAAAGTCGTGGGGTCTTAAGGGATCTGATGAAAAAAACATTTTTAAGCGGTCTTCAAGATATGTGATTTCGGCAATAGGAAGAGGGGATCATATGAGGTCAGGGAAGATTGTTACAGCGGGACATAAATTGCAAAATGGCGCATCGAAATTCATATAATCTCATTTGTGGGTTAGAATTTCTCGGTGCAAGCTCTATTTCAGCACATTTTTAACTAATGATGCTTTTCGAAAGTGATGAAACGGTCCATTACCTGTTATTATAGGCAACGTGTTGCTTCACAGAAGCAAACACTGGTCTGTGGGACAAACATTCAAAACAAGGCTTTCCAAAATAATAAAAAAAATAGTGTAATAAGTGTTTTTGGTTTTTTAACCCTCTGATTTGAGGCTCAAAATCAGTCCACCATGAACATATATTACTTATTGATTAGATATGAATTTGTCCTGGCTGGATATCCTGCAGGATCCTAACATGCGACATTAGAAGAGAAAAAAAACTCCTTGAAAATATTTAAACTACTATCACAAATGTGTCAATCTCTGACACGACAGGCAGCACGTCTGTGACTGGACTGAAAGATAAGGCTGCCATGCATATTCATGGTTCCCGAGCAGAGAAGATACGAAGGCAGAACTCTATCACTTAGACACGCATTAAGAACACAGCTGCACAGCTGTGAGTCCGGCACTGGAAGAGAAATTCAGCGGCCGCCACATATATATATACGATCAGGCCGATATCATGTGCAGATATAAACCCGGGCAATCTCAGATAGTAGTCCTTGGCATGATATCTGTATCACAGAAACAGACAGCTTACTGTGACTTCATCACTCCCAATGCAGGTTATCTTTAAACAACCAGAGAGACAGCTGTGCAACCTCAGCTTCGGGCCTCTTTAATCCCACAGATGAGGCTTCCCGAAGCACACTGCAGAGCGTGCTGTCGCTTTCATTTAGACAGAGGGAAAATGAATGGACAGGGGGCATGGGTAGTGACTGTAAAGCCCTCAAAAAGAGGAAAACACAACTTTACACCCTGATGCAGCCGGGCAACAAAATTGCTTTTACAATCCCAAATCTGTTTGCTTATTTTTAAGGCTCACTTCTAACACACATCTTCCTCCTTTTACTTATAGTTTGTGCTAATAATAGACTAAAGGCAGCAGCAGCAAGCTGTCCCATCTTGTGCATGTGCCAGAATCATAACTTGAGGAGGGGGGCTGGTGGGATGTACAGTAAAGTAAATCCTTCATATCCTGTTTGTGTGTATTTAGATCATCAAAGCGTGTTCAAGAGCGTCTCATCTTCATTAGTGTCCCCTTGTAAACACAGCTGGAGCCTTTAAACTACTTCCAGCACAGTTATTTTCATACATGTGAAGGCTTGGTTCCTTGGGTCTGCTCCAACACACACACACGAGTAAAATCAGAAAAAAAAAATGTTTTTTTTATCTCTCATCGACAGCAGTCACACATCTCACCTTGAACAGCTGTGAGGACAGCCACTGCCACGACTGGGAGCAGCGAGCAGCGGGGGAAGTTGAGCATCGTGTCAGCAAAGTTGCAGCTCGTGGCCATCCAGAGAGAAAGCGCTGGAGACAGAGTCATTACATTGTCTGGTGTCCGCTAAAAGTTACTTCCTCTGACTGCAGCGGATCGAGGGGAATACAATTAAATGTTTGACTTCCTCAACGAAATCCGCGTAAAACTTCCCCTTTTTTTCTTTGGTTTCCAGACGCGCTCTCCTCTCTCCTCTCCTCGGTTTCCTCTGAGTGATGAGAGGGATCTCCTCCTCCGGCTCTGGCTCGAGTCGAGCGGCTATTCCCATGATAGAAATCAGCAAACATGTGCAGTCTGTCAGATTATCGAGACCCACGTGGGTAATCGGCGGTAGGGGAAGAGCTGCGAGAAAATTAAATGCACATGAGGTCAGGGCGGATCAGTGGTGACTGCACCAGTCATTTCAATGCTGATTTGACAAATTAACGATATGATTCCAGGCTGAAGGGCGAATTTACAGGCCTGTGCAGGAACACAGTATGACTCTATTATTATTTAATTTTTTATTCTTTTATGTTTACTTGTTGTTAAAAAATAAAATAAGTTTCCATTGATATTTTTTAATGTGCTTTCACTATTTATCACTTTGTTTAAAGGTTCCATGTGTAAGAATTTAGGTTAAACACATTCAGAAATTAACTAAAATGATCAACAGAATCTGAAATAATAAGAGTTTTGATATTATGTCAAAGACGTACATGTATGGTGTTGCAGAAATATCTGCTACGGTTAGCATGCTAACAATCTAGCGCTGACCTTTCCTGTCTCTTAATTCCCCTTTGTACTTCAGGAGGTGGACACCATGAGACGTTTATTTCTGACAAAAATTTGTAAGGTAGTGAATGAGAGTCAAGAAAGTCGCGGTGTGTTGTAATTTAAGTAAAATATAATCTGGTTTTGTGAACTACATCGTCACCACCAATATGGCCGCCAACTCGGCACAGAAAAGGTACTAAAAAAGGTGAAAATCACAATAAATCTGTCAACAGCAGTTATGTTAAAGGGTAGTTTGTCAGGTCTGCCAGCAAGCTAATATACAGGAGCAGCTCTACAAGGTTTAAGCTTGGGTTTTGGTGACCGTTCGACGAGACGACATGTCACTGACGCGACTGTTGGCTGTGTAGTCTTTATAATTACGCATTTTCACAGCCTGATATTTCATCAGTTTTATGACAAACTGCAACATTCTCAAATTATCTTTTAGATTGACAAACATCATATGTGTGCTGACACAATTCAAACAAGGTCAAAAAATGATTTGTCTCTCTCCATTCACCACCATACAAAGGTTTTCTGAAATAAGGTCCCATGGAACAAACAGAGTCGTGACTTTGTCTCTCTATAAAGTGTTGCAGGAAGGAAAAATCAGGAAATAAGTTAGTCAATGGGTTTTGAAGATAATGTTTTCACGTTTTGTTCCACTACATCAGCTAATGTCCTTCTTTTGCAGTATAAAGTGTCTCTATGTCTTTATAAAGGTGGACTCTAACAAGTGGCTTAATGAGAATACAGGTTGTCAGGCACATTTGTCATTACGCCATACACAGGGACTCATCTACTCACTATTCTACAGTAAAGTGTGGGGTTTGGTCTCGGGAACAACTAACTAACTTCCACGTTAGCCTACAAAAACATGTCATCCCTGCAGCACTCTATAGTTCACTAGTATAGCTCAGCCCTCCAGAGAGCAGCACTCACTGATGCCTGTCCTCCCTCTCGCTCCTCTCCCACTGCATGCCTCTTCTCTTTTCCCCGCCTGAACCCACCACGTCTTTGTCGCCCCTTGAGTCAGAATCCTGGCTCCGTGGCTCCATGGCTCTGGTTAATGCTCCTTCCGGCACCACTCCCTTGCTGCAATCCCTGCTGGGTCCCCTTGCCACAGGCCTAAAAAACCTCCTCCACCTCCTAGTAGTCCAAAGCTCCTTTGCTTGCAGCGTAAACAACACTAAAACTCTGTTGGTGCTCCATCTTCCAATCTGTGTCAATTTAGCTAATGAGACCACTAACTGCACAGCTAATTGAGCTAACTGCAGCCACAGTTAGCAGCAGAAGAGGTTGCTCTGGTGATACGCTGCCCCCTATTTGTTTGGAGTATGAAGGTGACATATTCTTACATACTGCACCTCTAAATTTCTAAAACATAGAAAGCTGTTCAAATCACAATTAGAAGGCCGTATTAATCCCGGCACTACTTAAACCAGATTTGAAGAGGGAAATAGTTGACGAGTGCAGGTTTTGCCAGCTGTCAGCTGCACACTGTCAGTCCTCAGCATCACATGGGATGGTACCGAGTTGGATGGAGCAGATGGATGCAGGCACTATATCTAAAGCCTTGTGGTGTCACTGCAGCACACCATACAATTGGCAACGTGGAACAAAGGATCGGCAAACATTCGTGCAAACTCCTCTTTTGTCTCATATGTGTCCTGCTAGACTGTAGTATAGTTTATTGACAATGTGAGACTATCACATACAGTATGTGCCCCCACTTTACTGTGCTCACAGCTGAATAAAGAAAAGTGTTTTTTTTTTCTTCTGTGCTGCAGCAGGCCTTCAGGCCACATTTAATTTCTTAACACTCTGAGTAATTATATTTTTTCCCCCCTTTTTATATGTATCACTTCATCTGCCGTGACCTAAAATTTCATACACTCATTATAATGAGGTACAGTGAGCGTCAGTGCGAGTTCAAAGCCTGAACTGAAATAGCATGGTGTCTTGTTGCAGTGTACCCTACAACCAGGGAGACGATGGTTCTGTAGGGGGACTAGCACACTAAGTGCTGACACCAGATTTATGGTAAAGAACGCCTAGTGGGTTAAATGAGCTTGGACTGACTAGTCTTCACTTCTCCACTTTGTGACAACCCCCTAAATACCTGCTCTCTAAGACAAATGTGCTTTACTGGCAGAATGTCTTCCAACTAAACCTACTGTGCCCGGTGCCTCAGTGCCTGTTTTATTGCGTGGTGGCACCGGTGCCAAGGTGACGGCATTAAGCATGCAGGCATCACGAGCGAATAAACATTTTCTCTCCTGACAGCAGAGGCTGATTAAAATAAATATGTGCCTTAGAGAGAAATTTAGGGATCTCTAAATGCCAAATAAAACTTTGAAGAACTAATGGAGTCTGTATCACCTCAGGAGAGAGACTTGGTTTCACTGTACACATTGCTGTGGTGTTTACAGTGCAGGGTGAGCTAATGTATTTTGATGCCACTGAGCATTCATTTGAGCAGTTCGTCTGTGTTTTTTGGCCGGATGTAATTATTAATGCTGACAGTGGCAAAGGCCACCAACTATAGAGTCTGGGAACGTCTCCAGATCTCAGTTGTTGTTCCAGACACGCAACCTGCTGCTGGTGCTATTACAGATGATGGAGGGGTGGTCCGACGCACCATGTGTGTCAACAGGGCAGGATATAAAGCTGCTGCTGCCAGGTGGCTCAAAGGTTTGTGGAGGTCGTTTGATGTGGAGCAACATGGGTCAAGACCTAAATCCTGCTAGATGTGTTGATGTTATTAAACAGAAAGCTGCAACTTATTGAGATGTTGAAAGAGATAAATAGCAGGAGGAATAACCTCAGTGACTTCTGTTCAGAGCCAGAGAATCGACTTTTGTAGCCACGCTGACAGTGTGAGTCTATGGATGGCAATCCCATTCTGTCAGCGTTGGTTGGTTGTTTCTCTGCTTTGGTCCAGAACGAAATGTCTCAACAACTATTGGATGGATAGAATTGACATCTGGTGCAGATGTTCATGTTCCTGTCAGGATGAACTGTGATCACTTTAGGGGTAATTTCATCTCGTGCCATGTCAAAATTGAATTTGTGATACATTTTGGATGTGCAAATGCCTACAAAGTACAAAAAATCACTAATAACCACGAACATCTGCCTTTTGTCTTTAATATGAATGGTACAGTTGGCTTTCACTCCCACATCAAATGACTCTGCTCTGATTGGCTGTGATGGAAACACAATGCCTGGTTGGACACGCTAATTTCCGCCCCTTGTCTGGCACGTTGCTATGACGTGTTGAAGTTAAAGATGCTGGCTAGTGAATACTTTTCCATCAGTCTCTTTTCAAGCAGCTCTCGAACATCGTTCAGTCGGCTTTCGTGTCACTAAGTGAGCCTTGTCAGACGCCTGATCAGTATCAAGTGGCATCAGTATCAGTAGCAACTTCCGTTATCAGCTCCAGAAAATACAATGCGTCCACATCAGAATGTTTTTGATTAGGACTTTTTCAAACAAGTTTTCATGTCTTTTGCATGTAGTCTGATGAGGTATATGATCTGCTGCTTTCTGCTGTTCACTGTTTTTCCGGTGCGTTCATGTTGATGAAAAAACATGGCAATGGCCTCATTGCCGTACTTGCAATTTCAAAATGCACTGATTTGGATTTCATTTCATATTTAATTTCACTGTTTTCTTGCCCCATCTGTTGAAGAGTGTACCTCTCTCCATTAAACATTAAAAAAGGATGAGCCAGATGAGTAAAGATGGAAGTAGATGTTACAAAATAGCACTGCACATAAAACGACAATGGCAAAAGACTAAATGTTCTTACCTGTTCCTACTTTGAATACCCTTCCAACCACAAATGTACAAAACAAATAGCAAATAGGGAAATTACAACCGGCACAAGGGATGTGCACTACATACATAGATCTCTTTATGAATGAACTAGGATAGTTTGTGTCAAAGTTCACCTGGAGTCTGTCAGTGCACACCAGGGTCATCGTATGATTAGTAGACCTATTTACCTACCGACAGTAATCCTGCTCAGTGATGGATGTAGAACTACAGCTGTATCCTATTGTCTTAACTCCATCAATCCATCAGATCAACTCTGTTTCATCCCGTTGATGCTGCATCTGATTAGCATGGGAGTGCGTGAATAGAATAATAGAAGAAAAAGTGTTTCAAGAAATACCCAAAACAATTGGAGCCATAAGCATTTATCAAGGCCTCTGATTGGAAATCATTGCAAACTGCTTCCGTATTCTCTACTCTGATCTCCAGGGAGTGCTGGAGAACAGTCTCTGAGCATAAAGCTGCCGTTACACCTGTGTAATAACACTTAGCACTTCAGCCTGCCAGGGGGCAGCCAGCCAGCCAGGCAACCAGTCTTTTCAACGCCTGTGGTGCTAGAGCTCTGAGGGCTCTCCAGCCAAGTTGAGCCCTGTGGAAGTCTCCCACTCGAAGCTCTCAGCTGAAGATGAATCACCAAGGCGAAGCCCGCACCCTGGCGTCGGCCAACATTCTTCCGCTGATGACGAATGAATGCTCTTTCGGAGCCCAGCTGCCATAAACATCAGTTCTCCACCCCTGCGGGATGCCTGGAATGAGTTACCAGCCAGGTGGTATATGCTCCCACCGACAGCCTGCCCGCAGAGCACCGCGACGGACAGGTAAGAGGCTTGCCTCAAACCACCTGCTGGGAAATGTTGGAGTGGATAGATGGACACACAGGTGAACTTTTCACTGTGATGTAGCTTTGTTTGTTGAGATTTTTTCTCACCTCAGCTGAAAGGGTATTATGTTAAACTTACTGTACACAGCTCTAGGTCATATCACAGCATCAGGTCTAGATGAGTTGTGAACAACCTGGAGAATATATACTGGAATTAAGTGATGTATTGTCATCCTGCAGAGTGTGGAATAAATGGTGGAAAACCGTCCTCTGAGTCTTCCTCAATATGCAGAATTAACATGAAGTGACATAACAAAGGCTTTAAAGATATAATATGTAGCAAGTCTGCATTAAAATGTATTATATGTTTTGTTGAGTTGTGTACTTACATTATCCCAAATGTTTCCAACAATGTTCAAACCCAGAGAAAATCAACAAGTTTACACAAAGTAACAGTTTGTTTAATTTCTCCTTCTCAGATCACTGCTGCAGTACAGCACTGATAAATGGGAATGAAGATAAATCCACTTTTGAATCCTAAAAGTAAAAAAGCACTGTCTGAGCTCTCCTCCCATCAGTAAACAGCTTCAGACCAGAGCAGAATTCGATGTGTTGTTATTTCTCAGGTCTGGCTTAAACATTATATGTTAAAGTGCTGTTTTGTCATGTGAAATATCTGAAAAACATGTGTTTACACTGGGAAAAGATGTATATTAAAAAAAATTTAACTTAAAAAAAAGTCCCATACCTCACTGAAATGCTACTAAACATGCAATATGTAAGAATTTTAGTTGAAAACATTGAAAAATTAACTAGAGTTAATAACAGAATGTGAGGAAACAACAGATTTGACATTATGATGTCTATGTATTGTGTTGCAGAGATATCTACCAAGGTTAGCATGCTAACCAGCTAGCCCGTTCCCACCCGGGTCCAAAGCTCCTGTGCTGTTTCCCCAGCGCTCCGAGCTTCCAGTCCGCACCGCTTGCTGCACGGCTAACTGAGCTAACTGGCAAACAGCAGCTTCAGTTGGTAGCAGTAACAGTTATGTGATGATATGCTGCCTCCTACTGCTGCCTATAATTCCAACAGGTGGCCAACTCTTACATATTGCACCGTTTAATGTTGTAAGACTGACCAGAAATTGCATGCAGACAAACATACTTTGAAAGAATCTCAGTATATTATTAATGTTAATAGAATACACGCACATCAAGATATTTTAGCTTCAATTTCTTGGCTTTCTTTCCACGCCAGATCAGAATTCAAAGTCATTCATATCTGTCGAATCTCATTATACCTTATATCCCATCCTGTGCTCTACACTCACAGAATAGAGAGCTCCCGTCAGTCTCCAGAGTTGGAAGAGACGTCTGCAGGCTGCAGGGCCTTTTCCTATCATACTCCTTTTCTTCTGAAATGACAGAATGTCAGGCTGACTCTGTTGAGGCCTTTACATCTAATGTTTTCGCCCTAACTTTCAATTAGTGCTCATCTTTCCACACCTCAGGTTCGTCCCTGTTACTGTCATCCTTACAGCAGGTTGGTCTCAGTCTCGATGAATCTGTTGACTTTAGTACTTACAGCTCGTGTTTATCCTTCCAATGAGAAATCAGCAAACACACTGTAAAGTTATGATAAGCGCTGTGTTTCTCTAACCTTCTGTTGTTTTGGTTTATGTTTCCCACGAGCTGCCAAGCTGTGCGTCTCTCTCTCTTTCTCTGTAGTTCTTTCTTTTCACTAAGGCTCCTCTCTGCTCGGCCATCGGCGATCCGGGAACCTCTCGCTCTTAGCTGTCGTTGCTTCATCCCGACATTTGGAGCTGGATCATCCCTCAGGATATTCAGCCTATGCTTCTCTCTCCTCTCTCTCCCTAGTCTGCATACTGTCATCTCTCTCCGTCTCTCTTGCTCTCTCTGTTTGTGTGTTTGTTTGTTTGTTTGTCTCTCCTATCTGTGTGAACGCTGTGCAGACTCCTCTGTGTTTGAGTGGCCTGTTCTCCTTTCACGTCTCAGTGCTTGAGAAGGAGTCGTGCAGCTGATGTCCTATCTACAGTATCTGGTGACACCCGAAGCTGCTTTACATCCTCCTGGATCCATACTCTTCATTAACCATCAAGTGTAAACCAACAATGACATCACCTATTGGTTTGCATTTAAGTGAAGCCTCAGGTTTGGCATCACTGCCGTCACCATCTTGGTATTTTTGGAGATGTTAGCTAAGTATGATGTCCAGATTGGATCTGATTTGGAACCTCAAGGGCACGCCGTGGTAGCAACCTGTCAATCTCAAGCTAGCCATGCCCTTAAGGATACCCTGTTGGACAATAATTAACTAAATGAACATCATGCTGTATTAAAGAAGACTTGAAACTAACGATTGAGACCAAAACACTGGTTTAAGGCATGTCCACACTGGATTCATTCACTGGAGTCATTGTTTACAATCTACAGTACATTTATCCTTATTTTCGTCATCAAAATTTGTATATAGTGATTTTTTGCATTTATTGCAAGTCAATCGTCCTTTGAGAGGGATCCCTCCTCTGTTGAATTTCTTGAGGTTTCTTCTTTTTTTCCCCCCCATCAATGGGGCTTTCTTTCTTACTGTCTTTCGACCTGAATCATTTGTCAAAGGACATAGGGTGGCATATGCTGTATAGACTGTAAAGCCCCATGAGGCAAATTATGATTCTCGAATATATAAATACAATTGCGATGACTTGACTGAAGGGAGAGTAAATAGGGGCCCATGGGTAATTTTTGCCCCAGGGCCCTCTAGCTGTTTGGTCTGGCCCTGTAAGAATCCATAGAAGGATATACTGTAGTGTATATATATATATATAACATATCATATATACATATATATATATATATATATATATATAATATATCATGAATACTCAATTATTTTACAAATCTCTCATACAACCCTCTTTACCACACACCTACTGTGTGAACTTAGTGAAGTTTGAAAAACTGCCCAGGCCAAGAGACTTCAAAAGAAATCTCCAGCTTGCAACATGACAAAAGGGCTCTCGGTATATCAAAGTCGAATTAAAATATTTTACCTGGGAGATCCCCGCTGTGATTTTTTGGCAGGGGGGTCAAACGGACGTCGAGTGTTTAACTGGCACTCGGAGGTTTTGTGAAATATTCAGAAAGGCCAGCGGAAGATGGATGTCTCCTCATGCCCCCCTCTGGTGCCGTAGCAGGCAGGACGAAAGCGAGTGATAGAGAGGTTACAACTGGCAAGAATTTTAAACATCCAATGGCCCTCGGGGAGTGCAGAGACTTACAGCTCAATATAGATCTGTTGGATGGAGGGAAAATAAGGGCAAGAGCGAGCGGTAGAGAGGGAGAGGAGAGGGGAGGAAAGGGAGGGGAGGGGAGTGAGACAGGGAGAGGAAGGACAGAGGAAGAGGAGAGTATAGGGCAAACATATCAGAAGCAACAAAACAAAGATTAATTGATTTACAAATTCAATCTCCTTTCTTTCTTAGCTTGCTGAGAACAGATTGTGTTTTTCAGCATAACCCAGCTGAAACACTGCAGTATTTTTCTCCTTCAGTCTTTGAGGTTCTTTTTTCTGCTTGAGTCAACATTAAAATTAAGCAAATGGTGAAAACAAATATTCATGTGGAGAAGGCTACAAAAGAGGAGGAGGAGGAGGAGGAGGAAGAGAGGGCTGAAGGACTTTTTCTGATGTGAAATGTGTGTCTGTGTGCTGATGACTTGTAAGTGTGCTGACATCAGCAAATGTTTAATCAGACAATTGGATTCATTGATGAGACCTAGGTCACCCTGCGTGTCCCATCGCTCATCGTGAAACTGCAGTCTTCACAGTCACACTCTGTCACTGCTCAACTGAAAAGCGCTGCTGCCCTCCTGAGGACTGTGGTGTAACAGCATGAAAGCGGCGACAGGTCAGACAGTTGTACACACGCCAATATGTGCCTGCAAAGATTGTAGAAATGTAAAAATAGAATACAAAAGGGCTGCAGCAAAACATTAAAACTAAAACTTTAACTGCTAAAATGATATCCTGGGCTTAAAATTCTGCAATAAAATGTCTAAAAACAACTAGACCTGTGTTTTATATTTTATTGAGCTGTGTACTTAATTGTCCCAATTATTTTCTAACAACGTTCAAACCCAAAGAAATCTGTAAGTTTACTTAAGGTAATGGTGCATTTCAATTAGTCGTTTGTTGGTGGGAATACACACCAAGATACATGTGAGAAAGGAAGTTGTTGAACTAGAATAAATACAACATGAATAAAAGTTTTAAATATTACCTTGCCCGTGAACATTTCTGCCTGAGTCGCATAGATAGATTTTCATTTGCAATGGTGGCAGCAACCAATCCCATTCTCCTTATATCTTTTGGGGTTTTTTTGGTTTTTGTTTTTGTTTCTTATTGAGAGACCACTTGTAGCAGAAATTACATACTGTGCATTTAAGGAAGAACTTCCAGTGCTAGTGAAAGTCATGTACTCCAAACGAGATGAGACAAAATAAGTGCATGTTAGCTTCAAGCAAATAAATATGTGAAAATGGCAATATACTGTATGTACATGAGTAGATTGAGTTTAAATGTAAGATATATATATATATGTGAGAATAGGCTATATCTGTATACAGAGAGTGAATATATATGTATGTATGCATTTATGAAGGGGAGCCACAATTACTTATGGCTTGTACGGCCGCTCATACTTGCTGTTAGACTTAATTATTAATTATAAAGCTTTGCATTTGTCTTGTTATTTTATGTTATTTCTTCTTCTGAAATGACACAAGTTAATCAAGTGCACATGTTTTTGTTACTTTGACAACTTTGACACTCTAACTGTTCAAATGAGATCTTGAACTGAACCACTTTGACTCTGCACTGCAGCTCACCTTTTCAGCCTCCTTCCAGTCAGAACCAGTTTGTAGCCGTGGATGAGAGTCGACATCTGTTACACTTCAGATCTCATGCCTTGTTAATTGCACATCTAATTTTTACAGACAGCCAGTCTTGTTGTTTATGAAGTGCCACCATTGTCACCAACCCTCCAGTCACTGATGTAATGACAGACAGGATATGATTTGCTGTGATCTTCTGGGCTGAATGACAGCTGCTGGTGGAGAGAATATTAAGTTTGGATAAAGATGTAGTTTAGTCACTAATAAACTTTGTCTAAATCAATTCATTAAATCACGTAATTTGTCATGTCTTGGTAGAAATTATCACAAAAGATAACTGTCACTTTCATCCTGTTATTGTCTTTCGTTAATCAGCGTGAGGCATCACAGAGAATTAAAGGTGATTTGGGGCTTTTCTATCCAAACAAGCACTTTATGCAGCTGATTACAACCTGAGGTCTTAATGAAATCAAATGGTTGTCATTATGCAACCTATGACATAGCAAACTTTGGTGTCTACCTTTCCAAAGTGTACCGAGCTCCTGAGGGTATGATTAAAAAAAAACCGATTAAGTGCTGATTGCTAGTAAATCAATAGAGAAACCTCTGAAATACTTCTGACTGAACCTATGAGGACACACTCACTATTACCAAGCATTTTACTTACAGTAGATAGCCACTAACAGTCTGTCAAGTGGTTCGGTTCATTTCTTTGAGAAGAAGATGAGGTGATGGTGTCTCATATTAATCCTGAAATACATACCCAGGTTATACATGTATACATGAGATGATGTATCTACATGTTTAATTTCAAACACCGTACATTTCAGTGCACTTTTGTTTTAATATATTCAAATATCTGATTCATTTGTGTGACACTGTGATGATTGAAGATTCAGGACACCCATCTGTCAGGATCATCAGTCCAGGATATGAAAATATGATCAAAAATGTAGCCATCTACTCCCAACGGCAATCAGACTTTCAATATCAAAGTTTTATGAATAAATCAGCGATGGAAGAGGTATTCATATCCTCTACCAAAAACGGCAATAGACATATTTTCTGCTTCAGCTTATCATTATGGAGTAAATGTTGACTGCACAATGTAATGGATATAGAGTAATGAAATCAGCAGCGTTTACATTCGCTATAAATCACTATACATTTTGTCTGCCACTGAGCAGGCGGTTAGCCAGGAAAAGGAAGGTTGACTGGTGATCCATTTCTATCATGGACTCAATGACTGTATTACATTTTGTCCTGTATTGTTGTAATAAGTCTGGGAAATAACACTGTCGCCACTTTAAGTAAAAGTATCACTACCATACTGTGAAAACACTCCACTACAATTGAAAGTCCTGCAAGTATCAGGAGTATACTGTAATTAATCATGGTACAGTGAACTGTCCCTGTCAGTGTTTTACTATTAGATAAGATGTTTTTAGACTAATGTTATTGCTGCACCAATGTTCATGTAGCATTTTACTGCTGTAGACATTTAAGGCTGAGATATTGTAACTACTTTATATGTTGCTGGGTGGTTTAATATACTGCAATGCATCATATTCAATAAGATCATACAATGTTGCTCATCTCTAAAAAGTCGACTTCTCACCGTGGTCCTATTGTTTCAGTTTCATTTTATTTGTGTTTTATGAGTTTTCTGTTCTCCCTCCACACCTGCACTGCATCTCCTTAATCAGCCCTGTTCCTACTGGTCTGTCCAGCCCATGAGCTCCTTCTCTGTTCCCAGTGTTTTTCCATTCATTGCCCACACCTGTGTTTCTCTGTGTCTCTCCACCTGCAACTCACCCCCTCATTAGTTTAGTTTGTATATGAGTCCAGTCTTTGTTGAGTCATCCGTTCTTGTGATTCATCCTGGAATAAAGTTCTGCAATTGATCAGCGAGCCTGCAGTCTGCTGCATTTGGGTCCACCTTGTCTGCTCTCATCGTGACATGTCTCAAGAGACCCCTGTCAATGGTTTGAGCCAAAGTAAACTTTGTTCTGAGTGCCTTACCAAAAGACTACAGAGCAGTTTCTTTCCTCAGGCTGTGAGACACAAAGATTTATCCTCTGCTCTCCCCCACGAAAAAATGTTTTAATTTTATGACTTATCCAACCAGGATAAGTCATAATCCGACCAGGTGACAGGCATTAAGAATAAGTATGAAGAAATAGCCAATCTTCTCAGTGATGGTCTCATTTGCTCATGTTCATATTAGGGAACTCGCCACTTACAGGTCCTTTTCTAGGCGGTTAAGAACATGGTTTATAAGCCATCTGTCAGCAGTACGTTCGATACCATTATCACTTGGCAAATGTCTGTCAGTAGACAATTTGTATGCTGCTAAACTGCCTGTTGCTTGACCTAAATTTGAGTTACTGTTTTCACTGTGGTTACTGTTGTCCTGTTTCTAAAAATCATTCTCTGCCTATGGTCGTCTTTGCTTCTCTCTGTCCTTGCTTATGTCTGTTTTTGCGAAGCTGTTCTGCAGAGTGCACATCACGTCTGCTCTTACTCATGTTTGCTTGTTATTGTATTGTTTGTGTTTGCTTTGATGCACTGGGATATGCTATGCTTTTATTTTAACTTACAAAGAGGGTGGAATTTCTCAGCCAAGAAACCTCAGAAAAAATCTAAAGCATCAAATTTGGGCACACACTTTGGTTTTCTCTGGAGAGGAAGGGAAATTAAGAACTGTCATAATGTGTCTCTGCTGACAAAGTGGCACCAATACCTTGAATTTGGCCTACTTGAGTCAAAGCGCTTTGTTACATCTAACGACTGGCATGAATTACTTGGCCTTCATCGTTGGCTTTTATAATGTAATACAGCGTTGAACCACATAAGGATTCTTCATATCTTTTCTATTAAGCTGAAACTCTTCAGAGAGGTTTGAGCGCAGACCCCAAACCACTGAACTAAAAAAGACAGACTCATTAACTCGCTAAATAACACATTAATGAAAGTCTGTTGAAGGGCAGCCTGTGACTGTACAGCGGGTTCTCAGATGACCAGAATATTAATATCACCGACTTACATTTGTTATGTGGAGTATGTGAAAGGTCTAAACCTGACCTCCTCCTTTTAGTAAAAACGCACGACATCAACAAATGAATGTACAACAGTCATTTTCTAAAAAATATCAAATTTAATTTGGTTATAAAAGTTGTATTTTTTCACATGCACACCCACACATAATTATTCACCATAAATACTGTCCAATGATTTCTCTTTTTTTCTAATTTTTTTTTAAACTTTGATTCACAAAGCAAGCACATACGGTGGACTGATACATCTGATTCAAAAGGACACTATGGAGAATGCTTGCAGTCTTTTAACAAGGAGAGGAAATCTCAGTGCACTAACAAAAAGGCTGTCGTAAAATCAAGTAGAAACATTTATAAAGTATCTACAAATGGATCAAAGTACAAAAGAGCTACAGCGTTTAGAGACACTACACCCATTCACAAGTGAATGATTTGGTATTGGGTCACCATGTTACAGTATTTCAACTTTTGTGACGGACTGAATGAGAAACTATACAGAAAACAGCTTTGGAACAAAAGAATCAGATGTAAACCTTTAACCAGTCCAACTTTTCTTACATTCCTATTTTGGCAAACCTTCTCTTTTCATTGCTTTTACAATAACATCCATAAAGAACAAGAACAGGAACCCTGTTTCACACAGTAAACTCAGATCTGACTCATCTTTGAAGTGCAACTCCACATAAGAGAGATAGACAGGAGCGAATGGATGCTTTAAACAGAACAGAGAAAACAGAAGTTTTGAGGTTATTAAAGCTATGAGACAAACGTTCCCTCCACATACTGAGTACTTGAGCACTTTTAGTCGCCTCCACAGCACATAAAATGTTGGTACAGTACACAAACCCTTTCTCTACATAAGAGTGAATATTTGCTCTCAGAAACTCGAGATGTTATTTCTATGATCTTGAATAGTTAACACACACACACAATGACTGCCTCACTGAAGGAGAAAAACTGATGCAGGGCAGTGGGGTTGAGCTCTGTTTGTGCCACCAGATAAATGCATTTGAATTATGCGCTGTGACTACACTGTAAAATCTAACAAACTGACTTTACTTTTTTTTTCTTTTTTAAAAATCAAGGAAACCAATTACCTCAAAATGACCAGGTAAAGTAGACTAATCATTTTAAGTTGTTAAAACTTTTTAGCTTGTACTACTTTACGTAATTGGCCTCCTGCCTTTTTTAAAGTAAACTTTTAAAACTGTATATGTGATCATTGAGATGGAAGGTTAGCACTGCAGTTACAATGTGTTTGAAGTTCAGTAAATAATAAGTAAGTAAAAAAAACTGGCGAATGCGGCAATATGTTTTCATAAACAGAGAAAACAAAAGATTTTGAGAGATTTAAAGGGTAACTGCAATCAGTGCCCCCTTTTGGATTTGAGAATGAATTTGACAGTCGGCCAATTGTTACATATTCCACCTTTAAAGCTACAGGTTTTCAAATTTACTCGGATGTGAGACCCATCATAAAACTTTTCAAAGGTTGAATGTGAAATTCTGGTCGCAGACGGACATGTTTAAGGTTGAATATAAATGCTGAATGTAAGTATGAAGTCAAATAAAGTTCACCTAATAGATTGGACCTGAATATGGAAAAGATTACAGTTTTTATTTGGAAAGAATGACACTTGCTGACATCCAGTCCCAGCAATCACATAGAAATCGAGTCAGATTCACTTGTATTTTCTTACTCCATCAAGACACATTGTTTGGAAGCCTTCACACTGACAAGGAATGAAAGGCTGATTCAGTGTGACACAGCCTGCAGGATATTAAGTGCTTTCTACTCTGATGTGATTACATTTTCTGGTGCAAATCTTTTAGGAGCATTATGCAAATGGGTTTGTTTGCTTTTGAAGACTCGATTAAATCTATGAAACATTCAGTGAGTCAACAAACTAAATGGAGCAACAACCGAATATTGGCATTACTGATTAGTGTGTGCGCTCTGCAGACTCAAAGCATCGACTGCAGCTGCTAATGTCACAAGATATCCAAGACCATAGAATTAAGTTCAGATCTATTCTGAACCAGAGTCCCTTTGAAATATACATCATTTAAGTGGTATAGACCTTGTGTACTGTGAGTGAAAGTCATGTAGAGCGTGTAGAAACAATGCACACCTCAACATTTCCATTTGTAATTCCCATGATGCTTTAACGTGGCCTCTTATGTCAACATGAGACAACAAAACTAAACAGTGCACAGGCGATGGAGGTAGCAGCACATCACTAGATCACATGACCGATAACTACATGGCCTCTCCTTCAGAAAACAAACATGAGGAAATAAAACAGAGCATGAAAGGTGCAAAAACATGAATGCATCACACTGCCTTACAAACACACTCACTCAAACGCACACAGGCACACAAAACATGTCTTTTTACCAACCGTCAGACAAAAACACCCACCTTTGTGCAATAGGAAGACAGACACAAAAAATTTAGTCTTGAACTAGGCGTTTCATGACAGCTCGACAGCTACGGCGGCAAACATCTCTGCTCTCGTTTAATTCTCAAGCAAGCACAAGCGACCCGTCATCAGACAATAAGGACCCGCTGTAAATCAACCTTGTGATTGAATGAGGAATGTCGCGCTCGTATTGTTTTCGTAAAGGCCACTGAGACAGCTGAGCTCGCTTCGTTGTTTCTCATGTTAATGCCCTGTCGCCAATCTGCTATTCTTTTGTTTCGTCGCAGAGAACTCTCCGCTGAATCACAGGTACACGTGGAAATGTTTGCTTTCTTCCCACATTTGCTACCGCCTCTCTATGATATTGCACTGAATAAAGCCTTTAGTGTTAGCAGCCAGCATTGCTTCGCAGAATGCCTCGATAACAGTGTAGTCTATTTGAGATTTTTCTCCGAGGGTCGTGGTCTCTAGTTTCCTCGCGGCGACGTCCGGACTCGGACGTCACCAGATGTTTTTCACAGCTACCCTGCTTCAAATATAGTTCCTTTAACAACTGATAAAGAAAAGAGGAAAATACATGTCATGAAAATCCTAGTTTTTTTGTAGTTTTTTTTTTTTTTTTAAATACATCACAGTAATATGTTTTTGTGTCTGCAGGCGACCTCTCTCTTGATTTTGGCACTGCACTGTACATAACTTAGTTTGATTTGTATCCATCACCAAACATGAATGATTCTACCACTGGTTATATTTCAAATAGGCTCACGCAGTCCAGGAGACAGAGCTCACATCCTCTCTGTTTGATCAGAGTTGATTGTATGGATGCAATATACAGAGCCCAGCAGGTGCACGTATTGTACATGTATGCTTTTCTTTTCTTTTTTTCTTTGTTATTTCACAGGGGAGAGTCTCTTCAGCAGCTTCTTCCCCTTGGAGAGCAGTCCTTTCTTCTTCTTGTTCGCCAGATCTTGGGAGTCCCGGGGGTCCCGCGTCTCCAGCGGGATGCGGGGGCCCCTCGCAGGGCTCAGGGGTCTCATGGTGCCCGGGAGGAGGGGTCGAACGATCGGAGACGGCGCTCGGACAGGCGCGATGTCGTTGTCGACCGTGTCGGTGGTTTCTGTGGTAGCCTGAGGAGAGAGGCGATGGGGAGGTGTGGAGGCATGGGGGGCAGCGTATTACAAAAGAAGCAACCTGTTCACACTGCAGATAAGGCCTCTGTCTGTCTGTCTGTCTGTCTGTCTGTCTGTACTCTCTGCTAAACCCTACTACCTGCCTTTAACGCAAAACAGTGTGGAGAAACCTTTCAAAGTGTTTGCGTAGAGATTATGTTCTTTGAGTGTCTGAGACCTCTGCATAATAAGACCTCACTTATCTAATTCTCAGTGGGCTGAGGTGCGTTCACTGAACACGTGACAAACAAATAAGCCACTGGCACAAGTTTCTCTTTCTTGTTTGTATGTTGCTTTTATTCTGTAGTGTGGAGTGATGGAAATGTATGTATTTTGTATTTTTACTAACTGCTTATCTCAAATTAATTACTTGGAATTATCTGCAGCAAGGAGGAATTGCCTTTTAGTCCCGTTTATTTGGCTGTTGTTGAACTCCTCGTCCTCTTTCTTAATATTGCCAAATGGCACATGTATCAAATGCGGAGAAGTTATCATGCAACCTTGCAACAATTTGTGTTCTCTTACAACCAGGTACACAATATTAATAGGCACTATCATTATATACTGTAGCTTTGGAGTATGCTCCTAGTTGTTTTTAACCTTTACATGCATGGGTTTTTAAATCACAAAGTAATATCTTTTTTAAATGTTTGCTTTTGCTCTTAAGCAATCATGTTAACATCATGCCTTTTTATAAAAAATGCTTCTGGACTAACTGTCAAATCGTCTTATCCTAAAATAAAAACATTTTTCAGCTAAATAAGATGTAAGAAATACTGGTATCCAGATTTTAACATTTTCCTTGTACATCTTTTTTTCTGTGACTGAAAATACATCTGTCCACTATATTTAGACAAAATGGGCCTTTATTTAGATCAGATCTGAAGACGTTAAAATGTTGCTGTTTAACTTAAACTATTCAAGTGTAAATTATATAACAACTTTAAATAAAACACACAAAAAGATCTAAATAGGCCGAATATACCCTTTGGCACACAAAACCCACTTTTTAAAAACTGAATAAAAGTATTTGTCACACCTTATGTAGTAGAAATGATTTCTTTTTACCTGTCTGGTTTTCTAAGAATAAGAGGATTTAACATTTATTCCAGAGGTACTGTGTGCATCTCCTTCCCCTCTGCCATTTTGAATTTATCCAAACGTTTGCGAATATCTGTCTGTTCAGTTTCATAACTAAATAAATAAGTAAAATTAGATTTAAAATAATTAGATAAGACATAATGCTCGTCAAGCAATGCAAGTTTTTGCTGCATATATCTAGTCTGAGAAATGTTTTTAGGTATGAAACGTAAGAATCCAGGGCAGAGTGTGTCCTTAAATGACTCCATTTTTAGGAAGAGAAAAACTATTTCTAAAATTAGTAACTGACTGATAAAATCCACACTGAATATAACTTTAATATTCTCTACATCCTCTGTATTAAAACGGCCAAAGCAATCATCTGTCTGCCTGTTAATCTCTATTAAACTGACAGTAGAGATTTGATTTGGTACGTTTTCACACACACAGACACGCACGCACACACACACACACGCACGCACAAATATAGTACATATGTAGAAGAAACAGTGAGGAGGAAGCCATCAAATGTTGAGCACGACATCAGCACAGCACAGAGCCGGAGAGGTCCACCATCAGTTAGGCCAGGAGGGAACATACAGTACGATCAGATACAGTACAACACCCAGGGACACAACTGTAGATACCAGGCTTCTCATCTAATGCAGCAGCTCCATGCACAGTTAAAGATGACGCTTTGTTTTTTTGATATCGCTCTGAACTGATTTTTGCAGACACTGGTCTAAATTTTCAGCGATAGACCATAAATATTCCGCCTTTCAGTATTGTCAGAGAAATATTACAAATATTACTGAGATTTTTCGTATTTCAAATTAAATATGTATATGTTTGAAAATGTACCTGAACATTTTGGTAATCCACAGTCAACTCAACATTCCTCTGCTCTGATCTGTCACCGTGGGGGGGAGGAAAGCCTTACAGAAACACTTGACAAGTGCTTCCATAATCTAAAGTAGCACTTGGAAAGGCTTCGCTGTGACCACAGGCTGTGTGCATTAGAGCCGCGAGTTTGGTATCTCAAGTTGCCGACTTACTGTACAAGGCAGACAGAGCCATTTATGGTGTGAAATGAACAATCTTCTTCTGTTTGTTTGTTTTGTTTTGCCAAGCGGGTGAGGAAAAACAAAAAAGAAATCAGATGTGGCAGCATTGTCACCGTCGCTAAAAACCCACACCACCACGACAACTGAAAACAACAACGACAACCAACACCAACACACATGAACACAGAGCGCAAAGGAAGAATGTTTTTAATATCCAATTTTTTCTTTTATTGTTCCATTGTAACAACACAGTATGGATGTATCAGTGCTGCGATTGTTTGTTTTTTTTTGTCTCTCGAGCTCAGAGCAAACATGACGTATCCGCTGTCAACAGGGCTGAAAAATAGATCGGATGTGTGTGCAATATACATAAAGAAACAAAGCCTCTTTAAGGAAATACAGCAGTCGAGCCAAGAAAGTTATTATAAAATGTATCAAGTTTGAAAAAGGCATGCTCTTTTTTCGTCTCTAAAGTTTTCTTCTCAAATGTTTTCTCTCAGTGTCATTGGGTAGCAATTGTTACGTGATAATAAAGCACTTAATATTATTATACACAATAACCACAATTTGATTTTGTGTTTCAGTGCAAAGAGGTACCAAATTATCTTGTGTAAGGAATGAGTTGAGCCTTTTTCAAGTCCTCCTTAACCAGTGCTACATGCATAAATCACCCGCCGAGCTCCCACAGTCTATCCTCTCTCTGTCCATGTCAGGCTTTGCTTCTTCCTTTCTCTGAGACTCAGAAAGGTGTTAACACTGGATTTTTTGTCCCCTTTTCCAAAGGGAGGAGGAGGGGAGGTAGGAGGGGGCGGGCGGGCGGGCGGGGGGAGTTGTTAGTTTGTATAGAGTCACCACTGTCACCACATGGACAAAAAACACACACAATGAACGGCACACAGACGGCAAAGTGGAGGAAGCGAGAGACGGAAATCAAGAGAGAGGACGGAGGATGGATGAACACAGGGCCTAGCGCTGAGAGCGGCGATGATGATGTACCCGTTTGCCCTCTGAGACATTGGCGGCGGCAGAGTTGGCGGGGGGCCGGTTGGCAGGCTCTTCCTGGGGGTAGTGGGATGGAGTATCGGTCAGATACACCTCCACGTCATCAGGCACTTCTTCCAGGAAGTTGGAGGGAACCAGACCGCGGTGGCCGTTCATCTCACCCTGTGGACGGAAATGGAGAGAGGAGAGGAGATATATCTATCTCTCAACATGACGTACTTTCTTCAACAGTGTTGAAGAAAGTACCCAAAAAGTCATACTTGAGTAAAGATATTGTGTCAAAGGAGACCTGTAGTGCTTTCTCGATCTTGAAAGTTAAAATGGTCAAAGTCCGCACCAACAGAAGCTCCTCTCTCCCACAGAAAACACTGCTCCTTAAACGCCTCATCAGTTGTCCCGCCTTTAATTCTGTGACTTTGTGACATCACACTACGTCACCATGTCACACATTTGCATAGTTAGTGTATTAGTGTATCTGACTGATAGTTTGGCACATAAGAATTGATTTAGCACAGCTGCTCTGTTGTTGTTAGAGGTGCTGGGTCAGGCATGTGTGAGCTGACCAATCAGAGAAGACTGGGTATTCAGGAGGTGGGGACCTTAAAGAGACAGGAGCCAAAACAAACCGAGGGGGAATACAGTGCTGCTGCACTGGACAGTAAGTATAACAGCATAATACATCTCCTTTAAATTATTACTTGGTAAAAGGTAATTATCAAAAGTAATTTGCTGGCAATAAATGTACAAATGTATAAAAGTACAAAAATAAATAAAGACAGGGAGGGAAATGGCTAAAAGCAGTGCACCTCTAACAAATAACACATTACTGTATATACTGTATATGTTTGTTTTATCCATATAAAAACCCAACTCACATAATAGAATCCATCTTCATCAATATCTCCAAATACAGCGATGATGTCACCAGCACAGAAAGTCAGCTCAGCCTATCAGGAGACAGAGATACAGAAACAGATATACAAGGAATGCGATCCAAGCAAAGTTGGCTACAATCTTCCTCTGCTATGCCCCCAGTTGTTTATGTGTAGTCAGCCCTCTGATACAGCACGTTTGGTGTTAGTGATACCTCGACATCAACGTTGGGGGAGCTCTCTCGGGGGTCGTAGTCGTACAGAGCCACCATCCTCCTCGAGGCCTGATCTCGACGGAGGCCTCTTCTGTTCTGCTCTGAAAGCAACAACAGACAGCATGTTCACAGAAAGCAACCCGACTAATTTTGCGATCAAACCCACAGATTTATACTCGCTCATGAGAGAGAGTATGATTGTGTATTACCTATTCTGTCCACAGGGGTGCTGAGTGGCAGGAAGCCCTGCTTCATGAGCTGGTCCAAGGTCTCCTCGTCGTCGGCTTGGATCTCTGATACCATGTTACAGGGGATCAGCCCCATCCTGCCACGCACTTCTCCTCGGTAAAACCCGTCTGTGTCTTTATCACCGTACACCTGTGTGACAAGAGCGTGAAAGAGTTAGGTTAAACATTTAAAGCACCCCTGTTGGAGGGAAAAGCCTCTTCAAATGACCGCCATGCTAGTGAGTCATGAGGTTATTAAACCTATTTTAAAGGACAATTACATCATTTTATAATAACTACAGTGCAACACACTGCAAAAAGTTCTGTGCTTGCCAAGATTTAAAATGAAATAATTACCTTTCTAAGTTATTTACCAGTTTTGATCTTTGAATTCATGGTTTTCTTCTTAAATTGATCATGAATATGTCTTTAATGCCTCAATTGCTTCAAATATATGGAGGACTGATCCTGCCAACAATAAATAAAGATAAAGAAATATATAAATGGTTCGATAAATAAATCAATACACCATTAAATGCCTCAAAATTAAGTTGAAAATAATATTAGGCATTAGATATTTCTGCTTTAATTTGCCTCTGTATTTCTTTAGCCTCCCTGTGTATATATTAACCATTATTTAACTCTTCAATTTTCTTTTCTTTATTAATTTAGTCATTTTTTAGATTTAATCGCGTATTTAAATAAATAAATGAATAAATGAAAAAAGCTAATTAAAGCTGATTAAACATAAATGATAATAAATACAGATGCAAATTAAAGCAGAAATATCAATTTATGTCACATTTTAGAAATGAATGAATGCCTACATTCATTATATTTTATTTTTGGTGCATTTAATGGTATGTTTATTTATTTATTGGGCCATTTATATATTTCTTTATTTATTTCTGATTTTGGCAGGTTCCGTCCCCCATACAAATATGCCTTAGGAAATCTTGTATTCATCAGGAACGCAGTATATCAAAGTATCTGACCATGTCAATTGAAAACTCCCACCCTAATGATCTGCCCCTCTTTGAAGGGTAGCTCTTCATCAGCTGCGTCTGGGTTCGGGGACATGGACAGAGGATCGTAGTCGAAGAGAGCCACAAAGATGCGGAAGGACTCCTCGGGCTCCGACTCATCGTAGTACGTGGGAGAGCGGCGATCCCGGTCCCTGTAGCCATCTTAAACACAATGAAGACCAAAAAAAAACATTCCATCATCCTTCGTCAGGAGATTGAACAGCCAATGTCACAAAACAGCAACTTTGGAGGAGACTTGTAATATTTTTAAACACACAACATTTTTTTTTTTTCTCCTGTACAATCTCAGCCTGTATTTGTGCTCGGCAGCAAGACGTATTGCTGCATGCAGTATAAACCGCTACTGTGATAATCTACTCCATTATATTTACATAGTGATATTTTTTGCCATGCTTCAATCGAAGGAAATCTTGTCTAGTCTTAATAATTCTGACTGATTTGATCAGGCAGTATTGCTTCACAGATTTAGATTTTGTTGCCTAGTCATTTTTGCGCCTATCAGCATGCAGAAGAAATCTGCGGTCAGTCAACTATTTAAATCATTCTCTGTAGCACACACACATGCACACACAGACACACACGCGCGTACACACTACATGTATTTATCTTTATTTTGTGTTGGTTTATTCTCTTACATTTTTGTCTATTTTTATGCTTAAATATGCAGTGAGAGACAAATGGGGAGCAAGACAAACCATGGTGCAATAAACAGACAGAATGTGATCCATGGACATGACACAACACCACAAACACACAAGACTCTGGCATGCATGCTACGAAAAGGCTAAACAGAAATAGATACAAATCCACAGTGTATGTCTATGTTCACTTCGCTTTAAAAACAAAACGTTTCTCAAATTTAAAGAAAAAATCTCAAACTTCCCACATATTGCCAACCCTTGCAGCAGCAAGGGGTCTAAAGCGGAGATGGCAGAGTTTGTTCTGGAAGCCTGTCATTTATTTGAATTTGTCATTTCAATATTTGGTTTAATGCACCAGCTAGCAGAGTGTGATACTGGTCGGTGCTTGAAAATACAAGCATGATGTGAAATGCATTGCTCCCGGCTGAGCAGAAGGCCTGGTAATTGTATTCATGTGGTGGTAGGGAAAGAGACAACTGCATTTCCAACAGCTGATATTTCAAACTCAAATGTCCAAAGGAACGCAAACATCTAAAGAAAAACAAGAAAGCAGTGAACGTGTAGTCATTCTTTAATGTCTACCACTAATATTCCTTCAGAATGTCATGCATGGCTGCTCTCATTGTACGAGTGGTGGGTGTGGTTGTACCACAGAGGGGAGGGGGTTTAAGCAGGCATCCTGAGTTCAGTGCAGTGAGTGAGGCATTCTCTGAGCAGTCAATCAATCATTTATCATCTGCAACTGTGGAAACGTTCATCCTGGACCCCGGGTAAGGCTTGCCGGTGGGTCCACCATTTCAGTGCAGTGCAGTCATGCTGTTCAACTGTAAGCATAATAATAACTATTATTATTTAAGACAGAGAAACAGGCACTTGCAAGTGTCCACAGCTACTTCTTGCCATTTGACGGTTGCTGGTGGCATTTCTTTTTTTTTTTTTTTTTTGTCGCCATGCTGTGTTGGAAAAAAACAGGACTGCAGGCACATACCATGGGGAGACCTGGTGCCGCCCATGTGCCTGCGGGATGGCCACGTCCTGTGCCGAGCTACTCTGCCATAGTAAACATCCTCGGTGATGGGGGAGAGGTTTCCCTCATTGTTATTCTCAGAGGTTACCTCTACAGGAAACACCAATTAGAGGGTGATGGGGTTACAATGCAAAGCTCAACAGTCCCCCTCCCAAGAAAGATTTCTGTTGTCAGCTAGAGCTTCTTATTGCTCAGACACAAGGTAAAAACAAACACACACAGGAGAATAACTACGACAAAACTGACATGATTGTCAGATTCTTTATCAGAACAGGTTAATGCATCAACGTGTAGTGTGCGCCGCTGTTTAAGAAAAGCTTGTTGCATCAGAATCTCAACTTATGTTCAGGTAGTGAAGGGCATGAGCATGGTTCATAGACACAAAGGTGATCTGGAGACACAGAGAAGCTCATGAAGGTTTTAACAGAGCAACATCACCACCATAGAAATTAGAAAATAAAAGACTCCCTTCTGTTTCTCCTTACACCTCCCTATACTGACCAATGGAGGGGACCATTAGAGGTCGTCTCTGAGGCTGGGGTCCGCCATGGTGAATCCTTCTCCCGGTCTCCCGGTCGTGACGGCCTCCACCGGGAGCGTTGTTCTGAAATGCACGCAAGCACAGAAAAAACATTCACAAACATTAAACATTCACGCGTCGCTCGCAGACACGTGGAACGTACTCGCAGACAGCGTGTGGAAAAAAACGCACAAATTGTATGTAAACGAAATCATGCAGCACTCACAGGCAGGCACACGGAAACACAGACGCAGAGACACACACTCAAACACGCACAAGCCCACGGGATATTTTAACATACCCAAATTAAGCAAATACTGATAACATACTACTGGATTAAAGTATGTTAAAAAAAAAAAAAGAAAAGGAAAAAAAAAGTGAGGCTGTGTCAAAGATTCACGTAAGCACTGTTGCTCTATGTTACTGTGTTGTCTTCCTTCACGGCGCTAAGCTGTTCAGTCGCTCCCTGTGTCTCTCTCCAAGGTGCTGAACACATTCAAACCCAGTCTATCTTCGCTTCTCTCCACGGCGCCGGAACATTAAAGGTACTTTCAGACAGCGAGGGGGTGCAGCGGCGGCCTCCAGTCCCACTAATATCCTGTACCGTATACCCCAGGCTGCTGCTATCCATCTAATCTCATCAAATAGCTAAACAGAGAGCATAGCAGCTTTAAAGGGACAGTTCACCCCTAAATGAAATATTCATATTTTTCATCTTACCTGTAGTGCTTTTTATCCGTCTAGATTGTTTTGGCGTGAGTTGTCGAGTTTTGGAGATGTCTGCCTTCTCATGAATATAATGGAATTAGATGGCACCTGGTTAGTCAAGATAATCCACACATATTGTTGGCTACCTAAGCTAACTCAGCTAGCTAATGTTACAGCTCAGCTGAGGAGGACGCCATTGATGTTCACATCCCAGGCTGTCACGAGCATGAGCCTCTCATCCAAGGCCCCAATCACACAGAGACTCGTCGCTTGGAAAAAACCCCTTGGAAAAGTTTGTTTTGGGCAAAACGGCTTGGTGCGCCTGGGAAGCCGTACTGCGCAGTCATCAGGCCCTGCGTTGAAAACTTGAACATATTTCTTCTTCTGGAAAAAAGCGACCGTGACGCAGGAGCGCACCATACCATAGGAAAACAATGGTTTAGCTGGCGTCGCATTCAAGAGCGATCGGCCTCTAAGAGTAGAGGAACACTTCCATCTGCACGCTGATACAGTTGACGCATGTAGTTCGGTAGAAAGAATGTGTTTGTTTGTAATAGTTTGTGAAACTGCTCACGACAAGCTGTGGATTATCTTGAGTAACCCGGTCATGATTTCTGGAAAGAGAAGTAGCCGTTGAGTGTTTTTTTTTTCTTTTTTATGTGTTTTTTGTGGCGGTTTAAGCACCACAAGCCGAGTGCAATCTAGTTCCATTATATTTGAGAGAAGGTTAACATCTCTACGTCTGACATCTCCAAAGCTCAGCAACTCCCACCAAACCAATCTAGGTGGATAAATATCGCTACATGTAAGAAATAGAAATGTGTTTTTGAATTGGGGGGTAAACTGCCCCTTTAAAATAGAGGAAATTGTCAGCAATATGTCATTTAAATAGCAAGCTTTGTTAACTAATATGAAACTTCTCAACTGTGGTCCACACTGGATAGTCAAACCTTGAGGATGCTGCTCCAGTTCATTCTGTATTGATATGTTGATACGCTGCCTCAAAGCAGTCTGTCTCTCTGTTTTTCTCTCTCTGGTGCTGGAGCGCTCAGTTTTTTCTCTCTTTTTCTCTAAATTAAACTCAGCACACACACTACCAACACACATCAAATGCAAGTCAAGGCAGCAGTCTCAGTTGAAGTATCTGTGCCTGTGCAGTTCGCTAAACCATCGTTAATTTGGGTGTTTACGACAATTGGGTTTAGAATAAGTGCAAAGAACTGCACCTTGGGTGTGTTGTGCGAGTTGCGTCGGCGTCCCTCTTCCAGCTGCATCTCAGAGTACAGCTCCTCCTCATCCTCTTCCATGATGTCAGACAGGTCAGAGCCCCGGCTGCTTTCGCTGTGATAATCTTCATTGTGACTATAGTGAGGCTTTTTCGCAGTCAGACAAACGCACACACACATAAACACAAACACACAAGACGCAGTTGTTTAAGTCCACATACATACATAGATACACACATGCACACACATCAAACGCACATGGATTGGGCGAACACACGCACTGGAACACGCACGGAAAGACGAAGGGAGTGTATGCATGCAAGCACCCAGACGTGCACACACACGCGCGTGCACGTCCATACACGCACACACACACACACACAGAGGTGAGAGGTTTTCTAATGACGCACACACTGGGGTTGAAGCTCGAAAGGACTCATCGCGTTCTTACCGGCCTCCCCAGCTCAGAACCTCGGAGGAACTCGTCAACTGAAGGTCCTCTCCGACGGCCGCGTGCAAAGCCTTCCTCGTCCTCCTCTTCCTCATCGGAGTGATGCTGGTGAAATGAATGACCCTGCTCTCCGTATCTGACTTGCATCCTGTCCCCCTGGAAATATGCACGAAAAGTGGGGACAGTGAGCAACAGAGACAGGAGGGAGTATTTTTATGGTAACTTGAAGCTTAATATCCTTTTGTACACAATCAATAGTTTGCTACACAAGCTTCATTTCCAGCCTTTCATATACAGGTGCTTTAAATTAAAATCAAATTCACTGTTTGTCAGGCTGTGAGTGTCTTTTTTTCACATTTTTTGATTATCCATTTTCATCACACCTTGCCACTTTCCGCTGCGACCCTCTGCGCTGCTTCTCTTGCGATGGCTTTGGCCACCGTGTCGGGGATCAGCGTGCCTCTGGGCTGCGGGAGAATCCTCTGCGGGGACGGGGAGCGTGGATTAGGAAGGGGAGGGGCCTCCAGGGTGTGGCCTTGCATGGGCGCAGGAGGCTGAGCAGAAGGAGAGCGTGTGGGGTCCCAGCCAGGCTGGCCAGGTGGAATAGCTCCCCCGTGGTGGGCCGCGTGCTCTTTGGCATCCAGGTCTCTGGCACATACTGGTCTCTGAGGTATAGGGTGGTGTTGGTGGTGGGGTAGCAGAGGCAGTTGGTGCTGGGGCCTGGGACCTTGGTGGGGCGGGCGAGGCTGGAGATGTTGAGGCTGGGGATGTTGAGGCTGGGGATGTGGGGGTCGGAGCTGGGGTTGCGGGGGTCCACCTGGGTGGGGAAGTCTAGGGTGAGGTTGAGCGTGTGGAGGATGGGGTTGGAGCGGTTGTCCGTGTGCCTGGGGGGGAGCAGGAAGTTGGGGCGTGGTATGAGGGAGGTGAGGGGATTGGAGGTGGGGTTGAGCGTGGGGGTGTGGAGGGGGGCCTGCGTGGGGGTGCATTGGTGGCGGCAGGGGAAGCGCAGGTAGAGGCACGAGCAGGTTGTTTGGAATGACGGCGACTTGGGAGTCCTGGGATTCTCCCTGTACTGACAGCGTCCGGACAATGACCTCCCTGGCCTCCAGGCACTGAATCCTTGTCAGCTCAACGGCAACGTAGTCGGCCATTGGGTACAACACTTCAGCTATCTGGATTAAAAAGAGAAATAATGTTAAAGATCCCCTCCGCAAATGTAGGCATAAAAAACTCTCTAATGTGTGTTTGACATTTTTTTTTGCAAAAAAAAGAAGCAAAACCCTTACATGCAAATATTTATCATGTGTACAAGATGTCTTCTACTTCACTGGAAAGTCCATTCTCTCACAAGATAGGAAATAATTAGTATCCTCTTTGTTGTTAGCAAACCCCCTCACTTTTTACTTTTGCTCTAGTATGTGTTGAACATAATACAGCAGAACCCATTGTGCCGTCAGGAGTCCAGAATACAGTGCTGATTCACTTTACCAGTCACCAGAGGGAGTGAGAGACCTTCCTGAGACATACACAGGTCCCAGATTGAGTCTTGCAGTCTTGCATTAAGCATTAATGACAGGTAGGTGGCACTGTTGTGCGCACTGAGGGCAGTGACGATGATATGACGCTAACTCAACAACACAGGCTATTACCATCCCATCTGTGATGTATGTTCTCATGTTTCAGCTGAATTAAATATGATTAAACACCTCACACGGTGTTTTACATACTGTATCTGTGTACTGCATGTATGCCTATGGATACCATGTGTTTGTGAATTCTTTACAAACCGGTCCTTCAGAGTCAGTATAAAAGATACTGTGCAAAGTCGCTCTAATCATGAAGGATGCCTATAACCCTTTAGGGGAGACGTTAAAGGTGAATAGGGTAAGAAAAATAACAGATGTCATATTGAGACTTCTTTAGTGGATTACTTACATCAAGATTTGATGTGCAAATATGCAAATAGGGCAATGAAACATTGCTAATTTGCATACATTTCGTGAACAGAATTCTGAACACTGGATTGAGCCTGGTTCAAAATTCTTGTTTCATTTGTTTGACATATTAGAGTCACAGCAGTCACAGAGAGAATTATCTCTTTTTATCACTCTGTAAATCAGAAAATACTGTCAACAGCCATAAAAGATCCATTTGCATGTTTTGTGTAGGAAAATTTAGAAATCAGGCTATGAATGATATATGAATGAGCCCCGCTGTAAAAAGCTTCATCATTTCGAAAGGAATTAAACTGGAATGTTTGGTGCATGAAAGTACTGATGATGTTGAGATTTCTAGCCCAGAGTACAAGAATATGGCCTTTAAAGATATGTATTGTGAAATTCCATACATTTTTAGGGTAAAAATCTTAACTAAAACATATCGCCATGAAGCTTCCCCAGCTTGTTATTTACATCAAGACACATTGTTTGTCTGTCCAGATCTGAAATATGAGCTAAAATAAACACCTTAATGTGCATTTTGGATGTTTTCTCTCAACTAGTCTGAATGAAGACATGTTTTAGTACATACATCGTGTACTACCTCTTCAAGTGCCACCATCATGACTGATGTACAGTAGCGTTGGCCTACTCCATTCAGCTTACTGTTTTGTCCTGTCAGTAGCCACTTGGACTCGTACTTGTTTCACTGTTGTCAACTTTAGTTTCACAAGGGCTGCTATGAATATTCTTCTCCTGCTTCGCAATACTCCTGATAGTTCCCACTTGGAGCCACGTTTGTAGTGTTCTTAGTTTACCTCTGCTTACTAACTCTCCATAACAGTTTGCTTGTAGCTCTTAAGTAATCATGGATGACGTATTTACGCAAAAATTTAGGCTAACACTATTTACGCGGGAGACAAAACTTCTTGAAATTCTGCAGTATTTTTTCGGTACTATAATGTTTTTAAAGACATGTAAAAAAAGCATTTTATTTTCAAAAAACAATTGTTGATTTCTGCAGGTACCACTAGAGGGAGCTGGCGTACTTGTAGCACAGTTTGCGAATAGTCAAATTTGACAGGTGTCTATAGTCTTGCTCAGTCACACTAACACTGGCTAACTCACCCTCTGTCCTTTAGTGCAGACTGCGTAGCCGACGACGTTCGCCCCGTTGGATGTGCCCGTGGGAGAAAGCATGGGGGGCTTCCAGTGGACCTGTAGGACCCCTGGAGCCTGCCCACAGAGCACCTGTACGTCCTGGGGAGGCATGGGAGGACCTGGGAGGTAAGAGGACAGATATAAGGATAAAAAATACCTGTAATAACCGATTGTTTGAAGATCATCAATATACAATACAAACAAGTGGAAAGGGAGTGGAGCATTCATCGACTGAACAAATTGGCGCACACACAACCATGCAGAGAAATGCTCACATACAAGAGAGGGGGCTGAGGTGGTGGGAGGATTCAGGAAACAACATCTGTTTGTAATTTGTAATTTGCCCTGCATTTTTGATAATGTGACATTGCTAGGGGGGGACATTCATAAGTCGTGCTGTGTTTACAAAATGTCGTTTAAGTATACGATAAGTTATAATGGCACGACACTTACACTGGCTAACAGAAGATACTCCATAATCACACTGAGTTTTGGATTTTTGCAAAAACCTTTATCAGAGCTGTATTATAAGCGTGTATTCCTCGCCGTAGTACTTGTACGTTAACCTCATACTACTCTTTACGAGAAGAGAATACATGAAGGCAAAATAAAACAATGTGGGCTTCCGGGCCTCCTGAGAGAAGCACTGTTGTCTCCGCATGCAGGACACAATCCAGAGAGACTAACTACAGCCCATTGTTTGTTTTCCCCTTTCCTGGATCACTGGATAAAAACATGCACAACTGCATTCAAACAGAAGCAACTCACACAAAACGGTAATTTCGGGGAGCAGTGGAGCGGCACTGCTTTATATAGCACTGCTCACTACAGGCGAGGCTATAGGCCGAGGAAATGACTCATCAGAATAACTGATCATATCTTGTGATGGGTGGCTGTTCTCTAATGAGCGATGTGCTCAGTGCAGTAAGCAAACTTGGACAACATTGCATTTTAATTTGGTTTCGAAAAACAAAATGTTTTAAAAATTTCAATAGATGCATGAATGACAACATTGTTTGTCGTTGAAAAATATTTTTCAACCTCAGAACCATAAAAAAAATGCCATTTTGCCCAAATCCCTTCATTGTTTACTCATATTAAACAACATGTCATAATCATTCTCAGTTTCATGACTAAAACCCTCATCCAGAAGTGCCACAGCACTGATGTCATCTCTGCCTATTGTTTTAGTTTAATAGAAGAAAAGCATTTGGTGCTTAGATATAATATGGGAAACACAGCCCAGGACTGATGCTTCATTCTGACCTGTTCTGCAATATGGTGTTGGACCTGGACAAAATACAATACACAACAGTGGCATGGTAAGGCAATGCTGTACTGTACTCCTTTACAGCACAGTGCAATGAGCTAAAAATTGATTTTGCATTATGTTAGAGCTGGCTAACAGTAAGCAGAAATAAACAGAAGAGTAGCAGTCTGTTATCTCCATCTGTCCTCTATACTGAGTACAAGATTGTTTAAAACGAGTAAAAAACAAGAATAATTAACTGCTGACATTCGTCTGCTATGGAGCTATGCATACATTACTGATAGCGTATCTCTTTGTATAGAAATGATCTTTGCTGACCTGCAGCCTGAGTGCAGAACTCCACACCGGCCTCTTTCCTCTCTCTCTGCTCCAGCGGCAGCTGCCATGGCACCTGGTGCGGCTGAGCCACCACTGTCACTTTGTACACCGTCAGGGGCTTCAGGTTGAGGAAGCGAAGTCTATACCTTCCTGGCTTTACCACTGCGTGCTCTACCCCGTCCAAGAATACGGTGTGACCATAGTTACTGTTGCTAGGCAACCAGGAGAGCTCGGCAGTGTCACGCTGGATGTCATCCACCCGCAGACCGCACGGCGCCACCACCACGTTGGCTCCCACCAGCACGGTGCAGCGCAGCTCGTCTGATAAGCCTCGGTCGGTGACACACTGCACCGAGACCCGGTGGACGCAGCCGTCCAAGTCCAGCTTCTCCAGCAAACACTTGGTCCGACCACCGTACGCGATACTGGCACGAAGCTCCCCGTCTACTAACACGTTGTAGCCAGAGACGTTCCCCCAGCCCAAAGGCACTAGTGGAGGCTCCCAGGCCACAATGACGCTCCGTGCCAGCTGCTTGATCAAAGAGATCTTTCGGGGATAAGGCACAACGTCTTCAGCCAGGTCCTCAGGGTCCAGGGGCCCCCCTGCCCCATTGCTACAGGGAACCAAGGCGTTAGATGAGCCCAGGATGCCATCCTGGCAGGTACCTCCATCCACTGCTGTCAAGGCCAGGGGGTTATGGTCCAACAGGCCAAGGTCCTCCCCTCCGTCCCCCAACTGAATCGCTGGTTTTTCCTTGTCCTGGACGAACTCCACAAAGTTAGAAGGAACGAGTCCACGCTGGCCATCCAGCAGCTCCCCTGTGACACAGAAACAAGTAGAGAGGCAGGTGTGGGACATGAATACCTCAACTTTGTGCCTCATTCATGTTCTTGTTGATGAACAGACTGCTGGAAATGTACCCTTTAACAACTGTCTGAATAGGAAAACAACATAGTCCCTCTGTGTAGTGGTACCTTCTGCAAAAGATGAAATTAGGCTCCACTAATGCCTCCTTACAAAACAAACAGGAAAGCTGTAACTTGTATACACATAATCATCAGTGCGATTTTCCTTGCAGGGTCAGGATGAGTCAGTGAGTGAGAGGTGGGAAATATGTAAACACACAGTATGTACTATTCCCTAAGATGTAAGATGTAACGCTGGTTCCCTGATGCTATCTTTTATACTCTCTCCAGTAAACACCGACCTGAGAAAACACTCCTTTTCAACATTTCCAAGAACTTGAACTGCAGTTCACCGCTTTTGAACATTTCCAGGAATACCCCTGAGCATGTAGATGCTGCGGTCAATACAGAAAAAAACAGCTTAGATTTGCACTGTAGTTTTTCTTCCGCTCAAAGGGAAGAAGTTTGTGTCCAAAAAAAGCTCCCTATCATCATGCCCTTCAATCCCTTTTTCCACAGAGGCCTGGGAGACCTTAAGACCATGTGTGTGTGTGTCTGCGTATGTGTGTGCGGGTGAGCATGTGCGCTGATGATTAAGCTGAGCCCCGCTGGATTAGTCATCAAGCTAAAAGGGACCAAGGTCCCATCTTGACAACAGCTTGGTCTGAGGCCCGAGTCTCCCCCCTGCGTGGTAAATACAAGGCTCCTTCACGATGCCATGCAATCTCACCGCCCACAGCTGATGAATCACTGCAGCTGAGTACGACTGTATCTGTGGCGGGCCGCGCCGTCTGCAGGATTGCTAGCTAGGGGGATTAGGACTGCCTCAGATGGAGAAGCCTTCATAATTCTAAAGAGATTAGACAGAGAATCACTCCAATCACAACTTATAAAAAGTGTACGGGAAGTTTTCTTGGTGACACTGGCGCACTGTCACAGAGTGGACCAATATCGAGGGGCAGCCAAAAATTGTAATCAGCTCGTGAAATAATGACTTTAAAATGATTAATTAACAGGTTGAATGTCAGCAGGGTGATTCTGTTAGCCCCAACGGCAACTAAACAAACCACCCCGAAAGACCATGTGCCATTGGGTTTTAATGATCTTGATATTTTCACCTAAGTTTGTAAAATCATCTTGCTTAAAGTTATTTTCAATCCTCTGTGGCTTTATCGAAGCAAGTTCAAGTCTAGAGAAAAGTTGTGACACACAACTGCTGCTCTGAGCACAATCCACAAGAGACGACTTCCTGCTGCAGTGTTGTACATTTGGGAGCTAATTCCTTTCCGACTGCGCCCTCTTTCAACAGCCGCCTCAGTTGCAGTCCTTCAGTTTTGCCCAGTTATTAAAGCAGCAACAAGGAACTTTAATACGCTGCTGATTCTGGTGGCCACTGTGGACAAAAGCAGTGTGACCGCCAACTACTGTATCCACTATTTAAAGGACTATATAGTGAGTTTACCATTTTGTACTGCTGTCCAAATGTATTGTGAGATGTATTATACCCCACAATGCATCATGAAAAGTAGTGTACAACAAATTGTCACAAACCAGGCATTATATACCCATCATGCATTGTGCTAGAGGGAAAAAATTATGCTAGCAGTGTCACAGCTATACATGTACAGTCAATGCTCCCCAAACATGGTCACTTTAAAAGGATGTTAAGAGGATAAATAGAGCTCTGCAAATAGCACAAATTCACTCGGGGATAACTGTGAGCTGACACACACTCTTCTTGGCAGTTTGCATCATTGTGAGATTAATTAATTCCATGATGCTGCACACGCTTGTTGTGACTGTCAAGCATTCTCTGCAACAGCAGCAGATGAGGACAAAATCATAGACTTGCAAAGCAACACAGGACAACTCCAGCTGTACTGTAATATGTTTAGACTGCAGTTTTGTCATTTCACTACCTGCCAGATAATGCTCATGGCATTTTCCGTGTCATCTCAGTGTCTTGTTTCACTTCTCACCTTCATAGAAGCCATCATCATCCATGTTTCCATACACGTACAGATACTTTCCAGCCACAAGGGGGAGCTCTGCCTCAGGATGCTCATTTGGTCCATCATATGGGTTATAACTGAAAGGAGAAACATGCTCTTTTAGTTTCTAGTTTCAGACTCTGCACAGACATCAGGAAAAAACACTTTTTTGACTGAAGAGACTCCTCATTCACCTGTAACGGGCAGTGCAAAGGCGGACCTGGCCTGTGTAGCGAGGCTTGGACCTAGGTGATGGGCTGGCCTCATCCTCCATCTATACATTGACAACAGAGCTATTCATAATTAAGATTCAACCAAAGAGTTAGCAAGGTAAGTTTGAATATATGACTATATATGTCAACATAATACAGCCAGGGTAGTGTTAAGAAAAGAAAAAACTAATAACTATCTTAAGACATGATGAGTTAAACATGCATTAACGTGATGAAATGTATGGTGTCAGTCAGACACACCTCTGAGGGGGTCAGCTGTCGAGGGCTGTTGGGGCGGTCCGTTGTCACGGTGCTGGATTTGACAGACAGCAGTTCTGGTCTTTCTCTGTCTCCAGTCTGTGGTGTGCAGGGCAAGAACTGGGAGATCAGTAGCGGCGTGTTTGCCGCGCTCTCATCGCCTGGGAGACATTGATTTCCATAGCAAATAAAGAGCAACTGTCAATCCTTCTGCACCGATTTGCTGCTCATTGCACAGCTATTGATCTCCTGTTGAAGCGAGTGTACAGCAAACACTGTTCATGGCAAAGGCTATTCCACCTCCATCAGCACCTCACATCTGCAATGCATTTGTCCTTAAATACCACACCCATCCTCGCGGAGGGGGGGAGGAAATGCAAGAAATTCAAGTATAAAACTGCAGTTCTGAGAGTGCGAACATTTGAAATCCTTGAGGAAATTAAGGAAAGTCAACAACATGGATCCACTGTATCAGAGGGTTCTTGTGGTTTGTGAGTGAGTAATATTATGCATTAGCACAAACGCATCAGTAAGTTCCCCCTCTGTTTCAAGTGCAGGGAAAGATAAAACAGGATTTCCAGCACTTCAAAGACCTTTGGTCTGTGCCAGACTGTATAAATCTACATCGCTGATATGGCTGTATCTGCTGGCTCTGCAGGTTGCACTGAGTCTCGTTAGAATACTAATGTGTTAAACCACATTCATGTCATACATCAGGCCTGTGATCAATTAGGGGAGATATTGATCATGAATAACCAGTATTGCCATTAATGGTGTGTACCTCTGGTCAGGAGTGAGCTCATCCAGCTGTTATGTGAGCTGTCGGGGGGGATTAGGTCACTCAGACTCTCATTTCATACATAAGCCCTTTGATCACATGTAATTTGGTGGCTGGGTGCTTTGATTTAGAGTGTCTAGAGTGAATACATGTTGGACCCCTCTGGTGTGGCTCATTTTATCCTGATTTTCTGAGAAATACTTTCTTACTTTGAGGGCTGCAACTAATGGCTATTGTCATTCTTGATCAATCTGTTGATTATATCTCAATTAATAGTTGTTTGGTCTAAATGTCAGAAAATGGTGAAAAATATCAGTCAGTGTTCCCCAGAGCCCAAGATGACATTCTCAAATTTCTTATTTTGTCCACAACGCAATGATATCAAGTTTACCGTCATAGAGGAGTAAAGAAAGCAGAAAGTAATCTGGAGCTGGAATCACATAATTTTGACTAAAAAACACACATTGATTACAGAAATAGTTGGTGATTAACAACTAATCTATTAATCGTTGCAGCTCTACTTACTATTAAAACAGAACACAAACAATTGTGTCATTGTATCGTTTCCTTTGCGCTTCCTTGACATTCAAATCCTGGAAACAGCTTTCAATGTGTTGTTTAAATGCTCTGAGCGATAAAATGCAAAACAACTTTTTTTTGGCGTCCACGTCGCTGTCACATTCCAACATGACGCACGTGAACACACCGAAGTTCCGAAGAACGTTTTTCCAACTTGAGAGGTGGGAACGTCCGAGGAGCACCTGAATGCAGCGTTATGCTAGTAGCAGTTAATGTAGCCTCAAACAGATTTCTGGAAACACGCCGCTTCTTCCTAACTTTAACCCACCAGATTTTCGTATTTTGTTTTTTTATTTTTAGACTCAAGTAACTCAATCACTTGAGGCAATTTATCAAAATCAAACAACCTTTATACAACTCTTTTGCACACAGTTACACTAACTAAGACAGCAATCAGCACTGAGTAAAGAAATTAAAATGTAATTAAGCTATTGTAATAAACTCTCAACAGAAACACGACAACCACAGTTACTATTCATACTGTAACAATAACATTAATGAAAACGAATTTATTTTAAATTTTCAGAACTTATTTGAAGTTTGGACCACTGACCCACCTGTCTCTGGCTGGGGTTTTAATCCAAAGATGACTTGTGAGAGTTTCTTCTCCTGTGAGAGGGGGATCCGGGATGTGGAGGTGGGCCTAATCTTCAGGATGTCCGCAGTATCTGATTGCAAACGGAAATTCAGCAGCTCTTTGGACAGCTGTTGGTAGTGTTCACTCTGTGACCTGCATTGCTGCTCCAGGTCACGAACCTTGACCTTTGATAGACGACGAGGAGAGCAGAGAGGGTGGTAATGGCCGAGAGAGGGGAGTGAAGAAAAAAGGCGAGAGCAGGAGGTAAAGAGTGAATCACGAGGGAGCGCACAAAGCATTGAGTGTATTTCATCACATGTAATGTTCAGATATGAACTCTCTGAAGAAAAGCCGACGTTTCATATATTAATGCCGATAAACCACAGAACAAATTAGAAAACGATCCCTAAAGAGGAGTTTTTGAGCTTATACAGCAGCATGTTATATTAAAACCACTGCAGCCTAATCAAAGTGCATGGAAGAGCACTGCTGCAGCTGATATATAACACTGATAACAAAGTACTGCAAAGAGGATTATCAAACTTACAGTATAGACGTCATATCATAGATATCATATCAGAGGAAGTCAGGGAAGATGGATGGGGTGTACAGTGAGAACTGTAGTTCTCAATCTCATTCAGTGCACGTATGGATTCTCAATTTGCACAAAATACCCACTAAAGGCTTCGAAAAGCTTTAGTGATTCGCTGAAAATCCACACATTTGACTGAGAGGAGGTGAAACTAATCAGGGAGAAAAAATAAATACCTGAAACATTTTGTCCTTATTGTTCTGTTCAGGCAAAAAAAGGAGGGAAACAGAAAGAAAGTAAAGAAAATGGAAAAACTTCAAATAAAAAACATATTAAGAAGCGAACACGAATACGTACCCTTCCAGTCAATGCAAATAGATGTGAAACAATAATAATTCATCAGCACATACAAAAGCAACACAAAATTAAAGCTAAAGGAGCTGAAAACAACTGAAAAGACAAGCGCAGAGTGATTGAGGAGTGTGGTCACAGGAAACAGACAGTGGAGTATTGTTTTCCTTCCCGGTGAAGTGTGTTCGCCCATCAGTGTAGAGAAACAGGCCTGTGACAGAGGCCATAAATTGAATCAATGGATTTGCAAGGAGAGAAGTAACTCCTTGAAAGCGGAGTTTCCATTTCTCCCACCGAACTCTTGATGTTTGTCTGAGCCAAACTCAGGCTGCTTGCTCAGTAAGAGCGTATTAAAGTGCTTCAGATGGATAATAACATGACCTCACTTGCACTCCACTCAAAGGAGTCCACACACTATTGTCGGGACAAAAGGATTTAGAGTGAAATGAGAAAATAATTTCAAGAAGATGAGCCGGTGACAAGCATCTTAAAGGCTGTGATGAAACACGGCAGGTCTGTGATTTGATCATAGGGAAATTTATAAAAGTATTCAAGGTCAGCGTGGCTGCAGGATTAATGGGATTAATGGGATGCGATGGAAATTTCTATAACATGTTGTACAACAACAGTACAGAAAACTCACAGGAAGAGAGAAGAAGAGGTAAGAATCTAACTGCAAACAAGCTGAGCTACTGTTTGCTTTTAGAGTCTCTCACGTATGAGTCACAAACTGCTGTGGAGTACTGAAGAACCTACACAGTGTTACAGCACATGCTCACTTCTGGGCGGGAAGAAGCCGGTGCACTCTGCAGGGAATTTACATTTCAAGCCCTAAATTATGCCACACCACCTGTTTGAGGTCAGAGGGCGTCCGCCAGCACCCTGCCGATGCTCCTGCAGTATACTTGTTGACACGTTTTTTGTGGATCCAGAAACATGGCAGAAGGCGCTAGTCAAAGATTTTTAAGTCTCTGAGTTATCCATTAGGATCTGCTACACAATCATTTTGGGGTTTGCCTTGTCTTACTCAACCCCGACGCTCATTGTCTTGTGGATGTGTGGTGTTTTGCTTGATTAACATCTCTTTACTGACTCGTTTATGTTGATGCACCTGATCACACCTTTATCATTCTTATCAGAGCTACTCTACTCAACATTTATCAATATTCATCATTTTTCACCATTACTGACAGCTTTGGTGTCATGTGGTTGTAACTTTTGCATCCAAAAGACTCGTCGCTTTGTGGGATTGTTAGCAAAAGCGAGCTTCTTTATCGGAGCACTTTTTGAAACAGCCGATCACTTTGAAACAAAGTTACAAAGTGCTTCACACGAGGGAGAGAAGGATCATATCATTAACTAACTAATTATCATTATTGGGGCTATAATTGGACTAGAAATAAAACAAATATGGCCAGTTTTGAAATAACTCAGTTCAGTTTCTTAATGCATTGAAGTCCTCTTCACTGTAACAGCAACAGACAGCGTGACCATAGCGAGGTAGGTGGATTGTCAATTAAACGCTGCTGCCGTGCAGTGTGACTGCAGTGTACAGTGTAACTCAGTGTAACTATTATACTCCTAATTGAATTGAAAAGTTTGGACATGACACATTTTAAATTATTATGCTTCAGTAGTTTGTGGGCTCAGATCTGAGCTCGACCCAGCTGCTGCTTTTGGTCCTGTGGCGAAACTTGTTTTGAAAGTGTAGTGTAAGTCAGTTGGTATTCAGCCCCCTCAACCACGGAGTGAACGACAGGACCATACTGCAACACTGCAACTCGTCACATGTATGTCACAATTATGATGATTGACAACCTTTGTTCAAAATACCTCACATTACAAAATATTTTAGCAATTTGTCACTTTAATTGAACGTTTTATGAACATATACAGCATATCAAAAATTGTAAAAAGCCCAGAAAAATACCAAATACCAAGGACATGAACTCGGCGTCGTCCATGGTAGCTCCGGGCCTGATTGCCCATCTGTCTACCGCTAGATGAAACATCCTGAGGATTTTTTTCCCAGCTTGAAACGGATCCAAACCGTATTCATGAAAGGCAACACTGGGTAAAGACCTGTGTTTGTTCATGTTGTTGTACCTCTAACAGGTGTAGTGCTTCCTCATGCTCTTGGTCAGCTTGAACCCGAGCTTGCAGAGAACACACAGAAACACACAGTGACAGCTGACACTGTGATCACAGTCCATGAGGTAGAATAGACAGCACACAGCTGACACACTGTCAAGCCAATACCCTGGCAGAGGCTCACTGGCTGATCACAGCACTGGGTACTTGAAGAGATGCCTACTGTACTCCTGATGGCACAGCTCTGATGAACAGTTTATTTTGGGATATGTTAGCGTCTAAGTACTGGCTGATAGCGCAAGTAAAAGCACAGTTTTCAACATTAAAAACCTCTTTGAGTGTGTTTGGCTGTTGAGCATTACTTACTGCTTCTGTTTGAAGAAACTCCAATGCAATTACAGGACAGAAGACGGAAAAAAACCTCACAGATTTCTGAGCAAGAATTCACTGTTCAGCTCTTTTATTGACACATCAAAGCCTGAGTGGTCTTATCCAGTGGGTATTTTGAGAATATTTACAAGGAGATTTTAAATGGGCTTTTTGTTTTATCCTAAATAATGCTGGAACAGGACAAAGATGGAACAAATGAAATGTTTAAAACTACATTTTTGTTCATTAAACAATTAAAACTGTAGGCTCAAAGAATGTTCATCAGAGTGATTGAACGATATAAGACTCAAATTCGGGCCAGACTTGGTCCAAACCCCATGTAATTTAAATCCATCTGCGCCTCGTGATGTGTGAAGTTTTATATCCCAGCCTTAAAAGGTGAAACGTGACATCTGCACACTGAAAGATGTTCAGAAGGTGCATAAATTTATCAACAACTAGAAAGGCAACATTTTTAGTGGCAAGCTCTTCATCACACTATCAAACGGCATGAAAGGTGTAGCGAGCTGATAGTGCACTTTTAAGAAAATCCGCTGATTTTTGGACAGGCTTCTAAGGTGTTTATATTCTCTGATACAGTCGCAGTGATTCAGCAAACCGGCAAACTGAAACATCAATCACCAAACAAGAAGCTCCAGCTTTTCACTTATCTTATCACAAAACCAATCTTGTCAGAAGTATAAAAATTAATCTTTCATAGACCAATTATATACTCTGGCTTTATCCATGTGTGCATACCTTTTGCAGTTGATTGATCTCCTTCTGCTTGATGTGAAGGGCCACCAAGGCTCGCTCATGCTCTATCTGCAGCTGCTGCTTCAGCTCTACAGCCTCATGCATATGCTGGGGAGAAACAGAGAGAGGGAGAGGACGTGGTTACGTTGAAGGATGTTACTTAGAGATGGTTTCTGACAGTATCCCACAATCTTTCTCCATCGACGGTGACAAATTCAATATAGCTAGACCTCGAAAGCCTGAACAGGCAGGATATTGCTGTTGCTAACCCTGGCGCTGCAAGGAGGGTGTATTCTGCAGTGGGCTGGCTACCACCCTGGCAACAAGCTTATGAGTTGAACCCAATCCACCTGAATGGCAATTAGCTGCAGGGAACTCTGCATTATGATGTTTGTGAGGAAGAAATGCATACAACTTATACATACCTGTAGTAAATAAACTAAAATATTAACCCAAATCTCAGAGATTATCCCAAACAATAATAATTAAAGAACTATTTTGACATATTTGGATTTGCTTCCATGCTGAGAGTTTTTTTTATATGCCAAGTATGAACCTACTGCTAGTAGCCGGCTAACTTAGCTTAGCATAAAGATTGGGAAAAAGGGGAAACAGCATGTTTGGCTCAGTCCAAGGCAACAAAATTTGCCTCCCACCAACTCTGATGCTCACTTATATCTTGGTGTTAAAAAGTGAAATACATAAGAATTGGCCACCTGTCGAATTCAACAATGCGGGGCAGCATATCACCGGAGTAAACGCTAACTGCTGCTCACTGTATTCTGTTTATACATCTATGACTCTAACTGCTCTCAGTTTGTTAGCTCAGTTAGCCGTGCAGCTAGCCGGACTACCAGGGGAGTGTTGTGTTTACACCGCTTTGGACCACTGGGAGAGGTTTCAGGCCTGGGGCTAGCTGGTTAGCATGCTTACTTATATACAGATATCTCTGCAACACAATACCTAGATGTCTTTCACACAACATCAAAACGTTCTTATTGATATTTTTTGCACATTTTTTAAAGTTTAAAACTAAAATTTTTACATATTGCACCATTAATCTGTACAAAAACCGAAGTGTAAAAAAAGGTCAACATGAGGATATACAGGGTGTTATGTGCCCTAAGCTATCGTCTGCTGGCTGTACCCTCATAATTACTGGACAGACATTTCTCAAAATGTCAAACTTTTTCTTTAAACTCAAGTTTTGCAACCTCAAGGAGTCAAGTGTTGGGTTCACTGCAGAAGTATGAAGAGTGTCATAAAGTATGAGCTTTTTATATCATTTGAATCGTACAGTATACCTATCGGTTGCAACTCCGAAGTGACTCAGACAAAGCTGTCACACATGGTCACCCACGCTGATCCCAAATCTACCCTTTCCTAAATTAGCCGAGTCATGACTATGTAGCATCTATCCAGTGAGTCATGACCAGCTGCCACATCTCGCAGAAACAGAGTTAAGGCCATAAGATGTTTCTGCAGGCTTAAAAAGAAAAGACAGCTTAGAAAGCTCTGACATTCATCATTTTCTCTCTGTGTTCTCTCTCCCTTGAAAAAAAGAAAAGCCTCTTTACCTCCCGGAGTGGCTTCGAGGTGTCCTGAGCAGGCAGCCACTGCTTTGCATAATCAGAGAGAAGCTCTAAGCTGCAGAGGACTGGGCTGGCTGAGAGGCTGTCACTGGAGCCTTAGAGAAAACTATTTTTTTTAACCCTTGCACATTCAGGGAGGGCTTGACGAACTCACCTACATTTTCATCAAAAACTGTGATGTGATGTTGAAACAGAAATGAGTGCCAATCTTCCCTTCTGAGTGCTGCAGGGCGGGCATATTTTCGTAGGCCAACCTGGACGTTAGCATCCCCCTGGTCCCCTCGACAAAAAGCCAGTGGGATATTTCCATTGTCGTTTGGATTAATGCAGAAAATAAGCTCTGTAGCAAACAAAAGTTTATGACTCTGACATATTTTTTCAGCAAGATAATCTTCAGAAATGAAGACAACTTTTATGTTTTTTTAAGCGTAAATATAATCGCCAGAAGTGAAAATCTAACTACACCACAGTCACATGAGTTCAACTTCACCTACACTGAGCTTCCCACTACACTAGTAAACCACACAAGTAAAGTTGGACCAGTGAGTAGATTTAGTAGTTTCTGTGTAACGCGTGATGTTTATTGAAAGCTTTGTGACTTTATTTCTGGCATCTAACCAAAAACCAATTCAAAACAACCTGTTGGTTACGAGACGAGGGGAACCAAAGTGCAACAATGCAAACTCCTCATGTGATGTCACTTGAGTTAGCATCAGCTGGGGCAGAAAACTTAAAGTTGAAGATAGGAGACATCTAGAGATGTGAAATCTACCAGACCTCTGAAGCCTGCACCTCATCTCTGCTTGAAGCTAGCAGCCCGAGGCCACATTAGCTGCTCCTAGCCCTGTTTAGTTAAATGGATTGCCCTCTTCAGTTATAATTGAAACAGGCCACTTGGAGCCACTACACATTTTCCTGTAACGCCAGGTTACACCTTCTTGTATGACAGAAAGGTCTAGAATAAGAGGTGGTCATGCTGACTTGTGTCTTAATCCCTCCCAAATCTGACAGTAAACGGGATCATATGACTTTGAAACAAAGATCAACAGTTGATGTATCTCATTAGTTTTGACTGCAGAACAAAAAAAGTCAAGTCTGTCTTTTTCTGTTTCTTCATGTTGTGTTTCCTCCATCTCTGCTCCTCCACCCACATCGCCCTGTGTAATTTTCTCTAAATAGTCTCTTTGTCTTCATAATCAATACACAATGAGAAAGTGACAAACCTCTCTTTGCTGTATTAGGCAGCAGGTCAGTTTCTCACATGGGTACATTTCTCTCTCAAATATCCTGACAAACAGACAATCGATAGGAGATGCAGGGAGGCGAGGATTTGTAATGAGACTGCCTCTCAAGGAGCAGTGAGACTGTGTCTGATTACTATTGGCAGACCATAACACAATGAAAAAAGAGCTTCTCCGTGAAACCAATGACACTTCACCTTACGAGTGGCATCACTTTCCCTCTAAAGTTTTCTCAAAAGACAAACACATAGGAGAAGGAAATATTTCCAAAAGAGGAAGCAAAAATCAGACCTGAAAAGTCTCCAAATCTCCAAAACTAGAGATGAATGAGTGAAGATGGCATCGCTGGAGAAATGTAGCAAGATATATAGCATGTCAGTGAAAAAGAGGACAGGTAGATTCAGTGGAAAGGAGGATAAAGGATACAAGACTGGAATCGTAGAGACACGTTGCTCAGTGGTCCTCTCATCCAAAGAACAGGAGAGAAAAGGAAGAAACCATTCCAGCTTTATAGTATCAACCCCCGGACTAAATTTAGATTCATTTTCATAATCTAATCCATAACGGAAGATAATTAAATCTCGTAAAACGGCAAATTGAAATCTTTTGAATTGAACTCCTTTGATCAAGTAATCCAAAGAGTTTAGTTTCTTCAGGTAAAACTCGGTACAGTAAGCACTTACTGACAGATTTCTGGGCTCTCCCTCACTACTCAAAATTGCTTTCTGACATCACTGAGTCATCTGAAGCTGGCCGCATGCATTTCTTACTCTGAAGAATTTTCCAGACAACTAATACTACCACAGCACTATTAAGTCTTTACAGGTAGGTGTTCTTCCTGCTAAGCTCTAGGCCTGCCGCACCATGTCGCTAGCTGCAGTAAGAAGTACAGTGAATATGACTGAGGAGAAAGACATTAAATTGTCATTCAGTAAGAAAACAGGGACAGGATTTAAACAGGTTATCAATGGGTATTGTATGTATGGGGGGGAGTAACAATTGATATATCAATTCAAAGATCAAAAATCCAATATCATCGATACAAAGTAAAAACATATCATCATCTTTAAGGTATGCCTTTATTTTGAAATTCCCATGGCACATCTGTGTCACCGTGTCACTTCAAACACTGCTAGTGTAACAGGCAGCCACGGAATAAATCAGCAGTGTGGAAATATCTCGGATAAAAGAGGGTCAACAGACAAAAGACATGCCATATGTAAACTAGAATGACACTCAGTAGAGGGTATACCTCCGCCAAGGCCCAACAGTCCCCTTTTGTACTAATCCATGTATTATCACCTGAGAAATGAATGAAAAAGTTGAAAAACGTCCAATCTATATATAGATCCATAGAGTAGTTTCTTGTTTAATCATGCTGCCAAACCAACTGACCAACCAATGAACAAACAAATGAACACCGCAGGTGATGCACTGACTAAAGCCAATGCTGAGTAAGAAAAAGTAAAAAAAAGAAATGCATGTAATTGCTATGAGTAATGGAAAAGTCTGCTAGCTGTTAGGCTAATTTATACAGTGTAACATGCTGCAGGTTTAAGCTAATAATGGTAACTAGAAAAAAACAACAGTTTTGTCTCCCTCACAATTCTTATTGAGCTGAATTTTATACTTCTGTTAAATGTTCTTGTCGTTAAGCCGTTGAGATATCAGCAAATATTGCATCATTGTCAAAAGAATCGATATGCTATATAATGTTGTGATGAAATCTGTATTTTGCACCCCTGGATTTGGAACTTGGAATAATATGAAATATATATTATTGTGGAGGGGGGAGGCATTGAAAGACAGAAATAGAAGGATGAAGGGGAAGATGAGAACCTGTTCACCTTTAGAACCTGCTCCAGGTTCTCCACTTTGCCTTGGAGATGGCTCCTCTGCTGCTGGGCCTCGTCTCTCTCCTGGCTCACTACAGCAACGGTCTGTTTCAGCTGCGCATAATCTGATCTCACCTACATGAATAGACAGACACAGCATGCAAGGGAGGGAAGAAGAGGGAAAAGATAAAGTGAGGGTATAGTGAGGGGAGACCCTTGATTTTCCTCTGTTTTACTTGAGGAGTTTCAGAATGAAACCACTATTCTGTTTTATTTTTAAAAAGAGGAAAACAAGCCTGCAATTTTTATGAGGTTTGTTCTTGCAGTAGGCCTACTTTTCACATTTATGAATAGAGGCTGGGTTGGGTTTTTTTTGTTTTTTTTGGCTGGAGGGTTGATTGGGAGTTCACAGTCTGAGGAGAAATTAATCAGCACATTTCCATTTAGCCTTGATGAGACAGAGCTGCTGACTTGAGCGTTCTGCCTCTCGTCTCTTCATCAGTCAGAGGCCTTGAGCTAAGCCGGTTCCTCTAAAGGTGGCCTCGAAGGATGGAGCAGAAGCATCCCTCAGCCACACACCAATCATCTCATTAACTAACATAACAGACGAGCACACAAAAGATAAACTCGTTAATTCGTTTTGGGGAATTTATGACTGCAGCTGATGTGGAGGCTCTGGTGCATTCTGAGCTACAGTATATCATGTGGCACAGGCAGCATGATCATTATTATTGGACTATAAATATAATACTACATTCTATTTAGGGAGCACAAAGGTGATAAATCCGTTAAAGTAAGTAAAAAAAGTAACACAATATAAGTGCATATGGTCTGGTCATACAACCATGTCTTAGTATTTTAAATGTCTCCCTTACAGATACATATTATTTCCTTAGCTGTGCCTTTTTATTCCACATTTGGATTATATTCAAATATTTCTTAAAGGGGGTCAAGGTTAATGCACCCTGACTCATCATCAGGGCTAATCTGTATAGAGGTGGACACAATAGCATGAACACTGAATCCAAATTGAGGCTGTGCTGAATGTAAAAAAAAAAAATTAATTCAAAGCTTCTATTCAGGTTTTTTGAATAAACCTCTGATTATCTGTCATCAGACTTTTACATCATCGCCCTAAAAAAATAAAAATCCTTGAACAAAGTCTTCAATTTGAATAAAGTGATTCATCGGAATATATGCATGAGTCACTTTGACTGAATCAACCTTCATAAATGAATTTAACATCGACATCTTTCTACAGTCATGTGTTTAAAATCGATGACGTTATGATGGTGGGCCAAGTTTATGCTTTGACGTATCATTATAAAATGCATGTTAATCCCACAATGTAATGTCTATAGAATAATGACACCATTGGCGTTTAGATTGGTTCCCTAGAACTCGCTCTCACCATGCCATTTTGTCTTCCACCAGGCACGAAGTCTCGCAGGAAAAGGAAGGCAAGACATGTGATCGAGTCAGGCTGGCAGCCTGGCACCATTTCTATCTGCTTTCACATCTCCATTAAATTAATAAACTCACATATGTCCTGTGTTGTTGGTAGTTGTTACTCTGAGGAGAACAGAAGGATCCGGTTGTCTTTGCAACAGCAGTGCCAACAATAATACCACTTGGAAACGCTAGGGGGGGGGAATGTTGTCTGTTTCGACTTTCACTAATTTACTAGAATAGTGTTGGAGCCGATACAGAGTTTTTGTAATTGTGGCTGTTTAAATGTTATTTATGGTGCCGAGGAATTTTATTTTTTTAATTGACTTTTGGACTTTAAAATGTTGTGGAGTTAGAACCAATCCTATGCAGCCGGAATCTAATCCTACAAATAGTATAATACTAACAACATAAGTGTTTCCTAATCTTCATATGCAACTCTGCAGAAGTACTGGATTCAAACAGAATGAATAGATATGCTAAAAAAAAAATAAAAAATGAGTACAGCCTTTTAAATGCTGTGAATTAGAATTTGAACGTCAACATTATAAATTAAGCTTCGAACTATTCAGTACTATTCAGTAATAAATACTTTGATTTTGAGTCAAAATAAATTAATTTTCCTTTCAAACTGTCAGAGATGAAGTTAATTCTCTTAAACTCTGAATCTGAATTCATTTTCTGCCATTACTTTCTCAAACAACATCACTCTTTCCAGGTTCTGCTTTTTCCTCTTTCCTGTCTTTCATTTCTTCACACTCCCTCTATGCACAGGCCACTGCATGTCATCTTTGCCCTCACGAGCCGCTCACACCTCATTCATCCTGTATATCTGGCAGGATGGGACACACTTTTGCCCCTCTCCCTTTCATCTCCGTGCCCACCTTGTCGGTGCACAGATGGCATCTTTTTGTGTGGCACGGTGGAGCAAAAAGCTCCGAGCTGAGTCCCTGGACACGTGTCAAATCTGCCCCCTCTGTGAGAGTCACTATTAGCGCCAGAGTAGCTAATCGCCTACCATCACAGACTGTCTCCGTCTGGGCTTGTGTGCGTGTTTATGTGTGCTTGTGTGGAGTGGGAGACTGGCTGACTGTGCCAGTAGTTACACATGGATAGCAACGGCACATGTACACATTTCAACATAAAGAGGAGGCAACGCATGATAACATATGTGATGATGACAACAAGGCTGCAGGTGTATTGATCTGACGAGATGGATCACGGATTACAACATATGACTGATGTTACAGCCATTTATAAGATATGTCGTCATACGTAACCCCTCTATCACCACTAGTGCAAAATACAATAGATTCTACCATAGATCATGGCCTGGTTGACCACTGATCATCATTGTGTGAGGCCATACCTGGTCATACTTGGATGCCTTCAGGTGGTGGTCGATCAGCTCAAGGTTCAGGCGATTCTTCTCCTGCAAGGCAGCATGGAGCTTTGCCTTCTGCAGAACAAACAAGGGAAAGAAAAGAGAGTCTTGTGTGTTGTGACATTATGATACATTATCTTCCTCATTGCAAAGACTTTTACGCCTGGACTGCATCGCCTAGGCAAGCCGCACGGCGTAACTCCATCTTAAAACTATTATATAAGCGACAGATGAAAGACTCAGGTTTGTGCCGATCCCTCCCTCTGTCTGTATTCATGTGTGCGGGGCTAAGCTTTTCTCTAAGATGCTGTCTGGGGGACAAAACCCACAGCTGCATACTGTCACCCTCCATTTGGTATGTGGTATTAGGAATGGAAGGGGAGAGCTGAAGAAGTGGTGGGGGGGGCCACAGGAAGAAAGAGACTGGGAGAAAGAGAGGGATGGAGGGTTAGAGGGAAGAAGCTGGATGGTGGGAAAGAGGAAGAGGAAGAGGAAGTGGGAAAAGGTTTGAGGGAGAAATATTCAGGAAGAAGACACAAACTGAGGAGATGAAAGGATGGAAGTCGACCGATGAATGCGTCAGTCGAATGCTAAATAAGCAAATGAGTGCATAATGTCAGTAAAACCTGGCGAGCTCAAGATGAGATTAAGTTGCATATCACGTAAAAAGGATTGAAAAGAGGTGTGCAGCTCCCGTCTGCACACTCTCCCGCTGCCCAGATTCACATTCAGAAGTTGTCGTGCCGCTGGTGCTGCAGGTACTCAAGCATTACATAATTACGCCAGACTCAAACTAGGGCAACGCTCTCCTCCTATCACAGCTCTGAGCATTCAAGGGTGATTTCACTGCGACTGGTCATATCCTGGCACATAATACCACTTCATGCTAGTGCACTACGCTCATACTGTTGATTGCCATTCTCTGCATCCTGACTATAATACGCGGATAAGTAATTTATAATAGATTTCGGGCCTGTTCTCTATTCGTTTTTGTCTTTGAAGAATAAGCAACAGGAGTCAATCGCAGCTTTTGTTTTCATGGCACGTCTAGCAGGATAAAAGGTTGGCTTCAAGAAGAGGAAAGTTTCATCTAAAAATAAAAATATTCCCCCAAAATGGATGAGATGAGGTGAGATAAGATAAGATAAGATAAGATAAGATAAGATAAGATAAGATAAGATACGATAAGATAAGATAAGATAATACTTTATTTAACCCCCACTGGGGAAATTCAATTGATACAGCAGTTCAAGAGTCATAAACATATAAAGGATTTAACATATTATGTATACAAATACTACAACTGGTTCATATACAATATAGTAATATAATATTATAACAATATAAATGTATAATAGTTATATTTTTGAACAATAATTACACAGTATAAGAATGACTAATGTGTACATAATGTTACATAAGTACATAAGTATGCATATAGTATTAGGATAATAGGTATATGTATAATAATAACAAGTATATAATAAAGTTTAGTATTTATAATGTGTATAAATATGAATATATAAAGATATATACCTTTTAAATAAGATATATACCCTTACAGTCTCCAAAAGAGGATTTAGTTCAATTACCTTTTTTAAAGCAAACTGGCTACAGCTGTTCATTTCTGAGTGACTGAAACCCAATCTGACTTTGAAAAGACGCAATCTAGCTCCTCAAAGCACAACCTGTCTGTCTTTGTCTTTGAGCATACACCACACAGACGTGCAATAAGCTCCCGTTCACCTGATTGCGATGATATACTCAACCAAAAGAGGACATCAAGCCTCCCGTGCCAGCTTCGGCACAAGAAAAGATTGCGCAGCTCCGAGGTTTATGATCAAATTTATCAGGACAAATCGAGGAACTCAATAAGCCCTAGCCGAGAGGAGAAGCGAGAAAAACAGACAAAGTGAGGGGCCAGCCAGGTTCATCCATCTCTTCGTGTGCAGGCAGAGAGACAGCCAGGCCTGTCGGAGGAAGACACAATCAAACCGAGACACAGATAGAGAACAGACAAGGACAGGAAGACACAGAGACTGGTGAGTGAGTTCACTTGCTGCTCTTATTGTGTAACGCTGTCGACACAGCGCATCGCTGCAGACTACAGAGCGCTCAGTGTGCTGAGCCACACCTAGCTACAGTAGCAGCCAGAAATGATCGTGCTCCTCTGCATTTGGCTGGTAATTACAGAGGCACCCACGGACATGGCCTTGTAGCTGACACCATAATAATGTGCAGTGGGGATTGGAAGATTGTAAAGATAACGGGAGAGATGAGTGTCCACATTTTAAGGGAGGGAGGGAAGATTTATAAACACAAACATGAAGACAGATGAGGCAAAAGAAAGTTTAGAGAGAGGTTGAGGCTGCCAGAGTGTATTAACAAAAGAGACAAAGAAACATCAAAAAAGAAAAACACAATGACCTTTAAAAGCCTGCTTTTTATGGGCCTCAGGAATAATGTCTGCCTCTCCTCTTCCTCCCACTTCCAGTGAATCACACATTCACAGCTCTGCTTAACACTCCGTAACATCTTGTAAACACAGTGCTATACTGCAAAGCCAAGGGACACACACACACACATTTTCCGTGCCAATTTAAACCTTCAATATGCACAAATAAACAGAGAAATCTGGTTCGAATATATAAAGGATATGATAATTAGGAAAAACAACTCAACGGGGGATTAACAGCACTCCGAGGACTTCTGTGCAGATCCGTGTTGGAGTGATAAGTGTGTCGATATGCGCGTGGTTGGGACATTTGAGATCCATATGTGCGTGCAGAGAGAGTGGATGGGCAACGGGGAAAGACCTCAACACTACTAATGACTAATTCACTCTGACAACTTCTTTCTTCCTTGCTCTTCTGTCTTTTCTTTTCATCTCCCAAACACACACACACACACACACACACACACACACACACACACACACACACAGACAAACTGATGCATGCACTTTCCCCTCCATCACCACCATGATTATCATTCTCTCCCCAAACCCACTAATTTAGCTGCTGGCCCTAAATCTGCGCTGCTCGCTGTGGCCAGCCAGTCAATAAGCTTCCAAAGTCCCAGAATCTACTGTGCATCCACACCAGGGACTCCTATGTCTCAACTTAAACTGAAGTTTCTGCATTAGGAGATTTGTATTTGTAATTTGTAGCAATCTACATGAATGGATCACTTTTTTATTGGCCGTATGTGAGCAGAATATATGACATGAAACATGAGACATTCGCCATCTCTCTGGGCTGCCTATACAACCCTGTGGACGATTTGTTTAAGTTGTTTCTTCCGTTAACAAGTTAGCACCGGGCCTTACCAGATCAACTCATGTATCAGGTTGTCTTTGAGAGCAAAGCCAGGCAAGTTAAACAAAGCTCACAATGAGCAGCTGAAGCCTGAATAAATGTTGATTGTCGTCTACTAAGATCGGTTGACAAAGCTTAACAAAGCAGTTCTCCAGACAAAACAAAGAAGAGCGGCAGCATCAGCACCTGCTCACCAATTTGACAAGGCTGTGTGCAAAGAGTGTTTTGAGAAATCTATTAATTAGCTTTCTATCCTTTGAAGATCTGTGAAATAAAGCTTTTACAGCCGAATCAGAATGTTTTGGGTGGAGCATGATTGTAGTTACGGCAGTCAACATTTGTGACGAACTAAAACATTATTGTGATCAGGCCATGTTGAGGGGAAGGGACAGAGCTGTACCATAAATAACACAATTACGACATATTACATTCAGGCAATGCTTCTGGTTATTGTAATATGCGTCACTGCATCAGGAAGTCTGCAAAAACAACTGCAGCGTCATGTTTTCTTTCACATGAACTCTGTTTGCACTGGTCCAAACCAGAGCAGGAAGTTATTTAAAAGGTCAACATACAATATTAGATGTTTGTAGGTACTTTCCTTTGGGTTCTGATAACCTGATGATGAGAAGCTGAGCAGAAAGTAATTGAAAATGATTCAATTTGATGTACTTACTTGGATCTCCTGACATGTATTAATACTGATCCAAATTGGGTTAAATATGAATGGAAAGATCCTTAGAATAATTCCCTCTCTTCATTACAGAGCACACCACAGCTCTGTGTAATCGAATGTAAATTTAATTCTGTCCACATCGCTGTTTTTAGCTGTGAAGGCTTTAAATCTTGAGCATGCTGTATTTTTTCTACGGAGACGCAGGCTTCAGTTTGTATTTAAGGATGTGTTAAAGCTTTCGAATTGTGGATGTGCTACTTAAGAATAAAACAGCCGTTAATGGGAATTAATTGCAACATTTAAATCTGGCTCCTTGCACGCCAACAGTAAATTACACAGACAGGATCTTGGATTTGCTTCATTTAGAAACACAGGTTTTGGATCGTGCTGCATTATAGTATTCAAATAGGAGTAAACCTGTCGCTGTAATGCAGAAGTTATAATGGAAAAGAGATGGAGGATGATGGAGGATGGTTGCAGCGATTTCTACAATGGTTACCGCTGACTCTAAATGGGATTCTTGTGGGTAGAGGATTGCTACTGTTCCCCCTCAACTCCCGGGGGGGATCGTCATTAATCAGACGTTACGGTGGAAACACTTTGTTCCACTTGGAACGCAGAGGAAAAGACACTGACAACATCTGCTGTCTTCAGTGGGAGCACCAGTGAAGTCACAGACAATCAGAGATGTACCCCGTGTCCGTTAAATTTAGTAGGTGGAGATATCACCTTCATGGAGAATAAATAGAAACGAGGTTTACAGCAGCAACTCCATGTGAAAGTTAAACTGGGGGTCATGACTGAAGTTCGGAGAAGAGATCATGTGAGACAAATTTACTTTGTCACCTCATTCTCAACCCAGGGATAGAAGCATAATCCCCTCTGTGTTTTCCCTTGTGAGTTATATTAAGTACAGCACAGACTGGTTGTTTGAACTGATCCTCGAACAAAAGACTTCACGCTACCATAACAAATTTATTCCATTTTATTGATGCTTTGTGATATTATAAACAGATATCTCTCTCCGCTGCTATCCTCTAAACTTCTGTGAACTTCTGCAGTTAATGTGTGCGCAAAGACTGCTCTGCGCTCATGTGGTTGGAGAATGGGGCTAATGGAGTCAGAGCCATGACTGCTGTCCCACGTCTAATAGCTGCTGCAACATCAGCTGCCTGTTCAGCACCAGAGCAGGACCATGGACAGCGCCCCAAACTTGAGCCTGTAATACTAATGTAGATCAGAACAAATGCTGTCAAACAGCACTGGCGGTTTTGCACGTTGTGTGTTGTGTTGCATTTACATTCATATATACAGCTGAAGTATTTTTACACACACAAAGCAAAATTATTTTGTTTTTTTACTTACTATTGTAAAAATAAAAGCCTATCTGACATTTTGTTTGTAATTTGGTTGAACTGGCCCTTTAAAAGCTCCCTTCAAAGTACATTATCCTTTAAAGTACAGACAACTACTTCCTTAAGAGCGCCATAAGATATTCTTCTACTGTATAGGAAGCTATTGTTCTCACCACAATTCAGTATACCATGAAAATTAAAGGTTTCCTGTGGAGTTTTTCCACCACTAGCAACGTGTTTAAGACTGGATCCCTGTGTTGTTTGTATCACACACAAATGCACATGCACATGCACATGCACAATTGGCCGACACAATACACAGCCGTGCCACCAGTTTCACACTTTTCCACCGCTCGACAGTTGGCGGTGGTGTCGTGTGAAGAAGCATAGCAGCGGGCCAGCAAAGGCAGCTAAGAAGAAGACTTCAAGCTGGCAAACATGGATGTAAACAATTGAAAACATCCACAGAAACAGCTCTGCAAATGTGTTATGAGGAAGGGAATGAAATCACCATGTTTGTTAGACTTTGCGGAGAATTATCATGCGGTCAGTTTGAGCAGTTTATGCAACCATTTGCAAACAAACTGTTCCTGAGCCCATGTAGTAATATCCGCTACACAATCATGTGTTTTAAAAAGCTGTGAAGCTTGCGCTATCCTTCTTACTTGAACGACTGAGCCTTTCCAAGATGCCTATTTCATACAAAATCATGATCCTATCACCTGTTACCAATTAACCTGTTTACCTGTGGAATGTTCAAAACAGTTTCATTGCATCCCACCGTCTTTGGAATTATATTTTCACAGCGATGGATCACCGACCACTAGCATTTATCTAGAGTCATACCATTCTGAACTAAAACAAAAAAACATTGACTGACTGAAGTATAAAAAACTGTTAATGGACTAAAACGTACGGAAACACTCAAAACCACCACCTAACAACGATATAATGTATCCGAAAGAGGACACACTTTGAAGGTTAATGTACCTTTAAGGCGGTCATACATTGGCACTGTACATCCCCACTTAAGGAATTGGTTATGAAAATGAGGGACATCTTGGAGATTTATGAAGTAACATTGGCAAGGTCTTTACTGCAGCGTACAAGTAACACAGAGTTTGTCCTCTGAAGGGCTCAGTAGGTGTTTGCCTTTTCACGAGAACGCGCAAAACATCAATCCCACTTAATCTTCAACCAAACATCAGCTTCCTTGGCAGACTGTCGCAGGTCTCAAGAGCATTTTAAGATCAGGTGGTTATAACACTGTTAATCTGTTACCTGTTGTTTACAGCATGTTGTGTGACATCCGAGCGACTACTACTTAACAGCTGAATTGACAAACCTTTCCTTTGACCTTTAAGACAACCCTTTGCTCATGTTGCCATTTTTGGACTGCAACCTTTAACTCATCTTATCTAGGCGCCCATAATGAAGTGCAGCTCAGTTCTGTTGATTGTTTGTCACCATAATGTCATCAATACACAATTTATCAACATGCTGTCAAAATACTCCCCTTTGTGTCAGTGTCATTATCTGCTGACATTCCCGTAACCTATGCCACAAATGTGTCTCCACAGGTGCCTCATTCATAAAATATAAATGTGTGGCTCTTCCAGTTGTGGTGGCAGCATGTGTGCACATGTGTTTATGTAAATGTGCGAGCAGACACACAAATGTCACAAGACCTATGAGGCCATTTCAAATAAGTGTCAACTGTGGACGCAGATGGCAGTGGGTAATGGCGATATAGTGAAGCTTGAGCTGGAGTGTGTGTGTCTGTGTGTGCGCATGCAAGCATGAATGAGTTGCGTAACTAGCATCTCCAGGCATACATTAGCTTTAGGCTCTGCATCCGCACTGTTCCAGACCTCTCATCTGAATCCTAAGGATTCAAAATCCCTAAAAATGATTCATGTGGCACGAATTACCTCGCAGAATGAACAGACACGCACACGCTCCATCAAGTTAAAGCCGCGAGTTCGCACAATGTGTAATACGCAAATAATTTGAGGGAACCCCCTTGTTAGTGGATATGTAAATAAAAGGTTTGAAAAAATGTCTGAATGCGAGACATGTGACTCACTCCTGCAGATTTAATAATGTGGATCAAGTGGAGCTTGAATGGAAAGCCAGCCTACGCAGTCACAGACGTTTAATATTAACAATGTCTCAAGTCCAAAAGACTCCACATCAGGTCAATGTAGCAGCAAGAATGTTATGCACGTGCATAATCTTCTTACAAGGAAGGAATCACTGTATAGAAGAGTCTATTGTGCTCAAGCAAATACTCATCAAGTGTTCATAAACTCAAATCTGTGCACAAATAAAGAGCCTTCTGGGATGTGTAGTGTCGAATTTTGCTCACTTCTTCTCTTGAGCGAAAATCAAACAGCTACAGCTTTGTTTCCACATCCTGTCATGTGTGTTGAGTGAGTGTGTGTGTGTGTGTGTGTGTGTGTGTGTGTGTGTGTGTGTGTGTGTGTGTGTGTGTGTGTGTGTGTGTGCTTGTGAATTCCACGACCTGCCTCTCACAGAGCAGGAGACAATCCAGAGTTTTATGGAGGAGAGAAGACAGAGGAGAGGCAGGGAGAGGCCGGCGCTACCGTCAGGAGAGATTAACTTCTCCTCCATGTAATGCACATCCTCATTCACCTCACTCTTCGACCTCCTCTGTCGCTTCCCCTGTTACTCATGTGAGCTCTGCTTCGTCCCTGTAATGTACGTGCTTGTGTACGCGTTGGACGTACAGTTAATACAGTGTTTGCTTTAGAACACCACAAAGTTATAGGCACACATCAGAGGCGAGATACCAAATAGATTTTTTCTCGAGCAGGTGCGCCATGGCTGTGTATTGTGTAAACCAAACGTGCAACATGAGATCATTTCCTCTCCCATTCATTTAGACACTTTTCACTCATCTGACAAACAGCGTAATTGCCACTAATGCATGAGCACGTGGGAGGCCTGTATTAAAAACTGTATACGCAATTTGCAAGACACAAGCGCTGCCGTCTACATTTGCGATCAGCATGTAAGCAGTGCTCGCAGAAGCCTTTTGAGAAATGTATTTTAGTTTGATGCTTTGATTAGATAACAATAGTGGAGAGATGACAGAAAATGGAGGAGAGAGATGCAGCCATGAGACTTCTGATGATGTTACATTGGTCCTGGAAACTTTTGTTGGGCATTACTCAATAACACAGCAATTACACAACAATTGTAGAAGTTCATTGAATGCCGCACTGTGCGAGTAAGTCTTGATCGTAATCTGTGTCAGACTGTGTTATGTCAGCTGTCAGTGAATGTCTGGTGAAAGTTGTAAATAGAGAACAACCCACATCTTTTCTCTGTGCCACTCTCAAGTTTTGGAAATGTAGCAGAAAGATCAACAAGCTTTGGTCATAGCGTACTTTTATGCATCCAAAAACTCAAAAAAACTGAAGGGAAGGGGAGTGTTTAGCCGGTCTCAGCCAGGTGGAAGGGGGCATCAGATTTTCGCGAGACAATTATCGGGACTAATTCATGGAAACAGTATGTATTGAAAATGTGTTTTCAGTAACATTCATCTTTACTGTGTTTATCGTGTGTACAAAAAAAAAAAAACACTTGATGTAAAGTGAAACGCAGCTATATAAACTGATAAAAGATCCATGACGCCTAACATCTGCCATCAACACAGTGTCACAATATTACCATATAATTTATATTATAACATGATATCAAAATGTCACTTTTTAAATATCACAGTCAGCAGTAGCAGGGCACTGGTTCACCAGTGTATTCTGTGTCATTTCATGCCACATCCTGGTTGGTTGTGTGTAGATGCGGGGCGTAACCGCTTTCAATTTGTTGGATTTTGGGTCTTCCATTTTGATGCAGCTCGTCCTTGCTCACCAAAAGCGGCAAATCATCAAAACATACCATTCAAGACCACCATTTTTGATCGACATCCAAAGAATTCATAATTTTCCTTTCATAACTGTCAAGTATCATCTGGATGAGCCTTAAATCACACAGTGTAAAGGGGCCTTTAACGTTGGTGGCGGTAGCAGTCAGCGTTTCCTCGTGGTTAACAAAAGCGTAGACGTTTGATGCCAGATATAAACTGCACCGTATCCCAGTCGGATCTAAATCTAAACTGAAAGCGGTCTGACCGGGGTCAGGGGGAAAGATGGAGCACATGTGCACGCATCAACTTTGACTGTGAACTATGCGCGCTATGTCGAGGTGCTCCAGCTGCACTGTATATGGAGGACGCTCTGGGGGAAACATTAGCCTCTCTTGAGAGTTCATATGCCCCACGGGGGAATATTAGGGCATGGGAGTGTGCATTTTGAAGTGTTTGTGTGTGTGTGTGTGTGTGTGTGTGTGTGTGTGTGTGTGTGTGTGTGTGTGTGTGTATGTACATACTGTGGGAGCAGGCAGAGGGAGTCAAACAGGGCTCCCATGACGTGGGCAGCAAAGCTTGCAGTCACATTGATGACATAACACATTTGATGTGAACAGGACCTATTGTTCCCTGCGGCCACACACACAATATCAGAAGGCTGGAAAATAAGTTCTGAGGAAGATCAGTGTAATGCTAATGAGGAGCCCAAGAGCTGGTTAGGGATTACATGTGCTTCGATGGGCCTTCATGCTCACATAATGCTTGGATGGACCTTCAAGCTCAGAATACGCAAGTGCAAACACACAGACACACACAAGCGTGCACATAAATGCTATAAAAACACACAAAGACTGACACACTCTTCCTCACACACACGTTTCTATGAGTGCATACACAGACACACACACACAATGCCCATAAATACATGCTCACATGACCCCAATCTGCAGCAAAACATACTGCACAAGTGCTAAATAATTTACATCTGACCCCATTGCACAGTTGCTAAATTGTACAGTACGCTAGGAATACACTGACGGAGCCTTAGCAGAGGTTTCCTCACCGCTGGTTTCAATGGGGGGGGTTTACGATTTAGAGCTATATGTAAAAAATCAATCTGAAACACCACCTCCTGTGTATCCTGTTTCAAAAGGGGCATATCAGGACAAAGTAAGGTAATTCTGCACTGCTAATCAGTGCAAAAACATGCAGGATTTTTCTACTCATCAGCAGATGCTTCAAAATGCTGCTGACCGTCTTCTAACAAAGACAAAGAGAACATTATGCTAGTGTTGGCATCTTTCCATTAGCTGCCGGTAGAGTTTAGAATTCATTATAATATTTTTGGTTTTATCTATCAGGCACTGAAGTCCCTGAGTACATTTCTTAATTGACTTAAAGCCTCTCAGGTCGGCTAACAAGTGTCTACTGGGTGTTCCCAGAGCTCTGCATAAAATGAAGATCAAGCATTTAGTTTCTGCTGTCAGTATTACAGTAGATGAGGAAAATGAGTCACTCATATTCCCTTGATTTTCTTAACAGATGTATTGCTCATTTATTATTTCTGTATTATCAATTCGGTTCCTCTTGCATTCGTCACAATCCTGCCTGTTTGATATTTTTCAATAAACGCTTTTATTGTGAAGCATGTTACTTTTGTAATCACTGCATATTTTTCGCTATACATTAGCAGTGTGAAAACTACCAAATGGTGCCCCATGTGAGCAGAGCTACAACGCAGCTGCAGTGCAACATGGGGAAAAAAAAAAGAACTGGGACTGCTACCATGACTACATAAATAGCCTTTGACCAAAACATGCAAAGCACCAGTTTAAATCTCTCGTTGACTTCCTTCTTGTCAAGCTCACAGATCTCTGGAGAGTGTACCGACTGATAATGAGACACTGGAATTTAAATACACTTACTTACTTAGATCTGTTTCACATCAAAAAAAAGCTTCTCCCAGCTGTATTTGCGCTTAAATTTCTGTCAGGATTCAATGATACAAATATGGAGCTTTCTATAGTGTCTCCTGTAAAACTGCGCGGCAGACGCATGTGACCGAGCTTTAGGTCTCAAGTGAGCAGGACTCAGTGGCACGGAGCAATAGGTGACAGTTACAGGAGCACGGGTCCTGTCATGTCATCTGTATCCGAACAGGCTGGTCTGTCTGACATTGTGCACTCCTCTCTCCCTCCATCTAGGTGCCCTTGGTGTTCAGTCCACCAAAGGCTTCTGTCCTATGTTTAATCATTCAAGCCCTTTCCAGACACAGAACACTGGGGAGTGAAAGAAAGAGAAGATAATGGAAGGGTTGAGTGAAGGAAAATGTAGAGGAAGACAGACGCACAAGACAGGTGCAATTTAGGCAAGAGAATGTAATCAGGAAGTTATTTAGAGGAAGAGACTGAGACAAGAGTGTGAACGCCATCGAAAGAGGAGCCCAAGGAGAAAAAGGGGAAAGAAAGGGAGAAGACAGCCTAAAAAAAAGAAAATTACAGATGACGGTGGGAGACAATTAGTGAGGAGGAATTAACAGGCCTTTTACCAGCGTGATCCTGTGCTAAAGGGCGCACCTAGCCTGGCAGTGCCATGTTGAAATTATGTTTTAGCAAGGGCACTTTGGTCTGCTACACTATCCTACACGTATCACGGCGAAACTGCAAAACAACGTCGTATAAATTGGGTGAGGAGGCTTTTAGTGATGTCAGCCAGAGGACTCTGTACACTTGTCCTTAATTGATACTCTGTTAAGGGATGTAGACGGCGGATGAGGAAGAATCACGTGGTGAAGCATGAAAAATATCTAAAGTCACATCGCTTTTATATACATTGAATAAACATCACCCACCCCATCAGCACCCATTTATTTCAAGAGATGGGGCACCACCTGCATGACAAAACAAATCAAGTGCTACTCATATTATTTTTTATCAAACTGTATTTGTATTTCCACTTCAATCAGACATCCATTTACTTCCAACGTTCCCTCTCTTCCTCCTCTCACTTGGCTCCTTTGCCCCACCCTCCTCTTTTCCTTTTTTTTTTTTTGCTTTTTTCTCCCTCTGCAGTGCTCTGTGTCTTTCCTTTAATATAACTTCTGTGTATCTTGAAAAGCTGCCAGGAAAAGTGCAGAGGAAATGTTCCTTTATTGTTTCCCTCTCTGCCTCCCCCGCTGGCTAAATGACATCAACACTTATGGTGTGTATGCTAGCAATCAATACGGCACTCACTCATATTCTGCCGTGTGTGTTCCCATTCGGAGCTACACGGGTTGCGTGTACACAGACACACACACACACACAAACGCGCACGCACACACCAAACGGAGGTGGGGGGTGAGGGGAGGGGATGGTGGGGTTGCTATAGAAACTGTTCTCTTTCAGGTATGGAGTGTCAGGATGATAAAAAGTAGCAATGAAGTATCACATCTAACATATCTGATGCCCTTTGAATTGTATGAATGTAAGCCTGTGTACAAGCACTGCAAACAAAAGCCACCTTATTTAGGCGCTATTTAAAGCAGCAGGATGAATGAGCAGTTAGTATATCAAAGAAGCGCAGTGAGCGGGAGCAAACTAAGATATAAAACAGTGCGCAGAACAGAAAAACATGATCCCCACATGTACAATACACAGCAGAGAATCGCCTGTATAAGATGTGGGTGTGTATTAGCGTTAACACTACAGTGAACATATGGGGAGTGTGTATAAAGGCATGTAATCTGTGTCTGTGAGCATGTAATGTACAGAAGGGTATGCTCATGTCTGTCTTAGTTGATCATAAGAAAATTAATCTGCAACTATTTTGATTATGGATTAATCGTTTCAGTTCAGCATAAATGTCAGACATTTCCTGGTTCCTGCTTCTCAAACGTAAGGATTTGCTGTTTTTCTCTGTCATTCATCACAGTAAATTAAGAGTCTTTGGGTTTTTGACTGTCGGCTGGACAGAAGGAGTCACTTTGGGTTTTGGAAAATTGTGATGATCCTTGTTATCCAATTTTCTGGACATTTTTTTGACAAAATGATTAACTGATTAGGCATAAAACAATCTGCAGAATAGTCAATATTGGAAATAATCCCTACTTCACATATTAGCACACGTATGTGTCTATTGAAACGTGCTGCCACACCCCTGCCAGGCTGTTACCGTTCAGGGATTATCACAGTGCCTGTATGTCCCGAGGAACATTTTGATTAGTCAAGAAGGCTGCCTTTTGGCTGCCAGACTCACTGATAATCTCTGGAGAGGAGCGGGGAAATCAGCCATGAGACTGAAAACACAAGTTTCATTTCCCCTATCTTTTTCCTCCCTCTCTCCTCCTTCTCGCCCTCTGGCATCCAACTGAACGTCAGCTGGCACAGACAACCAGTCTGCCGCATGGAAATGAAGAAGTGGAAGAAGAAATGGGAGAGTGGCGCAAGAGGGGCAGGATTGGGGAGGTATATAAGATTTTTCCCAGTAATTCTGCTCCATGGTTTTTATAGCTTTGTGTAATAGAGGGGGAGATAACAGAGGCTAGACGGAGAGTGAGTGAGACAGAGAAAGTTACACAAAATGCTGCAAAAAGAGACTTCAACAGAGCTGTCTAAGCACCACCTCTTTCTCTCTCCTCTGCCATATTTCTCCTTTGGTCTGTCACCCACCCACACAGCCATATATTCAAACATATGTGTGGTGCAGGCATACGAACCATGTATACCTAACCTACACAAACGCTTGTTTTCAGCATGTATAGCAACACATCCACATCCAACAGAGAAATGAAAGCAGTTGCTGAGCTGCTGGCAGTAAAGGGTTAGCTTTGCTTTCTATCTTGGCCTGATAAAACCAACCATTCCACTAATCAAGGAGACTCATCAGGATATCTCTTTCACACAAGCGCCACGCACATAATATATCCATGACAGGACCAAGTTTTCTCTGATGAAAGGATTACAGCGGGACATGATGAGAAATGTTCTTCTGTCAGTCAAGTTTTCCTTTTTGCTGCAAAAGTTTTTTAGACTGTGACAAAAACTAGAGATGTATGATACGTATGGGACCGTTAAATTATCGGCCCCATATTGGGAAGTTATGGCCTATTTATTGGCACCTTAAAGGATGGTATACAACCCACAAATCAACACAGAGGCAAAGTAGATTGAAGAAGAAGAAGAAGAAGAAGAAGAAGAAGAAGAAGCAGATGTAATATTCAGTCATCCATCTTTGCTCACTACACCTTAGCCTTTCTTACGGTCGGGTTAGAGAGTTATTTTTAAAATACTAAAAATGTGAAATTATCCGTTATTAAGATTAAGATTAAGATCAACATTGGCTTTATTTATCCCACAACGGGGAAATTCACTTGTTACAGCTTGAGATGCAACAGTACAGGAAAAAGAATCAGAAAAATGTGCATAAAGTTAAATAGAAAATAAATAGAAAGAAAAACAAGATATTTACAAAAAACACTTCATCAGTATTGGCCATGAGAGGCAGCTAATCATTATCATTTGTATCGGCCGAAAAAAATCCACTCAGTGCAGTTAGTTCTGTAATCTTACACAGAAGTTTCACTCAATATACCCAATCCAAAAATAAATCCTCATTGACAGGGATCAACGTTAATGTCCCTTTTCACTTGCCTGGTCGGGCAGGTGGGTCAGAAATGTACTTGTCCAAAGACAATTTTCTACTTGTTTATTAGCTGTCAAATAAAACCAAAGACTAAAGTTAGGTCGTCATGTAATCTTATGCACCTTGCTCTCAAACTTGCGAGTTTCGTCCACATCCTCTAACCCAATTCATCTCACCCAACTAAACTCCTGCAAAACTGAAATGTTTACTTGCGCTTCAGCTCATAAATGTCCTTACCAGCCGCTATTTTCTGCGCATGTGCAACTCTCAACAGAGATAAGAAGGATGTACTCGATTATTAACTACTTCCATCATCAGGGGCAGAAAAAAACAAGGCGCCTAACTCTTTTTTAGCACTAGCCCAGTAAGGCAAGTAAATTCCTAATTTTACCAACCCGATGCGTTTTGCTTACTAGTACCAGTACTCGGAGATGTTTAAACGCTTTAATGCTTTGCAGCTCTAAACACCTGACTGACAAGTGTTCCCATGAAAACCCTCCGCACCGGAAGTGATATGTATTACATTTTTGGATTCAGCAACAAAAGACACAGCAGCTGGTATGAGCAGCATTTAGCAACAAGGAAGGGGAAGAATCCACGCTCATTATTGAAAATGTGATGTATCGATGAGGGTAGACCAAAGATTCAAAATACACACAGCACTTTTCCTTAGTCTACCTTGGGGGTTGCCAAACTATTAGAAATACCTCTTAGTATAATGTAGTACAATTCAACAGCACCACAAACTACAGTCATTAAGTCTACAGTCCTAATGGATTAAAGTTGAATCAGTTTCAACAGAATTGAAGGGCGGTCATATTAGAATGCATTAGTTTCAGCTGATATAGGTGTACCTAAGGAACTGGGAGTGTATAGAGCTTTCTATCTTGCCATGTTTACACACACACACATTAAGCAATAGACTTTACCTCCTGAGGATAAATAACCTGGTGGAGAGCAAATGTCAATCATCCAGGAGTGGGTTAATATTCATCGCCAACACCTGGCAACCCCTCCGCAGGCAGGAACCAGGAAAAGCTCAGGTTACCGAAGCCGATAACGTCAAAGCACACACACACACGCTCACAGAAAATCAATTTGTTTGACAAAGCACCACACGTTTGTCTCTCTCCCAGTGTGTCTAAGTGATCATGTGAACATGTGTCTACATATGTGTTCGGCAAATAACGCTCCCATGTGCACGCGGACTACACAGAGAGATGATATTCATGATGTGACAGCCGTCTAAAAAAAGGCAGCGCTGTCTTACACTCTCTGAAAAATCCACACACGCACTCGCGTGCACATACTAACCTTTCCGAGCCACAAACACACCATTACCCATCCACCGTAACCCCACCCCCCACCCCTCGACACACACCGCACACACCCACACATCTCCAAACAGGTGGCTCTGCTACAGTCAAGAAACACAGAAGAGCTGGATGCTGCCTTTTCCTCATTAAGTCCCAGAAGACACAAAATGTACAGATCCTCCTCTGCTTTCTCACCCCTCTGTGGACGTCTGTCTCCTCCTGCAGCAGCTGCACAGACAGGTTTTCCCCAGCTGTTGGCTATGCTAACCGTGTGCACTATATATAGGATCTCAACAGAGCTAAATCAAACACAAACACACTCGGGCCAGTGATGCAGAGACAGAGATATACAGCAGCGGTAAAGAGGAAGCAGAGTGGTGATAAAGGATTAGTATTTACCGTGTGTGTTGGCTAGCACAGGAGCATCTTTACAGAGGTGCCGCTTACTCCTTCCTCCTTCCTTGCTCTGATCTCCTCCCTTCTTCCCTGCTCTCTCTGGGTGGGGAATAGTCAAACGGCTGCAGCAGCAGCAGCAGCAGCAGCATCAGTAGCAGCTCCGGGGCCTGCGTGTCTCTCTCTCTCTCTCTCTCTCTTCCTCTCTTTCCTCCGCCCCCTCTCCACACACTCTCTCTTTCCTATTCTCCCTTTCCTCTCACTCTCTCCCCACCCCCGAAGACCCTCCTCCTTAACACCCTTCCTCCATCATTTTCTCCTTTTCTCTTCCGCGCTCTCTTTCTCTCTCTCTCTCTCTCTCTTTCTCTTCCTCTGCTCAATTTCCCCCCTTTCTCTCTCTCTCTCTCGCGTTGTGTACGCGTGTGCAGCGAGCTGCGGAAATCCACTCTGTTGAATTAATCAGCCAGCTCCACTGCTACAACCATCAGCCACATCAGAAGCTACTGTTTAGGAGAAGAGGTATCATTGGCAATAGGGAGCAGACATCTTGGAGTCTGGGATACAAATAAGGATTGTTTGTTGGAAAGCTGCCCTGCACAACCAACGTCTGGATTTTGCTGCCTGTCTGCCAAATTGACTGAAATGACAGCAGCCTGCATGATGCTGGCTTATGCTGGCTGCTGCTGGCGGATGGACCCTCCCTCCTCTCCTCTGCTCCCAAATCCATGTCTTAAATCATGACACTAATTGAAGAGGGCCTCGATTGATGACACTTCCGGCACCCTAAAATAAACATGTTAGCGCTTCAGATGTTAAGTTTATAGAAATAAGATTAAATCGAATGTATAATGTTGTATGTTACTGTTTACTCTTATAGTGTATTTTTTTATATATCAAGTGGCCCTTGGTGTTGACATCTAGAAACAAGATATATGTCTGTTGGAGTCTGTAGTTGTTTGCTTGCACATTTAACACACTTTATAATGTACAGTTGGTGAGCTGGGGAGTGACATGTAAATGAGGTCTATTCTATCCCATGTGGGCACATTTAAGCTGCTGTATATTTGTGGCATTGCAGTAGTCACAGTGTAAAATCTGATGAGTTAACGTTTTTTTTTATTCTGTTGGTTATATGACACAAATTAATACTGCTGTTTTACCCCTGCTGAGTATCAGCAGGGGTAAAACATGGAGAGAAGTAGATATTGTAGGATGTAGTTATTGAGAAATAAACACTACATTACAATTTAGATATTAAAAGTGAAGCCAATGCAGAAGTGCCTTAAGTGCAACTCCACTGGTTTCCTCCTTACTGTTTTATTCTTATGCAGAAGTGACCCTGCTTCTCACTTGATTCATTATCTTGTAAACCATTGTCCCATTAGAGTAAAATAGACGATAAAGCAAGATATGTTTTGGGGCGTGTCATTGGGTTTTCAGTCAGATTCAAGCAGGATATCCTTCCCACCCCCTCTTTCAAATATGTTCATTTCTGGCTCCAAAAATCAAGATGGTGACAGCTGAATGCCAAACTCAAGGCTTCAAAACAGTTGTCCACAAACCACCGTGGTTTGACGTGGTTTGTTATATAGCAAAATAATAACGGTAGGCTTAGTGTTATGGTGAAAAACAGATAAACGGGGCAGAAGCGGAATTGGAATTTTGACCCGGTGATGTCGCCAGATGAAAAGTTAATGAATCACCATGTAATTATAAACAATCCTGAGGAACTCAAGAATGTCTGCACCTAATTTAGTGGCAATCCACCTTCTAGTTGTTGAGACATTTCAGTCTGAATCGAAGCAGTGCACCAGCTGACCAACAGTGCATTCATAGAGCCATGTCATGCTAGCATTGCTAATAAAAATCTATTGTTTGTGCTGTGAATCCAAAATATCGCAGCTGTCTATAAAGTGCACCAAAAACATTTCCGTTACCTTTTAATGCCACAGGGGGTTGCGTGTTTCATAACAGCATATATTTCTATGATTCTTCTCCGCACTAATAGAAGCCCTGCTGAGATATTTCGACTTTATTGAAGGGCTTTTATGTAAAGTTTACTGAAAAGCCCACAACCCAAACACTTTTCTACACGTATGAAATGCATGGCTTAATTTTATCCCCATGCGACCAATTATTCCATTTGCAGACTCTTCCAAGTCTAATCCTCACAGTTTCACAGCTTTTAGCCTTTAACTACAACACAGAACACACTTGCTATCACACTGCCTACACTGCCTTGTCACAATGAGTAATTATATCATATTGACATCAGCTTATGTGTGGGGGCTCATGCGTGTCCATGCATGTGTATGTGTGAGAGTGAGAACGGGTATACCACAGTTAGCCCCTAAAATGATTTAATCCGGTTAAGGGGATTTTCAATTAATCCAGGAGGGCCCTACATTTTGACAGTGCCATATTTTTAGCACATTTTCCTTCTGATGCAACAGAATTTATTTCCCCGTCCACTTTTAAAGCTAATATGATTCAGTACTCCCACAAGATGGACCGCAAATTTGTTTCGGACACTGTCAGTGTATGCTCTGAAATCAAGCCAATGCTGGACATTTATGTAACTGTCTCTGTATGAACCCAATTCTGCCAGTACGCACAGATTTTTTTTTTTTTCTTTCTATAGCCAGCTCCAACTCAAAGAAGGATTACAGCAGTAGTTGCCCAGGAAACAGCACTGTGAGGTACATTTTTAATTGTGGTTATGTCAACTATGAGCAATTATAAATGAGTGTATACTGACTTAATAAAATCTAATGAGTATTTCCTGAGACCATTGCCATGCATTACTAACCCATAGCCTCTGTATTTTAAGACCTGAGAATGAGACTCACATTCAACTAGCTTTCTCTAGAATTGCTCCACCTTTAATACAATTCAAATTGTGCTTGTGTTTACACAGAGAGCAAAGCGAGTTTTCTTTGGCCTTAAGGTAGTGAGCAACAGCAAGTACAGTAAGTGTGCATCTGTGTTTGTTTTCAGATCAGCCTCTGACTAAATTCAGCACTAACCAGAGCTTCTACTTATTTCCCCTCTGGCTCTTCTTTTCCCCCTCTCCTCTCTGTACTTTCATGAAGTAACTTAAAGGTGCAATATGTAAAAATTCTAGTTGGAAAAAAACATTTAGAAATTATCTAAAATCATCATAAATTATGAGTTTTGTCCTCATGATGTCGGTGTATTGCGTTGCAAAAGTTAGCATTCTAAACAGCTAACCCCAGCCCGTCCCGGTCCATAGATCCTGTGCTAGCAGTGTAAAACATTTATTTTGAGTATGGATTCAACAGGCGGACAGTTCTTACAAACTGCCCCTTTAGAGTACATTTTCCCTCCAGTCAGCAGTCAACAAGGAGACTAATTACACTACATTACACCTGACAGTGGAGGTCAGCACCTCGGGGCTCACCGCTGCAGACAGGGCGAGAAACAATAGTGAAGATAAATGAACTTTTTAATCCCTAAATAAAAAAAAATACAAACTCCGAGCTATCCTCCTGCCGGTAAACAGCTCAGGACTTTGTATGTAAGCTCTGGTGTGAACACAAGAGAATTATTTATACCTGACCTTATGACCGCAAAGATTGAAATATCTACTTTTTAGGCAGAAGTGATTTATTTCTCCTTAAAGTACAGTTTATATCAGTTTATTTGAAAATAGCAGGTCTATGGCTTTCAGGATCAGTCAGGAAACTGCAGTAGATCAGACTGTAGCAGCTTGTGTTTGTGGCTGTGGGTTTTTCCGGAGTAATAATAATCATAGGGAAAACTAAAAAAAACACTGGTGTTATCATTTAAATATGATCCACTCACTACCAGGGAGAAAGTATAACTCATTTCAAAATTTCTGCCTGGGATTAACTCTCAGAAAATGACTGAAATGAGATTACGGCTGGCATGGCTCTCCCTGATATACATCAGATCTGCTTAAATTACTGCAGGCATGAAGCTGCACAGGCCAGACCAGTGGCCTCAGTCAACCCCTCTGCCTGGGTGTGGGCAATAAGGAGGTTAGGACAGGAAGTAGGAGGGGGGAAGAGAAGACTGATGGAGACGGAAGAGAGGATAAAAGTATAAGCAGAGTGGAGAGAGGGGGAAGACTTGGGATTTATGAGAGAACAGAGGAGATGTGAAAGAAGTAAAAGGCAAGAAAGAGGCTCGCAGATGGGAGACTCTTAACAGACAGTACGTGAAAGGCAAGAATCACGTGACCAATGAGGGTAGCCGAGCGGGCACTACTATCAGCAAGCTAATCTGCGAGCATGTTTTTACTTCTGGCTGTTTGCGCAAGACCACAAAGACTCTGGGCTTGATTGAGACCAGTGGGACTCACTTGTTGTCCCGCTTAAAAAAAACTTTTTCATTTTCCAACACCACTTAGATAAGTGATTAGAGATTGCTGGCTGCAGTAAAATCATGAGTCACAAAGCAACAATAAGGTTTGTGACTCACGACAAGCATGTCCTAGCCATGTTCATCATTTTTGAGTCTCCCCTGGAAACAGGTTTTGGGTATTTGCAGCCGTTTGGTTATCTGTTTTCACATGTCTGTCTGTGGTTGTGTTTTCTGCATAATTCTTTCTCAAAGCTGCGCACGTGTAGTCAAATCATATCTTAATTTGCTCGTGTTTTGCCCATTTAGATTTGTTTTCTGAAGTTAAGTGCGTTGAGCTCTCAGTTTGCTCCCATAATAAAATGAAGATTACATTTGTGGTCTGATAATTAATATGGCTTTGAGCTGTGCCCTCATTCTTCATTATCTTACATTTCCCTAGACATTATGAATAGATCTGGTGGAAGTCTGTAGCTGGGCGACTGATTAAATAAATAGTTTTGCCGGAAAAATTCTGTTTTAATAGATTTTATACATGGCTCGATGTCACAGTAGAGCATGCACCATACAAAAACCTCTAAAAACAATGTAACTATGATCTCATGATCATCATTGTGCAAAACCTGCTCGCCTGAACTTAACAAAGGTGAACGAAACTGCTTGATTAGAATGGTTTTACTAATTACTCAATCACTGTGTACCTTTGTCTAAAGTACAAGCAAATACGCTTACTTGGCTACCATAAACTAGCTTACTGACATCTTTGGCTCTCTCTGTCAGCCACCTGACCCTTGCCCTGATGGGGCGGAGCAGTCCCCTTGAGTTTTCACTCCTGGGAATAGATACAGGTTGGCTGAAGCCATTTGTTTCATAGCTCTGTTCACGTTTTGTAGCCAACAGTAAATGGTAAGAACAGTTTTCCATTTTGTTTGTGACCATTTCTGGTATAAAGGTGAAGCTTACGGTGCTTTGCTTTAGCTTTCAGTATTCTTACTTCAGTAACAAGACAAGGAATGGACTGGGAAAAGGAGCATAATGTGGTTATATAGAGACAACTTGACCATCTGAAAGCACACTGTCTGAGATAAACTCAATTAAGAAAAGAATAGCATCTTCAGCCTGAACACAGCCTGTCTCATAGCAGTTGTAAAAACCCAGTCAAAACAATGTGAATTTCCTGGCTGTCCTGTGGGTGGTGGTCGTATTATTCCAGCTGATTTGTGTTACATTACACCGGACTAGTATTAACTCTGGTTTGTCTGTGCATCTTTGATTAGAGGGAGTTAAAATGGAGATTGCTGTGTCAGCTAAGATAGCGCAGCTATTAGACATTATTGATTAGACGTTGTTCCTCTTTACACCGGGACAGCCCATATCATCATGAGGACTATCATCTGAGTGGGCCAGCTGCTAGCAGTACACAATCGTTACCATAGGGATGGTGTCCAGTAGGGAGACAGCTGTGGCCTTTTAGCAGCAGCCACACAGCATACAGAAGGTCATTCCTCACCTAAGGTACCTTTCTCCGACTGTCCGTCACAGATTGTTTCCAGGCAACCGGTCTAAAGCTTTGTGTTCCTCCTCTTTTTTCTAGGAAGCAGTTCACCTTCTCAGTATTTTCTCTTGCCATTTAGGAAGTAAAAAGACAAACGAATCGAAAGAAAAGGCACAGACACAATAATCTAGCTGAGGTGCTCCATGAAATTCATTCTCAAGGATACAACAGGGATTACATGTAACATTGCAAGGTAGCAGATTTTCACGTGTTTAGTAAGCAGCCTGATCTAGTACCCTCATCTCACAATACAGCAGCAGAATAGGTTCCCTGATCTGGGTGTGGTCACTCTTTCCTCAGAAAAGCACATGAAAAAAGTCCAGCCTTAAGGGCCGTCCACACCAATAACGTTCAATATAACCACAATTATAACGATAACGATGTGAGCATCCACACTGATGAACGATAACGTTCGAAGCTCGAAAAACAGCTCCAGCTGTGTCAACAGCTTTCGGAAAGTGGATACTAATGACCTGTTACTGCTGTACGTTACACAAACAAAGAGAAACATACAAAACCAAACAAGAAGAAGCACATGGTTTTATGAAATTCTGCACAGAGGTTGTCTCAGCGTCAGAGATCAGCACCAAAATGTGTAATTGCAGCCTGATTTTTAGAAGCATTTGATAAGTTATTTACTAAATGCCATCGATTTGCTTACTTCAAATAGAAACCAATGATATGAGGATTCCTGCAACATTATTTCATAGAAAAATGTCCCCAAAATAAAGCTAATTGATGCCCAGTAAATTCAGATGGATTTCAATTGGCTGTCAGTGTTTATAGCCTTCATCCAATCGCTCTGAAAGTGATCCCAAACATACTGTCGTTGGCATGAGTTGAGGTGTGGACCCTGCCGTTGAATTGACAAAACTGGCATGCAAGCTTTTTTTCTCAAACTAAACTAACTTCAAACTCATTCTTGGGAGGGACCCAGGCTGCAGATACCACACTGGATTTGAATCAAATACCCAACTACGCAGTCTGTACTAGGATGAGGACCATGTACAGTCAACCAGAATGTGCCTGTCAGCGCCAGCACACAAACTGGGACTTGAAGTTAACTTTGAGCATGCTAGCTATGGCTGCCAGTACATTTAGATGCATTTAGAAAATAACGATATGTGATACACCGATTATCACTCTGTGCAACAGAGAAGCCTGCTATGTCGTGCTGTAAAGTTGACATTAAAGAGCATTGAAAGCCAGGAAAGGAGGCTCGATAACAAACTAACTAACTAGCTCATCAGCCATCTGGTACCAGCAATCTCTTGATCTTATATCTTCAATCTAATGAGTGTTTTGTCCAGATCTACTACAAGTCCTCTTCTGACCATCACCCTCTACATTTCACGCAGCTGTGAAAAATTAATTATCAAAAGCTGTTTACGAAATGTAGATAATTCTTCAGCGATATTTTACCTCATTTAATGGTAGAAGTGACATAAATTATGGTGGTGATGCTCCGCCATCTTTCCTATTCTTTCAGTACCCTCAGTAAGCCTGCAGTATATCTGCATGAGCAAATATGCGAGAGTGAGGCCGCTCTCATGACTGAGCTTCTCTTAGTCTGACTGATCCATAGCTGAATCTGTCTTTGCATGAATGACCATGATGCAGTGTGTGATAGTGTAGCTGTCAGCAGTGACAGCAGAAAGACTGCCAGGCACCCAGCTGGACTACCTCCAACCGTTTCTTCCCGTATATATAAAAAACACATAAACACACACACACACATAGAGACATACATGATTACATAACATTATTGAGTTATGTTGCTGACTACTGCATGTTAGCTGTTATGACAGCGGGCCAAGGGTTCTTCCACTGGGCAGGCTGCCATATATTTCACTATTTGAATAGAAAGGTGTTGCATTATGATAAAAAAGAGCAAAATGTTAAAAAAGTTCAAACTGTGCTGTTTTATAAGGGAATTCACAGCTCATATAGTGAAAAGAGTTTCCAGCGGTTCCTGGGAAAGACTTACACACGATGGTTCTAGTTATATCGCATTTTCATATATGGAGGCAACAAATGGGAGACTATAGCAAATTATTCGGGTTTCAGTCGGCGTTGGTTTTTCAAATATGAATTCATGCATGCTTCTTTACAAATAGATGAGGAGAAGGCGACAATGCACTCAATCACAAGCCAAATGAGAGGTGTGACAGCCGGAGAGCTACTCTGAACTGAAACATTATCAATGAGACATTTGTAAATGCACACCACAGCATACAGGTTTCACCCCATTTTACTTAGACTTATATCAAGCCATTGATGCCTTTAACAGAAGCAGCCATTATGCTCTGTCAGTTCCTCCCTGACAGTCTGTCCACACTCCTGCAAATGGGCGTGTTGCCAAGACAACGGCTCACACACCTTGCCATCTGAGACCACCTGGGGGAGGCCTCCAAAGGACAAATTCACTAAATACACAAATGCATGCGTGAACATACAGTTCAAACAAAAATATACATGGCTCCATACGCACACACGGACACACACACACGGACACATGCACAATAGACACCAAACCGCACGCCCCTCCTTATCTGTTTTACACCACATTGCACACGCTCACATGTCTGCATAACTAAGACCAAACAGAGGGAGTATATGTGCACAGGGCCATGCGAGTCACCCTGCTATACACAGCTGCGTCCTTGAGGAATAAAAGCTGCAACAATGACTAGAGTACAGTGTTTACACTCTCTCTACATACATACAGTATGTAAGAGGAGTAATAACAACTTAATAGTTATCAATAAATCTATGTATATTGTGCTTATTTGCTGGCATCTGAGAAAAACAGACTGGCATCCTACCAGTTTCCTGTACTGCTGTTTCTCTTGGCGAAGCGTGGCTAACTCAAGCTTCAGAGCTCGGTTTCTCTCCTCCAGCAATCGGAAGCGGGTCACATTGTAGACTGAGTTTCCCGTCGCTGGCTGGGAAGAAAGTTCATACCTTAACTGGAAAAAATAAACAAAAAGGAAAAATAAAGATGAGGAAAAATTACCAATATTAGACATTTATGCTACTTTTATTATCATTATTATTATTAGTTGTTGTTATACTATACCATCTAATCTAGCCTAATGTGCAGCAACAAGAGGAGGGTGTGAGGCTGTACTTTGGGGAAGCAGAGCGTTGAGCTAAATGCTAACGTCAGCATACGAACATGTTCATATTGGCAATGCTGACATGCTAAGAGAGCATAATGTCAACTATGTTAACCATCTTAGTTTATTGTGTTAGCATGCTAACATTTGCTAATTAGCATTAAACACAAAGTACAGCCAAATGTCATTGATTTTGCAAGAAATTGGTCTAAAACTGTACAATTAATCAAAATATTATAGAAATTCTGATAAGGCCCAGTGTAATATCCAAATCGCAAGAGCTGCAAATTTTGAAAAGAGTTCAATGTTAAAGTTTTCCATTGATATGTCTGCTGCCTACCAACAACCTGTTCCCAACACTGCAGGTTGAGGTCAGTAGGTGGCATTGCATGAAACACAATTCCAACAGGAGGGTAAGATTACTTGACTGGGGAACAGACTTCGGCACGTATCTTCTATCATGTCAATTACAGGAACAGTGATAAAAAGTTTGGGTAGGCCCCAGAAGATTTCACAATTTCAAAATGGCAATGTCCTTCTTAAGTTTGGGAATGGCTGCTCAAGATAAATGGAAAAAAGTCAGAGGATTACCAAAATAAGGATTCATCATCTTGGCGCCATGTACAGTAAATCGGCACCAGAAAACACAGCAATCCATCCATCCAATAGTTGTTCAGATAATTCAGTCTGGACCAAAGTGGTGGAGCTTCCAACAGACCAACAGATGGAAAATAAAAATCATACATGTAGAGGAAATAACCACTGTATTAACACCAGTTATTTAAAAAAAGGGACATAGGGCTACTGTCAATCTTGCTTATAGTGATGTACTCTGGCTTTAGTTCCATCCCCTGGGGTCAGTCACAGGAAAAGGATTACCAGGCCTGAAAATGAAGCGGCTACTGCAACAGGTTTGGAGGCTCAGCAGGATTTGCCAGTCAGTGTTTTTCTCCTTAGAAATTTTCTTGATGGGATTGAACCCTCCATGGAAATACACTGCATATCTGTAATAGGCAGGCTGGAAGCTTCTCTCGAGCTCTGAGAATAGTTCCCTGTATTGCTCACTGAGTTTCCCCTCACGCCAGACATCAATTTGTACAATTTGACGGCACTTTTTTAAGTTTACAGTTTTCTTGTTTTGGAATGGGACTGCTCTGCTGTCAATCTTGCACTTTTCAAAGTTTCCAATCACTTTGAGGCCACCAGAGGGGTTGTAGATGACAGAGGAAGTGAGCAGCTGTTTGGCTGAGGTAAGGGGGAAAGTTGGATGTAAACTCTGCCTGTGCCTCCTGAAATTGACAACCCTCCAAGGATAGGATAAGCATGCCCTTTGCTCTGTTTTGTGTCAGGAGAAATAACTCTTCCTTATGAGTTAATCTAAAAATGGATTTTATGCTCCAGTCTTTCTACTTTGAGTAATATAAATGTATGAAATAGGGACACTTTGGAGAGCTCAAATCCGAAATCCCAAATGGGGTGTCGTCTTCCCATTTGCCTTCTGAAAAAGCACACTTAGCCAGCCTAGCCACTCCAATACTACCGCTGCTATAAAAGGAAAACATTACCAACATAGACAAAAGAAACCTATGGTGCATTAATCTGAGGCCTGTTCTCTTTTTTCCAAAAATAAGGAAGAGGTGAAAATGCTGTCCCATTGTTCTCTCCGAGCACTCTTTCCTTCGACGAACCCCTGACAGAGCAACCACCAGATGGTTCAGCTTATATTATTCTAATATATCAATTAGCATGTTACCACAGCATTTGGTATCTTGTCCAGTAATACGAGATAAATCGCACACACAGAGATACACAACAACCAGATCCTCTGACTGCTTGCCAGGCTATCATCCTCCAAAAACAAACACTAAAAACAAAGTTGCAGGCAATATGTCAGTCTTCACGGACAGCCAAAGCTACTAAAGCCAGTGTGATGGACCTGCCAAGTAGACGGAAAGACAGCCAGATCCACCTGCTAATACAGCAGACCTGCCAAGCAAACAAGCCTACAGATAGACCCACCAGTGTAATATGGTGGACTTTTCCAAGAACAGACAGAGAGGCAGATAAACCTGCCAGCCAGCACTGAGGGTTTCCAAACAGACAGACAGACTAACACATTCAGTCAGCTTATTTAGAGCGAGATATTAGGCCATATGGACATCCATGGGAGAACTGATTTCTGGGCTTGCTCCGATACCAGTATCAGAAGTCCCTCCTGAAAGGCTAAAATCACTTACAGAACAAACTTCAAGTAGAATGTAATATAACAAAAATGCATTTTAAAAGAATCCACATATGCGTGACAGTACATGCCAATATATTGTCATCTTCCTTCAACAATGCCAGCTCCAAACACCTGATTGAGACATGATAGGGGCAGTCCCCAAAGCACTCATCACCAGCAGACAACAAAGGCTGCGACTGCAACTAGTCCCGGGTCAGCTGGCCACAGTTGTGCTGTCCACTTGGGAGACATCATCCTTGCACCGAGGGAGCTGCCAAAGTTGCTGTGACAGGAGCTGCGTCAGAGTTGGTAATCATGACGCACTCGTTCACTCAGGGGCCACAGAAAAATACTGACAACATCTCCTGCTAAATGGCCAGGAGGGGAGGAATTAAAAACACAGCGAAAGGTGCAGGGAAACAATCTCGGCCGTGACATCCACTTCCAGAGCTGTGTCGTCTCACACACTTTCAGAACAGCATCACATGTGTTAGTTAGTTCATTTATCCAGTCATGATGTAACAGTGCTTATTTTCTCTTTGTTTTCCATAGGACGATCTACAACATTAATGAAGATGACCAGAAGATAAATACACCTGGCCGATTAAACAAAAGTACCACTCACATATTATCATGATACATTTTTCAGCTCTAAGGTCCAACCCTTGCATAAGATACCAAAAAATATAAATACTGTATGAATAAGCAGATTGAGAATGTGTGGAACAGATGAGATGGGATCAAAGCTTTCATTAGTGGAGAAGAAACTGCACATTAGGCAGTCTCACAAAGAATGAGAGCAAGAAGACCCGGCGGCAGTCACCTTGAGACTCTCCACATCAAACAAAAGATTTTCCTTTGTGTATGCGTTTAATATTAGGTTTTTCTCATCCTTTTCATATTCATCACAGTGGGACAAGCACATACAAACAAAGAATGATAATCATTTCGAGGCGCCTGTCTACATCTGTTCCAACATCTCATAAGCTGCTCTTACCCAGTGTTGTCAAGCTCTTTATTGAAAAACGGCTTGTTCCCCCTTTTATTTCTCTCTGCCTTATTGAATAAAACCAGTGTCAGTTGGCAGGGGTCCATTCCAACAGGTCAGTCACAGGTAAATGACTGGCTGAGCTATAAATGCAGTTTTGACTGGGAGGAAACAGGGCTGAGACAGCATAATTAGAAGTCCATGGACACATTCCTGGAAAAAGACCAGATAAAATACTATGAAGATAAGTTTCTACACCAAATTATTTATCCCTGTGAAAGCAACATCAGCTGTAGAAACATATTTCCCACTAACAGGAAAAACTCAGACTTCATTTCTGTGAATCGTCCGACCCGCACAACACTGTCGACAACACCAACGGCGGGTACACTGTGAACGGATTATCCATTTAAAACTGACGCACAACTGGAGGCCGGGGTAACTGTTTATTAAGCAAAGCAGATAATGTGGGTAGCTATTAAGATGTTACAGCATATAATTATGTAATAGGGGCTTTTTACTACTTTATGCCGGCGTGCTTTTGCAGTAATTAATAGCTACAGATAGCTTTTAATTCATCACGACACCAAGAAATGCTATGTGCGTATTCATTCAGCGGTTCACTTAATAAAAGCATCGTTTTCTGGGGTGTTTCAGGCATTTCTGATATATGGTGGAGGGGCACAGGAGAATGGATTTAGGGAAGCAGCATGTGGTGGCTGGACCTGCACCAAGGGCAGTGTGGTGGTTAAGTGGTGTGTGCTCAGCCAGCCGAGCCGCCAGGATACCCCAACGTAATCTAATTCTGACTGGGGGTGATTTAAATAGATTGTCACATCGCCATCTGGTGTGTGAGTGGAATACTTGCATCAGTGCTGCCTGATGCAGTCAGCTGTGGATGTACAACTATTGACATACCATTAAACAGATTTTTTTTTAAAAGAGAAAGTCAGTCTGTTCAAGCCTGTTAGGCTACTCTTGTACAGCATAAATGCCGTTGTGAATGTGTTTCACTTGGAGAGGGAGCACTATAAATCGAGGGATTTCACTACCATTCACAAACACTTTGTCGCTGCTCCTCATAAAGGGAATACATTATCTTATCTTATGCTTCCCAGAGTGTATTTGAATTCTCTTTGATTCACAGCAGCTACAGCAGCATCCACTGTGTCGTTTAAGTGTTTTGAGATTGAGAGAATCAACAGTATCAAACAATCCCAAAAAAGGAAGGACTGAGACTATACATACATGTACGTTTTCGCTGATACAGACAATGTTAATTACCCTACCTTAAAGGCAGTAACCCCTTTGTCCCAAAATGACTCTCCTCCCTTCCTGTCACATCACAAGCCGGCGGTATAGGCGGAGGTGACGCGTCCGTGTGTGTGCACGTGTATGCTGGTGTATACCCAATCTGCAGCTTTAATAGCTTGCCTAGTCTGAGCGCCACTGTAACAGGCTGGATGTCTCACCATATCAGTGAAAGCAAAAACAGCTACAGTGCCTTGGCACTCTCTCTCTCACACACACGCACACACACACACACACATACACACACACACACTCAGTCCCATCCCTGAAGCTGTTAACGCTTCCTCTCGCGCTCTCTGCTCCGTCCTCCAGTTGCGCTTTAAAAATGCCCCCTCTCTTCTGTTTCACTCTGTCTCACTCATACGCAGACGTGTATGACCTCTGACTGACCAAAAACAACGTCACGCACGCAAAAAAAGAAAAGAGAAAAAAAAGGCATGCATGGCAGCTTTTTTTTAAATAAATCTGTTGAGCAGTGATGTGTAAATCATTACATCATAGATGAGCAGATCATGGTCCAGCAGCCCTGTCTCTCCTCTATCTTAAGTTCTTACAGGCAGAAGATAATTATTTTTTTGTTTGTTTGTTTTTTAATGATCCATCCCATATCTCACTATAGTCCAGTCCTTAGGTGTGTCCCTGTTATTACTACTTGTAACTTTTATCAAATCAAGCATCAAATCTAATCTAACTGAACAGACCTCGGATACAACCATCCCTTTGCTCTCTTCACCTCCTCTAAACCCCTGATCAGAGGACTCAAATTAAATCAATGTGGTGTTTTTCCGTGAGGCTGCATCAGCAGCAGGCACTCATCGTCTTCTGCCGATAGCTGCTCACTGCTTCAACACTGAGACGGATGCACAGGGCAGAGGAGAGGACAAAAAGAAAGAGACACTAAGTGTGCGTGAGTGAGAAGAAAACGCAGAACGTACGCGCTGTTCCACTCTGTTGCCTAGCAACACTTGCTCACTGTCTGTTCCCGTCCTCGCTGTGGACACATTACTCTCGTACTGGTTTTCAGGCATGACACGGAGCCCTGTGACAGCAGGGTTCAGAAACAGATGGAAAGTGGATTAGGCAGAAATATGCAACGACCCCTTTAAATATGCAAATAGCTGAAGGCGATGTGTCATTTAGCTACTCCAAACAAGCTGCTACGCTTAGACAACGTCATGGCCAGGCTGCCGTCTCAACTTGGTGGATTTTTAACGTTGAAATATGCTTCCAGAAGTATGATGTCCTCCTCTGGACAAAGTAATGACAGAAGAGATCCAAACACCTGAGATGGTGTGACTGGTTGAACACCGTCTTTACACCTGGTGACTCATGATGACACGCTGTTTTCCAGGAAGCTAACAAATTAGATTTTTTTAATGGAAATACAAAATGGGGCTGCGTTGTTACAGTAAATGTGTATAATACATAGCAGAAAATGTGGCAAAAACATGGAAGTTATTTGACTCGTTGCCATGCCTGTTGCCATCAAAGCTCCCAAACACAGAACAGCAGACAGGTGTACATTTGTTACAGTCGGATGACGTAAAAGATTATTGAAAACAAGGGATTTGTGGTCAAAAACACAAAACTCTCTGCCTTACAAATGTCATGACTGGAGGAGCATGAATGAGATTAAAAAACATGCAGCAATGATTGGGCTGAAAAGCAAACGTGGATGTTGAGATCACGTATAGTTTTGTTGCTCTTTGTCACGGCATGTATGGGGAACATCTTAAATAGACTACTTGCTGTGCTTGCCAACAGACCTTCATAATAGGCAAACATCTAAATTATTTCCAGTAATTTTAGCAATTACGTTTTACGATGTGTGCAGGCCAAAATATTTGGTCAAAGTTTGAGACATCAAAATTAAAGCCATTGCACAGACCTAATCCTCTGGAGGGGATGTATCACAAACTATTACAGTAACCCTGTCATCATAACTCTAAAAATAGAGAGCTGACGTCACGCCACTTTCTGTGGACCTTATTTCAGAAAAAATATATATGGCAGGGAATGGAGAAAGACGGAGACGATGAAGAGACGATGTAGTTCACTGAGACCAGATGATATTTTACTGTCTTTACGACAAACAGCGACTATATTGACTTGAAAATGTACCTTTTTACTTCACAAACATCGTATATGTGATAAAAATATATAGACAAAAATCAATTTATCTCTCCGCATTGACTACTGTACAACTTTTTTTCCAATAAGGTCCCATGAGGTGCAATGGAAGGGACGTGACAACCTCACTTCACAATAATGTGGAATGAAGATCTGTCAGATTATGTGAAGCAGTCCTTTTTATTCTCAGGACAGTCCGTATATTTGGTGCTTTATCCCCAGATTTTCTCCTTTCAAGTAGACTAATAACTGGAGGTCTGTTTTATGTTTGTAACAAGATGATCATAGCTAGTAGGAAAACAAGTTTGATGGTAGCTGTAGTAGTAGTAACAGGCCCACAGTATGTGGTACCACAGTACCTTGGCCTTGGCGTGCAGGTGGTGATGGTGTATGTTTCTGGCTGCGATCATGGCCAGCTGTCTCTGGATCCACTGTAGCTCCATCTGAGACTGCCTCAGCAGCTCCTCCACATGAACACTGGATGTGTGATCCCGCATTATCACCTGCAAAAACCCACACAACCAGATTACACATACTGCAAACATCACACTGTCCTCACACCTCCATACAAGCATACGCTTACTGAGCCACACACACTGAAGGAAAACAATCAATCTGCAAGCAGATGGATACACAGAAGAGTATGCACACACAACACTCAGTACTCATAAGAAGTATGTTATCATTCTGGCAGGTAGCCATATTTATTTGGGTTATTTATTTATTTACCTTTTCTGTTTGAGTGTTTCTACGTTAGTTCCACTAAATGTAATTTTTACAAAGGTCCTGAACTTTTACACGTACTTTGTAGAATAAAATACATATGAGTGCGAATGAGTTTTCATGAGTAATACTCTTACTTTACACCGACTACATCTACCTCTGCATTCTACTATGTCATTTTTTTCTGCCTCTCCTGTGCCCTTTAATTTCAGTAGGCTGCCGTCCAAAACTATATGTGACAAATCCTTTAGCAAAAAAGCTTTAATTTACGGGTCAGGCATGATTTCAAGAAGAAAATAACAAAGTGCACATGTTGGACAGTTATTACAAAAGCAAAGTAGATCATGTAGAAAATAACTTTTAAAGTAAAACCTGTTGTTTTGACCTGAAACACATCTATTTTAATGAAGCAAACAAAAATGTGCGACTACATTTAGAAAGGCTATAATACATAGAGAAGAATACATGGCATATTGCATGTACACAGCACTAGCAAACAGTTTCTTGGCACTTACTGTACAAATCCTTCATCTTCTTTCATTAAAAATCACATAACCTGCTTGTTACTGTAAGTACATAATCAATCCCTGACAGCAAACATTTCTAATTTAACACTGCTGCCCCCTGCTTCAGTACGTCTACATGTATTTGTGGCTGCGGACTGGTATGATTGATATATACATGTGTGTGCCCATGTGCATGTGTATTAGTGTGTTCAGTGAGAGAGAGAGAGAGAGAGGAAGCTCCACTCAGTTACATAAGAGCGGATTAATGTAATCACAGCAACACAATGACAGGGGCGCGCGTGTAGAAAACATCAGCTTTTATCAGTCGGTGCCAAATCCCCATCTACGTTGTCCTGTTTTGTACCTTTGCTCAAATACACACACTCACACATACACAGGAATACTGTATTCACAGTAAGTACTATACACTGACACATGGAAGGTTAAGAAGGTTAATGCTGCTTGTACCTCAGAGGATTTTACTTAAATCTGCCTGCTGCATCATAATAAATACTCCAAAAGCTGATTTTAGTCATCTGTTTTCTGTCTTTTGCACTCATGCATTTTTTGTAATAAACCAAGAAAAACTGCAAGATCGTAAGTAACTGCAACTGTAAGTAAATGAACCATTTTTGATTAGAGATACTCAAAAAAGTGGCCTGCTTCTTGGGATGCTGTCAGCGGCAAAGTGGCAATAATTAATGGACAACGAAGGAAAACAAGTAATTTGTTTTCACACTCGTTTTTTTCTTCGAGGTAAAAGGGGGAAAAAAACTGTAGGATAAATAAGCTCACTCTTCCGCTGTCTCTCTAAGAGCCCCAGCCAAATGCTCAAACAGCTTCTCCGTGCTGACTCACCTTGGACAGCTTCTATTTCCTCGCAGGGGGACTGGAGGAGGAGGACAGACAACAAACAACAACAACACCGACACAGAAAGCTCAGGAGTCCTGTAGATTTATGCAGAGATGTCCCATCCTGCCAAGCCCTCTATCAACCTGCAGTGCAAAGCATCTCTCGCACAGATTTATCAAAGTGAGAGGAGAGAGCCGTGCCTACGTCATTATCCAGGCCTGAATGGGGGTTTTCATTTGCTATCAACCTATTAATTTATCTATCACCCCATCACTAAGATTGGCGTCATGATATTGCTGCTTTCTTTTATATTTTAGATGTCTCAGGAGCAAGTGGAGTTCATCAATGGGTTATCTGCATTATTTTAAACAAAAGAAAAAGAAAACTGTTTCACTATATTAGCTGTGAATAATTTTTGGAGCCTTGCTTCATATGTGTCTAAAGCTTTTCAGGTGTGCACTTTGAGTTTCAGCAAGGACAAAAACTATAAAAAATGCGTATAAAATGACAAAAAAACAGCAGGGATAGACTGATTAACAGAGCCAATATTCAGCAATTTTCCGATTTTCTATATCAGTGTTTGGGTGCCAACATACAATACTTTGGCTCTGATGCTGCATTCTTTCTGTCTGTAATCACCTCTCTGTGGTCTCACTCAGCGTCAGCACACCACTCTATCTAAGTGGTAAAGCGTCACAAGTAATAGCCAAACAACACTAAATCATTTGAATAAGCAAAGTAACTAACTAATTAGCAGAAAATGGAAATACTGAAGTTAAACACCTCAAAACTGTACTTGAGTAAAATGTAGTTATGATACTCTGTTACAGGTAAAAGTCAGGAATTTAAATGTTTACTCTACTAGCAGAACGGCATATTTCAGAATAATGCATATTATATTTTTGAATTCTGATTGTTGATGCATCGATGTGTTCATCACTTTAATGTTGAAGCTGGTAAAGGTGGTTTAACTACTTTATATAGTTCATCTGCTTGGTTGTGAATTTCTCCTCGGATCAATCAAGTTTCATCTTTATCCATAATATTACATCATGATTTATTTGTTGGTTATTGACTAAAAATCTGCAAAGTAACTAGCAACTAAAGCTGTCAAATAAATGTAGTGGAGTAATAGGATTAAGTATTAGAAAATGGAAATGCATTGGCAAAGTACCTCAAAACTGTTCTTAAGTACAGTACTTGAATATATGTACTTAAGTTACTTCCACCACTGACAATACTATACTGTCACCAACACATGTAAAAGATTATTACCCATCCAAGTGATGCTCTTGAGTTTCTCTCATCCTCTTCACTGTGCTCCTCTGCTTTGGTGGCTTCTCACCTCCCCGGGTTTGGCAAACTCTGGTGCCATGTGTCCTCCTTGTAATCCTCAACAATAATCCTTTCAGAAATTTAACACATAAACAGTCTGAAATTTAACAGCAGAAGCTCACAGGCACTCTCGCTGCACCATAGCTTCAGATGTGTTTTGCTCCTTAGCTCTTGTGTCTCTAAACATATTCCTGACAGCTTCTCTCTAATGTGACTTGCTCTTTTCAAACAGAAGTCAGTTATGATTCAGATTTTTCTCTCACAGCCTTCTTGTACCCAGGGCTGCCTGCTGTGCGGCCATATGGCACACCCATCAGGAAGACAGGGTTATAAACAGGAGATGGAAAAGAACATTTAAGGCTAACCTCTCACCTGTTATGGAGAACTGGCCTGGTGACGCAGTTAGCCGCCAGCTTTCTTCATGGCTTCAAAGGTTAGCATGATGCTATCTGCTAAAAGCTAACGTCTGTAGTGCATAAGACAGTGTGGACATCCATAGTGTGTCCACACAGTTGTTTTCAGTCTTAACACCGTAATAAAATATCTCCTGTGTGTGTCCTCCACCTGTTTGGGCGGGAACCACCAACTGTTTGGGCGGGAACCACCAACTGTTTGGTGACGTCACATCAAGCGCAATCCACCTGTTACTTTTGTTTTGATTGTTGTCAATAAAGTTGAATGGGAAAAAAATGCGCTTAGTAGAAACAGAGCTGTATTAATCATGAGCTTCAGAAAAGGTTTTTTTATTGATGTACAATACATATCAACGCCAACATGGAGAAAAACATGATAACATAACTCCAGAGCGAGCTGGTCTCGAAGAGTCTGTCCATATTTTAAGGTGAACTGGTCCCAGAAATGTATCCCACACTGAGAACGTGGTTTCTTGTTTTTATTTGTTTCAATCCAGACAGAAATGCTGCCCTAACACATCTCCCCCTCCTCTCAGCAACTGTGTCGCAGTTTCAAACTCCAGTGGGATGCTTTTCTTCTGTGACGGCTTCAGGTCTCTCTCCATCAGCTGGGGAGAAGAGCACGAGACACGCAGGTATGAGCATTATTAGAGTTAACTTCCATTTAGTTTATTTTTCCATTTAAACCAGTAAAGAGATACCAAGATTGAAAGTGTCACATCACCTCAAATGTAGTTATCTCCAGAACCTCGCTGATGTCTTCCTCTTGTTCTGGCAGGGGCTTGTTGATCATCATCGCAGCTTTGGACACATCTGGATGGTGATGTTTCTGCAGTGTCTGCAGGATAGAGGGGAAAAAAGTACACCTTACATATACTTACTTCCATTATGTTAGGCTTTGTAATATTCCTTCAACTCGTTTCCTAATCAACGTGACAGAAACCTTGGCTAACGTTAGTCACAGTTGTAGTCGGTGCCATGGATGATTCATTTGAGAACCTATCGAACGATCACATGCTGTACACACACCTTAATCTCCCACAAGCTGCTTTCTAAGGCACGGCACTCAACAGGATCCTCTTCATCCATTAGATACGGGTCCTCCAAAGGCTCTGTGATAATGAATAGACACATACATCAACATACAGTATATCCAAATATCCCTTACTAGCTGTCGTAAATATTACAGTGACTCGGACAGGGAATCAAAAAAACCCTGACATTTTGAATGGTCAGAAAATGTTAAGAAATGTATAATCGTAAACAGTAGAGTGACCGACACTCACCATCTTCTGTGCTGGGCTTGTGTATAAGGATTCTGCAGGATGGGTGGCGACGGATCAGGTTGTAGATGAAAGGCAGCACGATGAGGAGGGCTGTGGGCGGCGCTGTGAGGGCCAAGCGAGCAAGGCGTTTGGCAAACGCAGCCACTAAGTACACTGGCAGGTGACTGGAGGAAAGCACGAACACATACAGCATTTATGTTAGTAATATACTGTATGCTTTTGATTTTTAATGGTCATTATCTTGAATAGTCAGAAGAAATGTATTGCTTTAACAGTTCAAGTATCACAGATAGTCTCCCCAGTTGGGCTCATCAGTGGCTAGCAAACACTCCAAGAGTACAGATGCAGACGTGATAATCTGAGACAAACATCATCTCTTAGTGACGCACAAATAATCTCACCTGGAGCTAAGGAAGATGTTAGCTAGGTGGAAAAAGCGTGCTCTGTACTTCACGTGGAAAACAGAAGGCTCAAGCAGATTATACAACTTCTTGTAGAAATCTGGGTAATCTCTGCAAAAACACACACAACATACAGGTTACATTTTATATGATTCAAAAACATTTTGCAGTCTATTGTTCTTTGTAGATTCAGAACGATCCCCGATTTTGTGTTCAGATGTCTGCCTTTTTTCCCCCATTCTTTTTTCATATGATACTCACAGGTTGTGTTGATGTATGAGAACAAAAAGGCCATTGAGGGCAAGCAGGCTGATAGCTCCACCTGTTCAACAAACACATGACAAAATGCCACATCCTGATTACCAGCAGTAACCAATACAAATAATACATCTGAGAGACCCGCCACTATGGCAACTTCGTTCCTCATTCTTTGACTCTCTCCTTGCACAACTCAACAAAATATATAACAAATGGTCTAATCATTTTAATGCAGAAATGTTATATATCATATCTTCAAAGTAGTCACTGAGTACAGTCGCATCTTACCAACTTCATAAGCAGCAGTCAAGAAGTCAATCATCAGTGTGGGTTTACTCATGTGGGGCAAAATGGAGTCATGGAGGATCACCAGGACCTTTTTATACATGTTGCTTGGCAGCTACAACAGAGAGATGAGAAATTAATGACACACAGTGCACACTGTCAGATGTGTACATTTAGATTGTAGAATATTATTTAGCATAAAGAAAACTATTAAAGTAATCAAGATTTTGTCAATACCTTATACTTGAGAAAGCCCAGCCACATCCTCTCAAAGACACGCTTGTGTTCCTGTAATGAGGCAACATGTTTAAAATTGTATCTGGGAAACATTTCAGTTGCAAGCAGAAATGTGAATGCTTGATGACAAATATTTTTCACTTACAATCAGTTTAGCAGCTTTCCAGTCCTCATGCTTGGCTGAAAAACAATACATCACATTAATTTACAAAAAAGAAAACCCACACAGTGACAGTTCAGCACAGCAAAAATAAACTCAAATAGCTCATCCCACCTTCCTGTTTGACCATAAAGTTGGTGAGCTCTGACTCCTTGCTTGGCACACTGATGTTGGACATGAGGGTGAACACATTGCTCTGATAAATTGGCACCACAGCCTTAAAAGAACAAGACAAGGAAACACTATTCGGTAAACCAAGTACTGTTCACAAACTGCATCTAAAGAGTAACAAAGAAATCATTACAGCAGATGAGCCCAGCACTGAACACATTTCTCCTACCCCTTTGTTTTTGTCCATGACTTTGCCCACATTCTCCCGGACGGAGCTCATGACATAATAGCGTACATCCTCCATCTCAAGGAACTCCTGGAATCTGGAGATCAGCAGTGAGTTGTCTGTAGTTTTGGACAACAGTCGCTCCACCACCGCCTGACCATGAAATAACGACAAAAAGGTTGATGTTATCAAAAGTGTTACATATTATATTAATGCTTTTCATATTATTATTCTCAATAATGACGGCCAGGTTGCGTGACACAAAATCCTACCAGGATGAGTTCTCTTGGGAAGCTGTAGTGTTCACTCCAGTCCAAGTCCTCGAGCGGATGCTGTCCTTCACCTGCAGCGAACTTCATCAGGCAGCAGAGGGCGCTCTCCTGAATCCAGACAGGTATTTATAAATATAGTTATAAAACACTAAAATATAACAGACAACTGGATTCCATTTGTCAGGGCACCAGGAATATGAGAATGTATAATTCCAGTTTTTTTACTGCGACATCATACAGCTAACAACTAAATGTTGATTGGCATCTACAGACATCAGCTGGTATGCAATGGCAGTGTACAAGATGAAAGCCAATAATCTGCCATTTTGTCATCTACCACTATTTTCATGGATTTCAGCAATAATAATAAACTTGCATACAGAAGTTCATTTATCAGGGCCAATGAGAACAACGTGTTATTATCAAAGATGTTGACTTCAGGATTTTGGTGGTAAAACAAAACTGCCTCATGTAATTTCCATGTGCACAAAAAGGGGAACACAAAGAGCTCCAGCCACATTGTTACATTCGTTCTGTTCTTGCCCTGAGCTGTATAGACTTTGGCATTCCATCTTTGAGACCTTTTCTAGTATTTGTAGAAAAGCAGTCGACCCTTCTCCATAAATTTCACTGTTTGGTGTGGCCCCGGTGGATGCTCCTCTAAATGGGTGCAGTATAAATACGATGGCCCTCTGCTCTCTGCTGGCCGGAAAGCTTATACTATCCAAGAGGAAGGACTCTGTCCCACCAACTTATGGCAAATGAATAAGAGAGGTTATGCATTATGTCCACCTAAAGAGAAATCTGATGTACCATTAGAGGATAAGGAATATTCTATGCCATGTGGCAACCATTTTTATGGCAGCTACTAGCATAACTGTGTGACCCATATTTGTGTGTTTGTTTTTTTAAGTCTACTGTTCTCCATCCTTCTTGCTTTAATCTGTAATTTTTTTTATTTAGTCATGGGCATGACAAACTGCTTATACCCCTTTTGATTTTGCTTGTTTTTTGAGCATCTGGCTGCAAAAATATTAATGATCCAGGGGCTGGGAAACAGGGGGCTGGAGTAGAACTTGTTCAACTGTCCTATATTCAAGCTGTATTGTTTTTTTGTGATATATTTGGAAAATAAAGAAGACCTTGATAAGAAAAGAAAAAAAGGAAAACACAACCTATAATACACACCTAAACTGCCACTATGGCATTATTTATTTATGGTGCTGTGCTCTCCCCTTACTTTGCACTGCCTAAGCAGCAGCATGGCTCTTTATCAAGTGTGTGTGAGCACCATTTCCATTCAGTCAACTCACCTTGACTCCGTGAAGTTCGTGGCTGAGGTGCTCCAGCAGCATCTCCACACAGCTGTTGTAGCGGTGTCGCATGAATATGCGGTACTTGTCTTCAGCACTAAACCCTCCTGAGCAGGAAAACATCCAGACAGACAAACACAATCATATTTATATTTAGCTCAGAGTGTCTAACCATACTGTTGTCTGATGTACAGCCAAGTTAATCCAAGAGGAGTGGAAACAATGATAGTTATTTATGTACAGCAGTGCTTGTGTCAAACTTGCTAACATCTCCATCATAACTAGGATCATCAGGCTGTACTCACCACTGAGCGCCTCCTCCTCTCCGGGCAGTTTTCCCATAAACAGCTCTTTCCTCTCCAACAACGTGCAGAACAACTTGCTGCACGCATTGACAGCACTGATAACATCCTTCTCCTTTTCTGACTGAACGCCGACATGGAGAATACAAACACATTCAGAGTAATGTTTCAGTAACCTAAAAAATGACAACCTGCTAGCTAACCAGCATGTATTCAGTCGAGGTGCTCACACAAATGAGTGTAGTGAGTTGGGTATACTTACCTCAAGGACCTCGAGGATGTCGAAAACGTCGTTGGCATGTTTTTTACTCTCAAGTACACTATCGACTTTACTGTTTACGTCAATTTTAGCTTTCTTTACACTTTCTTGGTTTGTTTTTGCCGAACTCACGTTGCGTTTTTTGGTCGGCGCCATGATTACTGAGCGATGCTGCGTTCACGGTACATTCGAAAAATACGACAAAATATCATTTCGAACATATCGGAAGAAACACATCCGACACACATTTAAACTCATTACTTGAAAAGATTGTATGAATATTGTAGAATACAGGTGTACATGATATGCATATAGATGTATTGTTTTGTTTTTTTACTTTCACTGCCCTAGAAGTACGGCAATTATTGTTGAGTGGTGGGGGTTCTACTTTACAGCAAATCTAAAGGTCCGTGAATGCAACATTAGTCCAAACACCTCAACTGTTGTTTCGCCCCCTAGTGACTGGAGGGTGAAGTTCTAGTTTAAGTTTTACCTCCTGAGAACATTTTTATCAAAAAAAATACATTGAGCTGACTTTTGTGAACACATTACTCTGAGATTTAACATAAATTTAAATTAATAAATAACTCTGTGATGTAATATAACACGATTCTTTCCCGTGGAACCCATATCTTTACTACTGTAGCTCAGTTATAAAGGCTATAGTGATACATGCTAATAATAAAAGGTACATTTATTTTTTTCTTATTCCATTTCCAGTTTTGATTTGCTTTTATTAATGATATTAGCAACATAACACCAACATAACATTCAACCGAGGGCATTTAAGTTGCTTCAAATATTTGACCCAAGGTTTGGTCACAATGCTTTCACATACATCTCAAAAATAAGTAAGACTGGTATACTTAATAAATAATGATCACTGATATTAAACAAAATATAGATATCCACTTAATTTGGCCAACTCAAGTGCTGAAACCCTAATATTTTACCTGATAACAGACAGAATTGTCAACTTGTTACAGTTCGGTATAAAATTTATTATACTTAATATATACATGAGCGGCATCAGTTAACTCAATGGAGTGTGTAGATTCAAAAGCCTGGAGTCAGGCTACCTCGCTCATATTAGCTTCAGCTGAACTTTAAAATACCTTCTTGCATAGAATCTAGACAGTGGATTTTAACCCGTTGTCTTACGATGACATTGCACTACAGACCCAGTGTGGACAGGAGGACTTACAGTAGCAACCAGTGTAACTCTTTCCATGTACGTATGTGTATGTAAGTAATGTATTAAGATAGCCATGAAAAAACAAATCCATCCTCAAGGGTCATTGTGCAAGACAAGAATACCAGCACTAATGGGCCTGAGACAGTTTGGTAGAGGGCGTCCACATTTCTTACAGGGTGAAATCAACATTAGGACACAATCAGGGTAAAGTAAAGAACAAAGAGGCTTTTATTATTCCTGTTGTTTGTTTAATAACATTTGTGTAAGAGAAGCAGAATTTAATACCACTAAAAAAAATAGTCAATCTTGGAAGATAAACTAAAAAGAAAGTTTATTCCCAACAATAAATGAGAATGTTTTGGTGAGAAGATGTCTTCTTTCCGCAGACAGGGTGATCTAATCGGAGTCATTACCTACATCTGCATTGTCCTGTAGAGAAAGAGAGCAAAAGTGAATAAGAATATGTCACATATATGCAACATGCTACATAAATGCCGTTAGTCTATCATTACTTCCAGATACCTGTTTCTGATTCTTGTTGTCTCGTGTGTAAACAGCCGTGGCTTCAAAGTCATGGATAGGAAGCGTGGCCATCCAGCTGACCATGGCGCCCTCCTGACACTCTGTCTCAACAATGGTGGGGTAGATGTGAGCCTCCTTGAAGGCCTGAATCGCCTCCTCTTCGCGCTCCCATTCCAGCCGCTCGTGCAGCCCGTCCCCTCCGAAGCGTTTGTTGTACCGGTCGAAGTGAACTCTTTCCAAGACCAGTCCCAGTCCCGGAGCTTTGGGTACGTCCACCTTCTCCTGTCCCCAGCTACGCTCCATCACGTCCTCCTTTGCGTAGCCCTTTACCACCGCAATCACTAAGCCAATCATCTTGCGGATCTGGTGCATCATGAAGCTCTGGCCTCGCACCGTTATCACAGCAAACTCAGTGTTGCTGCGGATGAAAGGCTCTCCGCAGGACATCTCTGTGATGTAGCGGCGGGCGCTGGGGTCATTCGGAGCCTTCTGAGAGGTGAAGTTGTGGAAGTTATGGGTGCCTTTGTAGAGCGAAAACAGACGGTTCACCCTCTGAAGTGTCTCTGGCTCAAGGCGAAAGGCTGCTATATTCCCAGTATCATAGTCTTTTGGGGAGAAGGCCACTGTTGGAAGCATGTAGCAGTATGTACGAGCGTCACAGTTGTTTTTGGAATTGAAACTCTGGGTGACCCGTTTAAGACCTGTCAGAACAAAAAGTAAAAATTAATGGCTGAAGGTAAAAACCTTCAGCATCACAATTGGTTACATCAACATTGGTTACACTTATTTTCCACTATTATTCCAAATATGACTATGAATTTTGCAAAACATGCAGTAAAGTAAATTCCTCCATTGCATTTTAATAGTACATGTGTCATTATGTTATCGGTGGCCGCACGGCTGCATGTAAACAGGAATATTAGTGGAACATTGATTTTCATTTGCCATGTTAACAGCTTAGTTGGAATATTCCTTTTTCAGAATGAGGGCAAAAAACGGAATATTATGAGCATGTAAACGTAGCCCCAACATTTATGTAACCTGAGCTTTAGGTGGATTCTGTCCCTTTGCATTCCTCATCCCAACATCTTGGACTTATTCCAAATTGAATTCAGCAAATCAGAGCAGCAAAGACTAGTCAAAAAAATAATCATTTTTGATGATTTATTAACCTTTTAAGTCATTTTTCCAAGACAATTGTCAAACATTTGCTGGATTCAGTTTCATGAATGTTAGGATTTGCTACTTTTCTTTGTCATTAATGATAGTAAATGAAGAGTCTGGGTTTTGGACAGTTGGTTGGACAAAAGGAGCAATTTGAAGACGTCAATTTGGCAGATTAATCAATTAATTGATTAATTGTTGCAAATTAATCAATAATGAAAATAATTAGTTGCAGCCCTACAACAAATACTAAAAGATATAAGGAACCAATGTCTCACCGAGCACTCTGATCTGTGGTGGCAGATGCTCATTGATTTTCTCCATGACGTCTTCAATCATCCGCACCTTTAGAGACACCACTTGGCCAGCTGCAGACACACCCTAGACGAATTCAAATAGACAAACACCAATACAGTTTGTTTGACGTATGCAATCTCTTACCATGGATTGTTAAAAAAAATCTCAACACCCTCCTTTACATTTCAGTTGTTACATAACAGCTTGGCAGCACAATACAGAGGATACTTGGTTCTTCTTTATAACTGCAGTGTTGGCCCAGTGCTGTGAAATGAATTCTCATTGTGCTGGCTGCACAAACTCATACCTTATCTGTTCTGGCACATCTTTGGAAAGACGTCTTCTTCATGTCCTCACCATGGTTTTCAGGAATGCAACCAGATTTAATAAGTGCAGTGACCAGATCATCTTCAATGGTCCTAAACTGAGAGGCGCTAGGATTTCTCTGAAACACAGAAAACATCTAAGTGTAGCAAAACGTAAAAAAAATACAGTGCTCAGACCTGAGAGAGGAAACCCAGCAACAGTATGTACCTGCATGCCATAGTATCCCTTTCCACAGTACGCCATGAGGAGGACCACTTTCTTTTTGGGATATTTCTTTTCGTCTTCAGTGTGTTCCCCCTCTGCTTTTATCCTTTTTGCAGCCTGAACCTTCTCAGCAGAGTCTTCATTTTCCTCATTGGCTCTTTTCAGCTGCTTGGCTGTCTGCTCATCTCTGGCTGCTTCAGTCATCGTGCAGAGGAACCTTGAAAAGCCACCTGTGACGATAACACAAAATATACCGTGATAATGACGCCATAATTCACTACCACCTCTGTGTTACATGGACATTCAGGAATACATTATGTCCTTGAAGCTTGTACGTAAATGTGAAACATGACTAAAACACCCTTTATACAAAATAAGGTGACGGGTGTTGCGAACAAATATGTATTTAGAAATCCTGACACAGCAGCACTGGAGCAGAGCCATTCACAGCTGGCAAAATGAATTCATTCACACGGGCGGATTATCTTGGTCAGGTTCTCTTACCGTTTCTCACTAACGTCTGTCTCTGGTTGACTAAGGCACTCAACAGTGGTCGGATTTTGACCATGTCTCGCTACGCCATCAACTTCATGCAGCTCAATGATGCAAGCTGGCACATCATCTGAACTGTTACGGAGGCTAACGCGGAGCAGAACCCAATATTCATATAAAACGAACTTTAACCTTCCGCTGACGAGATATACAACCTCCTGAAAACGGAAGTCGGTCGTTTAGCTTTAATTTTATTGACTATGTTTTTATATGTTAATGATATTTAGTGCAAAATGTAGCTGTGACTTAGCTAACAGCTCTGTATCAGATGCAGCAACATATACACATGGCCGACGTCAACTTTGACCTGATGCAAATATCGCGAGACTCGTCTTGTTCTCGCTCCTGCCTACGTCACGGCAGTACTGTGAAATCATTTTGTCAAAGAAAAGGATCATTTCGGCTGGATTTAGAATATTTCTTTAAGACATAGGCCGGCTCGATCATCAAGTCAGAATAAAAGGTGCATTGTATTTTGTGATAAGAAAAATATTGATTGCAAAAGACTTTATTTTTAACCTCTTTATTATTACTTTATTCACAAATGCAAATGGTCTAAATCACACATACAGCGATTCAAAACAGAAATTAGACATCATATGGAAACATTACACGCTCTTAAAACTTTAGAAATTGGTAAAGATCTATTATTTTTCTTTTAAAAAATGTCTTTATTTTTATCATATGTATTTTTTTATTTTTTTATTTATTTATATGTTGATTTTTTTTTTTACTGTTTTTTCTGTTTGTGTTTGATTTTAATCAAGATTTGTTTCACTTTTTTTTGGTTAAAGAAAACTGTATGTCTTGAATATGGCCTAATAGAAAAAAAGAATAATAATAACAGAAAATAAAAGGTTCAATACTGCACCTGCATGGGCGTTTCTGTTGTCTTCTTCTGTTTCCAAGCTGTGTTGACAGTTTGAAATCAGGTGTACAATAATAATAATAATAATAATAATAATGCGTTTTTAAAGGGAAAAATAAAGAAATGCAGCCTCCCTGTGGACAAAATGCAAAAATGTAATGCCTGTCCTTGAATTCAGTGTTATCCCTGTTTATATTATTTGAATCCCTATGATACACAAGGTAAGTTGTTCATCCACATATATAGAAATTTGACCTTTAAACCTTTAATTTGGTCTTTAATGAAGTCTGCTAATGTAAGTAAATGATCAATCTAAAACAAATTTTGCATGTATGTAAGGATCGTGTTCCAACAAATTTGCAGGATCTCATCATACACCCAACACTCAGAAAAAAATGTCGGTATGGAAGTAAATTTAGCATTCAATGGTAATGGCTTCATGTGTTTACATTTAGTAGAGGAATCCCATCAATGTCAAAGGACAAATACAAATAAAAAATCATTAAGGGGGAACAAATCCATATGTAATAATATGTTTTTCCACTAGAGTGCAGCAAAATCCCACAAATAGGTCTATAAGAGTCTTCCAGTTGCTGCAATGTTTTTAAATGCTAATGGCACAGAGTTGTATTTAAGATTCTGCTTTGCAACGGTATTGACCTCTGATATTGTTATGCTGAGGAAAAATTGTAGATAGAATGAGATTTTTCCTCTTGTGGGTTTTAAGGACTATTCATGAATAGTCAAGGCCAAACATCAACTGAACTTGTATTGCCCTTTAAAATATTCTTACAGGTTAGACTATAATTTATCATATCATCACATCATACTCAGTACCTTGATGCATAGACTGGCTGCTTGTGTATAGAGCTTTACTAAGACTTCCACTCACCACTGCTCAAATCACCATATTCCAGACTTCAGCTGAACCTCTCATACAATTTCAGCAAGCAGACATGATGATAAATATTTCTGGGGGTTTTTGTTTGTTTGTTTTTTAGTAAAAAAAAGAGACATGGTCCACAGCAGAAGCCTTTCCTCATCATTTGTCATCCATAAAAAGAAGTTTTACTACATTCATCTACAATAGCCAGTCATCATAATGAGCTGTGAGTCATGTAAGTGTAATGCATGTGCGTAAACCCTTAAGTCAAAGTGTAGTGGCAAAGAGGTTCAGAACTTCCAGATCAGAGAGGTGTTTATGTCTTTCCCAAGAACACCGCCACAACAAGGGATACTGGTTGTCAAGAGGCCAAACCTTTAAACTTTTCATCCAGGGATGGCCTCAGAATGCACACTTGCACTTTTTCATAGCACCTTATAAGGTGATCAAGTAGTTTACTGCTGAAAACCCAATGCCAAACATAGACATGCAATGGGAAAAGGGCCCCTGCTGTTACAAACCCATATCACGCAAGACATGTGTCTATTTTTCCGACAAAATGCTGGTTTTACCGGACACAGGTGATTGCAATTGTGAAACAATGATTCCTCATGACTGCATCTTATACAGTTCTGCTGGAAGAAGCAGCTCAAGAGTGGGAGTATTTTTAGACAAATTAGCATGTCATTGCTTTAGCCTTCTCTTTGACAGTAGCAAACCTCAGCTTGAGTGAGTGTGAATCACAAAATTAAAAAGCTATGAAACCACTGATCGAAAAAACAACCTTTTTCAGTTCACAAGTGGTGACTGCAGATTTTCCCACTCAGATGTCCTACAGTAACCCCCAAGTATAAGGTTTATATGACAGGAGTCTTTTAAAGGAGACATATTATGCTCATTTTCAGGTTCATGATTTTATTTTTGGTTACTACTAGAATAGCTTTACAGTTTTCTCATACTGTCCAGTGCTGCAGCACTGTATTCCCCCTTTGTCTGAAACACTCTGTTTTAGCTCCTGTCTCTTTAGGCCCCCCTCCTGAATACCCAGTGTGCTCTGATTGGTCAGCTCACACATGCCTGACCCAGGACTGTTGACAACAACAGAGCAGCTGTGCTAAATCCTTTTTTACATGCCAAACGATCCACTAGGCATCATTTTTTCTGACATGGTGATGTCACAAAGTCACGAAATTAAGGGCGGGACTTCAGACGAGGCGTTTCAGGAGCAGTGTTCTCTGTGGGAGAGAGGAGCTTCTGTTGGTGTGGAATTTGACCTTTTTAACTTTCAAGATCTTTTAAGTGAATGAGAACACATAACACACTGAAGAGGAGGGAAACAACATTAAAGCATAATAAGTCTCCTTTAACCTTGGAAACCTTATGTGACATGTGAATTGCATCCGTTGCAAACTCGCAGAAAAGCTCATATATCCCCTTGGAGTCAAACATACATACTGAACGCTGATGGAAAGAACTGAGCACCACCAGTCTGACTGAAAAGACGGATTGTCCAGTCTCCCAGGAGAGTGAATTGGCCACATGTTGAGGCGCTGCTGCTGAAACAGACCTAAACTTTTCTTCAAAGCTTACCTGTAGTCCTACATAGCGTGAGCTGGCCACAGTCTTTTCTTACAAGAAAACAGCCACTGCAGACCATGATGAGACTGGACTGAAACTGGCTGCCTCTGCCACTGCTGCCCCCACATGTAACAAAAAAGAAGTGATTAAAAACCATCCGTGTTGTGAGTGAAGAAATCCACTGCTGTTAAGGCTGCTGCCTTGCTGGCTGAGTTATATAAGTTGTTGCGCAAAGGAACAACTTTATTTGCAGATTAGCAGATAATAGAATATGTTGCAAATGCAATTAGAGGGCAAAAATATCACTATTAACTCTTGTTTTTAATTCAATTTATAGATCAGTCGCACTGAAACGTCACGATTCCTTTTCACCCACGCAACAATGTACCAGAATAATAACTGAATTCTGGCTTGAAAGCACCACATGATTTGTTAATCTATTAAGGTTAAGTATATTTTTGATCCTACCAGAAACTCGGAATTGGGGATTGCCTCGTGATGACTTTGACTCTGCTGTTTGAGACACTCTGTTCAGTTTTCAGCATTGCCTGAAATCATAATGGACTGTTGAGTGTCTAAAAGGATTATGTTTGTACATTTTAGGTTTGGAAACCACAAATTATAATAATGTAATACACTCTTATATGTCATGAGTTTCTTTTTTTTTTAATAAGAGGACCATTTTGTTTCACAATTAGCATGTGTCTAGTCGATGAAGAATTACAACTGACATTGCTGTAGTCATATAAAACCAACTAATCATCCTTTATTATGTAAGTATTTCTTTCATAGAGAGTAGATGCATATTGGCAACCATATCATAATGAAATATAATTAAACTGTATTCAATTAAGTAGAATATCTATGACAGCCTGGCTCTCACTCACTGAATTTTATCATTCTATCACTCTCAAGCTGCTCTGTGTCTGAGTAGTTGCAGATTAAGTTTGTATTCGACTTTATTCTTTATCAGGCAATTCCAACTGTCACGATAGCTGCACAGATTTAGACTTTCCTTGTCAATGAGCAGGAGTCTGATTGTGGCAGCGCACATTAATCACAGAGTCTGAAAATAACTCTCAGATAGACAGCAGATACAGTCAGCCGTCAGAGACAGAAACCATCTCACGCTGAGTTATCTCATCATTTGTAGGGATTTTGATTTTAACTCTGCCTTGGATTATTTTTGTTACCCGAGGAGTGGGAAAAAATATTTCTACATGTAGTATCATACGTCCAGGTGCCAAAAAAGGTCAGCCAGGTCACTGCTCAATTTGACTGTGTTGTATGATTTCAAAGACAACTAGGACTACTGTAACGGATAAATTCATGATAAGGCCTGTGTTATATCACTGACACTGTTTCCCTAGTCTGTCTGGTAGAGAATGGGATCTCTCTCACACTTCAACAACACTGACAAACATAAGATAATAAAACAAATATTGCCTATTACCAGGCCTAGTGCTGGATGTCTTGGGGGGAAAGTAAGGATTCATCAACATAAATCTAAACTTGTCCTCATTTACCTGCAACTGTCACTCAAAGTAGAGCAGGAGATTGAAGAATGCTTTACAGCACTGAACAAAGTAGAAGAGGGAACAGTGAACAGGACGTTTGTCATTTTGATAAATTGTGTTGAAATGTAAAGTGTAAAGGTTTATTTTTCACTGTTATTATTTCACTGTGTTATTATCATTATGTTATTGTTACACATTAGAATGTTTTGATCCGCCAACCAGGGGGTGTAAGTGTTCAAAAAATAATTTAAATACTAATCATAAAAATAAATAAATAAATAAATAAAACATAAAGGAGGACTGTCATTATATCCATGGCTCCACACACGCATAGGAGAGAGAGACAGAGTGATAGAGAGAGAGAGAGAGAGAGAGAACATGGAAGAGAGAGAAAGTGAGAGAGTAGGATTTCCGGTGTCTCCAACCAATGAGCTGATTCCACATGCGGACACCGAACACCGCATTCGACGCACGCGAGAGCTGCAGCGGACAAACGCGATTGGTGCCGACGAGCACTCTGGTGATTCCGCAACACACGGACAGAGGCGAGCGAGCGAAGTGAGCCGAGCTACAACTTAGCCACATGTTTAAATCATCTGCTCGGGCAGATTTATTCCGGAATTCGCGTTTGTTTTAGACGAGAGAGGAAGGGTCTGAAAACATCCCAGTTGAGACTGCGATGTTTGATGTGAATAGCTTCTTCAAGGTCTCACAGGAGAGCTAGCAGGGCACAGCCGGCGAATTCAAGCGGAGCCAAAGGAGCCAACAACAGTTAGCTAGCTGTAGCCTGTTAGCTACCCGTTAGCTTAGGAGCCGCTAAACTCGTTCACTCTCGCCAGGCACCTGCACGCCGTGCTGTCCTGAGTTATAGCTAATTAACCGGTAACAGTCAAACAAGTGCGGGCCCGCTCTATTATTTATTAGTATTTTTGTTTTAAGTGCCGTAGTGACGTCGAAGGAGGAGAGAACCGTGACAGGCTGAGGTTGGGACCAACAGGGCGAAACGAGCGCTGTCCTTAAGTGGCCGTTCACCATGGACAACGCACCACACACAAAGACGGTTGAAGAAGTTTACAGCTTTTTTAACGTGAATGAAAGCACAGGTCTGAGTTTAGAGCAAGTGAAGAAACAACGGGAGCGATATGGAGCAAACGGTAAGGACCTAGGTTACATCAGTTTGTTCAAAAACAAGTAGTCATGCTGTCCCGGTGTCATGTATGGGCCATGGCTCCCGATTTGTGACGGGCGACATGCTGAACATTAAGGAAAGTTGTTGACGTCACTTTCTGTATGTTGTAATACTGGAAATGATCAACGTTTAAAACAGCCCGCTTTATACTTCATGTAATTTTGCTTCACTGAGACAGAAATATTCTAATACTGTATATTTATTACTCAACTAACTGCCTGTCCACCTCTCTTTTGTCTGCGGTCTGGATGGGATGATCTGCAGAATTGCCAGCTGAGGAGGGTGAGTTGGGCCAATGTGTATGAATACAAGGAGTCACGTATGTTTAGCATTTGTCATTACAAATTTTTCAATGAAAGGAAATCATGAACATTCATTTTTGTTTTCCAGGTAAATCTCTTTGGGAACTAGTGGTTGAACAGTTTGAAGATTTGCTTGTGAGGATCCTTTTACTTGCTGCCTGCATATCCTTTGTAAGTATAACACACACGTTTTATAGTTGTACTTTTGGTGGTTTGTTCAGTGTTCGCTCCACCAGATCGAGCCGTCTTAGTGAGATTAATTCAGTTGCTCATACTTGACGTGCCACTTGTGTACAGCAAAGTGATATGTCTTATCAAGATTGCTAGCAGTAAAAGCGTCTGTTAGCAGGTTGTGACACTTGTAAGGGGATACTTTCAACACTCAACTCCATATAAAGTTGAGTTAAGGTTGGGTATTTTTAGTGCTAGAATAGGGAGATCTTAAAGACAAGAGCCTGTTTCATTTCCTTCGAGACACCATAGTCGGTGTTTAAGGAAAGGGAAGATGGCAAATCATGGCATTCTGCCAGTTAAAGATTGTCTGTTCATCGCAACCACCATCTTTCTTTTCACCCTTTCAGTGATGAGTTCAGTGGGTTTTTTTTTTAATTTCTCAGCACAGCTCTGTCACCCTACAATGTGCACATAGTCCTTTTCCAAATGATTCAGTGCAGATCACAGCTTAGCAAGAATGCTGCTAAAAGTGGAGAAGAAAGGCGTCCAGTAACTGTCTGGTGACACTACCCAGATGACCATTTTTTCCCTCCACGATTCTGTCTTAAGGTATAATGTGTCGGTGCATACATGCTTTTTCGTTGAAGCATCACAGTCATCACACATTTGAGCCTGTTGTTTCAGAGAGATTATATTAACACATCCTGAGTTTAAAAGAAACGCTGACATGCTGTTAATCTGGGAACAGATAGTTATGTCACTTGATGATTATGTGGCACGTTGTCAGGATGCTTGGCTGTTAACACATGGAATTGACTGACACCTGAGAAGTCCATACCTCTCTGGTGATTGAATATCCTGGCTTTAACATGCCATTACACTCTCACTATGACAAAAACTCTCAACATGACTTTGAAGTCCAGTAATTCATGTTGTTATCGTGACTACAACATGACAGTTCCATAAATGAACTTGTGTTGCTTGTGTCCCTAGTGTGGTTTATGTGTGACAGTGTTGGGTCAACTATCCTTAGGCTCTGATTCTGCTAGCGTTGGCTGTTGGCCTACCAGCTGAGGGTAACATCCGTCACCCAGGCATGTTGATGACAGCCAGCTATGGTTATAAAGGGTTATAAATCACCGGCTGTAGTACACGGCTCGCTCTCAATCACACTAGCACATGCAGGCACATTTACATTTATTTCAGCATGAACACATTTGGACTACAAAGTCATATACAAACAATTGTAAGACTTTTATATTAAGTCATTCAGGAACTGAAAGGTGCAACACAGTTTGATTTACGTTTGATTGGCCATTCTTAAATAGGTTGGAGTAGAAGATACGGAGCCATTGGCATTTCGTTTGACACACTTAACTCCTGGCACAGATTCTAAAAGAGGAGAAAGTGGTTACTACAATCTCAGTCTCTCTGACATGACTTTGTAACACACTTGGCCCAGTTTCGCAGTACTGGCAGAAGCTGCCTTAATATTTATTATGAATTAGTAAATGATAGAGACTTAAAATGGTCGTGCCAAATATGCGAAAGTCAACGTGTGGTTCTGGCACAACTTCATCTACTAGCAAGGTGCGGGGAAAATACATGGGGAGACAATCCTCAAGCGAAGCTGATCAGAATTGGGTTTGTTGCGAAATAGGTTTTTATATATGAGGAATTTGCCATGGTATTTTGGTGCATAACAATAGATAGAGTGAAAGAGAGAAACAATCTGAAAAATAATAAAATTGTAATGTTATTACCAGTCTATAGCAAATTATTAGCAAGGCCTCATGGCAAGACTATATTTTGAACGATACTGAAGAAAGAGCTGCACCAGTGTGGTTATATAACAAGCAGGAGTATTAATTTCTGGTGTTTTGAGGGATGTTCTCAGTAGCTCACACTTCAGTGTTGTTAATTTCTTTTTCTCTGTTTTGTTTTTTCCCTTTTTGTAGGTACTGGCCTGGTTCGAAGAGGGAGAAGAAACCGTTACAGCCTTTGTGGAGCCTTTTGTTATCCTACTTATTCTCATAGCAAATGCTATTGTAGGAGTCTGGCAGGTAAATACATTACATGTTTAAATCTATCTTAGTCTGGGTTATTAAAATGCATCATGTTAAGCCAAATGCCTTTGCACTGTTATGAGTACTCATAAGTAGTTGCCTTGACTAGAGACAGTAGCTTCCTTTTTCCAAATTTGAAATTATCAACTAAGTATTGCTCGGGAAGTGACTTTGCTAAAATTTTACCTAAAAGCAGTGTATCAAAGAAGGAAGATGTGCATCTCTGCAGGGGTTTTCTTCCACTTTGATAGTTGTCCAATTGGGTGTTGGCAATGTACAAGCTGAATAGGAGTCTAACTGACGGAGGAAACTGATACCATGGAAAGAAACGTGGAATGGAAAAGCGTATTATTAAATTTTTATCATTAAAGACAAAAATTGGAAATGTAACTTTTTCGGTTCTGGCCAAGGAGACAGCACACATCCTATTAGACCGATTAGATCCTATACGCCTCTTGTCACAGTCACACAGGAAACCTGGCATGCTCCACTTCCTCCTCACTTGATATTTTCTGGTCCTCGATAAATAACCAACCTTATCAGGGAAACCAGTGGATCTTACCCTTTGACTGAGCGGGGCAACATTTAGTTGTCAACAGCAAAATGAGAAAACAAAAGCATTTTAAAAAAAATATTGCCTGTGAGGAGGTGTTTATATGTGCCTGCTAGGTCCTGGCATCCCCCCTAGGATTTACGATGTCAGTTCCTTTGAAAAGTAGTATTGATTTGTCAACATACACCTTAATTATAGGCAGGAAGCAAAGGCAGCAACAGTCCTGGATGGAGGCACTCATCTGGACACAACTAATTATCCTCTCCACATAGAATGGCCCAGAAAACGGCATGCTACCCCTGGAGTCAGTAATAATAGAGAGGCACATTGGCACCCAATAGTGTTAAATTAATGGACCCAAAATATCTGTTCAGAATAGATTTATTTGACGTGGGATATCCCATGTGCAACATCCTAAGAATAAGTCATTAAGTAACATGTATGTAAGTGTAATTAAACAAATTATAGAATGACATCTATTTAGTAGCCAATTTATAATCACCCGATGCTTGCCTTTTATTACCTATTATTAGGTAATACCTATCTTTTATATGTTCCCTATATGTTATGTTCCCAACCTGGGGTACTTTTACCTTCTGCAATTGACAGGGTGTAAACTGAATGAGTATATAGTAGTAGTAGAAAAATTGAATTTATGATTTGATAAAATAAAGTACATCCACTTATTGAGTCAACTATAACAATTCATTTAGGTGTTATTGCAATTAAGAGTTTGTGAAAGCTAGTTAGCAAGTGAGCAAAGAAGATGAAATGGTTGGCTAAAAGTCATTAATAAATGATCAAACTAATAAGCTAAAAGTTATGGATACATTTTGAAGTAGATCACTAAGAAAAATGAATAAGAAGTTGAAACGTAGCTTTGACTACTCCATGTAGTTGTTTTATAAATGCAAATTTGACCAAACTGACCTTAACAATAACATCTCAATTGTATGAAAATATAACAGCCACTATTATATCCACTCGTAAATGGTTAATAGTAAAATAACATCCAGTTGGAAATTCATTCAAATTAAAATATTTGGAACATAACTTGGTGGTGTTGAAGGGATACTTGAGATGATCAGGACTGCTGGTGGACGTCTAACAAAAATGTTGGGAACCACTGCATTAGATCTTTCGCCAGATTTCACACAAATATTAAGAAAGACTTTGCATGTCCTATACAGGTGTATAAATATATAGAGTAAGGGCAATCCCTGATTCATAATCTGTATTTAATATCTACAGATGAGAAAACTTCTCTCTGAAGGTCAATGTACAGGATTAGTGGCTGAGGGTGTGGATGATAGTAAATCACACCACAGTATACTCAGTCAAAGAAGACAGTTGCTAGGTTGGGTGGGTCCTTCCTGGTTTGCATTGTAAATGACATGCTTGTTTGAGGCTCTGTTGGGGCCTGTGTAAATGAGGAGTTGTTAAGTGACTAGTTGTTGGCCTTTGTTTATGCAACGAAAGCCTCTATGACATAATGTCAAATTGGAAGAAGTAGGATGTAGTGTTTTTCTGTTCTTATTCATATGTCCCTACCTGTTATGAAATTAGTTAAGTGTTCCTCTGAATTCAAAGCAGTTGATATTTTGTATACCTTTTGTAGCTTCCTTTGACCTTGTAAACCCTAACCTTTACTGGCTGCCATTTTAATGGCTTTCTGTCCCTGTTGCTCTGCCTTACAAAAGACCTAAATGTCCTGGGGTTGTGTGCCCTGTCTTGCCATGTCTTGTTGAGTTCTGCCAGCCAGACTGGGAGCTGCCACTAAAACTGTCCAATCTGAGAGCAATCACTCAGACAAGGTGAAGTCAGCACTATCAGAAAAGTGCAAGTGAAGACTGATGAGGAAGGAACTGAGCAGGCAAGAAAGGAACATTTGGGGAAACTGAAGTAAGACTGCCGTTGTCGTAGTGACAGTTGCACATGTTTTTTGTACAGAAAGTCCTGCTATTAAGGTGGCTCGAACAAGTATTCTTTAATATGACCAGGACAGAAGCTTCCTTTGTATCTTTCAGCCTTTTACAACATATCCAAGTGTTTACATAGCTCTCCTCCATTGTCGAGCCTAGCCCATTGGTCGTGTGCAAGTAGTTTATTTCTTTACTTGTCGCTTTGCTTATGTAAAGATTAGACTCTCATCAGTCCACTTTGAATAATGGCGCTCTAACTGAAACGGCATATCTGAGTAGGCACTTTGTTCCATCTTCCTTATCATCCATTTCCTCTGACGCGCTCAGTGTTTGAGTGAAATTAACTTGTTTCCTCCCCATCTCTCTCTTTTTCAGGAGCGAAATGCAGAAAATGCCATTGAAGCACTCAAGGAGTATGAGCCTGAGATGGGGAAGGTCTACCGCCAGGATAGGAAAAGTGTCCAGAGAATCAAGGCCAGGGACATTGTGCCTGGGGACATTGTGGAGGTGGCAGGTAAGATTAAGACTATTAAGCTTTGTTTGTGCTTGATGCAGTGTCCCCCCGTGGGAGGATGCATGCACCGTCAGTGACATGACTGCGTCTCTTGGGTCAAGACATTGTGACATGTAGTCGTGCATCTCTAATTATTGAGATTTGGCACCCTCTGCGTGCACACAAGGCTTTCCTTTTCAAGATGGTCAAGTTTGAAAGTGTAGTCGCTGAACTGGTATGCCTGTACTAAACATCTATATGACCCCTCGTTGAGAGAGCACCAGGAACAGTCAAATCACATTAAATTCAGGGAAAGAGATAGCCACAACACCGGGAAAGGAGGAGGCATTTTGTCCGAGGGTGTTTTAAGAACACGAGCAATTGCTTAGTCAAGGCCTGAAAAAGGAAAAAGCAGTGACCCAGGTGGAAACAAGGTGGTCCTGTTTGTTTCTACACCCCCCTGGCAGAGAAGACTGCAACAGAGAACACGCTGAGCATGAAAGCTCCAGGCATGCATTCAGAGAGGATGCATCCTAATTCTCTGAATGGTCTTGCTTGCTCAGAAGTTGTCTTTAAAGAAGAAAGGTAGTTCAGCAATAAAATTGCGTCATATTCGGATCTATTCAAAAGAAGATTCAGGTTTTTAATGGGTTACAGCCTTGAGTCTTTTTTCCATTTATTCTTGACATTTCTCTGCAGAAAGTTCAGAAGAGTCAAGACATTCATAGGTTGCAAACTACAGATCATCTGCATGTTGGCTAAAGCATTTGATCTCTTCTATTTGTATCATTTGATGAGTCTCTGATGTGCAGCATGTCTGCGAGGTACTGATGTTCTTTATCTTAAAAGTAAATTGATGAGTCGATGGCTGTAATTAAACACACGGATGCGGTTGGTCACTAGAAGAGCTGTACAGATAGCAGAGGTCATCAGTTCTGCTAACATCATCAACAGTGTTATGACGTCCGCTTTACAGTCTCAAACATGCGCACACACAGATTCGCACAGCTGATCCCTCATCCTGTTCATTCCCCCTGACAATTTTAGAATAATGGTAGCACTTAGTAAGTAAAGCAGTTATGCAATACAAGAGCGGAGGTCCAGTCTGTTCTTCAACATTTTTTTTTTTTTGGCTAACCTCAACTTGGATAAGGCCACATGTTTTTGCCTTTTGCGTCACTGCTCCTAATTTCTCTCATTATGTCTCTCTCAGTGGGCCTCGTCTGTCTTTTATCTTTTCTTTTCATGTTTTTCATTCTTGCTTGGTTTATGTTTATTATGTAGCTTACCAAAACAGACTTTGTTTTCTTTCTTTTCGTTGTCCCACAGCAAAGGTTAGTTGGCTGGTCACCGAAAAGCTTTCTTTGCTCTCTGTTTATAATCTCGTCAGAAGCTAAAGGAAGGGGTTGTGGCTTTACTCACTGAGGTCCCAATGCCTTACACAGTCCATGCTGTCTTATACATTGTGCCACAAATTTGGACTTAAACAGTGCAAAATGAACTGTCTCATCCACTGGCCAAATGGCTAGTGAATGTTCAAATTTAACCAGCAACTCAACCATTGTGTTTTTAGTTGGTCAGTCAGGCAAATTGGCCTGCCACTTGCATATATTTTTCCACCACTGGGCTGGTGTAATGTTGTGCCCTGCTCAGATAATTAACTACTTTTAGTTTAAGTTGAGCAATCTTAAAAAAAGATAGAAATGAATACTTGAGGCATCAGTTGGGTCAAAACCATAATCAGCACTCACATAATTGCCTGACATGACATCATGGCTTACAGTGACTGTAGCTTACAAATGACACTGAACGACGGAACAAAGCCACTCTAAAACAAGTCATACAATTGTATGATTAATTTCTGCTTATTGATTACCGAATGTGAAGATTGGACCCACATGTCTCAAAACATCAGTGCCAACAACGTGCCATATATTCAGAGTCATTCAACCTGGAAACTTAAATGTTATAGAGGACAGCAGCTGAATCAGACTAGCCACTCTGTATGGTTTATATGCACAGTTACAGCCATGTGATTTACACTCGACAGCAGCAAGCTGTTTGCATAAATATGGTCCTAAACCCAACAAATTGGCCTCTGAGGTCTCATAAGTAATGAAGATGCAGTTGATTAACTGGTTTAAGTTCTGTCACAGAGTGAAATAAGCAGTATCTACAAAAGCTGCCATAGTTCCATTTATTTAGCTAAGGCGCTACGTGTGCATTAGTTTGTATTAGCAGTGGTGCGCACATCAACTACTTGACCAGCGAGTTGTGGCATGATGGTTGATGATGTATGAGCGTAATGCCGGGTTGCAAAGTCACTTGTCACACCAGTCATATGGTTTATATCTATTATATCTTTTGCCACACAAGCTCAGATGTGCAATCGGCGCAATTGTTAAGTGGTCGGTGGAGCTGTGTGTGTTGAGTGTGTGATTCTTTATGGTGATGTGTCTTGCTCTGTGTTCTTTCTTTGGTGCTTAGCTGCAGTCTCAACGATCCAGAGGACAGCCACCCTCATGTCTTACAGGCTAGAGAAAGAGTTTCCTCTGAAACATGTCTTTCCCTTCAGTCTTTGCTTACTTGCCACAGTGCAGTGTTTTGGTTGTGTTGGGCAAACACTTTGTTTTGCTGCAGTATGAATCAAGTATCATTGACCATAGTTTTGTCTGTCTTTCTGGGCAGAGCATCAAGTGACACACCGGCCCCCTTTTCCATCAGTGGCATAGTTCTGAGCGTCTAGCAATGGATTGGATGGGAATGGATCTAGCTTACAGTCACCTCTCAGAGAAAGTATTTTTAGGCAGTTTGTCAATATAGTGGCCTTTGGTGCATTCAAAGTCTGCAATATTTATGCAAAATGTCATCTAGAATCTGCTTGAGCGATTGCTAATCTACTGTATAGCCAGCCTTATTTACATATCAGGTGTATATTGCAGCAATAAGCAACATCTTGTAAATGAACCCATGCCCTATCAGTGTATGTTATCTTTTGCTTTAGTCTCTGGCTCATAATTGTGAATGGCATTTCTATAGCGCTTTTCTACTAAATGATGAAAAGGGCTTTACTTGTCACAACTGACCCATTCACACACACGCTGACACACTGATCCTGCCATGCAAGGTGCCAGCTGCTCATCAGTAGCAATTTTGGGGTTCAGTATCTTGCTCAAGGATACTTTGATATGCAGTCGGGGGAGCCAGGGATTCGAACCAGCAACCTTGTGAATATTGGATGACCCCCCCACCTCCTGAGCTACAGTGACTCACTGTCTGCCAGTTGAGCCATTCGTACACTGTTTGGTCTCTTGAGTATTGCAAGGTTTCATTAAAAATCCTAAGTGTGTCTACTGGCTTTATTTACTGCCAGCACTCTACTGAGACAGTAGTGAGTGGTCTTTGCTTCTTTACTCTCTTTTGTTTTACTTTTCAATTCCTTATTGTCTGTTGCCAAAGTGATGGTGTTGAACCTTGTTGTGACAACATCCTGTGCATAAGGAATACAATGTCCTTTCTTTCTCTCCCCTACTCTTTCTTTCTAGCTGTATGTAATATATGCGGGACTCATCACCTCTGCTCTGCCTGGCTTGTGGTTTTATCTTAACCACAGTCTGAGGGCAATGTTCACCATTAATGTTGTCCTACCCTGGGAGGGAGCCGACAGCAAGACAGGTTTAGAAGCGTTACAGATTCAATTTGATAAATAATTTGTGCTCCAGATGGCCTCATGGCCAGGTTTCCTCTCTTGTGTTTTAGAGTGTAGGATAGTCTGTCTATTGTCATCACCTAAGCTATTTGTTTCTGCTTGTCATTTGCTGACTGTCTATTCCACTTGTCCTTGCTCTTTGCGTTCTTTCTTTGCAGCTCACACGTACAAGTTATTGCTGCATTATAGGAGCACACAGCAATTATATAGAATACAGTGTTGTGTGTACGTTTCTGATTAAGATTGGTCTTATGGTTTTTCCATTCACAAGAGGAATGGCAGAGTCCCTTGACGGCTGGAGGACCTCATTCCCAGGAGGCTAAAAGCCTACGTGCTAGTATAGCGGGGAGCCCCAGTCAGAGGGGGAAAAATATACAACCCCCTTGTGCCCTTTAAAGTTTCACTGGACTGGACTGGAGGAATAGTTGGGTGCGGTGTAATTTCCTCGGATTTGTTGCAAGCGTCACGGCTTATACAATCAGTCCTATGGGGGTCAGCGTGTCGAGCATGGTTAGTAAGAAAGGAAAGGTAGGGATACAGACCCTGGAGAGTGTATAAAAACAACTTGGGTCTGTTGGGGTGTTATCACTCAAGTGTATGCCGGCTGACATTTGTCCCTCACTCTGGGGAACAGATAACAGATAAAATCCGTTGTTCACACGGGAGAAAGAAAGGTCCATATCCCAGAGGCTGACTACTCTTTCCCAGAAACAAAAAAAACGAAACAAGTAAGAACATGTGATGTAAAATGAAAGGAAAGATAACTTAATTTGAAACAGCTGTAAATATTTTGGTCGCTGCAGCAGTTTTCTGAAGGAAATTACAAAATAACTATGTATTCATTATGTGCCCAATGACTGGAGCACCATTCATAAAGAGTTACAGTAGTTTCAGAAACATTGAGAGTTGTAACTCATGCGTATCTAATCATTATTGACCATTGCATGATTTAAAACATAGATTCAATATTCCCAGGAGAAATTGGTTTGTCATGAAAGTGAGGACCTGTGTCTGTTATCGATGAGGGTTTAGGCTCATTTAAAAGACATTAATGATGAATGGATCCTATGTCTTCTTGCTGCCAAGCTATTCTTGTTGCATGTGAAAGTGGGCTATTCTACTTCCTGTGACCTTATTCCCAGTATAATATGGTATATGGGAAGTAGGTGGGTGCTATAACTTCAAGGTAGGAGATTTTCTAATTAGTGACTTTTTGTTGGAACCTTCCCATAGGACTTTAAGTCTTAAATATTTCCAACGACTGTGGTTCCTCATCTCCTTTGTGTCCTTTCTCATGCTCTGCTTGTTCATCTTCTTCCTTCACTATCTCCTGTCAGTTAACAGGGATCCCGTGTGAAGGCAGGTGATGAAGTGGTTTTGACAGCCTCTAGTCAAGTCGAGCACCAAATTTGGTAGTGCAGCTGGTACAGTCAAGAAGTCAGCATAACCACATGTTAAAGTGCACTTAAAAGTAGTAGTAATAACATAGATTTCTGGATTATTGGTATAGAGTAAGCAAGATGTGAAACAGTGCAGTGATGTTGTTGTTGAGTAGAATTTTCCTCACTTCAGTCTCCATCAGTGGCTTAGATCTGTCACAAACTCATGAGAATGGTGGGAATGAATGAACAGTCTGTACACAAGGACACGCTGTTTTCTATTTCAACTCCTGTGACGAAGAGTGGGTTCTCCTTGCTTAAAAAAGAAGTTTTTATCATTTCCCCTCCCCCAATCCAGGAGCATGTTTGCAACTGATCAAAATAGTTTTCCCATTTTTGGACGTGTGTTTTGCGGGACTCATCTAATCCCTCTTCCCATTCTGTGCTCTCCTCGCCCCCCCTCTTCCTCTCCACTCAGAAGGGCATTGCAGAGGCCCAAGGGTTGGTTTACTTGTCTGTCACCGCTCTCCACTGTCCACAGAGGGATCTCTTAAGAGCCTCGGGGTCATTGCTTTATATTGCTTTTACCTTCGCCCTTTCAAGTTTTGTCCTACTGTAAGCTGAAAGTAATTTTTTACTTTGGTGCAACAGTGGCATTTTTCCATTATGCTTTAGATTTTCATTAAAACGTCAGCCATTGATTTTGGGTGCCATGTTGGTCCATAATGTAATATAGTACAGTAATATGCAGGGAACATTACGAAACTAGTATACTTGACAGACTCCTTTTTTAAAAAATATTTGCTTAGGATATATTTTTAAATTCTTCATCATGGATCTGACCTTTCAAGAGGTAATATAATGTGTGTTTGTATTTCCAGTCCCATCCCATAGACGTGCTTTGTTAAAGTAAGCCTTTAATAAGAAGCAGATGTGAATCTGAATGCGGAAGACGTTAATCAAACCACAAAGGCTGAAAGGTTCTTTATCAACACTTTTTATCTGCCCAGATCAGACCCAAGCTACATGTGAACTAATACAAAAGAGTCAAACAATTTGATTTTAGCTTTTTTAAGAAAAGCTAATAAATGTCAGTGGCTTTAATGGGACTTATCCGCGCTCTCCAGAGGAAGCACTTGTTTGGAATTTGGTGTATATTTACATTTTACATTTGTTTTACTGGAGATTGCTAAAGCCATGTGTTAGTGGAAAGAATGAGCAGCAGTCTATTTGTGTCTTGCGCATGAGATGAGTGGAACATTAATAATTTTTGAATGCATGACTTTCCCTCAGCCTCTCTCCAACAAATAACTTGAGTTTGATTATTTTATTACTCCCTGGGAGCATTAGTTGAATTAACACGATAGCTGATTTTATTTCCAAGCCTTAAGTGGCTGTGTGTGTGTGGTCGTCTTTGTTTGTTTATTGCATTTATCTTTTAGTCTTTTTCTCTATGACGTTCTCTAAACGCTCAAATTTTAGAGGTGTCTTTTAACATGTAGGACATCAAGTCTTTATCAAGTCTTAACACCGCTCATCTGTTTTTATGGCTCGCATTATACAAAGTATCTATTGACCCGTTGTCAGTGCCATTTACAGATGCTTTTAAATTGTGAAGAGGTACTTAAGTGTCTCTTGTGCGTTGTTGTTTCTGTCCACAGTTGGTGATAAAGTGCCTGCAGACATCAGGCTGTCTTCTATCAAGTCAACCACTCTGAGGGTAGACCAATCCATTCTCACAGGTAAAACCATTTTTAAATTGTTTAACTACATTATGTCTGTGTGAACGTCTGTCAGTTCATGTTTGTGTCTCCTTATCCTCACCCATTACATTTGATTATACATTTCACATGTTCCCTGTATAACAGCTGACCTCTTTTGATCAACTGAGACACAGAACAAGAATTAGCAATTTCCTCCTCCTTTTGACGCACATGCCCTCATTACATCCTGTTGTCATGGATGCTCAGTCAATACCAAAACAAAAAGAAGTGAGTGATGTAAGTAAATGGATGTATCTTTAGATGGGTAATTGGACAGTGATGTAGATGGAAAAGATTGCAAGATTGAAGGATGTATAATGTGCGAGAGAAGAGGTTTATGTGAATTAAGTCCTTAAGTCTCTTGTCTTGCTCTGCTGCCTTAATTGGTAGCAAATTCCATGGGATATTTTAGTGTTTCAGCTATTTTTTTTCTCCTCTCTTCCCATCCCCATTCATGGCCATACAGCTTGTCAAATGCTCTCTGCCTTGCTCTATCAGAACAGCGCAGACCGTGCACAGTTGATTACACGCACAGACACACACAGTGCAAGCACACATCAGATACAGGGTTTGAAAGGCGGTGGCTGTGCAGTATTTGGTAATTGTCAGGCCTGCTCAGTCGGCTGCAAAGCCTTTTCCACACATATCTGCCCAAAGTGTCAGCCAAGCATCGCAACTAAAACTTTGCCCTCCCATGTAGAAACTCTCTCACTGCTTCTCTCTTTCACATCTCTTGTTTCATCGTCCTTCAGGAGAGTCTGTGTCTGTGATCAAACACACTGACCCGGTGCCTGACCCACGTGCTGTCAACCAGGACAAGAAGAACATGCTCTTTTCTGTGAGTGAATCCAAAGACCATTTTAGAGTGTTCAGTATTATTTTACACCTTTTGCTTCCAGTCTGACTACATCTATGAAGACAAAAATTGTCCTATGTCATCTTCCAAAATCTGAATCTCCTCGTGTTGCTGCACATCTCACAGTAGTTGTTAAACTAGTTTTACCCCCTATGCCCAGAAGCTCAATGTGTAATGTGTTTTCTTTTCTTTTCACTACTCCTTCACCACAGGGCACCAACATCGCAGCTGGAAAGGCTGTTGGTGTTGTGGTGGCCACAGCTGGCAACACAGAGATTGGCAAAATCCGGGATGAGATGGCATCAACAGAGCAGGAGCGCACACCACTGCAGCAGAAGCTGGATGAGTTCGGACAGCAACTATCCAAGGTCATTTAAGTTCCATTATTCTCTCACACTGCATTTTTTTGCCTTTTATCTCAGCTATTTCTTTTTGTTTTGACTAATTCATTGGTGTTGATATAATCTTTCAATTTAAACTAATGCTGTTTACTTAAAGGTCATTACGCTGATCTGCATTGCTGTGTGGATCATCAATATTGGACATTTCAATGACCCTGTCCATGGAGGCTCCTGGATCCGAGGCGCTGTCTACTACTTCAAGATTGCTGTGGCCTTGGCTGTTGCTGCTATTCCTGAAGGTAAGCTGGAGAGCTACACACGTGCAGCCGTGTCCTTACCATGACTTGCTTGTTGCTGTGAGAGGATATTGAGACAGTTGCTTTGGAAGATCCTACTTATCGGGCTGTTTTCTAATTCTTCATGATACAGGGACAAAGGATAGTATTTCATCACTTGACTAAAGAAATGAATATGAAGGGCTGTCTCCATTTCTTTCTGTAACCGTTTATCCCCTCTCTTGGATATCTAATCCTCCTTTTCCCCTGTGGTTCTGTTGCTTTCTCTCTCCAGGTCTGCCTGCTGTCATCACTACTTGCCTGGCTTTGGGAACACGGCGCATGGCCAAGAAGAATGCCATTGTCCGCAGTTTGCCCTCTGTGGAGACCCTTGGCTGTACATCTGTCATCTGCTCTGACAAGACTGGCACGTTGACCACCAATCAGATGTCTGTCTGCAGGGTAAGAGAAAAGCTAACAGAGACAGCAAAAGATTGATAGACAATTGTTTTTTGTGAATTTCATGAATTTATTCATAAATCTGATACAAACACACTGTGCTCTAGATGCAGAAAAGAATTGCTTTTTTGGTTTGAAATGTTGTTTAAAAGGGAAAAAAGAGCCTGTTGGCTTTGGCAATCATAGTCTGGAGAAACCAGTCAGAAATCTGCCATTAGAATAAGATAATAATAACCTACTAACAACTTCAACACATTACAAAATTACCATGAAAAAGAGACCGAAAATGAAACTTAATGTTAAAGAACATTTGTTATTACCATCTGACTTCTTATTTTATTACTTTTAAAATAAGAATAAGCTCCCTCTGTAGATATAAAAGGCTCAGTCTAAGGTAACAGAAACACAACCATTCTTAGTTTCAGATGATTATACACTAACGAAAACATAATTATGAATATTATATTCTATTTCTCCTCTTAGTCCCCCTAAATGCTACGCACTGGACCTTTAACTATTGTTCAGAAATCCTATATTTACCTATGGTTTCCCATATTTACCTCGAAGGCAAATCAGATGTGTTGCTATTGAAAGCAGTGATTTAAAGTCTGCTCATTAACCTTCAATAGTAGCTTTGCTTAAATGATGTTGACAGTGTTAGCTTATCTTACAACATTTACACTGGTTTCATAGTAACCAGCGTATGTTTGTAAGTAGTTGTCGTGTACTTAAGAATGTCAACAGATAACAGTGCTTGACTAGTTCTCATTGTACAGTATAAGGTTAACAAAATGTATGTATCATTAAAGAAATGATCCGTTGTAGGACAAAAATAATTGGCCATCAATGATTGCGACCACACAGCTGCATGAGACTGAGGATTATCAACTGCATATCATGGCCGTTCATGCTGCCTTAGACCTGGTGTTCTTTACATGTGTAAATGATCACTTTTGATCACTCCGCAACAATACCTTCATAATCAGCCCATGCTGAGGAATACTAGCTAAAGTCCCTGTCAGCAAAGTATGATAAATGAGCACTCAGTGACAGGACATGCTCAGTGCGTCTCACTCAATGAGTTTATTGAAAGGTAATTGCAGATGGGACTAGTGAAGTAAGTCTTGTCTCTGTACCTTGCAGGGAAAATATTTAAGCAGCATACCATAATGTTTAAACAGCAGACGCAGTGTGTCCTTTGTAGCTCAAGCTGCCGGTGATTAAACGGAGCGATCTGTCTCTTAAAAGCTTTGTCATCTCAAATTTTCTGAATCCTGACAAAATTCTCTTAGGTAACAAAACTCACATAAACCCAACAGTAAGTATTCAAAGTGTCCTTTGAATCTGTGTATGGCATACACATGGTGTCGGCACCACGTGTCACTGATGCCAGTGTATGGCTGTAAACATCCTCCCCAGGGGAAACAGCACAGTTTGCAGTGACGAGGTCTGCAGTCTGCTGGGGATTGGTCATTTCAAACTTCATAAAAAATGGGCAAGTAGTCCAAAAATAAATGGTATTTTAAAACAGTTGCCATACACGGAGAGAGCAAGGGCTGGCTACTTTCCTGACATCTGAGAACTTTTTCAAATTTAAAGTTTTTACTGAGCAATAAAGCAACCCTGACAGCCTTTTGCTGACAGTAAGGATTAATTGAGCAGTAAGCAGTGTTGACTTTGAAAGGCTAATAAGGAATAATACAGGGTTTAATTGTACTTTCATATCTTGTTCATCTCTGCCTGTGTACATGTAGGATATATATTTATTTTCCAATTTATTATGTGCATAAATAACTTGAAGCTAATTGAACTATTATGTATTTACTGTCTATTTTAGCCATATATAGCGTGTATGATTTCCTCTCAAGTGTTGCCTTACAGCTCAATTCTTCAGATTCCCATCATTTATCTGCCTCCTGCTCCGTCCCTCCATCTTTCTCGTCGGCCCCCTCCTCTTTTCTTCCGTCCTCGTTCTGCTCTCCTCCCCCTTCTTGTTCAGGCAGCATGCTGATCAGTATGCAGTAGTTAGTCACTTGCAGCAGAATCAGCAGTAGAGTTGCATAACTGACCTTGTGTTGAAAGATTCTCTCTCTCTCTGTCTCCTCTGTCTATCTCTTGCCTTGCTCATCCTGCACAATTTCGAAAACAAAATCATGTTTTTGGACGGCCTCATTTTAGTAACCACAGGATGCTATTCCTGGCTGATTAATAGAGAGGCTTGTGCTTGACGCATCTGCTGCTTCCAACCACCCCTGTTCGGATAGGGCAGTACTAAAAGTTGTCCCGAAGGACTGAATCTTTTTTCAATTCAACTCCTTACTTGCTCTTGTGTTTTGGGTAGGAGCATCTCTGACATCACTAGTTTATGTTGCCCTGAGGGGAGTGCATTCATTATGCCAGCACATCATTTTTTTCAGATATGTCTATTTTCATCCCCCTGCTCTGCCCCCCCAATTTTAAGCAAATGTGGTGCTTTTATGTAAGAATGTGTGAATGTATACCCTTGACAGACACAATAGAAGCTCCTCTGTTTATCAGACTCAAAACCTCTTTGCTTTTTTCTCTGATTTTGCCCTCGATTGATATCGAAATTCTTTTGAAAATTAACAGCCTCTTATATTTGTATGTGGAGAAAAATATAAAAATAATACAGTTGTTTATTTTCTGGTTAATAAAATCCCTCCTTTGTACTTTGAATTGGAAACATTCATTCATTCAAGAAGATGCTCAATAAACCAGACAATGTAACCAGTCTCCCTACCCAAAGGTTTGAACACTCAAGGTCAAACTATTTCCGCCTCAGAGTGATTCACTTTTATGCAGTTTGTTCATGTAGTGTGACTGCGCACAGAGGAATTGTGTGTCTGCCTTGCTGTAAGATGACATTTATGGATCCTCCCCACTGGAGTGCCCAGTGTCTGCTTTGGCTCAGCATTTCTTTATTATACTCTGCTCTATGTTCAAGCGTAATCATGATATGAAGGCTTTCTTCTCGTGGATAGCAGTCTGCTGCCACCTGCTGGATTCAGTGTCCATCTTTTCTTTTTGGCATTTAGACTTAAATATATAATGGGATTGATAGGGAACTTAAAATGGGGCACAAGGAAGTGATGCCCACAGAGTCTACAGATGTTTTGTTTGGGTATTATGTACTAATTGTTTGTCTCTACAATGTTTGTGATTCTAGATGTTCATCCTTGACCAGGCAGTGAATGATAGCTGTACATTAAAGGAGTTCACTGTTACTGGCTCCACATATGCCCCAGATGGAGAAGTGTGAGTATCCAGTGTGCTACAAGATGTGTCTAATAAAATTACTTTCTCACCACTTAGAAGGAATGCGTTTAACGCTTCTCAGCATGTTACAAATGCAACCCCCTTTTTCCAACTTGTTTTTCATTGAATCGGCTCACATGTTACTTTCTGTTTACATCGGGGGTTTTTTAGGTTCCACGAGGGCAAAACAGTCAAGTGTTCGCAGTACGATGCTCTGGTGGAGCTGGCCTCTATCTGTGCTCTCTGTAATGATTCCTCATTGGACTTTAATGAGGTTAGTAGTGAATCGTTTACATGTTAACAGGTAGATGATCTTTAAGCACCAATGTGCCTCAGCTGACCATACATGACATGTTTTGTGTGACTCCTGATGAAGACTGACTACATGGTTTTTCATTTTTCTCTGTGTTCAGGCCAAAGGAGTGTATGAGAAGGTGGGTGAGGCCACAGAGACGGCTCTCACATGCCTGGTGGAGAAGATGAACGTGTTTGACACGGATGTTAAAGGCCTGTCCAAGATTGAGAGAGCCAACGCTTGCAATTCTGTATGTAACCTTCAATCATTTCCTTTTATCTTTTGCATGTCCTAAACTCAATTCAGATAGGGTAAAGCAAATTCAGAAAGACAAACTGTTAATACTAATCGCAATTGTGTGTCGTCATATCTTTAGGTGATCAAACAGCTGATGAAGAAAGAGTTTACACTGGAATTTTCCAGAGACAGGAAGTCCATGTCTGTGTACTGCACTCCTAATAAGGCCCGTTCCTCTGTTGGCAAGATGTTTGTAAAGGTAAGAAACTGTTGATTGAATAACTTGTTTAAGGTTGTGCGATTCATGAACATGACATGATTGGTGCCATCACTAAATATTGTTTACAGCCTGAAAATCTATCCGTGGTATTAGAATAAATGCTTTTCGTTAACCATATAGTACTATAATTATCATGTTACAGTGGGTCTTTATTTTTAAAGGGTAATGGACGTTTTGAAAAGTTGTTTCCTAAAAGTGTTACAAAATGAAACATTATGCTGGATGAAAATGTTTCTTTTAGATGCTGTTCTTTGTTTTGTTTTTTGTCCTCATCATCCCCCTGTCTGTGCCTGCTCACAGGGTGCCCCCGAGGGAGTGATTGACAGGTGCACACACATCCGTGTTGGCAGTAACAAGGTGCCCATGACCCCTGGCATCAAGGAAAAACTGATGTCTGTGATCAGGGAATATGGAACAGGCAGAGACACCCTGCGCTGTCTGGCTCTGGCCACCCGAGACAGCCTCATGAGCAAAGACGACTTGGTGTTGGAGGACTCCAGCCGCTTTATTGAATACGAGGTGAGAGCCAGGATGGACTGACACGGTCTCACTTTTCAGGTGTGACGTTGTTGGCTGTCAGAAGTGAGAAAAGCAAAATAATCTGAATGCGGAATCTATTTTTTCCTCTTATCAACCAGACTGATCTGACATTTGTTGGCTGTGTGGGCATGCTGGATCCTCCCAGGGCAGAGGTAGCAGCCTCTATCAGACTTTGCCGTCTTGCAGGCATCCGTGTAATTATGATCACCGGAGACAACAAGGGTACGTAGAGAAAATCTCATCTGCTCAGAGAGAATCTGTCTTTCTCAGATCATTATAACTTCTTCTTTCTTTTTTTCACGGAGAACTTTCTTCCACTAGACACACAAGGAAAATGGTCAACATACTTACCTGTGTTCTTATTTGTACCTCAGGGACGGCAGTTGCCATCTGCAGACGTATTGGTATTTTTGGAGAAGAAGATGACGTTTCCAGCATGGCGTTCACCGGCCGAGAGTTTGACGACCTGTCCCCTGCTGCACAAAGAGATGCTGTGATCAAAGCCCGCTGCTTTGCCCGAGTCGAGCCTTCACACAAATCCAAGATTGTTGAGTTTCTGCAGTCCTATGATGAGATCACAGCTATGGTAAGAAATAAGACCTGATGCCATCTACCATCTGTTAGTTTATTCTATTTTAAACATGCTCTTCAGCCATGCACAGTTTGCCCCCATACAAATAAAATCATCCTGAAATAAAACTATACACACAGTGAAATACTGAAATTCATTATAAAATCATTAATTTCATTTCCTGCCCTGGCTTCCATCCTCTCCGCAGACTGGTGATGGAGTAAACGACGCTCCTGCTCTAAAGAAGGCTGAAATTGGTATTGCCATGGGCTCCGGCACAGCTGTGGCCAAGACCGCCTCTGAGATGGTGCTGGCTGATGACAACTTCTCCACCATTGTAGCTGCAGTCGAGGAAGGCAGAGCAATTTATAACAACATGAAACAGTTCATCAGATACCTCATCTCTTCAAACGTGGGCGAAGTTGTCTGGTAAGGATGACTGTAAAGACCTCTGAAATACACAAACATTAAACCTTAACATCACACTTTTTTGTACTCTTGTATAATCGCGCTTCCTTTGTGTGTAGCATCTTCCTGACTGCAGCTCTGGGGTTCCCTGAAGCCCTCATCCCTGTCCAGCTGCTCTGGGTCAACCTGGTGACGGATGGTTTGCCCGCCACTGCTTTGGGCTTCAACCCACCTGACTTGGACATCATGAGCAAGCCGCCACGCAACGCCCGCGAGCCCCTCATCTCTGGATGGCTCTTCTTCAGATACCTTGCCATCGGATGTAAGTGGTTGCTTCATGTAACTGGTATTTAATTAGCGATGCCTCCTGATATGCTTTTTCGTTTTCTTTATTGTTGTGTACAAAACATTGGTAGAAAATAATGAGGAAACATGAACTCATCAGCATGTGGTTTTAAGTCTTGGCAGTATCACATAATCAGTGTTAAAGCTAGCAATTAGCAAGCTCAAATCTGCCACATTAGCACCACATGAAAGTTGAGAGAATACCATTAGAAAACATTCACATCTAAATGCAATTTACCTTGAATTTAAGTAACCAGTGTCACTGAGTGCGAGTGTGTGTATGATTGACATTTTGGTTTGCACCACCAGGTTATGTGGGTGCTGCCACTGTTGGTGCTGCCGCCTGGTGGTTTGTTGCTGCTGAAGATGGACCAAGGATCACCTTTTACCAGCTGGTATGAATTTCAGCCAAACTGTCACGCCTAATTAGGCTCACTTCGAAACACAAATTTAAGTCAATCTGCTTTAATCTGTTCTACCACTTTTCTATAGAGCCACTTCCTGCAGTGTGGTCCAGAGAACCCAGACTTCCAGGATCTGGACTGTAAGATCTTTGAGTCTCCTTATCCAATGACCATGGCCCTGTCTGTGCTGGTCACCATTGAGATGTGCAATGCTCTGAACAGGTGAGTAGTTTTATTAACATTTCTTAATGCCTATGCATTAACATCTCTGTCTGAAGTCAGCGTGTGACTTTTTAACAAACGTGTCCATTTGTCTTTGTTGCTCAGTGTGTCAGAGAACCAGTCCCTGCTGAGGATGCCTCCCTGGGAGAACGTGTGGCTGCTGGGAGCCATCTGCCTCTCCATGTCCCTTCACTTCCTCATCCTCTATGTGGAGCCTCTTCCAGTGAGAAACATATTGTTTTAGTTTGAATTACAGAATGTGATACTGGGTAATAAGGGGCCAGATGGCACGAAAGCAGTGTCATGATACAAGAATAATTTATTTTGCTGTGAAGCTAAAATGCAGACACATCCTTAGCTTGACTTCTTTCTCGTGCGCTTCTTTTCAGATCATCTTCCAGATCACCCCTCTGAACCTGACACAGTGGCTGATGGTGCTCAAGATCTCACTGCCTGTCATTCTCTTGGATGAGTTTCTCAAGTTTGCCGCCAGGAACTACCTGGAGCCTGGTAAAGAACTGGAGAAGCCTGCCAGCTCCAAAGGCTGCTGCCTTTCTGCATGCATGGAGGGCATCTCCTGGCCTTTTGTGGCCGTTTCCCTCCCCTTGGTCCTCTGGATCTACAGCTCCGACACTAACATGGCCGACATGTTCTGGTCCTGACTGACTTGAGCACAACCTCGACTTTTCCATTCCTCCACCCCCACCATCACTTCCCCCTTTCATCTCCCCTCTCCCCCCCTGCCTTCCCACATGTGCATAGATAGCGTGTGTGCGTGTTTGTAGAGTTAGCGTGTGTACTTGTGCGTGCCTACCGTGTGTGTGTATGAGAAGGACCAACTTTAACACAAGAAACGTAACAAATAATATAAGATGATAACATTGAGATGTCACCTGGTTTGAGTTGGGGTAGGATTTGAGAACAGGTGAGGCTTTAAATGCGAGTGTTAGAAGACCATCACTCCCATAGTTTTGGACTTTGTTGCTGGTTTGAGAGAAAATATACTATTGCCATTTTTTTTTTCTTAATGTCAATATTGCCTTTAAGGTTTATATTTTAATGATTTTGGGAATATCATTTGTCTCATGTCACTACAGCAGATTCGTTTGTTTAGCATCCCTCTCCAAGGAAATTAAGATATCAGAATCAGTTGATCTGTACAGAGATTGAATTTTATGCAACTTTTTTTTTTTAATGGCTATGTAAATTTTTTGACCAGCGTGGCTTAGACATTACCGCCTTGATTTATTTTCTAATGTTTACCATTGTGTCTTCAGTATAAACTCAGAACTCTTTCAGAGAAGGAGAAGCTCCGTGGTGCAGACGAGGACGGGGGGAAAGGTTTGGGAGTGAACGTTTGAATGCTCCGCTGAAACAAAAGGAAAAAAAATCCTAAAAAAAACAAAAATCCGCATGTCCTGTGACAAAGCATGAACTCTGTGTTTTCTCATTTCTAATTTAATTATGTGTGCCCCCCCATGTTCGAGTATAAAATAACTTCCTGGATGTTTTTTTTTTTTTTACTATAATGAATTGAAAATAAGCCAGTTTTTCTGCACTGGGCAGAGCACAGCTACCTCAATATGATAAAAAGATTTCTTTTTGTTTTGCTCATCTCTAGATGCTGTTCCTTAACGGTCTTGCTAAAGCGTAACATCTGAGGTGTGCCCCTATTTGCTTGTGCAGAAAACGGAACAAAATTTCCCTTCCCTCTAACATTTTTAAGGATATATTTTGTTTGTATTGATTTTTTTTGACATTCATTAACTTTATTTGTGTTTTGCTTTGGAGACAGAGCTGAGTGGGGATGATGTTATGTTTAACCATCACCATGGCGTTTGATTCAAAGGACATTATTATTAAAATCTTAAGAAAAAATACTAATAGACAAAGTACTCAAAATGAACTTGGATTGCAAATAAGAACCCAAAATGTTGTTTTTTACTTCAAAGAAATATACACTCATAAACCCTTTGAATCAAAGTGTTTTCTGTCTTTATTTAATGAGGCCAGTGGTTTTCAACATTATTCATATCCAGTGTTTTTTGTATGTACATATAATACTTGAATACAACTCATTTCATACATATGAATGCTTCAGTTTCCTTGGCACAACATGACGAGCAGGAGACACTCATGACACAGAAGAGAACCAGCTCATGTGTATATTTGACTCTTACAGGCTTTAATATTTAGATCTTAGTTTGTGCTGGACTACTTTGTGGTAGTGTATACATGTTGGATCCAGGCCCATACAGTCAACTGCACTCATCTTAGACCTCTTACTTTGTATGGAAAAAAACACCCCCAACTAAAAGCATGTTTTTTGGGTAGAAGCCTGGGTTTGCTCGCTGTGTGTTTGTGTTCCACTTGACAACTGTGTGCTTTTCTTCCTCAATGCCTTCCGTTGGCTACCCTGTCACTAGAGTGAGTATCCATTTGCTTTTTTCACACTCCAGGTAACTACAGTAGAATCTGATTTTTAAAAAAAACAAAGACAGCAGAGACTTTTAAATTGGAAAAAGCATTTTGGGGTTTATGTAGCCGATCACATGCCACTATTGTGAATGTCACTGTGTGCTGTTCTTTTCACCCCCTCTGACACCTGCTTATATCCACAAATCCAATACCTACTCTTGATAGTATAATCGAGGAAAAGGTGTACAATTTTCAAATGCAATTTGAAAAAAGTGTTTGTTAGTAATTGTTTTTTTCTCTCTTTTTAGGTTGGCTTTCATAAAACCTCCGCAAACTTTTACGAGTGTGCTCAGAGGCTGGAGTCTTCCTGCCGTCCAGCATGTGTGCTCACTCTAACTTCACACACCTCAGACAACGTGATGACCAGCAGTGTGTGTACCCTTGCACAGACAAAAAAAAAAAAACTGACATGTTTCACAGTAATAAGACCAAATACATAAGGGTATACTTAAAGGGTGGGTCGGGCTGAAAAACACAGTTCCCTTTGCCCACACGCACCACAACACACACACTTCTTAACACACTTATACCTCTGTGTGCAGATGTTATATCAATACGTCACTATTCCAGTTTTGTGTGCGGGGAAAGTTCTCAACATCGTCGGCTTTCCTCCTTGCATGAAGAACTTGTTTCCAGTTTCTTGTCACGTAGAGAAAACTTTAAAAACACTGGGTTGAATGGTCTTAGCTGTACATCAGTGTACAAAACATTCATGCATGCGTTTATGCTGTATGTAGGCTTTGCAATTTGTATTTATAGATTCTAATGTATAATACTCAAATGACATATTAAGATGATTTTAAGATGGATACGTCGCAGATATTAGGAAATCACTGTTTTTATTGTAACGGTTTGGGTTCTTTGCACAATATTAGACGTGGAGAAACGACTCATGCTGAACTTGACTGTGCTCTACTTGAGTTTTTTAACTTTAATTTTTCCGACTGATCACTGATGACTGATCTTTTTACTTTCTGGTGAATAAGTCCTTTGCAATGAGGACAACAGACTGACACTTTGATTCATTGGTAATCCTGCAATACAACAGTGTTCTCCTGTTTTCTTATTGCCTCTGCATTATTATTAATATTATTATCATGTATCCTTAACAACTGCTGTAAAACTGTGATCTAATGTGAGGGGGCTCGTGCAGTCCTCTCAGAGACACCTGGTCGAAGAACAATATTAACCATATGTAAAAAGACGATCATTATTGATGACTAATGATGATTGTACATGCATTACTGAGGTTGTGGTTTCAGGTAAATAAAACAATATAGTATTTGAACTGTCTTTCTGCTTCTTTGTATATCAGTGAAATGAGTGATTACTTCATGCACGACAATATTTAAGAATTAGTTGAGAATGGATAATTTTATTTAATTTCATTTACTCAACTTTTAATATCTTCTTTTTTTTCTGCACAAAGTCCACATTTCCAACTGCATATCTTTAAATCTACCACTGAACCTAATTCTGTCTATTTCTATTTTTATTTTATACTTGCACTTACCTGTTGGCAACATGCTGGTTAACCTAACTTGCTCTAATAACCGTATTTCTACAATAAAACTCCCTCTGGACTGGACTACACATATACAGTTTGCCTTTATACTTCATATACCTTTATACTATGTAGTTTTGGAGAACAAATTCAAACTCAATTCAACCTGTATTATTACCTCCTTCATAAGGTAATAATACAAACTCTATCTTGTCCATATCTGAATAAACGAGCTGTTCTCAGAGGAAAATAAGGTCCCCAGAACAGTGTTATGAAGCTAGAAAAGTGGTGGGGTCCGTCACATATAAACAAATTAAAACAGTATGAAATTGTGTACTACGTACTGCACCTTTAAAATGATACCTGTAGAGGCCCTGCAGTCAGTCAGAGAGCCCTTCACTGACATCTTTAAAGATATTTTTTTATGAAGACCATGGAGAGGATTATTCTCAGGCACATCTGTCCCCAGGTGAGCACGACACTGGACCCCCTTCAGTTTGTTTACCGTCCCGGAATTGAGACAAACAAAGGAGATGGTGATCAACTTCCAGAGGAAGACACCACAGATCACACCAGTGAACATCCAGGGTTTGGACATAGAGATGGTGGCAAAATACAAATACCTGGGTGTTCACCTTAACAATAAACCAGACTGGACTGAAAACATGGATGCCCTGTTCAAGAAGGGCCAAAGTCGCCTCCATCTGCTGAGGAGACTGAGGTCCTTTGGGGTGCAGAGGACATTACTACGAACATTTTATGACACTGTGGTGGCATCAGCGCCCCTTTATGCAGTGCAGGTGCAGGTAGCAGCACGGACAGGGACAGAAAGAGACTGAATAAACTGGTCTGGAGGGCCAGCTCTGTCCTGGACTGTCCACTGGAGTCCATAGAGGTGGTGGGTGAGAGGAGGATGTCAGCCAAGCTGACATGGACAACACCTCTCACCCCCTGCATCAGACTGTGGAAGCATTGAGCAGCTCTTTCAGCAGCAGACTGACACCCACTGTGTAAGAAGGAGCGCTACCACAGGTCATTTATCCCCACAGCCATCAGACTGTTCAACTCAAGCACTACATGAACAGTCACTTTCCACCCACTTGTTTGCTTTTGTAAATATCTTATTGTTTTTTGTAAATATCTTGTGTTTTTCTATTTGTTTTCTATTTAATATTTAATATTTCAATGCATATTTTTCTGATTCTACTTGTACTGTCGCCCCTCGAGCTGTTGTAACATGTGAATTTGGGATAAATAAAGACAATCTTCATCTTAATCTTACTTTTGTGTATAAAGTGGAAACAGAAATCACACATACATGTATGACATTTGTCCACTAGGTGGCAGTAGCGGGTTAAAGATACCAACAGCACTCTTTCATGTTCCTCCACACCTGCTTGTCAGGTACAACCACGGGCTTTTAAAGTAACCTAGAAGGAGTAATACACTGAGAGTATCATTATTGGTAGTTGTTAATGAAGGTTTTATTATTGGGAATACTGGGAATAGTAGTAGTTTGTATTTCTGAATACATTTTGACAGATAATGTTGATATTAAGGGCTGAATTTGCTATGAGAGAAACCCACAATCATGCAACTTAATTATAATTTTAAAAAAGGCCAAAGATGTCAGGATTTTCCAGCAGTGTGACACTCGGGAGGATATATAAGCCTGTTATTTATATGCAAAAAAGTCTCTTTCAAATCCTAAATCTATGAAGAAATGTTTAAATCAGTAGCATTTCACAGCCAGAGAATAAAGCAGGACTTCATCCTGGATCTGAGGGGCTGACTGCAGCCCTGCTCTGTCTCTTTAACCAGCAGGCTCACTGTCACTCTGGTCCCTCCCATTCTTGCAGCCCTCCAGTGTTGCTGGCCTGAGATGGGAGCGCACACAGCAGCACCATCATCTCGGCCGAAGAAACGGGAGAAAGCTGGAAAAGAACATTGAAAAAAATAATAATACCACAAACGTGCCGCGGGAGAAAAATGGGATAACGAAACGATCTTTTTGCTTTTTTCCCTCCCGGATCCCTCCAGCTTGATCGCGTCCTCTTGAGAAACTCAGATGTGGTCGTCGCTTGTGTTTTGCGCTTTTTATCCATTCTCCTTGAGCGCCGCTGGTACAAAGGCGCCTGGTCCGGAGCACCAGCACTACCTGGGATTAATGCCGTATGAATGGGCAAGAGTAAAACCCGGAATGCTAAACACAGACAGTGAGTAAACCAAGTCGGATTAAAACACTTTCTTTATTTTTTTTTTTCCTTCTCTTCTTTGGAGCCAGACCACCAGTGACAGATGCTGTCATTGTGTCGAGGCTGAGATTTTAAGAGAAATTCTTCTCCTGAAAGTGGCTTTTCCTGGAATAATGCATGAAAAAGTCGAGCGGCATAGCAGCTTTTTATTCCTTCTCATGCCTCACTCGTTCCCAGCTCTTCCTCTGACTGAACAGCCGGTTTCTCTTGTTCAGAATGGGATGTATTGTTGCATCTGCGCAGCCCACGACAAGTGTCAGCAATTAGACTGTGTGTTTCAGAACGGCTCACCTAAAGGCCTGTTATAAACACTGCTTTGTAACTGTAGGTGGCCATTGTTGTGAGGATCCAAAGAGAGGACTAACCGTGCGCCCTTGGCTTCATTCATCCTGTGTGTGAGAACCAGGATCGCTCATAGAGATCATTTAAACAGTATGGTGGAGCCCGTGGGTTTCATCGAAGCGTGGAAAGCGCAGTTTCCAGAGTCAGAACCCCCCAAGATGGAGTTGCGTTCAGTCGGAGGCATTGAGCAGGAGCTGGAGAAGTGCAAAGCGTCCATCAGGCGCCTGGAGCAGGAGGTGAACAAGGAGCGCTTCCGGATGATCTACCTGCAGACCCTCCTGGCTAAAGAGAGGAAGAGCTATGACAAGCAGCGGTGGGGCTTCAGGAAGACGCCTCTGAATGAGGGGGTGGACCCTGCAGCCACACAGGGCGCTGAGTGCCAGTCCCAGCAGCCACACATGCAGGAGACAGGTGGAGTTGGAGTAGTCGTAGGCGGTGGGGGTTATGGTGGTTGCACTGGGGGTGTTGGGGACAGGAGCCGGTATCAGCCTCTTGGAGATGGAGCTGGTAGGTCCAAACCCCGGCCTCCACCGGCCAGGAAGTCAGCCTCCCACGGAGACGGCCTGGAGTCAGCCTTCGAGGTGCCCCCGCAGGCTGAGTCGACGTCCTGTGACAACCTAGATGGCCTCTCGCCGTCCAAGCAGAGAGGCGGCATCTCCGTGTCCCCTCGCAGGCCCACCCTTCCGCCCCCAGACAAGGACCTACCCACTGACCCCAAGGACAAGCTGGGGATGGGACTTGGTGTGGCAGCTCTGAGGTCCAACTTTGAGAGGATCAAACGGGCCAACTCTCACTCTGCAGGCGATGTAGCCAAGGGCCAGGAGAAGCAGCTGCCTCCACCTCCGCCACCATTCTACTCCAACATGGAATTCCATCATGAGAGGGGTCTGGTGAGGGTCAACGACCGTGAAGTCTCAGAGAAGATCAGCACCCTGGGGAGCCAGGCTATGCAGATGGAGCGAAAGAGATCGCTTCACTCACTCCCAGGTAACCTGGCTACAGTGGCAGGAGAGCTCCGTGCCAGGCCCGTGTACAGAGGTCGGTCTACTGAGAGCACCTGCGGCTATGATGCGGAGTATGAAGACGGGGAACCCAACCAGCGACATTCAGGGCGGGCCAATGGGGGCAAACCTCCACCTCCTCCTTGGCAGCCCTCTGAGTTCCAAGCCTACTCTAGTGTCTATGTGGGCGGGGTGATGATGGGTGAAGGTGGCGGTGGAGATGGGAGAGGTGGTGGTGGAGGTGGTAGCGGAGTCACAATGGGGGGTGATGACCACCTCTTGACCTGGCCACGTCGTTCCTACTCCCCGGGGAGCTTTGAAGATGTCGGTGGTGGCGGCGGCTACACGCCGGACTGCAGCTCCAACGAGAACCTGACATCCAGCGAGGAGGATTTCTCCTCAGGCCAGTCCAGCCACGTCTCTCCCAGTCCCACCACGGCTTTCCGCCGGCCCTTCAGAGAGAAGAGTCGCTCGCCATCCCAGAACTCCCAGAACTCTCAGCACTCCTTTGACAGCAGCAGCCCCCCAACGCCGCAGTCCCAGAAGCGTCACCACCGGCAGCAGGGAGGCCACGTGGTCATGTCTGAAGCCACTATTGTGAGCGTTCGCAAGACCGGTCAAATCTGGCCACCTGCTGCCCATCATGACCTCATGCCCCATGGTAGAACGTCCCACGACAACAGCTTTCATGGAGACCACCTAGGTGAGTGGTGGCTGCTGTTTCTATTGTTTGTTGTGGTGAAGAGTAGGTGGACTGCATTGCAAAGGACGTTTCAGAGCTCATACTGGCTCTGACTACGTCTGGATGTGTGTGAAGGAAGGAAAAATGAATGAAAGCCTGAGTGAATGAGTGTTATTCAGTCATGCTGGAATTATGTTGGCATCTGTTCCTTTGCTTTTTTTGCCTCTTTTCCATATAATATGCCTTTCCTCTTAAACCACAAAGCAGCCAAATATCGACATGATTGATAGTGTGTGCACGATTTTGTGTGTGTGTGTGTGTGTGTGTGTGTGTGTGTGGATGCGCGGGCAAACCACACCGGACTGATTGTCCTTTGGATGGCCTTGTGTGGGAGACAGATGAAAGATCCACCTCTGCTTATTCCTGGAATGTCAGTCGGGTGGGTGAACAATAAATGCGGTCAGTCTGGGTTGAAGCTGCAGGTCTAGCCTTTCTCAGACGACTCCTGCGGCTCGGAGTATGGAATTCCAATCACAGGTGTCTGTCTGCCTGCCCGAAACGTGACTGAGTAGAAAACAATTCCCCGAAACTCTTCGCCAGCTTTTAGCACAGACCAGGACAAAAGAAATCCAAACAATTACCCTCAGTATCTCTAACCAGTAAATTGCAGACTCGGAGCGATGGCACCTGTAATAGAGCAGCAGCTAGGAGATAGATGTGCAGCCTGCAGCTAAAGACATAAGCACTGGTGAACTTGGCTGCCATGCTCGAGCCCAACGAGAGTGGAGTGTGTTGCTCGAAGAAGCACATTAGGAGGGCTTAGTTTGTTGTAATTCCTCAGTAGAGTTTCCACTGTAGAGGCTGTGCCAGCTAGCAAGAAGTAAAACCAAACACTGCTCGGGTAGTTCAAATATTTGACATAATCTTTAGGCATTTTCAAGCGTTGTTTACCAAGGTGCGGTTTGCTGCAGTTGTGCACATTTTGCTTGTTGTCTCCCTCTGGTTTTCTGCTGTTGAAGTGAGTTTTGGCGTCAACTATATCAAATCACATCAAATAAACTCAATTTTATTTATATAGCCCAAAGTCACATTGCCTCAGTGGGCTTTACAAACTGTGCAGTGAACGACATCCTCTGTCCCTAGACCCTTAATTCGAGTGAGGAAAAACTTGAGAAAAAAATCCCTTTTAACAGGGGGAAAAAAAGATGGAAGAAACCTCAGGAAGAGCCACAGAGGAGGGATCCCTCTCCCAGGATGGACAGACATGCAGTAGATGTCGCATGTACAGAACAGAACATACATATATATTGCAACAGATTTTGGACTGGCGCCCTTCTGGACCAGACAGGCAGCAGGGCGCAGGCATCAGATGCTTGTTCCTGTGCCAGGGTGAGCTGGAAGGAGTGGACGAAGTAGTCCGATAGATAGTGGAAGAGAGAATTAGAGTATTAGATGGGGATTTGAGAACACTGAAAGAGAGATGTAGGGAATTTGTGTAAGCACAACTCATGGTTTTTGCTTACACACTAACCGTGTGCAAGCGACATACACGTAACGACATAGCGACACACAGCGACATAACCCTAAACCTTAACCCCAACCCCTAAACCTGAACCCTAAACCCTAATCCTGGACCCTAACCCTGTACAATAAAGTTAGTGAAGGCCAAATAGCATTAATGTTTTGCTGTTAAAGTGTGTGATTCAGTGCTAAACACATTTCTCACATCATTCTGGATAGCATTACCGTCTGAAACCCGACCCTGCTCCCTGCCTAAATGTCCTGAACAGAAAACAGGTCTCTGTGCATCTATAATTCATTTATTTGAGGAGACCCAACGACACTGTGGTCCTGGTAGAATCAACTCAAATGTTTCTCCAGACAGGATGCAATCATCAAAGTCCAGGATCGCATCCTGTCCGGATAATAAAAACCATCTCAGACATATTTGCAGGGAAAGTTTTTAATTACCATTCCCTCACCACCAACAGTTATATTTGTAGCTGTGAGAGCAATTAAGATTGTGCACAGTTAGCACCAAACCCAGATAGCGAGTCCCCAGCAAATGGCTAGCTAATTCCCCAGCTGCTATGTTTAGGATTATCGCTGCACTGTCTGCTCTCTTTGTTTTAACATCTTTTCCACAACACTGAGCCCTGTGGGGAGTTAGGCGAGCCGGAAGAGCAGGGACAGAGATGGAGGATATGAGGAGGGGGTGTGTGTGTGTTGCAGACAGCGATGCATTTAGTGGGATAATCTGGAATTTGAGCATAAGAAGGAAAGTGTTGGTTAGACACCCTGCGGAGTGGTCTTGTTTTCTAGCTGCGGTTTAAGCTGAGGGCAGACGGCCGTGATGTTGACAGTGAAGGTGATGATGAGGATGAATATTGCATCATTTCAGGACCCCTCGGCGGTGTATCGTTTCAGCCAACCAGAACGGAGAGAGCGGATAGTAAGGGACGGAGAGTTTGAGTTTGAGCGTGTTTTCGGTGGGCGGCGGATGATAATAATGAGGAGTGGGACGGTGTTGTGAGGAAGACTGAGGGAGGCAGAGTGCAAGGCAGAGCTGTCGTTTCTCGCTTCGTTGGTCAGGGATGCGGGGGCTGCAGAGAGGCACAGATGGGAAGAACTCTCCCGTTGCGTAACAGAAACACACAGACTCAGGCTCGCACACAAAGACACACACGCTTGATGTTTACTCTTATATCTTGAGGCTGCTTCGCCTTAAGCGATAGGTGTGCCTGTATGAGTTGCTGTGTGGCAGCTTGAGATGAGGTGGTAGAAGAAGGATGTGTCCTGCCAGTGGTTGACCTGAATCTGGAGGAGTCGCGCCATCAGCCAGAGCTCTGATCTATACTCTTCTCTTCTCGTCACCGCACGCCATCAACAGTAGTAATTGCTTCATGGTGTGTTTTGTTTATTCAATGAGAGGGGGTTTCAGGATGAAAAGTCTGCATGCTGAGCAGAGATGAGCAGACTATGAGAGAGAAAAAGACAGACAAAATGAGTGAAAGATTCAAATAAAGACATCTCCCTCGAGTGTCATTCAGCGGGAGCGCGGAGACGCCTGGCAAGTGAAAAGTAGGCTCGTGAAAAAATAGCAACAAACATGTTTGGAGGCACATGCTTCAGCTGCCAACTTTTCGTTTTTGAACCACACTGAACAAACATGAGCAATGTTACGTCAAGCATTTGATCGCTCTCGCCGAGTAAGACGACTGACAAGTCTCTTTAACATCACCGTGAGTCAACTTTTTTTTATCTCTTTCTGAAAGCAAACCTCTGCAAAAGTGAAGGAAATTCTCATTAGATGTGGAACATTGACGTGAGAATTGATTTCACAATGGGCGGATGTTGCAGAAAAGGTACAAAACAGAGCAAATCAAAATGTTTCTCTCACACAGGACTAAAGGGAAGGAAATCAGGTTTGTGGAAAACTGACTTAAAATCAAAAACCAAGCCCCGCATATGTTCCCCACAGAAAGTTTGAGTGAGGTCAGTTCGTTGAAGAAAGGAAGCTTTCACTACCTTCTGTAACGAAATGGACGGTAACCAAAAATGTCTCTTTATACGCTGTTTCCATTGATTCATTTGAAGGGAAATCTGCCATTAAGACAGGGAATACCTGTGGGTTTGTGTCGGTGAGGGCGGGGATGCCAAAGCAGGATGACCTGAGAAAGCTTCAATGGTTGTTTTGTCCACAACCTCCACCTCCCTCAGCCGGGTCCTGTCAGCGGCTGTATTTTTAGAGAGGTACAGCCTCCAGCGCTCTGTCTTCAGCCTCTCAGGTCTGACTTATTTATCACCTCATTTTATATTATTAAAACCGAGCTAAGTATGGTTTAGTTTGGTCTACAGCCCTCACTATGGATGGTTTTCATTGGGGCTATTTCCTTCAGTTTACTGAAAACCACAATTTAATTTTCGACTAAACTTGACAGGCCGTGGTGTGTTTGAAAGAGGTAACTGGTTCAGTCTCAGTTTAAATAGATTTGAAACTGTAGAGTGAAATAAATGAGGCAAAAGTTACTGCTAACATTGTTAGCTTGCTTGTTGCTTGCTTGGTTAGAGTGAAGAGTAAAAGAGATATGGACTATGGTCGACACATCTCGCCTGACAAAATGATACATCTCTGTTTTAAGGAAACATAAACTGTAAAGATTTTATTAAATTTCACAAAAGTAACACAACATACATTAAATTACAAAACATTATGCTAATTACGTTTTTGCTTAATGACCAAAAAGGGTAACACTAGCTAGCTAAGGCTAATCTAATGTTTACCAGTCATTCCAAACTATCTACCTTATTCCCAGACCCATGATACCTTGTGTGAATTATAGCTGCGGCTTCCGATACTAACTCTCGTTTAGAGTAGTTGGTACTTCGTATCATTCGCTCATGAACTACAAACTCCGAAGAGATGTTTCCTAGTTGATTTACACATGACTAAAGTCTTAAAAAAGTGTGAAAAATACCCGCTTTTCTTGCCAGAAACACACAAAAACAAAGGAACCCTTGTTTAAAAAACGACAATTAATTTACCTCGTACCTTTAATGTAAAGCCTAAAGCCACAGAGAAAAGGGCTTGGTGTCCCTAAGGGACCCTTGCAGATTAAATCGGATGATGTCATCAGTGCCGCTCTGTGTGATGCTTATCGTCATGATGTCGAACACACTTACGCTTCCCAGGAAGTCAGAGTGGAGCGTGTTGCTTGTGTGTGTATGTTTGTCCCGAGCATAAATCCTGTCACAAGTGGGCGATCAGTGGAGATGGCGGCGATGCCAGAGACAATCTGAAGCTGTGTATTTCTTCCTGATTCTTTGTGTGTGTGCAGTCATTGCTTGCACCATGTGATTTAGGGTGTATCACCATGTGTGTGTTTGTGCAGCTAGGGTGGGGAGCAGAAGATGAAAAGGAATGATGGGTTAAGGCGGCTCACGAGACACTGTGAGAGATTGTGTGTGTGGTACCTCCAGCCAACCACACATGCTTTACAGTAGTCCTGCGTGGCACAATGACCCCCTTTTCACACTGAGGGTTGGGGAGGAAGGTAGGAGGGGGAGACCGTAGCTCCAAAAAAGACCTGTTCAGTGTGCGCTGCCGAGTGAGCTTGGCAGTGAAAGCCTCGGTTACCTCAACCGACACACAGGAGCTGCAGGCTCACAGTCGGGCTCTGAGTGGTGGAAAGAAGAGAAGAGGATAAGGAGAAGAGGTGGAAGTGGAGTTGAGGGGGAGCAGATCGGCCTTTCTCGCCAGCTGGGTGCTCAGCTCAGTCTTTCACTGGGGTGGTGCAACCTGCTCGGACCAATTACGCAGGCGAAAAACGGCCCCTTTGTTCCCTTTGCTGGTATCAGAAAACTTAGTTTTTGAGGAAAAAAAGGGAAAAGCTTGATTATTCAAGAGTTTGAGTTCGATGTGAGATCCAATGGATTCTGTCACCACATTTATAAAATGACTACGCCACATGGTCATGCTCCAAAATGTTCTGGCAAACATGCAAAAAACTCACAGCTGAATGATTCAAATGTAAACACTCATAAATGTGGTCAGACAAAACGCTTGTTAGTTTACATTTAAGAGCATGGCAGTCATTTTTTTCCTGGTGGTGTTGCACCCCGTGTTTCTGTAGAAATCCAGCCTGTCTCAGAGGCTGGCGTGGCATTGCTCGGTTGGCAGTGGGCAGGAGGGTGGAGCAGCTCCAGCAGCTACCCAGCAAGAGTCAAACCGCCTGGCTTGGTTTGTGGGCTGTTACACTGAAACATGGACCTTTTTATATATGTGTGTGGAAAAAAAGAGTTTTAAAGATGTGCCCCTTGTCCATTAGCTTGAGGCCCGGGGAGAGCTTTCCGGACATTCAAGCTAACCTTTGGGTGAGTGGTAGCAGACTGTATGATCACAACTGGACCCTGCAGACAGACATGCAGATACAAACACACATAAACACAAACTCAAAGCCCTCCAGAGTGCAGTTACTCGTCCCTGCTTCTGTTTATTTCTTCTCCTTTTTGTCTGTGTGCTTGTGTACTTCTTTTGCCAAACATCCAGCCGCAATTTTTCCTCTTTTCCTCCTCTGGTGACTGACAGCTCTCGGAAAAAGAAAAAAAATGTGGAAAATCCCTTACATAAATCCTGGTGACTTGTTTCTCCCCATGTGTAACTGCCTGCCCTTTTTGAACAGTGGCCATCTTGGCTCTCTGTTACTATGGCCTGTCTTGTCGCAGTCACCGAGCATGTCGTCTGGATGGGAAACTGTGCTAGCTAGCGTCCACCACTAACCGCTCACCACAGGCCTTTGGCCTTGTAGTGTAAGTGCTTGCCGGTGTGTTTTCTGGTTTTTCTACGTATCCCAGCTCAGCTGCACGGGCCGTTAATCACAGTCAGCTCTCCGAGGGACCGGGGTAAGGTTGGGGGGTGGGATGGAAAGAAAGACCTGGTTTATGGACCCGATGGCTAAGACCACAAGGCAACATGGCGTCTATGAAGATTAACATCAGAATGACCCAAAAGGGCCTTTAGATTGAAATTGTCCAGATCTAGTGGTGCACTTGTCTGGACATTAAAGGAGCATTACACCATTTTATTTTCTAGTCACTGACTATGAATACAGATGGTAAATGTCTTCTGTGGCTCTAGTGGAGTTCTGTCAAGTCTCCAGTAGTTAGAGAGACATGGATGTAACCCGTCAGCCGTTGCATCATGGGAATAGTAGGATCCAGTGTTTTATGTTCTTGACCCAGTTATGTGATAGAAATGCAATGATTAGTAGATCTTAACAAAATGAGTTGCCAACTATTTGATAATCGGTTGTTTCTGTAATAACAAGCAAAAATGTCAAACGTTTGCTTGTTCCATCTTCTTAAATGTCAGGGTGTTCTGCTTTTATTTGTTGATCATGACAGTAAATGAAGAGTCTTTGGGTTTTGGACTGTTGGTTGGCTAAAATGAGCAATCTTAAGAAGTCACATTGGTCTCAGTTAACAGTAAAAATAATGGGCAGTTTTATCGATGATGAAAATGATTGGGAGTTTCAGTCCTAATATACAGTATGAGTATGATTAAAGATAGGGACATCTCTGCCTCTCTGTTCTTAATCTTTCTCTTATGAGTCCCCCAACTTTGTGAAAGCAAAGAAATTGCTGCTGTCTGACTGAATAAACTGAAGACACGTACAGTAGAAATGCATCAACATTCGTGAAACATGAACTTGATACACAGTCTTGTGGCGCATGTCCCACACATGTACAACTGAGAGCCTAGTGATACTCCCCGCTGGATTAAAGGGCAGCAGAAACCTGTCTAGTCATGCAAACATGTAAGCCTTAATCTGCACTCTTCAGTCTGGGAATTAGAAACTGGCTGACAATCAGATTACCATTTCCTCTCATACAACACACTCATTAACAGCACTAATGCATGATGTCCTATATATTACAGCAGGGATTATCAACACTCACAAACCATCGCTGGCATGTGTAAATGGCAGGATACAGAGAAATCGTAGTTGCTGAGCACAAAAATCAAAAAGTGATAAAAGACAGTATAAATGCTAAATGGTCACGTTTTCTCACTGGATTGTGATAATGTGTGTTGGTGGTTTGCATTGACTCCTGCACTGCAGTGTGTAGATATCGCAGGCTTTTAGAAAATGAACTAATGGAGCTTTTCTTTTACTTAATGAAGCATTCTCTCTCTTATTTCCCACCACATTTCTTCTTTCATTTTCTTTATCTTTTTCTCTCCATCTCATCCCTCCTTTTCCCATTTCCTTTTCTTTCTTTACTCTATCTCTCTCCACTTCTCTCCATCCGTGCTCCATGCAAACAGCTGCTTCTAGTTTCCTTTTGCTCGGGGCCAATTAGAGGTGCATCACCTTTCCGCCTTTGTTTCCGTGGGTTTTCCACCGAGCAAAAGGGGGGAAAGCAGGGAGAGATCAAAGTCACGACCCCCCCTGCAGGGCTAAGCAGGCTCTCTCTGTAATTGTCCAATAGGGGTTTAACTGACGAATGCCTATAAAACAACACAATCAATGCCAAATGTCAGCAGCCGGCCCGCTTGTTACAGAACAGTATGGACTGCCGAAGCTATTCCCCTGCGCCTACACGGCTGATTCTCTCACAGTCTTTCTGCCTTCTCGCTTCTTTTCCTGCAGCTATTTCATGTCTGCATGTCTGTGTTTCTTTCTTCTGTCTGCCCGGCTATCCATCGTGCACTCCTTGAAATATTGTTCAGTTGAGTGTCTTTTCCTGATCACCGTTAGCTTGTTTAGCAGATTTCGTAGATACTAATTATCTGTGAGGTTTCTCTTTTGTATCCCCTTTGAATGTATCCTGACTTCTAGACGAGAGGCAGGTGGGTAGGCTGTGTTCACGTTAAAACCCCAGCTGGTGATTGAAATCCTTGATGGTCAACACATTGCCTCATTAAATAGCTGGGAGCTTGTAATATCCAGTGTGGGGACTCCCTCTCTTTCTTCCTTTGCTGGAAGAGAAGCGAAAGAGTCTTCAGTGTACTCCTGCGGGGACAGAAAAACGCCCAAAGTCGTTTCCACAGCGAAGCAGAAAGGCTGCAGAGGAGGGAGGAAGAGCTTCAGACCTTATTAGTTTTTTGTGGCTGCGTATGATGGGGAGCTACAGGATGAGAGACCTTGTCCTTTTCCCCTCCCCTCTCAGGGTCTCTTAGTTACACAAGCTTGAATGCAGACATACTGTATAGATCTCTGCAGACACAATGCTGGGACCACAGTTTTGGTTCAATGATATTTTATCAAATCCAGTTTTCTCACCCCACTTTGCTTTCAACATTTGTAGGCAAATGATGGCCGAACTCAATTATTTAATTGAGACTAGTTGTTAGTCTGCCAGGTAGGCTGTTGGATACATCTGCCATTGGCTGACTGTTTCAGTTGTTGTTTTACAAGGGCACCTTCACTGCATCCTGATTGTGATTGGTTTAAAGAAATAGAAACAAGAAACAAGAATGTTTTATCCTATAGACTGGAATGACAGTGGGTTCAGCAAGACATTTCTCCAGCGCTGGCACATAGCTAAAATAAAGTGTGAAGCTAAGTCTGGCTGTGCAAGACTTATGCTATATGCTGAATAGGCAGATGAACGCTGGGCATCAAGGGCAAACAAGCAGCCACTTTTAATCGTGCAGTATGTACAAATTTTGGTTGACAACATTCCCAACCAGCTAGCCCTGGCCCGTCTCTCTCCAAAGCTCCTGTGCTAGCAGCGCAAACACCAATACTTCCTCAGTGTTTTGTGCTCCCCGTCCGGACTGCTAGCGGCATGGCTAACAAAACTAACATTAGCTACAGTTGGCTACGGTTAGCGGTTACTTTAATATGCTGCCCCCTATTTGTTTTTAGTATGAATTCAACAGGTGGTCGTTTCTTTCATATTGCACCTTTTAAGAAAACACGTACAATTAGACGAAACATGAGCAAATTAGGAAAACTTTGTCATAATAGCAACGCACGTATCCCCTGATGGCCACCGTACAGAAGCAACACAAATTTTCATCCTCATTAAAATTCACAACATGTAGCTGCAACCTGTGACACTGAAATAGCAGGTGTAGCTTTCTTACCTAAGCTCGCCTTTTTTTTCCCGCCAGATACTTCTTTCAAACAATGGAGCTCCCATTCCAAAGCTATCTATCTGAAAAGTTTAAATTATTGATCAGATATGGGTGAAACGTTAATTGGGAGGTTCAGCACACTGAAATTGTCAGGACACAATCAGTACGATTGTTTCAGTAGAGAGGACTCGACACTCAATGAAAAATCAGTGGATAAATACAGACGGCAGCTAGCAGAGTCAGCCAAAAGTTTTATTTTAGCCTTTGGCAAGTCACACAGAGTATTCATGGTAATTAGCTCCAGTTGCTAAATCATTCTAACTGGCAACAGTGGTGATCAGAGCAGACTGCAATTGGGATTTGTGTATTCTTCGTCGCAGATGATTCAAACTCATATTCAGGTGTTTTTACCAATCTGGAACCGGATCCAAAATGGCACCAGCTATCTCAACCCAACCCACAACCCTAGCTAACACACACACACACACACACACACACACACACACACACACACAAAGAACACAACAAAGAACTCATTACAACCTGCCAGTCCTTCATCTACCTTTTACTGTTTCACTGTTGCCCCTCTGCCTCCTTTGAGTGTCCGTCATCTCTCTCTCTCTCTCCCTTCCTGTCAGTGTGTGTGTGTGTGTCTCTCTCTTTCTCTCCCTCTCTCTTGCCCCGGGCCCTTTGTTATTGGCCTGTGTTTGCACTGGGCAGCTGGATGGGTTTGCTCAATAAATGGCACTTGTTCGGGCTGCCCAGGCTATCAGAGGTGGGAGGTGTGTGAGTGTGTGTGTGTTGTAGTTTTCTAAGGGTAATCATTAGAGATAGAGAGGTAGAGAAGTTTCAAGAGACAGACTGCAGAATGATGAGGTAGCTATGCCATAAAAAAAATTTGTAAATTGGTTGGCTGTCGATTAACGCTACAGATGGCTACTTCTGTCTGGTGAGGGCTGTGGATCAGAGCCAGTGGAAACACAATATAAGAATGATTTAAACCTATTTTTTCAGGTTAACTATTTGCTCCTCAGCACTTAAAGTGTGACGGATATACATCAAATGCTTTGTCCTGCAGGTAGAAGCACAGATGTGCTGAAAAACGTCACTTTTGAAATGGTGAATGGAGGTGTCAAAGTGATTGGGATGGGGCTTTGTGTGTTATTTGTGAAATATGTATGGACGAGACCAAAACTACCTCCACCAAGGCCCACCAGTTCCTTGTAGTCGGTTTACAGAACGCCAGCCATGTCACAAACCAACTTATTGTCAAAGACTTCCACTTATAAATTAATTCATGAACATTGTGAATGTGACTCCATATGCTGCCCATGGATTCAGGATAGATCGTGTAGATGCTGTCTGGAGGATGGGTGCACAGATGGAGGGAGGAGACATGAGCTGGAGAGACTCACGTAGCTGTGGTCTGATCAATTTAGAGGAAGAGCAGAATCTGTCCTGTCCGAGCAGACATTTAGTTAAATGTAAAAAAAAAACAAAAAAACGAGAAGAAGACAAAAACCATTTCACCAGATGTGAGGAGACGTTTGATTTCCATTAGATTTCCTCCCACTCTGGCTCCCTTTATTGTCTGTTGTTTGTTGAGCCGCTTGTTGCAGAGGGACTGGATAACTGTAGGCTCCTGGGGAAGATCAGATTTCATGTTGCGATGTGCCTCCCTCCCCTTCCTCCATCTCCTCTCCGAATGCCCTTCGGTAAAATCCCTCCTTCTGTGATATCTCTTTTTATGTCACTTAATATCCCTCTCTCTCTATCCCCCTGACCACGTCGCTCTCTCTCTGCCAGCCTCTTTCACTTAGTGCTGTTCAGCCTGGAGCACACCACACAACATAAAGGCTGATTTTAAGCCCAATTTGGCCATGACAACTGATTTTCAAGTTTGCTGAAAGACTGCAAAATCATAGCGCACATCACCATGGACAGTCGGCAAACGCTGTCTTAGGGGTTATAAATTGTTGCCTCTCAGGTCAGAAGCAATCGTGGTTCTATTACATCCATCTGAATGTGATCCTGAGCAGGTTGACAGAAATGTGAATCACTCATTTTCCGAGAATCTGTCGTTAAATGTGCGGGTCTTTTCACAGCCAGTCTGAATTTTTAAAAGGCCCTTTTCTCCGCAGCTGTATTGTCCCTCTCTGTCTTTCTGTTTCAGTCCATTGTTAGACCTCTTTTCTTCTGACAGGCGGCAGAATTCGAGCCAGCAGCTCTCCTCCCACGCACCTTACAGCAAAATGGAGGCAAGAAATGCAACTCTGGCTTTTCCAGCTCTACCTGTGCCCTCCAGCAAATTGTTAAAGCACATATTGTCAGGTTGAAGATAATTGACGTAACTTTCGCGAGCACTCTGGGTTGTTTCTCTCAGAGATGTATGATTTTCTGGTTGGGCCAGCAATCTGTAAGTCGTCAGCAGAAACATTGTGCAAATAACCCTGACGGCAGGATAACAGGTCCGTGCTGAAGGCGTGTGATGTTTGCTCTTGGGCTGATACTTTTCCTGAGATGGCTACAAGCCAAAATGGCCAATTTGACTCAAACACAAGCGCATGCTCGTGTTATTAACACGTCACAAATCAGACCAGGAGCTCCGAGATAAAAAACCTTTGACACACCAGCCGACTGGGAGCTGGGCTCACTTGACATTTACTGAATATCTTCCTCAGTGTTCGTAGAAAGCACTGGATTGAGTGACAGAGCTGTTTGTGACTGTAGGAGGAAGAGAAAAACGAAGCGGTTCCGCATGTGCTGCTTTGTTGTGGGATTTGGAGCTTCCTCTGTCGCGTCCACATGGTGTCCACATGATCGAGACGGTCATGTTTCACTAAGCTCTCTCACTCTTTGTCAGCTCTTTTATTCTCTCTCTCTCTCCTTCTGTTTTTCCTCATCTCCCTCCGAGTGCTCCAGTTTTACATATCTTCCTGTGTCATTGTCGCTGAAGCTCTCTGTCGTTTGGCCCACTTTGTAGACCTATAAATGGCAGAGCCTGCTCAGGGCGAAGTGGTTGTGATTGGCTTGGAGTGACAACTTAGGAAGTATTTTCCCTGTCACATCTGGAAGGAGAACCTAGAGTAGCTTGCCTTGTTAGATTTGGTCTCTTTGAGTGTCTGTGTTTGGGCCTGTGTGTCTTCTGTCCAACAGTATAAAGCCTAAGGAAGGTTTCAGACGTTGAACTTCAAACTCTAGCAGTCAGCAAACTTACCTATACGCGCGTATAATGTCGTCATTTTCCCAAAGTTAACCCTTTTAATGACCTTATCATGGTTTACGTTTTTTGCTTTGTTGACTATTTTGTAGTTATATCCTCTTGTGTCTTGTCACTTTCTACTTCCTGCTCACGTGTTCCCAGTGTTCCTCCCCCTCCTGTGCCTGTTCCCTGGCCCTTGTGTGTTGCCTGTTTCCATGTTTTGTTCCCCATGTTTTTCTGGTTTGTCCTCAGTTTTTGTATTACTTTTTAATTTTCCTTTGCCTGCCTTTTGTTGGCAGTTTTTGTCCCCTGCCATTTCATTGTTCACAGTTTTGGATTTTGGACTTGAGCTCATTAAAAGCTCGCCTTTTGTTTTCAACCTGCCTGCCTCTGTGTGTCTTGGGTTTAGGTCGTTTAGTGTTAATGGTGGCTCCTCTGTTGTACATCACTTCTACTGCCCCCCTACATAAATACATAAAAATGCAAAAACAAATATTTAGGTACAAACTTGCCATCTCATACACATGTGGAGCTGAATACATACCCACTAATCATTGCAATTGGATTAATGGGCATGTTTGCTCGTATGCATGCACACACCGTGCCTCCCTTTCTCTGTCATCCATTATTAATGCTGAAGCCCACTTGTTGCAAAACGAGAAACCGATTTTCGTCACACAGGGTGTCATCTTCCCCACTCCCCACCCAGTAGTACCCGGGAGTCAGCCTACAATGTCCACACACACACACACCCTCATTCACATGACCTACACACTTGCCCTCATCTGATTGGCATACCAATATCTAATGTAAATGTCGTTAGTGATCTCAAAAATGCTGACACCGCCGACTCTCTGATCTACTGACTGTACATCGTTAGAGATTATACGTTCTCGATGTTCATTTTATTCCAGTGGTCGGGGGTGTAACCTGTCTCTCGCCCAATGCCGGCTGGAACTAGCTCTAGCCACCCACTCCCCTACAATGGTTGATGGCCGGATGGCTGGATCTTATTCCAAGGATTATAGCAACTTACTCAAATAAATTCAACATGTTAGAAGGTTTCCCACTGGTGTAGTTCATGCTGTGGCTGTTCAGTATTAGTTTGCTGTGATGCTCTGACACCTGACACTTGAGCTTTGAAAGTTTGAGACTTAAATTCCCAACAAACTAAGCACTTAAACAACTTGAAGGGACAAAGAGAGACATTTTTCAGTTGCCTGACGATGCATCATTTTTGAAAACTTTTGATTCGGTCTACCTTTTCAGCAGCAGACTTTAAAAGGAGGAAATAACAAGTTACATACTGAAGTTACAGTGCAGAAACCAGTTATAGGGCGGCGGAGTGGCTGACACAGGGACACCGTTCACCCTATTAGAAGACACTGTACCATCAAAAGGACACTGAAGCTGTTATTTTAAGGTGAAAAGTTACATAATGTGGCTTTAACGATGTCAACAGTGTCTGTCTACCTCCCCTATGCATTACGTTGTTGTACAGGTTATGTAATGTGATGTTTACCATGTAATCAGGGGATCCTGTTCTTCTGTGTGTTTTCTTGACATTTATGACTGGAGAGGTAGACAAACACTGCAGAAGTCAAACTTCAAAGAAAAGTCCTGCTGCAACCATGAGTCACGTAATTACTAATACCTGCAAGCAAGGAATTATCTATTGGGCAACATGGTGACTGTCCCACCACTATGTGACTTCTTTGTTTTCCCATGGCGTCAGTCATCTTTTGTTGGACTGTTTGCTCTGACTTTGACTTTATGGTGTAAATACTATCATAGCTTACAGCTCAGTCACTTGCAAGCAGTGTGTAGTAGCAGCAGATGACGAGCAGTATACATAGCAGTGTAAACAACACTACAGCAGGCTTGGCTATATGCTCAGTTATGTGGCTCCATCTGCCAGAACAAATTTAGGTTAGTCACGTATTATGTGAAACAGAGGGAAATATCTCATCTGCTACAGGCTACATAGTGGTGGTTTTGTGCATTTTTCTACTCCACAAACTGTAAAATGAATCTCTTCTCTTTTCTTATTTGATTTAAGTGATAGGGTTTCTGTTTGTAACAAAACCAGAACAACGTTTTTTTTCTACATGGGAAGATATTTTCTGAGTCAGACTATTATTGGGCTCCCACCGCGAGAGACTAATTTCAGAAACTTTCAGAAGCACCACAGTCACTGTTTGAACATCCTCAGAGGGATAAAGAGCAGCCGCAGTGCTGTGACAAATGATTGGCATGGTGTCGTCCCCGCCCCCCCTCTCTGCAGTGGATTGGACGGTGGCCAGAGGACAAGGTATCTCAAGGAATCCCTGTGTCACCAGACACGGATACACACTGCAGAAAACCTCACACCCAGCACTGTTTACTCCAGACACACACTTCCTCCATCTCTGAGCCTTGTCATGGGACTTGAACTCAGCAGAGAAGACACTGCTAGTCATGCAACGCACACTTAATGTAAACAACGCACCAGCCCCTCTGTGGCAAAGCTGTTCTTGCTTCTTTGAAAGCCTCTTCTCTCATGTGCATGGCGTTATTGGCCTCAGAGGAGATGCCACTCCCTGCTGTTGATGTCTGTCTGTTAATGTGTGGGCACAAATGTGCTGCTGTATTTAGTGTGTGTGTGTGTGTGTGTGTGTGTGTGTGTGTGTGTGTGTGTGTGTGTGTGTGTGTGTGTTTCATGCCAGTTTGCCTTGAGAGCAGCCTTGTGTTGAAAACAGAGAGCAGTGATCTAGAGAAGGACCTGTGGTGCCCGCAGTCTACTCTCCGGGTCGGAGGGAAGTGGAATAATTTTATTACTGTAGTGCCATGCCAAGAGATATTCATAACTGTATTGATTACTTAAGTGAATCTACGGTGAGGGCGCCCATCACAAGACCTCTATAAGTCCTTGAGCAGAAGATGACTGAAGCCTTGTCTGTGTGAGATGACCGTGCTATGAATCTGTGGCAGTTAGGCAGCCATGTAGCTGAAACTACCCTTCACTCACAGAAGCTTTCACCTTGCAGAAGTCCAACTTTAAGCTACAATATTCTGCAGTGTCATCAGCACCAGTAATGCCACAGCTGCAACCCATTCATTGTCAAAATCTTGTAGCTATGTTATTACATTGGTTTCTAAAGATTTTTTTGTTTTGGTCGTTGACAGTGGAGGAAAATGATCCACACATTTCCTCCCGGGCTTGCAGCAATAGTGCACTAATGACTAGCACGTGTGTTCAGTTAGGAGTATGATCTGTACGCTGTTTTTTTAAACACTTTTCAGGGTAATAATTTTATTTTGGGTTACTACTAGGAAAGGTTGACATGCTTAAATTCCCAAAAAACACATCAGTTTTCTCATACTGTCCAGTGCTGCAGCTCTGTATTCCCCCTATGAGATGCTCTGTTTTAGCTCCCGTCTCTTTAAGGCCCCCCCCCCCCCCCAAATCCCAGTCTCCTCTGATTGGTCAGCTCACACATGCCTGAGCCAGCCATGTCGCCGGTCGGCTCTGTCATGTTTTGAGCTTCCACATAGCTTCATTTCTACAGTCAATTTAGTCATAAATTACGCTAATGAGTGACGTGTGATGTGAAGAAGTCATGGAATTAAAGGCGGGACTACTGACGAGGCATTTCAGGCACTTCAGGAGCAGTGTTTTCAGGAGGAGAGAGGAGCTTTTATTGCCGTTAGACCTTTTACATGACCACTGAAGGAAAGGCAAAAAACAAAAAAGCATAATAGGTCTCCTTTAAAAAAAAAAAAGCATCCAGCTACCTGCCATCTTTGCTCTGCCTCCTCACAACAGAAGGCTTCCAGAAAGCCAAACAGACGGCTTGCCTAGTGTGAGGAAACGCAGTGCTCCACACAGTGGAAACTTCCAGTGTTTTACACCGACACAATTAGCTGTAATGAATTGAGTTAGTCTGCCGAGGTAGGGATGGCTTCAGGGTGAAAAACCCAACACGGAGAGAATCTCCTCTGGCAGACACATCACGGCATCTCGTCTCGAGGCCTCTGTTTTTTCACATGGCGGCCATTTTCAGCTCACGTCACACTCAGGGTGTAAAGCTAAAATGGACAAGCTGGTGACTCCACAGAAGTGTCCCCTTGTCAAACCCACACTGTGAAAACAGGAACCTTGTGACTGTATAATTGTATAATTTGACACGTAGAGCTTCGCTGTCACTGTTGTTACACGCTGTACATAAAGTCCAGAACACCTTGGTCTTTAACTGCCCTTTCTTGGCCCAAATTAGCTTGATGTCACAATGAAACGCAGTCAGAGCATCGTTAGCTTCTTTGATGTGAGATTTCTGTGTTGTTAGATCAGGAGGAGGAGAACGACGGATTAATAAATAAAATAGACTTCAAAAACATACTTTGAAAATGTGAACAAGTAGCCAAATGACATCTAAACAAACACCACTTATTATGATATTGCTCAGATAGCCACAACAACCCACGAGCTAACCATCATGTATTATAGGAGGAGGCTGGTCAGCCACTGGAACGAGTGAACGTCCTCTCCTGGTATGTGCATGTCAGTGGAAAGTAAGGTTCTTAATTGTTAGCTTTGATTAGCATGTATTGCCCTCCTGTCAATGCTGTTTGGCGTGCTGTCAGTTGGCCTGTCAGTCAGTCTGGTAATAGGCCAGTCACAGAAAGCAACCCCACTGCAATAAATGTCAGTCACAGTCAGTCAGCAGGAACAGGAGAGGGTTAAAGAGACTTAGATTAACAAAGACAACATGAACTTGTGTGTGAGTGTGTGTGTGCGTGTGTGTGTGTGTGTGCGTCTGCTGCACAAACCGACTGAGACACATTTACTGCACATAGACACACAAGCTGGAAACAATCGTGATGCATGTGAAGAGGAAGAGCCGAACAGCCTGGCTCTGTCTGGACTCGAGATTAAAAACTAAAGTGGCATGTTTCCAGAAATACTCCAGGAGAATTACATCTCCTCCTCTGTCAGCCGAGTGTTGATCATAGTTACTAAATCTCCACTCTCTGTCTCTCTCTGCGAGTGTGTCTGTGTGTGTTTAAAGACTGCGAGAATGATTTGTGGGAGAAGAAATCTTCACAGGGCGTCTGAGAAATCCACTGTGATATGAAAAAATGGCCTGGAGCTGAGTATATACTAGAGTAATTGCAGTGGTGTTTAGGTCTTCTGTCATGTTAATGTACTGTCCCATTCTTGGCTGAGACACAAAGGACAATTTAAAATACGCAGGCTTGTAATAGACAATAAAATATGGAGAGTTTTAGTGTTGCTTTCTCTCCCTCCTGCCTCGATGCTTCTCCGTGTTGTTTACTCTCCGTATTCCTCCGTGTCACTGTACTTTTAAATTCACGTCTCAGCTGAGGCTCTTATGTAAGTGAATTAGCTGGCAATGTAGCGTTTCATTTTTCATGTGCTGTGTTGGCGATCAGAGACTAGCTGGCTTATGTCATCCCCCTTCAGCCGAGGAGAAAGATTTAAACATGAATGCAGCCGATTCTGCAGAGAATCTGCAAACCTTTCCGACTTCCATTACTTGTGCTACAGACATCGTTAGGGTTTATTTCCGAGTGCGGCTGGACAAGAAATCAAATTTGTCATGTGAGAGGTATTGCAGAGGGTCTGAAGGACAAATCTCCTGCAGGAGCACTTCTCACAATGTCACTAGTCCATCAGACTTACAGTAACAGCCAGTGCAGCCTATTTTAGACCATCAGTTGCTAAATTGAATGTAATAGTGGCTACATTCAGGTTAAATGGTGTTATCCTATTCAGGTGGATAGGTTGGTATTGACTGGGCCACTTTCTGTTGCCGTTTTTGTCTCAAGGCCAGACCTCTTGAGAAAAAGAGCTACCTGCCAGTAAAAAGCCATTATCTTCCATTTCCCTCCGCAAAAAAGAAAAAACAAAAAAAAGTGCTATCTCAGTCCGTCAGCTTATTTTTAACTCACTTTAAAGTGGAAACTTTATTCGGGATTCGAGGGGAGATGATAAGCTGGAATGGTTGGAGAGAAAAGATTTTTTTTTGTGAAATATGAGAAGACAAACTCTAAAACACAGGCTGAGAAAAAGAAAGTGGAAGGTCAAAGCGAACTTGTTAGCAAGCAGTTGCTGTTTAGCTACACGCCCAGCAGATACGGAGCAATGTTAGCATTCATTTGGAGCTGTGTTTTTGGTCGCCTGGCAAATGTAAGTCGAATATTCGCTCTCATTTTCGCTTTGTTTCATCTCTAACCCACTAAATCCTTTTATACAGTGTTTACCAATATTAAAGGAATATTCTAGTAGCCTGTTTTATGAAGAGATAGTGTGCTAATTGGCTAACCGGACAGCTAGCTTGGTTAGCTCTCTTGTAAGCTATCCAGAGGGGGTTCTTTCTGTGTTTCAAATTATTTATGTAGTCTTTTTAGCAAAGTTTTGGTCTTTTTCAATTACTGAACTGTTTTATACAGTGTCTACCGATGTTAAAGGCAAATTGTGGTATTTTATTAAGAGGTAGTTTTCTGGTTGACTAAACAAACTGCTTGATTAGCTTCCTTGCAAGCTCCCCAGAGGGGGTTCTTTCTGTGTTTATGTGCGTTTGAATTCAGAGACAATGATTCATGTAATATTAAGGCTTATTCGGAAGGCTTTAGGAGGCTGTAGCTTTTAGCCCTGATACGTATTAAGTTGCTGGGGTTGTGAGTAATGAATCTTTATGAGGGAGTTGGCCAGGGCAAAGCTAGCTTGAGCCAAATGGCCACAATTATGGAAATAAAACCCAGTTTGAAAAATAAGAGTGTTTCCCCAACATGGCTACTTTCCCAATGCATTTGGTTATTCTAAATTTTCCAGAATCTTGTGGAGACTTTCATTTGTGAACCACAGAAGTGAATGTTAATGTTTTAAAGGTCCAGTGTGTTGGATTTAGTGGCAGTGAGCTTGCAGATTACTACTACTGAAGAAACACCTCTGTGGGAGAGGACTGGCTCCCTCTGTAGATACAGTAGGCTCATTCTAACTAACCATTATTTTTCGGGTGACTAATGAAAACAACATAATTATATTTTTTTTAAATTCCTTTTATGCCAATAGATCCTCCCAAATCCTACGCACTGGAACTTTAAAGTACAAAGCAGTATTGGTGCAGCAAACTCAAAATATGAGAGTGACATCATTCAGAGGATTCAGTGACTTTCATGGAGGTAATAGCTTCTGTCTGGCCACTGTTTGTGATATTTTTTAACATGGGTGTTTATTTGCGGTCGAGACTGGACGACAGAAGAAATGCTTCTGCAGCGCTGCTATATTTTGACGCTGATGTCAGAGTCACTCATCTCGTCTGCGCGAGGCTGATTCATGGATCTCAGGCAGAACATCTGACCGAGGGGACAGCGGGGGTGGGACATCACATATTAATGTGTGCATATATATATGTGTGTGTACATGCACGTCTTCATCTGCGTTCGCTTGAATGAGAACAAGTCTATTTTCAATCTGGCAGGGTAATTTTAAGGCGTGGAACATCCACTGACAGAGGAACGGAGGGCAAAAAACGGCTTTTTAAATAAACTCATCGGATGAGTAATAAGAAAGGGCCGTAAAAGGCTTGCAGCCATAAGAGCGACCGCCACAAGAGCAAGGGCTGTGAAGTATTTTCAGACTGAGAGTTAATTTTGCTCTGGAGACAAAGCCTGTTAAAGCATATTTAAGACTTTTGTTGAATCTAGTAAAACAAGCCTGGGTCCCATATGGTTGGTAAAGAAACAATTTGGATAATGCAGGTATTGATTTGGACCTTAGTTACATCCTTGAAGTGTAGTGCTGGACCTTTTCATAGTCCTCTTGACAGTGAAATCCTGACTTTCCCCTTAAAATACTGTTGCCTTGACTTTTCTGTTTGAATATTCTGAGTTCGGGGTCAAGAGAGTGTTATTTTCATAATCTGGGAGAGGAAACTGATGTCAAAAATGTCAAATTAAAATATGAAACGTCAATAGCAATCATCCAAATGAACAGGAAAGTCAATGTAAAAGTAGTGCCTAGAATTTAGAGGTTTATTAAAAATGTATCATCTCTTTCAGAAACTGACTTATAAAGGGCCAAATACAGCTGATAATAGCTGTCTCAGCCGACAGAAAGGTTATCAAAGAGTTGATAGAGCTGTACATTTTACAGGCCTCGGAGAGAGTGTGTGTATAAGAAGACAGCTTGCCAGCCCCTCCGATACGGCTGTGAGACCTGTGTGCTGTGTTATTGATGGCTTCCATTAGAGTCTAATCACCCCTTGAAGACACTCACTCACACCCTGCCTTACCTGGGCTCCACACTGTCTTTTTCTCATGGGTAATATAACTCTCAGGTTGCTGCAGGGGCAAAAAACCAACCGGACTGGATTTGGCTGAAAGGATTGTCTGAAAAAGTTTATGTTGACTGTCCGTGAATACTAGTTTTGACTGTTTACTATCTGTTCGATCGTCTGCGCTGTTTTTCACCGTCCTAAATCATTGTAAATTGATTATCTACAATCGATGTTGCAATGATTGGAAGGTTTTATAAAAGGGGGAGAGAGGGCTGAGATCCAGAGAGAGGTGAAGATGAACCGAAGCACATGCGGCTTTCCCACGCCCCTATCTCTGCAGACACACATCCTTCTCTCCACTTTCTCACATGCGGGCACACCTACAGCCTCACACAGTTATGGGTGACTTGCTCATCGTGTCGGTGCACAGTTGGGAGTACCACCGGTCTACTAAGAGTGAAAAGTGGGTCACTCGAGGGTCTTGTCCCATTTTTTTTTTTGGACGGGGCAGCTATTATTTGTTGTCACTCGAGTGTGGCGAGGCCCCCGCTGTCCTTTGTCTCACTTCTCAATGGATAATGGTCTCCCTCCCTCTGTCTCTCTCTCCACCTCTCTGCCTCGGTCCGTCCTTGACCACTGGTTGACTTGGTATTGCCTCAGGCTCACTGCCAAGAGCTCACGACTCCGTGCTAAAAGGTTACTTACTTTGGCCGGAGCAGCTTAAGAGGGTGTGAGATCGTTCAAATGTTTTTCTGAGTGCACTGACAACGGTGTGTCAGTTTGTGTGTGCCTGTTGACTTACATGTGTTTATATTCCGAATTTTACTGCCAAGTAGCAGTTGTGAGAGGTGGTTTTCTTAATCAAGATGAATGACTTCATTCACTCAGTAAAAGTACACACACTGTGGAGTATTTCCATTTAATGCAATTTTTAACTTCTTCACTAAATTTATCTGACAGCTACGATAGAATGACTCAACCCTCTCATTAGAGTAAATGTTGGCAGTGTACGTTTCTGCAAAGCACGAATATATTGAAACTGTACATTTCTTTATGTCGCACTTTATGTTTCTTTAGCTTCAATTTTCAGTTTTATGTCGTAACAACTCTGCTTATGCTCTGGTTAGGGTTGGACACAAAGACACTTGGCTAGGGTTGAGATAAGGTCATGTTTTGGCTTAAAATGGCTGTTTGGTCGCCACAAACATGGCTGGAGATGACCCGACTGTCTGTCAAAAATAGCTGTATTTTGTTGTCAGGAACACGGCTGGAAATTGTCCTCACGTCTCCTTAAAGCTGTGCAGTGGTTTCACGCTTACAAGTGTTGAAATGCAGTCTTGCGCTGTGGTCACTAGCTTGGCAGCCTTCTCACTCACAACTCCACCACCATCCCCTCCACCTTTCGATATGAAATCCAGGTTATAAACATTTAAACACAAGTTTCGTAGGAATGTCTATATGGTACATAGCCTATGACACGTGCAAATGTGGATGTATTGGCATTACATTACATTATAATCAACTTTACAATGTTCTTCACAATTTAATGCGTCAGTAGTATTTTAAGTATATTGAGTTAATACTCACACTGTACTTTTACCTCTGTAAATATCTGAATGCAGGACTGTTACTTGTAATGGAGTGCTTTTTTATTGAGGTGTTGAAACTTTCTGAATGATCTATATTTAAATATTTCTTCAACCAGTGGATGATGTGCATGCATGGGTGACAAGAAAAAGTTTTACATGTAAAAACATAACACAATGGAGTACTAATCTAAGACCAGTGGTGCAATGTAACTAACTACATTTACTCCACTATGTTTTAGAAGGCGAACATTGTACTTTTTACTATAACATTATATTAGAGCACGATATCTTCACTTGACTCCTGGGTGCTTTTTACAACACTGTCTACGGCATGGTAGTTATGAAATGTTGTGTTTAATGCGCAAGTGTGGCTTATGTAAAAGTCCTGTTTACTTTTTGTCACATGCCAGTAGCGGTGTGCAGTACTAACCGTACTGTGTGTGTTGGCATTGTGTCAGAATACACTGGGAGACAAGTTGTTGATGTAACTCTGTGCCTGTGTACACAATTCAAATTCAGGTCATACTCATTCAGATTAGCAGGACTTTATTAGAGACTTATAACCTAACAATAACATTAAAATTGTTTCTTAGATTAAGTGCTCAGTTAAGAGAAACAAAACAAAATGGATGCCCATCTAGGGAAGTGGTCTAATGGAAGCTATCATGTTGAAGATTTGTTATGCTTTTAACCTTCTGTGCCTGTTGTGTAGTAGCGGTGTTGTGGAGGCTGTTGTGCTAAGATGCTATTTGTAGCGCTCCGAGACAGAAGTGTTACTCACAAAACCACGAGTATAAATACTGCATGTCCCTACACTTCTGTCACTAATTTGGGTTAATTGTTTCCATGCACACAGTTGAAGTGGTGCATGTATCTACACAGCCTGATGACACACACACACACACACACACACACACACACACACACACACACACACACACACCTCTTCTTCTACCCTCTCAGAGCAGGATTTGGGTCAGACGCCTCCTCTCTCACACTGACTTGTGCATGTGGGTTTAGGGGCCCTGTCCTTTGTATCCCTCTGATATCCCAACAGTAGCTCGCTGCTATCTGTTTCTGCTTATTGTCAGTGAGACAGGTCTCCTGTAGTGTTGTATGAAGGCTGCTTTTGTTGGCTGATAGGGGGTAATAGGAGCACACACACAAATGACATTCTGAGGAATCGGTCATTAAGTGGTTTTGGGTTCACAAGAGTGGTATCTGGATGAATACTTACCTTCCAGCTGAACACAAAACCCTTAGTTTTTTTTTGGCTTCCACTCTTGAAATATTCATGTCGGGCAGAGACAGAGAGTCTGTCTGAGGCCACCTCAGTCATTCTGATTTCGTGACTTTGTGTCTGGTGATTAAGGTGTGTGTATACAGTCTGTGTGTGTGTGTGTGTGTGTGTGTGTGTGTGTGTGTTCCTCTTTGTGGAAAGTTCTTGTCTGTGCACAGTGGGTACCTTTCCATCATAGTCCATTAAGTTGGCCATTTGTTCATGTTTAGACATAATTTAAGACATTTCAGTCATACAGGGGCATTGTGGGAGCATCCTGGAGGTTGAGTGGTCTATGATGCGTACTTTAAACTTAATGAGAGATAATAATCACCAGTTAAACATATCAGCACCCAGAAAGCAGACAGTCTCTGATCTGTTTCTGTGGTTCTTGGTGCTGTGTGTGTGTGTGTGTGTGTGTGTGTGTAGGAGTAATATTAACTCAGACACTGTACATCTTATGACTCATTGTATCTGTCTGGTGTGGGTTTATCTTTTTCACTTCAGCAGAGGTTAACAATGTGCAGCTACAGATGGAAGCTGTTGTTTACGACTCAGATATTTTTAAAGGCCAAATTACTTCTCTCTTTTCTTTTTACTGTGTTCATCTATCTTTTCTGATTGGCTGATATGATATGAGCGGCTTTCTCCCCGAAAAAAAACCACACAGTTTGTTTAGGGCTGGCCCTGGATGCCTAATACCAAGTAAGCCTTCTGCTGTCAAGGCTCAGTTTTTTTTTCTTCCACAATTCTTGAAATTGTATTTAGTATTTCCCAATAAGAAAATGCACAAAATACATCGTTAGTTGTTTCTTTATGTTGGTGGACAATTTCAAACTAACAATAGCTACTGTTGCTCTCTGTTAGCGGAGTGGAGAGGGACACTCGAGAACATGCTGAAAGTCACATCCTTTGAACTGTCGCAGAAAATCCTACCACAGTCCTTCACAAAGAAATCCACAGTCCAGCAGCATTAAAAACATCCTTTTTTCACATCTTGTTACAATCTGCTCACTTTTGGCCATTAAAAAAGCGATTAATACATGTAAATTGCTGCAATTTGTTAAACAGAGCCTCTTTAATCTGCCAATCATTTTCAAACTGAAAAATGCTCATTAGAAGTTCCCACAGCCCGAAGTGACATCTTCAGATTGCTTCTTTTGTCCAGCTATCAGTCCAAGACTCGATCATTTTCCTTTGATTGATTAATGAAATAATTGATTAATCCACTGGATTTTCTTTTGTAAATGCAAGATTAATGTGGCTCTTTAGCCTTGTGCGTGTTTGTTTTTATGTTTACATGTTCCTTGACAGAGTATCTAATGTGATACATAACATCATGCGTTCAGCACTGAGACGCTGTGCTGCCCTGCTTACCACCCAGTGAGCCTCATCTGTTTGTGTGTATGTGTGTGGTTGTGTGTGTGTGTGTGTGTGTGTGTGTGTGTGTGTGTGTGTGTGTGTGTATGCTCACAGTGTTTTCTCCAGCAGCAGGCTGATGTGAACGCTCATTTGAACAGAGGAACAGGGCTGATAATATGACTGTTTAATCTTGAGGACAGATCCATACATTAACAAATGTGTACACACTTGTATTTGACAACAACATATAGACTTTCATGCCCACGCTCTTGTTGTCTACCTTCGTCTCCTTCCTCCCTCCATCATTCAGACACTGTGGCAGACAGATTAGTGGAGCGCACAATGCCCTCAGGGGAATAGTTGCTTTTGTGGCTCTGGGGAGTCGAGCTGAGAGCCTTAGGGAGACTTTGATTTGATTTTGGTTCCTGATGTCGCTTCTCTATTCCAGGCCAACTGTTTCTGTTCGTTTTGATTGACTAAACTCTCTACACTCACACTGCTCTATGCTTTCCACATAAGCTTTGTTACTTAATTTCTCAAGCAGACAGCTGCAAAGCTATGAGACAAACACTCGTTTTTTGTTTCTGTCTTCTGTTTGGGGACTTGTTTAGCCTGTTTGACGGCCTCCATCTCCGAGTGAGTTGTGAGAGCGGGTTTGGTCAGAAAGGGCAAAATGTCAAAGTTGAGGAAAAGTACAAATCTTAATGCACTAAGCAGTAAATGTAATCTCTGTTGCAGTAACATAATATTTGCTAGTTGGATTTGAAGAATCAATTATGCACAAGACAAAATAAAATCATTAAAAGACCCAGAAATATATATTTGTATATATATTTTACTTGTAGCCTCATGCAGAAGTGCTAAAAATACACTATTGGTGTCATGTCCTCTCTTGCACTCTGCACCGGTCCCCTGTGTGTTTGTGTATCTTGCTTGTTTACCTTTGCGCATCAGCCCGTATTGATGTGTGACCATTATTTGTTTGCTTCTGTGTGCACGTGTACTTAAGCTTGAATGTGCGCCTCCGTGTTTGGATCTCATCCTCGCTTAATGCACTGAGTATTATCGCCAGCCTGTCAGTCACTGTGTAGATTTCTTTAGAGATTAGGAAGAGGAAATACAGTCAAGGAGGACAATTATCCAATGTTGAGAGAGGAGCCAATATGCAATAGCTGCCAAGGGAAGCAAGAGGCATTGTTGGTAATTAGATGGATGGCATTTGAGGAGAGACGGGTCACTAAATTTGGACAGTTCTGTGTGTGTAAGTGCCACTGAAATGGAAATTTCTGGAAAACCTTATTTTGAGAATACGGCCTTAAGTGATATGTAATGTGACCTTGCAAGTGCCTGAAAAAATGTCTTCACCTGTTGGTGTGTTAGTTTGCCCAACAGCAAACTGTCTCGACAGTGCTGACCTTTGGAGGAGCAGAGAGCTGAAGGAAGCGATCATCGCTTATTAACTCGCCACACACGGTGTAAAGGCGGCAGATTCATTTCACTGTGCCAAATTCTGCTGTGACTGGATACCCCCTCATACCGATTAACCTTGGTTTTATTCCTTAACTGTATACCATCCATCCAGCCATTTGTGCATCTGTAAATCCGTCCGTTCCTCTGATGTAAACCAGTAATTTCCCCCTCTGTGTCCTCTCGCTCCAGTGCTACTGAAAACACCATGAGGCTAAGCTGAGTCCATCTTCTCTTTAATTAACAGCTGGCTAGTCTAATCATAGTGATGCGATGCTGCGCTTGGGTTGCATAATGACTTTCCCATCATCATCATCATCATCATCCGCACCATCATTCCCTCTCGTCTGTTTATTCACGCGCAAACTCACACACACAGCGCAGGACTGTCAGAAAAGCCTGTACGTGGAAGATGTCTGGATTAATACTTAACAAGTAGTAAAGCTCTCTCTGCCGCCTTCACTCTTACCTGCTCACTCTACCACTCAGTCTCTCGAACTCTTTGTTTTTCTACCTCCCTCCGTGTTACCCTAATTCTGTCATTTTCTAAGGCTGTGCTTTCTGATGTACATGGGAACAGATGGCTCAGTTTCTGTTGAAAACGAAGTGTTTGCTTTGCTCAGAAAGAAAAGAAAATAGTTTGTTCAAGTGAGATTAAAACACTTCGAAGGACTTTTTAATATGATTCTCAAAGATGTGATTGCATTTAAAGAGAAAGGAAAAACCCAGGAAAGTGCATTAGTGCTGATTGCATTGCAATGAGATCAGATGTGCCAGACCCAGCCCAATCGGCAGAATAAAATGTCCGAGATTTATGTATCATACGCATCACATCAATATTTCTCCAGTATGTCTCTATCACGTTCATAATATGTTTATATGAGCTCACATTCACGTTGGGAGGGGATGGGAGTTACCTTACAGCTCGGTGAGACAGCTACCAAGCCAGATTCTGCTATATGGATATTGTAACAGCATTTCAGGACTTTTCCAGCTATGTTAATGGCAGCAAAACCAGGTATTTTAAGCCAAAATATGATCTTTTCCTAACCCCAACCAATAGTTGTTGTGCCTTAACCTAACCGGACCATAAACACACAGCACACACAACACTGAATTGAAAACCGAAAGAAACGCAGAGTTGCAACATAAAGAAGTGTTAAGTATTAACATATCCATGGTTTGCTGAAATGTACTTTACTTAATTCCAAAATTGTGGTCGTACATGACCACCATGACATGAGCAAGTCTTAGTCACACTGTATAATGAACATGATTTGTGCCTGATTCAGCTAGAAATGAATACAAACCATGTGTCTGTGTGTGTTTGTGTGTTTATGAGTGGGAAATTATCTGCACAGAAGTTTCTGCATCACACCTCCTGAAATTCAGTCGCAGATACACTTAGTTCCCAGTTTATTATAGATGCAACTTGCTAAAAGAGATGTCGTCTTATCCAAAAAGCCCTGCAGGAATGTTGAGTTTTACTTTTTAGTCAGAATTAGACTGACACAGCCTGTATTTTGTAGCCATCCTGCAGTTTAGGGAGTTAAAGCTACATCAAGGGTTTTCAGACAGAAAGTGTTAGGATTCAAGGGCAGCGGGACGTTGAGGCTTTAGTTAAAGAAGCAGCGTGTTCAGTTTGCTCCACTGCATTGCCGTACTGTACAATATACACATATTATATCACACATACACACTCATGGAGTGGTGAGACAGTCCTGATTCATTGTCACACACACACACGCCTCTCAAGGATGACAAAAAATGACTCCTTTGTTCTTCCGCTGGAGTTTCACACAGTCTGTCTGCCGTCTTCTTTGGGTCATATGGAGTTTAATGTTGCTGCATGACTGTGTGTTGATGAGGAAGTTGCCATTTTAAATAGTTGTTGAGCTGCTACAAAACATCTGGCCTGAGTGTGTGTCTTAAGTGTGTGTGTGTGTGTGTGTGTGTGTGTGTGTGTGTGTGTGTGTGTGTGTGTGTGTGTGTGTGTGTGTGTGTGTGTGTGAGGAGTACAGTTGCACGTAAATAGTGGTGATAGATGGCATTCATGTGTCCTTGTGGTGCATTCTGCTCTATATGAGGTCATGTTCGCAGGCGTGTGTGTGTGTGTGTGTGTGGCTCCCCTGCCTTGTCCTTGGTATGTAATAAGCATGTGGTACTGCGGCTCTTTGCACATCTGTCTGGTGGTTGGGGGACTGTGCAGTGCTGCTGCTGCTGTGCACCATTTCCACCAGCAGCTGCCCCACCCCCCACCTGCTCTGCCCTCCCAGTCACTTTGTACATACACACACACACACCCACACACCCACACACCAAAGGAGGTCGTTTCCACTGAGTTTGAGGACGCCTACGCTCCATGGGGGAATCTGCCTTTGTCTGAATGAGTACAAGGACCTGCTGTGCTTTCATCATGTTTCTCCGCACCGTGTCATACACTCCCGATGTACAGTATGTATTAATAGTGTAGGTCAGTTAGGCTTTTGTTTTTTTCCCTTTGTTAGTCCATCACAGGGGTCTGACTGAATGCCCCTCACTGCGCAAAAAGAGCAGTTTGATACAAAGCAAACCGGCAGGTTCCTTTATGTTTAACAAAAGCAGCAAAACTGGTCGTTTACCCCACATGGTCTGTAGCAGACTTTCATTCAGGGTCAGGGCTTATGATAACAGGCTTGACAAGTCATGATTTGTATTTATGGATCCAACTAATGATTATTGTCATTGATGATTAATCTGTCGATTATTTTGTCGATTAAACGATTTGTTTATTAGTCTATAAAATGTCTGAAAATGGTGAAAAAATGTTGATCAGTGTTTTCCAAAGCCCAACATGATGTCCTCTAAGCGTCTTGTTTTATCCGAAACGCAAACATATTCAGTTTACTTCCTTAAAAAATGACTCAAATCAATTAAAAACATTTTTTTAAATAGTTGGAGATTAATTTAATAGTTACTAATCTATTTATCGTTGCATCTCTAATTTGTATAGTACGCCAACATCCTAATCTGGAAGTTTTGGTTTCCCTTCAGCTCTCTCTTTAGACACAGAATCAAATGGGTTGCAGCTTATTACAAAGTAAGGGCTTGTTTTTGAATTACTCGAGTCAAATCGTTGCGTACAGTCGAGCAAAACCAATATTAGCTTTGTGATTGCCTGTAGGAACTGAAGCCTTCAAAGTGCTTATATGCTCTGCTACTCTCTCATAATACACTATAGTTAAATGACACCCGTGGGCGTACACCCATGCATACATATGAGCAGCTCTACAACTCGCGGTGCCATGCCCTCCCCTGCTTGTAGTGTCTTGTTACATAAGCAGGCTAAAGTTACCCTGGCCGACCATGTAACTGGCACCTCAATATCAGTCACCGCCACGGAGAGAAAGAGGGGAGAGGTGAAAGGGGAGTAGAGGGCAATGAAATGATTAGTAGAAAGTTTGAGATGTGAGCGATGGAGGTCTGAGAAAGAGAGAGGTGTGATTGAAAAGTTAAAAGGGACAAAGAAGTGAGTGGAGTTGGTAAAGGTAAAGAAAAAAGAGAATAAGATGAAGCCATACTCCTCCTGAGTGTGAAGTTTTTAGCAGACATTTGTACAGTTGTGAGTGACAGTCAGCTGCCCTCGTGGCCATGTTTGTAGTTTTTAGTGACAACTCGTAGCCTTGATCTGGCTCAGTAAAAGCGCCTCTCCTCAGTCTCTCAATTACCATCCAGCAGAGAAACACAGAAAAGGCATTAATCCCCCAATACTTGTCTTGCATGCACTCCAGTCCCCGTCACAGTGTGTCCTTTCTAAACGCATTCTTTTAACCCAAATTGAATATATCGTTCTTCCCTGGAGGCGCCAGAGAAGAAAGACTCTAATTCACACTGCCTCCGTCACCGTCTCTCTCTAAGTAGTTAATGCTTCTGAGAGGCTCCTATCTCGTCTCATCTCCTCTCTCAGTTTTTCTCTCACCAACTTTCTGTCAAAGCCCATTCCTTCTTTTGCCCGTCACTATTTCTGTCTCCAGTTGTGTTCACAATTTAGCACGAGGCCGATAAAATTCTCCAAATCTATGGAGACCAGACGTGTTCGTTTCCAGCAAAGCAAAGCAAAACGCAGTACACTGTGGTGAAAAAGCTCAAATAAATTCGACTTCTTCATTTTCTAACCTTTAAACACACTGACAGTATCTCTCCTGACTTCTTTGTTAGCCTCATCATGGTTTTCAAAGTGGAAAAAAGGCTCAAACTGCATGTTTTAGATTTTTCAGAGAGGTGCAGCCGCTGTGTGTATCAGGAAATGCCACAATGACGACCAGAAGAAGACCCACTCTATGCATGGCTAAATGTCAGCCCTCTAAATGTCTGCTATTTCAGACTGAGCAGGTAATTGCACAAAGCAAAAGCGGCAGCACTATGCAATTACATACTGTACATGTCCTGCATACATGCATACATATAAATACATTAGGGTTGTAACGGTACACAGAAGTCTCGGTTTTGGGGTCAAGTTCGGTACAACAGGAAAAAAGCAACAAAAATCTCAAATGAATAAAGCTAGTTGTCTTCGTATTCATTTTCAGCAGACCGTTTGTTCCACCTAGTGTTCTCCTAGTTCCACCTGAGATAGTTGGCACAGCCTTTAGTGCATCAAGCAGTAAACAGTGAACATACTGTGTACTCTTGCATAGGTCATGTTTTCATGCTGGGCTGATAAAAACAAGAGTAAATCTGTTTCACATCCAGAAGGCTGCTTAAAAATATGAGGGATAAGTTGCTGGTCCCCTGTTCTTTTTGCCTCGCTCTGGTGATTGACACGTGGGTGATGCTGTCTAATATGTTCGCCATGTTTCCACTGACATACAACTGTCAATCCGACTCACCGTCCTTGTCTGATCCACCACTTACTCTCAGAAATTTCCCACACAGCTGATTTTAACAAAGCAAGTCGGTCTTCTAGCTCCAGTGTCTCATTTGAACTTGTTATACAGTACAGTCAGTCACATTGTCTTCTTCTTCATCTTGTTTTATTGGCAATGCAATGCTGGCAAACCTCTGTATTGGTGCACTAGCTTGATAGAAGGGTCAGTCTATGATAGCCTATGTACGTAATGTTGCATTTCTTTCTTTACTTTTGTAAACCTTGATAACATGCAGGGGAGGTGACAGTCCTTCAGCCCTGAGTTGTGTCTGCAGGTCCTCCTCTCAGGCTGCAAACAGCCCCAACAACCTCAGGCAACAAGAGAAGGAAGCATGTACTACATGTTGCCTGAGAGGCAAACCCCAGGGCAAAATAGTCTATAAAAACTTGCTGATGCTAGTTAAGCTTACTACTTGAACCTAAGGTAATAACTGAAGGACACTAACAAGCATATCAACATTTTTATCAACACCTCTCTTCTCTCATCTGGACTACGGTGGCTTGGCCACCCTGAAAACTTTGGTAATTAATTTATGTTCATGCTAATTTCTTGATTGAATATAGGATGAATGGTTTATGGAAAGCATTCATGTTTGCTTTAGTTTTCCTATTTTGAGCATATTTCCCATGTTAGCTCGTGTTTACGTGTAAGCGGTAACTGTCAGTGTGACATTGGGTTATTATGAGTCGTGTCCTTGCGGCAGAGCAATGAAGGACAACTGTACCTGCATGCGTTTCCATAGGGAAGGAGCTAAAGAACACACACAGACATACATACACACAGGTCTACCCAGAGCTTCCTGTGTCTCCCTGCTAGGTCTTGTTGCCAAGGAGACCAGGCCCGGGCTAAACGCATCGAATAAATACCTGGGAGGATTTAGGAGTGGGAGTGAGGGGTGGAGACAAGGTTGCTTCATTCAGATGTCCCTGTTTATCATATCACAATGCAGCTGTAAAGACACCAGAAATGCCATGCAAATGGCTTGGCTGGGAGCCATTGTTGGTCTTAGCATCGCAAGTATACTGTAGAGTCTGTCAAAAATCCTTCATCGTTCATAAAATCTGAAGTTTTATACAGTATGAAAGACAGCTGCCACATCCAGATGGGATGGAGACACCGAGTTTTTTCGCCACAGTGAGGAGATCATGGGATCCTGCGTGGACGGGAATCAAATAGCAAGCTGGCTCCTCTTGACAATGTCCCGGAGGAGACTGTGGTGAGCTGAGCCCGTAACCTTCAAGAGACAGCAGCCAGACAGCCAGAGGAATAGAGATAATTGAAATGACTGTCTGTGTAGGCACTGACTCTTTTTTTTTTCATCTCGCTAATTATTCAGTGTCCTCAATTTGTGAAACCGTGCGTGTGTGTAGACATGAATAGAGGAAGGCTGCGAGTCGATATGCTCTTGTATCTCATGAGTGTGTATTTGATCAGGCACCGTGTGGGGGCGAGGCCTGTATGTTATAAGTGTGCGTGTGTGTGTGTGTGTAGGTTTTAGAGCCATTATGGGAATATAGTATGAGCGCTGGGTGCAGGTAATTGATGCTGGGACGCTTGAAACTGGCAGACAGTCAGACTGGCCCAGTGCCAGTATAAAGAGGGGGGAAGGAGGGGAAGATTAGAGAAGAAGAGACAGAGGCCACAGAAATTCCATGGCAACCATCGGATCGGGTGAGAATTGCTTTGAAAGGATGTTCAAATGACAGCTTACCTTATGGTGGAATGCAATTTTGCATTTTTCCCCGTCCTGCTCTGTTTTGAGGGTGGCATGCGTACCGCAATGTTTGTGTCAGTATTTCTGGGTGGTTCACTGTTTGCCCTTTTTGCTAATTTGAACAAAAAAATAACATTCAGTAGATATTACCGTGGAAAACTTCATTCCTTCTGGTTATTTTTCCTAAGTGGCATTAATAAAAAACCCTTCCGTATCCCGACAGGTTACCTAATCAGAGATGAAATGCTCTTCCTTGCGGCTGTGGTAACCCAGGCAGCAGCTCCCCTGTAGATGGGCTTTGGGAAATCTCTACGGTCCGATTAGCAAAGTCCTAACGCGTGTCCCCTGAACGGCTCCGGCACAAAGCAGCAGTTTATTGCCCTGAGCAGCGATGATGCTGTGGCTTGTGTTTGACCAGAGATTAGGCAGATTGGGGCCTTTTGTGCCCGTTCTGCTGTTTGCCGATGATAAGCACCGCTGCAGGCTGTGATGTCTGAGCCGGCAGCCGTGGGAGAGGGGACTGGGTTAAGGTGAACTGAGTGGAGCCTTTTTCAGTTTTTCAGGTTGGATCGAGCATATAATGATGATTTTCTTCATGCCTCAAGTCTTGAAGTGTTGCATTTCTAATGCTGTTTTAAAGCAGGGTTATTGCATATTTAGTTGTTCTTTTACAGCTTGTCAGTAGGGATTGAATTTTAAAGCAAAAATATTATTTGATATTTACTTGGAACTATTTAACAGTTCGTCAAAATCTTCCTTTTACTGGCACCACACACTCAGTTTGAGATCCTGCTCTTTAAGGTTCCCCTCCCGAATACTCAGTCTGCTCTGATTGGTCAGCTCACAAACGCCTGAGCCAGGACCATTCACCGTGTCTCCAGTTGGCTCTGCTGTGTTTTCAGAATCCAGTTAGCTTTACTTCTAACATGAACTTAGGCAAATGTGTGAAATCCGGACATCTACATACTGTACCTACAATTTGCTCTGACCGTGCTAACTTGTCTGCATGGCCACTACGCTACAGCAAGCTACCTAATTCATCTGCGCATGTGTGGTGTCCGTCTTTGTGTCTGTCTGGGAGAATAATCCAAGCCTTAGCTGACTTTACAAGTCATGCGCCTAATCAAAATTCCATGCCAAAAAGCACACATTTCTTGTGTTTATTCCTGTAACTGGTATCCCATTGGGTAACAGTTTTTAAATACTATTTCAGTGTTATTCTTAACAGTGTCCTGCTGCGAATCCGCAAATGAAATCATGGGCTTATGTCAGACCTTTTATGTAGCTGCCAACTGTCATGCTTTAATAACGATTTGATGTCAAATTTGAATATTAAAATGGATTTTAATGGCTTGAAGCCAGCCGTGTTGGCTATATGAAGCTAAGTGCAGTATATTATAGAGAGGCAAAAATTCAGCTGTTTAGAAGAGAGGGATCGCCGGGGTTCTGAGAGTTTGATTTGTTTCTTAGAGACAATCTCAGGAGCAACAGCAGCAGGAGTGCAACATTAGCTGCTTTACAGGACCCTGGGGATTGTAATGGGGATGATGTGATGTGCCCTGGAGATGAAATAATGCCAGCAACACACAGGCATCGAATGTCTGCCTACTGTATGAAGTACATAAAATGACTGAATGCAGTTCCAAGCAGCATGGTTGGAAGAACATATGAGCCACTTGCACTTTGCCTCATTACTTTTTTTTCCAAGGATTTAATAGCTGAGGCCTACACTGGAGAGAAAGCAGTGGCACTTCAGGTGGGCACATGGTAGGGCTTTACACAATTAGGAAACAGACTGTATTTCCATTATGCAGGACTCTTGCAGTTCAGCGCCACCTAAACAGTACATATAACGTAATCCCATATCCATAAAACTCACAACCACTGCACTTTATAGAAGGTGTGACACATGATCACACAAAACGCAGCTCTTGTAAAGTCACTTCTCCCAGGCAAATAAAAAAGCATTTTAGTGATTTTGTCTTGGTCTCTTGTCTCTAGCTGAAACCAACTGCGAGTGGTGGAAGAACGTCCTAGATATTTAACAAAATAAAGTAAATTTTAAAGTAAAAGTGGCAATACCAAAGTGTAGAAATACTCCATATCCAACATACTCCAGCTAGAGGTTACTGCCCCAGTGACAAGCCAATGTACCCCTAAAGGTGCAAATATAAACCTTCATCTTCTGACAGTGTATTAGTTGATTATAGTGATTCATGTATTAAGCAGTGCAACAGTGATAGAACAGCTGGTAAATGTGGTGCCGATTTTAACTACTTCATAAAGGCTGCTGCTGGGTGGCTTAATCTATAACCCATCCATCCATCACCATCCAGGGTCATGGGGTGCTGCAGCCGATCCCAGCTGACATTGTGCGACAGGCGAGGTAAAACCAGGACAGGTCGCCAGTCAATCACAGGGCTGACACATAGAGACAGATGACCATTGATGCTCACATCCACTTCTATGGGCATTTTAGAGTCATCATTTAACCTAACCTGCATGTCTTTGGACTGTGGGAGAAAACCAGAGCACCCAGATGAAACCCAAACAGGTACAAAGACAAAATGCAAACTCCTGATTATATTTTTGTTTTGTAGAGGGGTAGAAGTATAATGTTTCATAAAACAGAAATACTCGAAGTAGACTATCCTGAAACTTTACTTAAGTACAGTACCTTAAGAAACCCAATAGAAGTACAACAGCATGCTCAGTAGTAAGTGTATTCTATCTGTACGTGGACCTGAAAATCATGTGGTCCAAATAAAACTGAACGATAATCTTTTTATTCTCCTCGAACACTTGCCTGTCGGACAAATGATTTACCGTTATAAAATATTGTGGCCTGTCATAGACGATTACTCAATCTGTCGTCTTTGACAACTGTCAGCATGGAGTCTCATATCCAAGTAGAAAGTAATGGCACAGCACTCATCACTCATCAGTGATAACTTTTAAGTGTCAAATTCCCTTTCACACATCAGACATTAATGTGGAACAATTATTCAGTACGCTTTGCTTCTGTTTCCACATCATGAGCCTCTGTCAGACTGGATTAAATGAACACTTTTACTGTCATTCCTGTCTGTCTAGGGCTAAAACAAAGCTAAAAGAAATGTGGAGGATAATTGTCCTGATGTTGTGTATCAAAATTCATCCACACAGGGCTCCAGGCTAATTTACTACCACCATCCTAAAAACATTTTTTACCGTCCCTAAGTGAATGCAAGCTGTCCCAAAATCTTTGTTATTGTCATTTCTTGTCGTTTTTTAAAAGTATTTGCACTTGATGTACATTCACCTCCAAACTGCGATCAGCTGAAGTACTTCAGGTCATTTATTTACTGTAAACTCGTTGTGTGGTGACTTAAAGCTGCTGTTCCTCTGAACAGAAACTCTCAGTTTTGCTGTGTGTTTAGCGTAGGCTCCATTAGCTGTGACTTTTATTGGCTCCATTAGCTGTTAGCTCCGTTAGCCAAACATACCACAAGACTCTGATGCCCACCGGCTGCCAAACAGCTAACAGCTAAGTAGCTCTCCTTCTTACGGTTTCATCAAGGTTTTGTTGTTCAAAATAAAATGTTATCAGAAAAGAACAGAGTGCATCCCTCATTGAGAACGAGATTACTGCCTCGTTTCGGATTTTAACGTGTCATATTTTTCATTGGTCTCTTTCATCATCTTTCAAAAAACATTTTCTGTCGCCCTCGGTACAACGGGTTGCCATCTCATGCCCAGGATTTTACAGCAACATGACAACCACATTTGATCTATCCAGACTGACACAGACGGATTTAAATGTCGTTTGGGTTTTGTAACTTATTGGTTGCGTCAATCAGTTGTTTCCAGGCACTTTCGTCCAGTTGAGTAGGCTGCAGACCCTTTCTTGTTTTCAAGACATGACAGTATTTTTAGGGGGAGGTATGTGTTGTCAATGATAAGGGCCAGTGTGAATTTCTCAGCTAGTGGTTTTATTGATTGAAGTCGTAATACCGTTTGTTGATTGGATTTCAGCTCCCCTGCTCCAGGCACACATAGATACACAAACACACATATATAGATGCATAGTAACAGAAAACCCTTGTGACCTTTGTCCCCTCTCCTCCAATGCGTTGACCTCTCACCTCCAACCTTTGATCCGCTCAGGGCCTTGAGTGCCTCCACCCTCCAGCAAGAAAACACTTAACACCTGTAATTGTGTGATAATATTTTGTTAAACAGTGTGTTCAAATGTTGTCTTTTTATTAGATTTTCCCTCTGTGAAAACACCACGATGTTGGCATGTGTGATATTAGTTGAAATGTTTTGAGTGTATAGATTGTCATGGATTGGAACTGACATTCATGTCTCCCTCAGGGTGAATTGTCACATCTTTTAACTAATAAATCATCCGAGCCAATGTATCTGTGGATATTTACTTATTAGGCGATATAGGTAGCTATATATAAGTAGGCCTATAATGGTAGCAAGACTAATGGTAGTCTTGTATGTTAAGTATCAAGAAATTACATTACAGAAATGGCAGATATCAGTTCTAGTTCTCATAATTAAAAAACAAATCTCTCATTTAATATCATTTTTACTGCTGATGTTCAAATCCTCTGACCCCTCAAGTGTTTGCCAGTTTGTTGCACTACCTAATGTTGCTATCGCCAGCTAGATAACATTAATGTTGCTAATGCTAGCTAGTGCTAATGTCGCTTACGCTAACAAACTAAAGTTAGGACACTACAGTATGCTGGGCGTTTAATGCAGAGCTCAGACATATTTCAATTTTTCCACAAACTAGCAACTACTGAGACTCTTGATGCTGACAAAACACGGATACCACAATATACCAACACTGTTATACTATTTACTTACAAACCTTGTTAGAAACTTCTTCTACGAAGTTGAACCAGGCTGTACCATATTCATACATCATTTATTGTGTTCTTTTATTGTGGTTTTCACAAGAGGATTTGCATTAAACATGGGTTGAGGACTTTCAGTCATGATGAAGTGTTTCAGTCAGACTTTGGCATGTTGGGTAACCAAGTTCACCCACTGTTGTAAAGATAAAGCAATTGTCAGTCGCATTCATTCTATTTTTATCTCACACATCAGAGCATTTATAACCCACACATTACTTACGATGGGCCGCGGAGTGTTTTGCAGATAGCCATGGAGATTTGAGCACCAGCTCCAGTGTAGATAAATTAACGAGGCTGCTCTCCACCCACACAGAAACAAACGCAATCGCTGTGGTGCTCATGATGCATTAAAGAGAGTGTCAGAGGGCCGAGGTCTGCCCTCAAGATTTACCGCCGCGGTGAGATTGCAGACTGGCTCCTGCAAAGACCAACATGGAGAGGAAATGAGAGGAAAGCGCAGAGAGACAACAAAGAGCAACAGATGCAGAGGAAAGGTAGTATTTAGATGAGGGAAGTTAGAGAAAGAAAAAAGCTCTGCTATTGTGTAGCGGAGAAAGTAAAGTGTTATTATTGTGACTACCTTCCGCAGATGCAGAAAGCAAGACAATGCACGTACCATAAATACCACTAAACACCCATCATCACCCATCTACGTTAAACTCTCGTAGTCTACCATTTGCTGACTTAACAACCTAAAAGCCAAGCATCCTCTATTTTTCATCACACATTACCATCTTTGCCTGTAGAAACCGCAGTCTAATGAGCGCCGTCCATGTTCCAGCGCGGAGCTGGTAATTTAGCATGCTGTATTATTAATCAGAGTCTCTGTGTGATTTTGCTGCAATTTGAACGCTTATTTCCCCCATAATGCTTCGGGGATCGGGGTAATGAGTCTCCTTCCTAATGACTTTAGCAGTTGACAGAGAAGACACGACAGCCGCTTGTGGAATCAAGGGTCTGTCTGGCAGGATGAGTATAGAGCAGTGTATTCGTGTGTGTGTGTGTGTGTGTGTGTTGAGCAAGTGTCCACTGAGACAGAAGAGCGCTCTCCTTGAAAGTCTTGAGTGATCAAAGGAAGTGGTGGCAGGAGGGAGAGAGAGAATACAAAAGATGTAGACTTAGACAGAAAGAGGGAGAGAAATGGTACAGGGGAGGATGTAAAACACACAGCGCAGAGGGAAGCTGACACATCGCACAAGATACCACATATGCCTCTTTGTCATTCACAGACTTTGCGGCTCTCTCTATGATTGGTTGCGTGATTATCTTTGTGCCCATGTCTTTATTTATACCAGAACTGTGTTTATTTTTGTGTTCGGGTCAGTTGCTGCGGTTTATATCTGCTACCTGCCTGCCAGTCAACTTTTGTCATCCTCTTGTTTCATCCGTCTTCCTTTTTATAAAATCCTTTCTCTATACCTTGTCTCGCAGTGTGTCTTAATCATATTTTATACCCAACTTATGACAGTGATGCAGTGTCCTCTGGCAGCAAACTTCTGTACACTCAATAAGGATGAAGTGCTGAAACAGTTAGCCAACTAGAATGACACTGAGTAGAGTGCATACCTCCACCAAGGCCTAACAGTCACCTTTAACTCAATCAGGCCTAATCCAAAATCAAGATTCAAATGAGATCGCTTGAGGCCACGTGTCAGATTTCACGCACCTCCCTCTGGAGCCGCTTAAGTGTCCGTACAACTCCCAGCGACCTGTAAACAGACTTTGATGTGTTAAATCGTTGGAGTTTCTCAACATTTAATATTTATCTTTGCTTTATTTGATCTTGCCTGCCACCTGCAGACAAAGCAACCCATTGTTTAAGATTTAATTCAACAAAATGAGACCTGTCAGTATCAAAGGAAACTCCAACTGGGTTTTAATAGTTAAGAAGTTGTTCTTTTGGATCGCAGTAAGCAGCATATTAAGCAGCCACAGGCAGTGCTTCAGGTGGAACTAACTCATCAAAGCCGGCAGCCTGGCTGTCATATTTGACATCGTTTCTTCCTCTGTGGCTGAGGGTGATGACATGGAGAAACAGTTTGCATCTGTCACCGTGAGTAGTTTAGGCAAGCGCACAAAACCACACAAATATAATATCTATAAAAAAAAGGTCTTAGCACAAACTGTAGGATTGTGAAGCCACACAGAAAACACGGCACCACTGCACACACACACATACAAATATCTTCATGTATCTGTTCCTGCTTCCTGCTGCGTTGTGATCGCAGGCCGTGCCCTCTCCTATGTTGATTTTTCCTTTCATCCCTCCATCCTGAGACAAAGGGATGATTACGCCACTGCAGGGGGCGCTGTTTGTTTTTAAGGAGCAGCGTCTCTGACTTGGCGATGATCCCAGCTTTATAACTGAAACCGGCTGCTGCTGCTGCTGCTGCTGGGTCGTTTCCACAGAGATTATCAACGCTGAGGCAAAGAGATTACCTCCAGGAAACAAATTGGTTTATTATGATTTCTCAACTCGAGTAATGTTAATACTGCCAGGAAGCAGGGACAAGGAGTTCAGTGGTGGTGACTGGCGAAATAATAATCATATTAAATTGACGACAATTGAAAATCGAGGTTAGGAAAGTCGCCGCCTTTTATGCTGGGAATGTGTGGTCCTCTTGGTCCTCTCAAAGGAGCAATGGAAGCACAAGAATAAATTCATAAAAACTCAAACAAGCTTCCAGGGACACATTGCCGGCAGAGACGGTGATTTGTGTAGGCAAACACGCTCTTTGCTTGTTATATGCAATCCAAGTCAGTCGTATCTTTTACTGCAATTCTGTGAAGAATGCCTTTAGGATTCATCGTTATCTTTTGAGAGTCATTTTGCTTCCAAATCCAGTTACACTCAATGGTTTTTTTGGGGGGGAAGCAAAGTGCCAAATATGACCTGAAGTGAGAGCAAAGAATTCCTCTCTAAACAGTCTCCATAGTGTAGAAAAGAAAGAAGTAGACAGGAGCCACACCTCCAGATTTTCATGGCTAAATTGCAGATATCGAGGCCTATAAGCATATAGCCACCTTCCTCTATCTCTGCCCTTTAATGACAAGATAGTGGCATTTGTCAAATTAACTGCTGTCAAGTGCCTGTGCCGTCGCGGGAGGATTAGGGGAGTAACGCTGTGTTCAAGTTCATTTGACGGCATGTCTGTCCCCCCCAGCGATGTTGTAGCTGAGGCTTCACTTTAATTTCCACAGCTTTCCACTTTCGCTCGTCTACCAGCCCCCCTCTCCTCTGTGTTGAATTGTCTCTAAATTGGATATTCAGAGGATGGAGGAACTCAGGGGAAGGGGTGCCCTCTCTCTCTCTCTCTCTGTCTCTCTCTGTCTCTCTCTCTCTCTCTCTCTCTCTCTCTTTACCTCTCCTTGCGGCATCTCCCACCCCAGTTCCCATTCTGTCACAGCTGCACCAGCTCTTCGTAAGTTCAGACTCAAACTAGTCTTGTTTTATGTTGTTTGATTAGTAGGGTATCATGCATTGCTAAGAAATAATGAAACATAAAGATATGATAAAGATTTTCTACATGCTTACTGTACATCTGTTAACTGTAAGTGTAACTGTTATGTAGCTAACGGAAGCCACCAACTATGCTATCATTAGCTGACATGTTTAGAGTGAAAAGTCAAACGAGGTCATTGGTTTTGGTCGACACGTGTGACGCGACGCTTGATTGAAATGCTCTTTAAAAATGTAAACTATGAAATTCTAAAATCACATTTGACAAAAACAACAAAGTCTGCCTCAAATTACAAAACTGTTTGCCCATTTTGTCAGACTAGCTGGCAAATAGTTGCTGAAAATTTAGAAAAAGCTGGAGCGACCCAATCCAACCCTGCATATTTGACGCCGTTTTTGATGGGCAGTCATGGAAATTGCCACATTATTGAGGAGACGGGGCTGCATCTTATTTATCTCCAGTATCCAGACCTGGCCTCTTCAAAAAGCTTAGCCCTCCCAAATCTACTGTACCCTACTAGCACACTGTATATGAATCAGATTTATGGTCGGGGGGGGGGGGAGCTGAAGGAAACCATTAAGACACACCATTCAATCTTAGATTACATTCAAATGAAATCGCTGGATTAAGACTGAGGGCTGTGGGTGTCGTAGCGTAACATTAGGATCCTGTGGGACTGGGTGGGGCTTTAAGGTGAGTGTGTGAATGTATTTGTAGGAGTTATATTGGCAGTGTTAGGATGACAGGCCTCCTCCCAGAGGCCAATAAAGGCGTCAGCAGCCTGGGCAGATTTATGACGACCATGCTGAGTGGAAAGGGTGATGGGGGGGGGATGGAGAGGCAGCTCCACTATCGAGGATATCTTATGCCTCCTTTGAGAGTCGCTCCCTCTGCCTCCCTCTCTCTCTCTCTCTCTCCAATTTCATGGCCCTCAATCTGTCGCATTGTCTCTCTCTTTATTGTCATACATCATTTTCTTTCTTATAATTGTAGTTTCTATAATTATTTCTATCTTAACAGTGGCTACCTCCTTGTTTTTTTTTTTAAGTTTCGGCTCCACAGAGCACTGGAGGGCTTTAGGCAACAATTGTTTCCTTTGTCTGTTGGCCACAGCTCTCTTTATCGCAATTAAACTCAGACAAGCCTTGTAATTCCTTGTATTTGTGAGAATGAGTTAGGAAAATAGAGGGTTAGAACATTCAGCTTGTTAAACTATTGCACTTTAGCACTGTAGCAGAATAAGTTGTTTCTTTTATGGATAAGACAGTCAAAAAAAAGGGCAGAGAGAAGAAGTATGGGAATAAACTAGGCATAGCGTGAGACAAATGAACAGTGGGTGAGTGTTGAGTGGCCTCTCAAGACGATGTGTCATTACAACAAGGCACCAACTGTATATGGTAGTGCTAAAAACATATCTTACACTACAGGTCTCCTAGTCCCTTCCATTTTAAGTACTTTTCTACAGAATATAGAAAAATGTTTCTCCTTTATTTTAAAGAAATAGTTAGTCAGTCTGGTAGGTAAGCTTTCTTGCTCTTTTGCTAAACGTGAAACATTAAAATTGATAGCATTCTCATGTCTATATGTTAAATATGGAGCAGACGATTAGCTTAGCTTAGCAAAAAGGGCTAAAAGCACAGGAGAACAGCCAATCTGGCTCTGTCCAACATCTCTATAGCTCATCAAATAACGATTTACAAATTGTTTAAAGGTGCAATATGTGAGAATTTTAGTCTAAAACGTTCAACTTAAACTTAACTTAAACTTATCAACAGAATGTGAAGAAACATCAGCTTTGATGTCTTGTCAAAGAGATATCTACCAAAGTTAGCATAGTAACCAGCTAGCCCCACTATATTTAGAGCCAACTTTTGGTAACTCTTTTCTGTGATCCAGACACATTACCAGAAGGTTTGATTGAGTTAAGATACAAAGCCCTAATCTCCTCAGATTCTTAGATTGTGTGATAGCACACAAAACACACAATCAGGTGCACAATCCAGTCTTTTCAAAGTGTCTCAATCTCTAAAAAATCCCTTGACTGTGACCATATACAGCACACAGAAGCTGCAATGATTTAATAGCTCCCATGTACAGTATTTGATGTCCTAGTCTTCTATAATATAGGACGTCCCATCAGCAGATCAGTGTCACATGACACCCTGATACCCTGATACCCCTGCCCCTGCCTGTGGTATTGTTTTGGAAAGACCCATGTGTTGCCATGGCAGCGAAGCAGCAGCTATTCCCCATGTGATTGTAGTTTTCCACCTGCAGCAGGAAAGAGACCTGTTCCCCTCCCAAACACTGTTTCCATGTAAACATTTTACAGGAATGTGTGTGCGTATGAGCATGTGTGTGTATTTCATTTTTTTGCGGTTCGAAGCAGAGTGTGGCGGTTTTATTTTGCCAATAGCTCCAGGAAGAAATCAATAGGTGGAGTATATATTTTTTTAGGGAATGATAGGCACTACTGTGTTTGTGTATTTGCCCCTGCTCTATAGGCATACTTGTTAGCGTTTCCGTCATATCTGCAGTTTATTCTTTTCCTGAGGGGGGAATCGTTTGGTAAACAAGAGAGGAGGGGAAAGTGAGGCAGCTCAGAGCAGGAAGAGGAAGATGCTGATCTGTGAGCAGCATGAGGATGAAGAGGCCAGCTGTGGAGGCCACGAATCAGCTGAAACACAGGCGATCTGTTTGCGAGAAGCTGGAGAGAAAGAATAGACAGCAAAAGACAAAGAAAGAGGACGTAAGGTATACGCAGAGATTTATATGTGACGTGAGAGGACAGACAGAGGGAAACTGACTCAAGGCAACGTTAGAAACAGCGTCTGGGCCGAGATGAGGTCAGACGTGGACAGACTGAAAGCCTGGTGTTTGACGACCACAGGCTATAGTGACCCATTAACCAACTTGTAAAGCTCAGTCCATCCCCCCATTGGAAAGTGCAGACACATCCAGTATCAGTAATATGCTAAGTTGTTTAGAGGGTAGACATAAACTGTTGGATTGTCTTATTTTAGTTGTAAGAAGCAGATAAACTGGGCCTTGTAGCTCTTGTGTGCTTTCATACGGTAGAGACATACATTCCCCAGACGACACACTGTTTAGTCAGAGCTGCGCTGGTTCACTCTGCATTTCATGTGTCCTCATCTTTCTACAGTTTATCATTATTATTCATGATTGTGGTTTTATGTCCGTGACTGTGCCCTCTTAAAGCCCAGAGGTGGCTCCGGCCTAAAAATGGTTGTCTGGATGCTTAATATCTTCGGCCTCAGGGCTGTGTGGGCACTAAATACATTCCACACACACTTATGCATGCACATGCAGTTTTTTCCCAAAGCAAGGTGGTGGGAAGATTCAAACAAGTAGGCTCGAGGTGGTGTGCCTCTCACATGAGAGCAGAGAGGTTGGGTCGGGAAAAAAAAACATGCCAGGATGTCTCTCACTCATTTCCAGCTTGGTGTTTTTCACATCCACACCCTGTGTTTTTAGACAGTGAATCAGTTGTTAAAGCATTGCCATCTCACCTCTTTCTCCATGGTTCGATTTGTACCTCATTTCAAACTAGCACAGCCATCCCTGCCAACATTAGTCTGTGAGAAAGAAGAGGATTTTCTAGGGGAATGGGCAAGGGGCCCTCATCCAGCACCACAAATGCATAGAATAAATACAAGAATGTAAAGTAAAATGACTTTGACTTAGACTTGAATTCATCGCTCACAGAAAAACAAAAATAACATGTACGAAAAAATGATCAAGATTCAATTTAAAGTTAGATCACATAATGGGAAGGTATCACACCAAGTGGAGTGAAATTTGGAAGTGTATTTCTTCTTCTTGTAATCAATTTTCAGCAGAGGGGTTGAGCAAGCACAGGGAGGGTCATTTTATATCAAGCTCTAAAAAAGTTAGATCTGGTCACTCAGTCATGTGCTATTTAAACACATACAATCTTATCTAAAATGATGCTTCCGTGCAATTCAGTTATTACAAAGTGACTTAGAAAGTGATATAACAAATAAAAAACTAAAGGAGAGGTTGAAGGAAGGTGTTGAACACATAAACATCATGAAATATATAAATAACAGCATATGTGCAGGAGTTTCACAATAACAGCAATGGCACACGCTACGTCTAAAAATGAATGAAGACTGTGTGGTGCACTACTCAGTTTGGTTTGCATGCAAGGTTTGGCATTGTGGCAAGAGACTGTTTGCACACAAACACACACACACACAAACACACACACACACACACACAGCCTCTATGTTGTCTTTGCCTGGCAGGATGCCGTTGGTCCAAGCAGGCGCGGTGGGCAGCACCCGCCCACAGGCGGCAGCTAGTACACGGAGCGAGCAGTGGGTGGGCTGAAGGTCAGTCGGGCCCTGGACACACTGGCATTGTTCTTCCTCTCTGTTTTTCTCTCCTCACTCTGTGACTATAAGAGCATATGTTTGTGTATGGGCCTGTGTGAGCCAAACATTCATGAAATGCAATCAAAGAGAGATTGTGGATGCACAAAAAAGGAATTAAGGAGCTGTTGTAAAGCTGCAGAAAGCTTACGATTGGTGTGATCTGGAGTGCGTTCTGTGTGTTTGTGTTTGACTCTGGAAAGTGCCGTGGCATGTTATTAGTATGAGTCAGCACAGAGGAGGCCCGGCCAGCTCCCTGTGAAGTGCGGCTCTGTTGAATGTGGGAGTGGGAGGAGATGAGCAAAAAGGTCTTCAGTGGCATTCAGAGACGCATGATGTCTTCCCCTCAGCTGTTACACATCAGATTTCCCGAAACGCTGACTGTACTCTCTACCCTGGAAGCTGAACAGTTTTAGTTCAGTGGAAGCCACAACTTCAACGTCAATGAAATGCATCACCCCACTGAGCGTGAGACAAGTCACTTGTAGTCAAATTTTACTTCCTGACCTTTGTTTCTTGTTCTGTCCGTCTCTCCCACCTCTCCTCGTAAAGGGCAGCACACTTAATCGTAGGCAGAACCACTTTGTGCCAGCAGAGATGTTATTTTCGCTCAGGGAAAGTGATAGCGCCCACCGCAGAAGCAGGTCAGAGGGAGGTTGTTGAAAATTTCCCCAGAGATGCTGCACTCTGTGTTCAAATAATTTGAACCTTGACCCAGTTTGTAGTTGGCCTCTTCAAGTGCTTCCTCTCTCAGCTTTATGTTTTTGTCTGAATGCATGAACAAAGATGCAGGGTGGTGGTGGTGGGGGGGGGGGAACTCATTTTGTGTGCCCCAGTTTCTAGACCTGCATTAATTAGTGTTGTAAATGAACTCTTCTCTAACAACCGTCAGTGAGGATGAGGCCAACCAGCAAAGGAAAGAAAAGACATGGGTAAATGAATGGATTAAAAATCAGATTGCATTTCACCATTGTGTCAACAGCATTTATATTAGGGGTCGACCGATATGTTTTTTTCAGGGCTGACACCAATACCGATTATTAGAAATCAAGGAGACCGATAACTGATGTATGGAACTGATATTCATTTGCAGTAAAAATGAAAATCTTTGTGTCAAAATATAAACCAGTGATGTACCATTCTTAAGTTGACAAGAATGCGTTGACAAGAAATGAGGGCGAGAAAGATGGGGGGGGGGGGTGATCTATGCAAAATTGGTCTTTGACTTGACTTTAACCTGGGATGCTGCAGTTTATGGCGTTTATAAGACTATATCTCATTATGCAGAAAAGTTGAGAGAATGTTAAAGGAACTTTCTGTCTCTTCTCTCCCGTCACAGATGGTCATTACACCGGGACCCCTCCCACATACGGTTATGATGCAGACCGCGCAGAGGAGCAGCGGAGGCACCACGACATCCTGCCGTACATCGATGACTCGCCGTCATCTTCGCCACACCTCAGCTCCAAGAGCCGCAGCAGTCGGGACACCCTCTCCTCTGGATCGTTAGAGTCCTCCAAGTCGGTCAGTATGCCATCCAATCCAATACACCATCTCCTACTGCTGGAAAAATGTTCAGTTTTCTCAATGGCATTCTCAAACAGAGCAAAGTGACTTCATATTAAGGATTTATTTTACTATTGATACACAGCGTGAGACCATATGAATATATTCTACAAACATGGGTGCCAATAGGTGCCAATAGTTACGTCCTTTGACCTTAATACAGCGCAGGAAGTGGGCTAATCTATTCTTACAGCAATCCCGCTCCGTCAAAAATCTGTCAATTGATTAGAAATCAAATCCGGCGTTTGAGAGGATTGATAAAGGACAATATCGCCATGTCTCATAACCCCAGAAGCAGTCATCCAGTAAAGAAACTCATTCCCGTTAAGAGTCGGGCTCTTTCTCATCCAGGGTATTAGGCAGAATTACCTATCACCTCCATCACCCCTTGGCTGCCTTCATCCTCTTACCCTCCCTCCTTTGCTTTCTCTTGTCTGCGGAGAGAAAACCAGTGATCTATGACGTCTGGTGCTCTTCAAAGGTTACCATGGAGAGGATTGACACACGCGCACACACACACACAACCCTAGCGTCAGCAAAGAGGAAAATTAACATGGATGCTGCTGCCATATTCTATTTTAGGCTAATTTTTCTTTCTTTTTTCTATTTATCATTTATATTATTTCTCTTTATTACCAGAGACTTTTCAGATAGCAGATGCAGAGGCTAGAGTCATATGTTTGATTATGATAGCGAGGTATTGTGGGAGAATGTAATAGGCTAATACTGCCTCTCTCCACTGTGCCCTTGGAGGAAGTAATCGCATCAGTGGTCGTGAAGCGGGATCAGTCACTCCGCCCCCTCGGTCTGTGCTCACTGTCTGAGCTGGCGAGCGAGCGAGCGAGCCTGTCAATCTGATTGATGGCTTGAATCTGCCAATAAATGATGAGACCTTTGAGTGCATGCAACCTTTTGACCTGTGAGCTTGGAACTCTTGCTGATTGCCTTCTTTTAAGCACACAGATGCACACATGCACATCCTCCTCTCTCGGATCAGAATGACACATTCATTGTAGAAAAGATTTAAGACGATTTCATGTTGCAGAATCCCTGAGTAAACCATACACTGTGGGAATGTTTGCCTTTAAGGTTAGTTGGATATTATAAAGCCAAAACAACACGTTCCCCACACAGCCAGGCATGCTTTCAAAAACTCCCATGAAAAATGGAGTTACCATCGCCCTTTATTTGCCCTTGGACAGCCTCTCTTCAAGCATCATTCCAGTCTGCTTCTTTAATTGATGAGTCAGAGCCCAGATGAGTTCTGATTGGCTCAGCGGAAGCTGATGGTTTTGTGATGTCACTGTGTTGAGTCATCACCGACCATCAGCGATGCTGCTGATTTAATTTTCCACAGTGGCTCTTGTTCTCTTTAATAATCAGACTCTGCACTGGAGAGGGAGGAGAGGGGAGGAGGGGGGAGGGAGGTCACTGATCGGAAGTCAGCTGCAGTGTGTTCTGTATTTAATTTAATTTTTTTTAAATTTTGCAAAAACACTGACCACATAAGTTCTATCTTGTAATCCTAGTGCACAGTGTGACACATACTTGTAGGTCAGTCAAGGACAGCCAGAGAGCACCAAGTTAAACATCTTTTTTTAAGTGCTTTTATTGGACATTAAATGCCTTTAATTGATAGTTGACAGAAAAGATGATGACAAGTAATTAAGGAAAAAGAGATTCAATAATGGTACATTTATGAAGTGCTTTTGAGGGAATTGTAAAATATAGAGATATATATTGTGTATCGCAATATACCCAAAAGATAATTTATATAACATAATGCTCGTATCACCCAGCCTTAGTTGGTGCCTTAAACCCAACCTACGGGACATCCCCTGATTTCCTCTCAGGCTGTGGACTGTCTTCTCTGTTCCTGTATATGCCTAATTCATATTAAAATAGCTTCTTATTTCATGTCTGACATCAAACCTGGAGGGCACAACCTGATGAGGGAGGTCATTACTCTCCCTACTCAGCCAATGACCAACTTCGGCGAATTAGGAGGATTGAGGAGATTGAAATCTCCCTTGTTATGATTCATCACATCTGTAACATTCACATTCACTGATTGCACAGCTTCTTTCCTCACAATTAAAATCATGGCATGACGCAGCATTGCGATCATCCCAGGCAGAAAACCCCTGCAGACATCAGCTCTGTCTAGCACATCTGGCTGAAGTGCCAGCTTAAATAACCAGAAGTAATGCTGAATTTTCTCCTGCAGCTCAGGATGATTCTAAGACAGCTCCATTACGTAGCAGACATGTAGAGATAGGAAGCGATCACGTTGGTCGTTTCAGAGAGCAAGAGATGACAGAACAGGATGCTAAACAGATTCAATTGAAAAGGGTTAATAAAGTGTGGAACAGGGCATGCATTACCGCTCACTTCTCTCCAACCTGGCTCTGAATATTTATATGAGTCTCTTTCACTCCATGGGAAAGAGAGAGAGAGATGCAAAATAATGTTATTACAGTCGCTGCTGCTCAGCTTCCATCTGAGCCTCCTGAGCTACAGCGACGCGCTTGTCAAATAAACACTGTTTGTATTGATTCCCCTGTATCTCCCACGAACACAATCCGTGCATAAACAAATCAGAAGCTGATCTGAGGGGTGTTGTGTGAGCTGAAAGGGTTTAAGTGTGTGTTTTGTTTACTCTGTTGCACATACAGTACAGGACGTGAACGCGTGAAGACACGCCAATCCTAATTCACCCCATGGAGGGAGAATGTGTTTTATTTTTACTTTTTTGATTACCAGAAAATGAAGGCAGACACCGCTTTTAGTCTGAACCCAGAGATGGGCTCATTAGTTGCCACGGCGATGAATAAAAGATGATATGTCTGGAGATGTGGGCACTTCTCTGGGGACTCGTCTGGGGTCTGAAACGATGGATAAACACTTTCTGGCTCTCGCCTCCCCTCTGCTAGTTCAGTAACACGTGGCTGAATGTTAAAGTTTTCCTTCTTTTCATTCCCCTCAAATTATCTCGAGGCTTCAAATGGACCCTCATGTTTCTCGTGTTCTTTAACCAGCGGGCATATCCTGCGAGGGCAAAGACACATACAGTAGCTCATGCTGATACTTGTAGCTCAGCAGTGATTCATTCATTTTTCATTATTTCGCAAACGTTCAGGGGGCTCCGTTGCTGCCCCGGGCTTTCCCTTTTTAAGTCAGTGGAGTCAGACAGATTCAAAGCCGCTGCGATGCAGTGTAATCCATTTAGGAGCGATCATAAATCATAATTACATTACTTATTTACCTTCAACACCCTTTTATTTACACTCTTAATAAGCAAAGAGAGAAGTTTGGCGCTTTTGGCTGTTTGAGAGTCTATTTATAATGAGCGAGTAGCCATTTTTTCAGGGGAAACTGATATTATTGTGTACAGAACAGATCCCCAGACAGCTCTGTGTGATGCATAATACATGTCTGTCATAATCATTTCCATCATCCTCCACCTAAGAAAGAGAGACAAAGAAAAAATACACAGTAGATGTATTAACTATTGAAGACACGAGGAGGATAACATGCATATACTATACTGTACTTTAAATTTCTCCAAACTATTTTGATATACAAAGTAGGGCTGCAAGGATCAGTTGACTAATTTTATTAGTAGACTGACAGAAAAATGGTTTGAGTTTTGTCATTTTTTGAGCAAAATCACCAAATCATTCCCTGGTTCCAGCGCCTGATTTGTGAGGACTTTTATGCAACAAAACAGGCCATGTAAAGATGACGTTATTCATTCTTTTCTGACATTTTCTAAACTAAATGATTAATCGAGAAAATCATCAGCAGAATGATCGATAATGCAGATAAATAAAGCGATATTTTCCTCAGTCAAAGCTTTTGCACGATGACTCTCCGTTAAAGGTGCAATACGTAAGATTTGGCTACCGGTCTACAGTCCGTCCAAACAAATAGAGGGCAGCACATCACCAGATTGACCACTAACTGCTGCAAACTGTAGCTTCCGTCAGCTAGCGGTCCACACTGAGTGCCTGGAGTGGTATTATGAGACAGGACGTGCCAGGGCTAGCTGATTAGCATGCTAACTTCAGTATAGATATCTGCAACACAATACATAGACAAATCTGACGTGAAATCAAAACTGTTATTTCTTCACATTTTGCTGATATTATTTTTTGAATGTTTAAAACAAAAATTCTTACATATTGCACCTTTAATAACCTTTAATAACCTTTAATAACCAAAAAGTGTTATAGCCTGTTCAAGTCCTGGACACACCTGTCTTCTTTAAAGCTAAGTTCAGAATGATGAAAGGTTGTTTACTGATTAGTGGTTATAAGTTGTACAGACTGTAACTGCATACAGTATCTTGTAAATTTTAAGTGCTATTTTAAAGTCAAGTTGCTGAATTACATCTAAATTCATGGTGTTCAGGATGTGTGTTGATGCTTTTAAATAATCTTGATGAAGGTTCTCAGTCATCCAGGTCATGGTAATTCTCAGTGCTGTATCATAGGCAACTGGACCAGCTTTCATGTGGGCTGCTCGGGCTAGGTGAGCCCAGGTGTGAATGGTGTGAAGAAGCCTCTTGGATGAGAGGTGAAACATCTTCAAGAAACTGAACATGTCCAGTTGCCTGTGATACAGCACTTAAAAGCTTTTAAATATTTTTTTATTGGCCAACAGGCTGACCAGTAGTAATTGTGCTGATAATAGAGTATGTAGTGGAGTCCAAAATAATCCTGGAGCCTTTTCAAAATCTTCTGGGCTTTAACCGTCCCCATAGACCTGTGCGAGCATCTGCTTATGCAGTGGCCATGGAAACAGGTTTCAGGCCCATTTACCCCGTCATTTAAATAAATGCATGTACACCCACAGACATCCAAGTACTCACATCCTCAAATGCAGCTCACAAGAGTACTGTACGTCATTTTAGCATGCATGTTTAGACAATGAGAGAATTCTTCTGTGTTCCCAAATTCATATCCCAAATGTGATGATTTTCTTCTTTTATTTTTACAATTTTATGTTTTTGTAAGTTAAGTTTAGCTTTCAGACTGTTACCTGGGTTAATCAAACTCGCCGCACTGGCCCAGGGCCAGACTTCAACCTGTCCTATCAAAATAAAGGCATATGAAGCCACCCCAAAAATTAAAGAATAACCTTGCAAAATCATATCAGTTGTGATATTCATCTCCGACAGACTTTCTGCAGTCTCTCCACCCACACAGACACACATCATTTATGGCATGTCTCAAGAAGCCAGGTAGCCTCTTGCAGAAGCTCAAGTCCAGCTAGTTGAAGTCTCAGTCAGCCCCTTTCACATGTAGAGTCCGCTGATTGCCGTGTAGACATACATGGCAGCAACAAGCTACATGTTCCATTGTGTAGCTTATCTCTGATTATGTCTCTCAAATTTTCCTCTGCCTGCCCTCTGTCTTTGTCACCCCCTCATCACATCAGATATTTTGCCCTCTTTTCCTCTCACAGCGGCTTTAAATAAACTGAATCTGTATTGTCTTGCTCTCCCTCTCCAACTTTACATCTCCTCTTCTTTCTTTGTCATCCCCTTCCTTCCTGTTTTCTCTCTTTCCTCCTCCTCATAGCCTGAGGGACCGGATGCTTCCTCGTCCCAACCTGGGCTCACTCTGTGTGTGTGTGTGTGTGTGTGTGTGTGTGTGTGTGTGTGCGTGTGCGTGTGCGTGTGTGTGTGTGTGTGTGCTGGCATTCCCTCACAGACACATATTTATACGCCAACCTTGCTCCCATAGGAGACCCTGCCTGTTTGAGTTATTTCAGAGTTCGTGGTTAAACAAGACAGCCCGAGGAATCTCTCTGTCTCTCTGTTTTCTTTCATGTCCGTACTCCTCAGTGAGCTTTGACTGGGCTGAGGGGAACAGGGAGGCAACCAGGAAGGTTTTCTAGAAGGTGCAATTGTTGCTGTTTGATTTTCTAGACTGCAGAAGCAAAAAACGGCAAGCCTGCAGGAATGTCAAGCTCAACTAAGAATGAGGAGCCCTTCAATTTGACATTTGCAAGTCATATTAGAGGCCTTCTTACCAGCTGATATGAGGAATAATATGATGCTTTGGATGTTCTTTATGCCTCAGACACAAAAAAGCCTGAACAAATTGTGTAGAAAGTATAAAGACAGTAGTATTGTGTTGCTGGATATTGTTTTTACTCTGTCTCCTTGTTTGTTGCAGACTGAATGTGACCTGGAAAAAGGTTTGGAGATGAGGAAGTGGGTCCTGTCTGGGATCCTGGCCACTGAGGAAACATACCTCAGTCACCTGGAGGCACTGCTGCTGGTGAGAACACACACACACACACACACACACACACACACACACATTGATCAGGCAAAGTGAGAAATACGTATTGACTTTGTTTAAAGTATTTTGATGTAAGCATGTAATTATTTATTGATAGACACTTTACACTTGATGTCATTTGGTGCCACTAGATGCATCAGCACATTGTGAATGGAACATGGGAAACTATTAATAACAGCAATCAAAGTTGTGAATAACCAAACCAAATAAAAGATAAAACCAATTTCCAACTGAGAAAGAGACATGAGACATTCAAAGGTTGGGTTATATGAAAATTTACATGAGAAGGAAGAAATTTGTCAGCCTGTTTTTACAGTGGTATCTGTCCCTTTATTAGGACAGTGCAAGCAATGTTGCTCATCAATAATATCACTCACCCGTAATCATCGTCATTTTAACTTTACTGTTTTTACTGTTGTTACAGGCAGCTGTTTTCTTAAAGACAAACTCTGATTAACCCACAGTACTCTATATACAGTAGGCAGACAAGGTTAGCAACTTGCTGGAGAACATAGCATTTAGCAAACTAAGGGCTCCTAAAAAGGCCTGATATCCTTTTTAGGAGTTTAGGAGACAGAAACAGGGCTAGAAGATAATGGTGGCTAGAAATGCGACCCCAAATGAATGCTTATGTTGCTCTGTGTGTGCTGGATGTTTGAATAAGCAACTTTTACTATCGTGTTCATGCAAGGAGAAAAGAGTCTTAAAGGCAGCAAAATACTGCAGTAATGTCTAATCTAAATCTGGCTAACTTTAGCTTTCTTGTGGTACATGCAGATACCTTCAGCTAGCAGTGGTGCCTCCTATTTAAGCAACAAATGTTTTGTTCCTTGGTCTTACTTTACAGATGCACATTTTTGCATTTTCTATACAAGAAACGGTCCTGATGTATTTTTTAAATCTACTTGCAAATGCTTACTGTTCACACACGCGCCCTTCACCCTGCCGAATTAACTCTTCCAACTCTTATCTCTGCTATTTTCCTCTCAGCCCATGAAGCCTCTGAAGGCTGCAGCTACGACGTCACAGCCGGTGCTCACTGTCTCCCAGATAGAAACCATCTTCTTCAAAGTGCCTGAGCTCTACGAGATCCACAGGGAGTTCTACGACGGGCTTTTGCCCCGCGTCCAGCAGTGGAGCCACCATCAGAGGGTCGGGGACCTCTTCCAGAAACTGGTGAGGAAAAAGGAAGAGATAAGTGACTGGGTTGGGGTGGTTGTAGCTTGTGTGTGTGTGTGTGTGTGTGTGTGTGTGTGTGTGTGTGTGTGTGTGTGTGTGTGTGTGTGTGTGTGTGTGTGTGTCTGCCAGTGACAGCAGAAACGTCTCTGGGTGTAACTGTCCGACGTTATCCTTAATCAGAGTGACAACACTGGGCACCCAAAAGGGTTGACAGTATCAGAAAGGACATTCAGGATGCTACAGCTACGTTTTCTGACCTTATGCACGTCGACCCAAAGCAAAAGCACTGTGCAAGAGTGGCATTACTCACAGTAATGTTGTTTGTAGAATCAGGAGGCTTTCAGAAGCGGAATCTGTCAGCATAATTCAATAAACCAATGAAACAAAATGTAGATTTGATCTTTGTAGTGATGCTCCTCTTTATCATTTTAAATGTGGACAAATTGAATCTGGATCGTGCTTTTCTTCCTATTTCCTCTTCAACTGCCGCTCTCTCTCTCTCTCTCTCTCTCTCTCTCTCTCTCTCTGTCTCTGGCCCCCTGGTAGTTTCTGCCAAAGATGTCGGGGCCAAATGTACACTGGGTCCATTTAATCATTTTCACAATGGGTCAATTAACCCACAATGAATCATTTGTTAATTCTCTCCCAAATACTGCTCCTCTCCCACTAGTGTCTCCCTCACTCTCCCTGTCTCTCTCTCTCTCTCCCCCTCAGACTCACTCATGCAGTGCAAGTACACACATATGCACGCACACACACACGGAGGGAGGTGCAGCCATGTTTCACAATGCCGCCTTTCTGCCTCAGGCAGCTGAGGCCATCACTGCACTGTGTGCTTTGTGTCTCGAAGAAGCTGCTATAAATAGGAGCCCCTCTCTCTCTCTCACACACGCACGCACACACGTACACACTCCTATTAACTTCCCTTAGGAAGCTCCCCTCGAGGCCAAGATAAGAAATTAGGATTTAATTTGTATCTTTAACTGTCTAAGAGTCACATGCCAGAATCCATTTTTTATCAAATAGTGTCCTGAAAGCTTGCTTACACATTTTCTTTCCTTCCTAAAAACTGCTTCTCTGTCACATTCGCCTCCCATCGAATAAAACTGCCAGGCGCTCAGCCTCGAACAAAGCAGTGATGTCATGACTCTGATGTGGGGTAAAAAACAAATATTGAGCAGACTGATGTTAGACTGTTTACAGTTTTTGAGAGCAATGCTGCAGTAGTGGTGCGACGCCAAAACCCACTTGAATTTTCCTGTCTCACGGGCTTCAATTGGAAGATGGAGCGAATATTCTGGTGCTCGTGTGTCCGTACATTTGCTGATTTCCTTTGTCAGGTCTCAAACATTACGTCAAGCTGACAAAGGCAGTTTTTCGCACTCTGGTTTTACACTTTCTCTATCAAACTCAACAATCTGGAGTGTGGCTGTCTTTGTCGCTCTTGCTCTCTAACATGTACACACACTAGCGCATTTACACACACACACACACACACACACACACACACACACACACACACAGAGACACACACTGCCCCCTTCCCTCCCTCTCTCCAGACAGTAGTTAATAAAAGTCAGGAGGAGAAGACGCTGAGCCTACAGAAAGGGAAAAAAAAGGAAAAAATGCTACATGACAGCCATTTCGTTAGGGAGGGAGGGAGAGATTAGATGAGAGTAGAGGAGGTGATACAGGCGAGGAATGGGGGAGGGAGGGTTGAGAGATAGGATGAGAGTCGGGTAGGCAAGTAGATTTAGGCAGCTGCGGCTCCGATAGAGCTGTCTCACCATGACTCTGAAATCTGCGAGGGAGCAGACGAGCTTAGGAATCATGAAACATCAGAACAAGGAAGGCGAGAGACAGAGAGAAAAGAGGAAGAGGCAAAGCGCCACTGACAGGTTATGAGCATGAGTGTCGGAGAGAGGTGTTTGAAGGCTGAAAATAGGGCTAAATCACACTTCTGCTCTTCCTAAACACACACTTCATAGACTGCGGCAAAGGGAAGGTTTTACACCATGAAGACAGACAGGCAAACCGATGAAGTAGCTTTGAATGCGGCTCTGTAGGGGTAAAGGACTGAAAAAAGGCTCATTCTGTGAATTTCTTGTGAGAAGAATAGCTCTTGATCTTTCACTTGGCCTCACACAGACAGTCATTCTGCGCTCTGTTAAAGAATTTTAGTGAAGTGTCTCTCAGGTGGCTGTGAGTGAGTCGAAGGATTGTCAACATCTGCTTGTCTACCCTCCTCTGCATGGGAAGAAGATGAATATTATTTGAACAGACTGTTAAGTTAGACAGTTAAGAAGAATCGTAACATTTGTTTGTGGGAGACAGTTTCTTTGCTCTCTTTTGCTGAAACATCCTCAATTACGAGGACAAGCTTCTCGCTGGGCTGCCTTTGGATTTGCATAAGATTTGTCAAAATACATCGCAACCATCTACCAAAATCAGGTTTTGGATGAAGTTGAGTTGGAAAGTAGACCATACATAAGGATCTACAAATCTACAAAACCAGGTTTAAGTCCTTACTCACAAGATTGAAGAGTTGAGGGGTGCTAGTCTCAATAGCTTCACCCTTACTTCATTGAATCTCAGTGAATTTTTTCTTAAAGTCGCTGCATTTTAGAGTCACAATGGATCTTTCTGGGAAATTGGTTACTGATGTAATAAATCAAGTGAAAAGTAGGCTCATTTTGTCATAAGCTTACATACAACATGACATCTTTTTGAAACCAGTGGAGTTGCCCCCTGATTTGCATTAGAAAGAATGGAGGTGTAAAGCACTTCTGCATTGGCTTCAGCGATACAGCAATTCGCGAATGTTAAACGTACTAATATGGTAAACATTACCTGTAGCATTGTCATTGTGAGAATGTTAGCGGGTTGACATTAAGCTCAAAGCACCGCTGTACAGCTGCAGACATAGATGGAGACTCTTTAATTCAGCTGCAAATGAAGGGACGTAACCTTTCTATCTGTGTCTATTCTTATCGGTATATCACTGTAGACAAAGCAGTCATTCATCTCCCCTGTGTTAGAAAATATCTCAGCCTGTAAGCACTCCCTCACAAAGTGGCCATAAATCCAGCCTCCTCCTATAATGGCCGTAGTCTGTCATGAGGCTGTTTTCTTAATGTTGTTTTCCGCTGTGGATTACACAGTCGCTCTCACACACGACAAATCCTGAACTGAGAAATCCAAGCACCCTCCCAATTTCTTTCATCACCCAAAGCCATTTTCTGCTATGATACTGTAGCTGCAGCCGTACACTCGGTAAGCCTTCACGGCGCGGGGTGGATGTGGCTGGCAGACATTCAGGCTCTGTTCCCTCCACAGTCAAACTGTCACGCTCTGAATGGCCTCCGCTGTGGTGCAGATTGTGTGGCCCAGGGCAGGACACAGGATTGCAGGATTGTGAAAATTGCTTTACTCCTCGCCTTCCTCCATTTTACTTCTTCCTTGTCTGCAGATGTATTGTGTGTGCGAAACACTATAGATCCATTTTGCTGCTTGAAATGCATCAGTGAGTTACTGTTGTGTGTCTTCACGGTGGCTCGTGATGCTTTCTGCTTTTATTAGATCTGCCACACATACACACGTTGTAGCTGCCAGCAATAACATAATAAGTGCTAATGATGTTTAGAAAACTTGTGACTTCACATTCCTGACAGAATTGAATCGCACACCCTCAAGACAGCAAAAATCAGGGCATGTCAGGAAGGTCATGCCTAAATATAGATGAGAGGGGGGCTGAATGAGATCATTTTGAAGAATAGTAAAAGCATCGGAAATACCTATAGGTCAGGGGTGTCCAAACTTTTTCCCTTCGAGGGCTGAATGAAACTGTTGGAACCAATTTTACACATTGAAGTGTGTTTAAAGGTCTTGTGGAGAACTGCTACATATGTAAAAAAAAAAAAAAAAAAAAAAAAAGTACTATAAAGCCTTTTGAGGCTCCAGAGGAAGCTGCATGTAATCTGATAAATTGCCTCCAGTGATGTCACCCAGTGGCTGAGCTGCATTGTGGGTAATATTGGCAGGTTTTGAAAAGCAGTCTACTGGTCTGGCATTTCACTTCTAAAACATTGTTGGACTCATGAACAGTTTAAAATCAAATGATCAAAGTCGATGCAGCAGAACAACAAATATCACCTTTCTTTATTCCACACAGTCTTCTTCCTTTTCAGGACCTGCTGCCTACATTACCCACGAGTAAGAGTTAAAAATGACACTTTTGACTGTGGGATGTTGTGATGAACATTGTCATAATTTCTTGACATGATTAATCGATTAATCATGAAAATAATAGGTAGATTAATTGAATATCAAATATAATCATTACTTGCAGCTCTACATACTCAAACTGTTGCCATTTCCCAGGCCTCAGCACTACTCTACATGCAATGCTTTCCTATTGGATTGAAATGATGGCCAGAACTACGAAAGTGTGACCCAAGTTGTAATAAACCTGAAATATCCTTTAAGTCTTGATTCTGGAAAGGACAAAAGTCATCTGCCTAAATTACTGAAGCTCCACACGGGCTCATATGGAGCTTAAAGCTCTGAATTATAGCAATAAGCTAGGTCATGAGATCCTGTAAAGGTAATAATTAATGCTCAGTACACTCATTCAGTGCTCTCAGGTAAGCTTTTTCTCAGGTATTTGGTAGTCTTTTTAGATGTGTGCGCGTGCCTGTGTGCCTGCGTTCTTGTGCATCTGAGGCTCTCCACATTACACACAAAGCCCATCTTCACTGTACTCTCTCCTCCTTTGGCTTTTGTTCAGGAGAATTGATTGTCCTTTTGTTCGCAGTCGAGATGGATCGTAGCGCTGGCAGGCGGCGTTTGGTGCGAGTTTTATTCAGCCATCCAGCTTCCTAAATGTGCTTTCATAGCCTCCGTTACACCAATCATTAATTACTCACCCCGGCACAGTGCAGGTCTCGCCGGTTGCCACAGCAACGGGCCGGGCTGCTGCGAGGAGCGCCGTGGTTACATGCTGCTGTTGTTGTCACCATCAGTCACACACAGTCTCTCAGACACAGATGACTGGACTGAATCTCCTGTATCACATATGATATTTTAAGGATTATACATCTCAGCTCTGGGGTTCAGCATTTTCAAAGTTACACTGAAAAGGTTTAGTTGGACTTCATTTGGCTCTCTATTGATATTTTTTGATTTGTGAAGTACAGTTTTCTTAAATGCCACAATTTTGACTATGAAGAAACTCGCCAGTGCTACTCAGCATTTTCACAATTACACTAATCTCTAACAGATGAGACAAAAGCATTTGTTCTGACTGACTGCAAAGAGCTACATTATGCCTCCATTTGTCTGGCTGTTTCTTAATTATTAGTTTGCCGCTTGTACTTGTAAAAGGAAAGACTTGACATCACAGAAACATGTTAGGACTTAAGGTATTTTGCTGCTACTAATCACGCCACCATGTCACTTCATTTGCAACAGTAGTTTATCATTAGTATCAGTACAACACCTTGTGGGTATATGTATACTGCTTGCCTTGTAATTTTATATCGTCTTTTCATTTCCGTTCGCGACACGTGAACAGACAGCAAAAGCAAATGAAAGTATAACATCAACAAGATAAACAAGCAAATCAAAATTCAGCATGAAGTAGACACTGCCAGCAATAACAATAAAAAAACGAGACAAAACATTGAGAGACTAGGGGGAACATCTCATCTCAAGGATCATGTGGTCAAGCACATCCTCAATACAGGAAGACTTTACAGGAGAACGATCAATCTGGTGCGACCAGAAGGTTTTCCATATAATCCAAAAAGAGTTGCCATATCTTATTAAATGTTGCACTCTTATTCCTCATCCAATGCATTTTTTTTCTACATGTGGAGCAGCTCCTGATTTCAGAGCCACATTCCAATTTGGATTTGAACATCTGATTTCCATTTTGATGCAATGCATTTTTTAGCAGTGGCCAGCAAAAATATGTGTCAGCCTTTCAGTGTGGCTATTCTTAAAGTTGGAGTTAGTGTAGTTAATCCTTATACAAATCTCCACATCTAATGGAAAAACAGCTCCATGAATTTTGAATAGGGTGTCACATAGTCCCTGCCAAAATCCCCTGAAGTTTAGGGCACTGCCAGGGGGAATGTAGAAATGTTCCCTCATTTAAGCCACATCTAAAACAAAAGAAAAAAAATAGGCAGTACATCTATTTGTTAGTTTATCTGTATTTTTTCTGTCAACAACACCTTAATTTCCTTTCTAGAGATCAAACAAAGGCTTAACTTTTTTTCAAACTTTATTTACTCGATTTTCAGACAGATAACAGATGGCAGTCTTATAAAACAGAAGATCAGATAAAGAAAATAAACTAAACAATAAAGTCTTTTTTTTTTTTTAGAAAAATAGTTCAGTATTTTGTTAAGAGCAGCAGCAATGTCACAGTCTGTATGAAGTTGAAGTGGTGGAAGCTAAGACAAGGAAGTAGTGAAGAGGACTGTCGAGTGTGCTTGGATATCTGAGCTTCACACTGGAAGACAGTGTTGTTGGTCTCATTGCTTTTACTGTCTTTACAATGAACTGTTCTGTCTGATAGCATAGAGAGTGCTGTTTGTTTCTTCTATATAGAAGCCAGCTCAGAGTTTACTGCCATTCTATAACATTTCTATTTGGATTTAAAGGTTTGCAGGCAGATCACTCACTGACAAACATTTTGATATGTCAGATCTGTTCATAACATTGTAAGCTTCACATCCCTTCTCTGTTTCTTTTCTGTCAATCAGGCCAGCCAGCTTGGAGTTTACAGAGCGTTTGTGGACAACTATGAACTGGCTGTGGAGACGGCGGAGAAGTGCTGCCAGGCCAACACACAGTTTGCTGAAATCTCCGAGGTAAGAAGGAGAGCGGAACGAGTGGATAACAACACCGAGCAGGCGTATAAATACATGTTTCTATTGAGAGGACAAAAAGCAAACAGTTAGTGGTTCAGCCTCTGTCTCAAAGCTGGTGCAGGCGTTGAAGCTGTGATCTCTCAGTTATAGGATCATTTTACCACCGTGTAAAATCAGTCAGTCAGACACTTGACCCCCTGCATACCAGAAAATTTTCCAAGTGAGTTTTTTTCTTTTTTTCATGTGTGGAGCAATGCTTTATCAAATTTAGATAAAAGTAAGTACAGGTTCAGTTGAGTTCTCGACAACATTACACTTGATTGTTTGTTGAACTCCCACACTTCCTGACTATACTCTAAAAGATGAGTGTAAGGTTGGCGATATCCTCCTCCTACTCACTCTTTAGTTAAAATACAGAATACAGTATAAACTCTGTGCTGTAACTATGCAATCAATGTGTTACCAGTACAGCACATTTAATAATGATTATAAAAATACTATCTTTATGTATATTCGAAATGCAGCTCAAAGTGTATTACTGTATGGTGTTAAAAATAACTGGAAAAGAACAAAAGAAAAATTAAGACAAAAAGATCCAATAAAAAGGCAGAGAACTACATGAAATGTAGATCAAAGTGCTTTACAACAACAACATAATAAAAAAACAATACAAAAAAGATAAGTAGGTACATAATGAATAATTTAAAGGTCTTAAAAAAAAAGGCAGATACATAAAAGTCATTCAAAAGGAGCTGAAAACGTAGTATATTAACTAAATGCCTGCCTGTAAAAATAGTCCTCAGAATGCATTAAGTGTGTTTTGATGCTGTACAGTAGATTTCTAGTGTGTCAAGCCTTTTGTGGCTTTAAACTACTAGGCGCCAGGTTTTGAAAAGCATTGTACTGGTCTGACATTGCACTCATATAACACTATTGGACTCATTGTGGACAGTTTGAAAACAAATGATCAAAATTGATACAGCAAAACCAGAGATATGGCCCTTTTTATTCCTGTTCAAAAAAGAGCCTACATTACCCACAATGCAACTTAGCTAGTGAGTGACATCACTGGAGGCAACTCATCAGATTACATAAATGTATAGCTTCCTCTGGAGCCACAAAAAAAAATACTACAAATGCAGTAGTACTCACCGATACCTGTAAAGACGTTTAAAATTGGTGGATTTATCCTTTAAACAGTTGATCTTGTGGAGCTATACTTCGTCCGTCCTGCTGCCGCTGCAGCTTGACAGTTTTTGAGAGAAAGGGTGACTTAGCCACATAAAACCAACAAAGATGATATCTGACTTACAACAGTGTTAAATAATGTGTAATCAGGGAAAGGAACAGATTCAGAGAGGTGTCACGTAGAAAGAGTCCATTTTTTCGGCTGCTTTAACACTTTTGTCCCTGATGCACTGTGCTTGTAAAACGCTCTCCCATTATTCACCCACGCAGCTTTTATCATTTCCCTGCATTTAAATTTGAATGTCCTGCTGAATATTTCCGCACAAATGCAGCCAGAGGCAATTTTGTGTGTGTGTGTGTGCCCATGTGTTTGTGCTTATGTGCGTACATCAGTGAAATGGAGCAATGCAGAGGACGGTTGTTGGTGTTTTCTGTAGTTTTGGCTTGTTCTCATTCTCGTCGCTGAGCAGGAAAATATGAGCTCACCACACAGACTGTAGATGAGCCTTGACAGCGTAATAAATTTGTACATTTATCTTATCCACAAACACGAGTTTCCAACAGCTCCAAGGGCTCAGGATAATTTGTTTTATCGTAGACAAAGTAGATTTAAAAACACTTACTCTCATGCTTCAAATCTAGTTTTGGAGACTGATAGAACCGAATTGACCCTGGTTTAAACTAGTCATCTGCGTTCACAACAGTGTTATTTGTCAAGCTTGAAGGCTCAAACGTTATTACAGCTCTCTTCATGCATTTTGGGATTCTTCTGTTCATCCAGCAGCCACAGCAATGGCTTCAAATGCAGCCTTTAAGCTGATTTTGGGGGCTTTTTTTATATTAATTATAGTAAAACAGCAAACATTCACCTCTAAATTGATTAGCTTAAAGTGATCTTGATAAAAAAAAGTCTAGTGTTAAAAGTATTACATAGAATAGAATAGAATAGAATAGAATAGAATAGATATACTTTATTGATCCCAAGCTGGGAAATTAAGGAAATCCTCTTCTTCCTATATTTCTCAAGCATGTGGCAGCTCCTGGTACACCATCAGTCTTCGTCTATGTTTTACGAGGTCTACCAGTTAGCGTCGTGGCTGGTCTCTACATGCGGGATGGGGAATTCATCATCGAGGGTTGTTAATGGCCTAAGTAATGATGCATGACTCTGAGCCATCTGAGCAAGATGGTGGGGCGAAAAGCTGCTGAGGATGGCATAATTAATTTGGAAGTGGATGACCTCAGTGCTAGAGCAAGGATAATAACATCACTATGATTTCAAATCGCTTAACCATACTGAGCAGGTATTTAAAGGTCTGTTTTTGTTGTGCCTCTCCAAACAGAACCTGAAGGTGAGGAGCCCCAAGGACTCGAAGGACCAGACGGCCAAGAACTCTCTAGAGGGTCAGTCACACCATGCTATTTTTTACTTGATTCTACGAAAATATAAAAAAAAAAAACAAGATTAAAGCAATTACATATAGCATATTATAGTAATTCAGTCTGGTTTCTCTCTTTTTTCATCTGCAGCTTTACTTTATAAACCAGTGGACAGAGTGACTCGCAGTACATTGGTACTTCATGTAAGTAATAGTATGCGCTCAAGCAGCGACACATCTTAATAATGGTACATCACAGTTGTGTTCTGGTGTGTTTTAGCCTCTGTTGCTCACAAATTAATCCTAGAAGTCATTTAACAGGTGATCAAAACCCAACATGCAGCTTGTTTGCAAACATAAAGCAATATCTCCATCAGTACCCAGCTCAAGAAAAACAGTTGTAATTGCGAATAATATTTCATATATGAGAGATTACAGATTAGAGATGTGACTTTGTATATAAGTTTACCATTTACCATTAACAGTTACCATTTACTTTGAGAATTCAGGGCGAAATGTATTGCGTATATGAAAAGGTATTAGAATATATGAACTGAGAAATTTTTGCTTTTAAAAGTAATTGTTTTCCATCTACTGCTGCACCCCAGGACTTGCTTAAACACACGCCCACCAGCCACCCAGACCACCCGCTTCTGCAGGACGCCCTGCGGATCTCCCAGAACTTCCTGTCCAGCATCAACGAGGAGTCGACGCCCCGACGCCAGTCCATGACTGTCAAGAAGGGAGAGGTGAGCGTTTTAGACTCTGTTGACATGCTCTTCTTTGGACTGGTAATTAGCAGTATGGCTCTAGTGTGGACTAATTTGCTTAACATGTCCTCATACCTTGCCACTTAAGTTACGCTTTGTACGTGAGTGGAACGCAGTGATGACTTTTGATTTCAAACAGGACAGGAACAACGGTCTCCTGGGCAAAAGTCCTCTGTATGTTTTGACACATCTGTCTAATAAGCTGCTTTCACTGTTGACCAATATGGTTGTTTTTCTGATGAAGACAAGCTGAATTTGTTGGACTGACACAAGGTAGTATTAAGTCTTAATGTATTTTTGACTGCAACATTAATATCTGATTCATACAGACTTTTGACACAAAATCCTGACGTGTTAAAATACATATAACCTAACTGCCTTTTTAATGAATTTCTCTCATCTGCACCATTAAGGAGAGAATTGTGTTGTGTTTTCAAAAATCAAATATCATGAACCTTGCGTTGCGATGTCCCGAAGGTGATACAAGCAATCTAGATAATAGTATGATATTGAGCACGATGACGTCATGACCCCACCCTCTAAATGACTTTGAAGTCACTGCCAATTGAGAGTACAGGGGCCACCAATCTGCTGCCTAAAGCAGAGCCTATGCCCATATATGGTCATACCAGGATTGCCTAGCTGAGGGTGATTCTGTGTTTGCTCTACGTCACTCCTGTGGCTTCCCATCCCTCCATCTCCCCTAACGCACACACACACACACACACAGTCCCTCGCAGTCTACCCCCCACTGTCGCTCTCATCCCCGGAGATGACTTGACGCACATGAATGGATGCCTCTTGATTGATAGCTTGCGTGACACCGCCGTACATAATGCCGTGTAATGAGCCACCGGTCCGCTCTGACTGGCAGATTCAAAGTTAATTATTCATAAATGGAGGGTGGGAGCAAACGAGCGAAAAAGGCTGAGCCGGCTCCTCCTTCTGCTCACAGGGGGGTCATTACTGCACCCTTTTCTACACACACACACACACACAAATACACACACACACTGTCCTAAGCTCTGTTTCCATTCACTCTTTCTCTTGTTTGCCTTTGAACATATACACACACACCCAGAAACACACACACACACAGTCCCCTCCTATACTCCTGCAGGCCCCCAGTTCCATCCCAGTCTGTCCAGACCTCCACACCAGTCATCAAATATTTATCATGGATACATGAAAGCAGCACATGGAAATCGATGGGGCTCATTATATCGTACCTTCCCATAGAAAGAGTATATAATACGCCCGAGGTTTTTGTCTGCATTTCACCAACTGAGCTTCAACATAAACCTCGCTTCAGTCATCAAAGGACTGTCGTAACCTGGGAAGTCGAGGCGCTGATGGCTTGCATTCAGTGAGGAGGCCGGTGCTTTAAAGGCTGATAAATCTTAAATCGCTTTTAATGGAGAAGATGTGGCTGTGATGCTACAATTACATAAAACAGTAATTCGAGGTAGCAGGCATAAACTACAAAGTCAGCACAACCTCAACCTCCTAAATAGACGCTTTGCTGCATGCTAAGTCTGTGCTCAGACTTCTACATGATGTCCATGTTGAAAGTAAAGGAGTGTCCCTCATTATCCTTTGTCATGTGAAACAAATTGGATGCCTGCAGGATCTGTATATGCAAAATGAAACTCATTTGATTTATACAGCAGGTATAGTGATAATGCGCTCAAAGGGTAACGCCATAGTAGCAAGCTTTTTGTGGCTCCAGAAGAAGGTGCATGGAATCTGATAAATTGCCTCCAGTGTTGTGGGTAATATGGACTCCAGGTTTTGAAAAGGAAGAAGAGCATGTAGAATAAAAAAGGTGACATCTCTGGTTCTGCTAAGTATTATAGGAGTGCAATGTTAGACCAGTAGACTGCTTTCCAAAACCTAGTGCCAACATTACCCACAATGCAACTGGGTGACATCACTAGAGGATATTTGTCAGAATGCATGCGGCTTCCTCTGGCGTCACCATTTAATTGTTAGTGCTGATTAAAAGAGGCAGAAACAATCAGATAGCACAGGTAAAACAACAGGAAACAGGCCACAGTGCTCATTTTATGATCTGACCTGAAATATAAAGGACTGAGGGAGTGCTTGCCCTCCACGTGTACACAGTAGCCCGTGGTTTGCTCAGTGGAGGCACGCAGGAGCAGAGCAGCGCAAGTGGCACCCAGAGGCCCCGGCCCCACCAGATGAGGGGAGGGGACAAACAGAAGCAGCTTAATTAAAATGCAAATGACGGCACTGCCTCAATCTCAATTCACCTCCTCATCCTGCTTTGTTTGGCTGTGGGAAAGATGTGCGACTGTGTGTGTGCGTGTGTGTGTGCGTACTTCCACTAGAAATTTCTTTCCCTCCTCACGTCCTCGTATACACACATTGCCTTTACAACACACGAGCGCAGAGACGCTCCTTGAAGCATGTATTCTAAATATAAACACGGATCTTTTGTAGATTCATGCCATTACTCTCGCACACGCTCTCAGCGAGGAGATGGTCAATATTTAATCTGCGTTCAGTGCTGTCAGCATGCTCTGCCTCGCATCGCTTCTCCTTCCTACAGCGCCGCTGCTGATGTTCCGGTCAGCTATTATAAGAAATGGAGAAAGTCGCATTTCTCCTACTGGCTGTTCGATATTATGAAAATGTCATCTGATGCGCTGAGACAGCTGGTTTTGTTGAGGGTGTCTTTTCCCCTGTAGCAGGGCAAAGCAGCAGCGTAAGCGCATTTTTAAATTCATCAGATTACTGATGTAGGGGTGAGCCTTAACTGGAGAACATGTAATATCTAAATAAGAAAATAAGTATCTAGAGGCATGAGTGTGTTTTGCATGAGCAGGTTAACAGATGCTTTATCCCTCCACATGATTCCCATTCACTCCCACACAGTTAGAGGCCTGTAAATCCCTAATCTATCTGTTATCCCTGCCTTTATTTTATCTCTCATGAGATCAATGAAAGGAGGATTATTATTAAGGCTTGATGGGCAATGTAGTTTCTCAGCAGGTCATTTCAAGTCCACTTCACTCACCTGAATGTAAGGACAAACCTGGAAGCTCCTGTGTAGAACAATTCTGCTGACCTGTCATTTTAATCTGAAGGAGTCACTGTTAGTAGTTTGTCAGTTCAGGTACTCTTTCTGTACTAATCCATCCTAATCTACTATTGTACTTTTTGAATGCTAATCCAATCAGTATTCTAGTCCAATCCCAAGAATTTACTGCTGACTCGCCATGATTATCACAGGAGATTTTAGCTTGTTGGATAACAATGTCGCTTCCAAAGCTGTAAGTTCCAAGATTCAGAGCTTCACGGTGAAATACGCAGAGACAGAAATAATTAAAGAGCAACTCCACACTAGAATTTGGAAAGAGGGAAAAAACTGCTGCACTGGCCTCTGAGGTTCAACAGATTTACAGTATACCTTTCAACCCACGGACCACATCCAACATCACAGCTAGGTGTGGTCGGGTGGGGTCTGTCACCACAGCCAACTGTGATGTCAAGTGGTACCACGCGTGCTACGTCACTGATGCACAAGTATGTTGTCAGCACTAGTTGGGACAGCAAATCAGGTTGTTAGACTGGGCGCAGTAACTCTCTAAAAGGTTTAAAAGAAAGTTAGAAGAAGGGGAATACAAACACCCGGAGGTTAGCATTTTTAGCAATTGGATTTTGGATTATTGCCGACTAAAGTTGCAAACTATTCTAAAGACGGAGGAGTGAGTGGATGAGTCTCTTTGTTCGGTGTAATGATGTTTACTGTCCCCGACAACCTCTTAAGTTTTAGTTAGCCACTTTTGAGCAACCACCTTTTATTAAATCACGTAACGCTTTATAATTCAAATGCGGGGTATTTACGGGCCTATTTTGTGAAAATCGAATACACTTATTGTTATTCAATATATTATGTATTATTCAAAAACCCATTGACAAAAATGCTAACTTATTTGTTGGTTTTAGTACTCATTCCTACAGCACTCTATTAGCAAATGTTAGCCTGCTAACATGCTAATCAAAGATGGTGAACATGGTAAACTTAAGGCTGCAAAACATCAACATGTCACCATTGTCATGAGGGGGTTCGTGTTAGCATGCTGACGTTACAATCCAGCTCAAAGCTGAGAAACAGAGCAAAACAGAGCTGCTAGCATGACTGTGGACTCTTGGTCTTGTTTAATCCCTACACTGTATATACTGTATGTAATTGGCAATGGATTTAATGCCCTTTAAACCACAAATCCGTGATCATATCAAGCCGTCCACATCAGTGCTGCTTTTAATATGCATAGATAGCTTCACATTATAGCTTAAGCTCCAGTATTCCTCATATTTTCAGTTTAATGCTATGCCAAAGTTAAGAAGAGCAGTGTGACCAACATCTCACTCCAGCTACTATACAGCCCACGTCCTAAATATAGACTGACATGACAGCATGTAGATTGACAGAAGTGAGGCGAGATGAGGCCTCGTTTTATATTCTAGCTAGAAAACATCCTCGGGGGGATTATATGACATGTGAAATGACTTCATAGATGTGCCATTCTCGTGGCATCAAAGTCCCAAAACCTGATGATGGAGACTGAATGATGAACATGTACAGTAAATACTTACCAGAGACTCATTGCTACAGAAACTGCATAAGAAAATCACATCAGCGCCGGAGGGAAGAGGAAGGAGTGAGCTGTTGTGTGTGTTCTGACAGATGCAGCATCCCAGTTGCCACGAGAGAAAAATCCCAGATAGACAGCGAGCAAGTCATCTGGAAGTTATCTATCACAGGCCGTCATCGTTGCAGGCTTCATTATCTAGCTGGTTATGAATAATTATATCCACCGCTGGGAATTAGACTTCTATTAGATCCTTATTTCGTGATCATAGCTTGCTGTACAGTAGGAACTTCATGTGTGCTTGTGAATGCATGTGCATGAAGGGATGGATTACGGCAGTGGAGCTGCTTTGGTGACAAGTCACATGGTTTAGTATCTTCAGTAAGAAACCTTGGAATGCAATCAGGAGCTACTCTGTCTCTCTCTTTTCTCCTCTCCTTTCCGTTCTCTTTCCGCCGTTCACTTTCTCTCTTTCATGCTCTCCTATCTCTCCCTGTCTTTGTCGCCCTCCCCTCACCCTCTCCATCAACATCGAGTGACACAGCATGATCCTCCTCTTTCCCAGCAGATGTCCAGTCAGGTTTTGTAAGCGCACGAACCTCTCCTACAGAAGCATCGGCTCCACTTCAGTGTGTCCTGGCAGTGACAGTAACTGTGTGGTCATGATGGAGGGGGGAGAAGGAGGAGGAAGGGGACAGGAGGGGGAGGGCACAAAGAATGAACATAGGGATGTGATTGGCTCTGTACAAACGTGATGTCATGCTTCATGGCCTTGCTGCCAGGGAGTTGTGAGGGTTGAGTAGGTTTTGAGGGGTGGAGGGGGCTGGTGTGGCCCCTGAAACAACATTGAAGGGAGTAGGAAGGAAGAGGAGACATCGATTTTGTTTATATTATCTGTTTTTAGCAGATGTTGGCAGTAGATGGACTGTAAAATCCTTCATGTATGCATTTTGGGAATGTTGACCCATTGTGTTTCTTTCTAAAAAGATAAACCTGCACCCCAAATGTTGTCAGCTTGCAGTGCTCACTCATTAATACTTAAACTCTGTTAAACTTTACTGAATTCATTGTCGTTCCATTATATCTTTACAAAAGGTTGACCCCACTGAATTTATTTATAATTCAAACAAATTAACAGGTAATTACCTCAAATAAATAGGTGAAATCAAGGTAAATATCCAAGGCAAAGTGGGTGAAATCAGCCTGAAGAATTAAAATCAAGCAACTCGTTCTCATCCTCGTTTCATACAATCAAAAGACTAAAAGCAAGAGCAAAAATAAACTACAAGAAGTGTCCATTCCCTGCGAGATCTGCTCTGTCTGAGTTAAAATACTTTTGAATAAATGTATTTTATTCTCTCATATATTACATTAAACCTCTCCTCTCCCAAATGTTTTATATATAAGTAAATCTAAGGTTATGAGCATTTAAAAGTGAACTGTTACTACCAAGTTGTGGTTTGACATTCGTCTGCTTCCCGTTCTTGTTCCAAGTCCATTCTTGTAAATCTGTTGTCTCATTTGTACAATGGCATTACTGCCCCCTTTTGGCAAATGGCGGTATTACACATCTCATTACATAGTCTGACATCAGTGATAATTCCCAGCGCTCCAAACAACACTCGTCCCTGTCTTACCGTTACGTCATTCATTCCTCTGTGTCCTGTGAATTGAAGATTAATGCTAGAATATGACAAAATAATTTACCAGGTAATTAGTTGAACCAGTGCTATTTAATGCATAACCCTCCACAATTTGGGGGAATCATTTGGTTAATATTGAGCTCATGAGCTTTGCCACTGATGATCGAGAAAAGATGACATATTTGACGATGGAGTTAAGTCCATCAAACTCCATGAAAGCTCATAAGTACGCCTCGCTAATATCCTAACTGGCAAATGCTGAGTTACCGACACCAAAAGCTTTGTGTCACTGACCCCACCGTCCTTGTCTGTTGTTGCTGCAGAACCGCCAGCTTCTGAGGGACAGCTTCATGGTGGAGTTGGTGGAGGGAGCGAGGAAGCTGCGGCATGTCTTCCTCTTCACTGATCTGCTGCTCTGCGCCAAACTGAAGAAACAGATCGGAGGGTAAGAAATTTTAACAACGGTCAAATTAACACTTATTCTTCAGATTGAATCCCACTATAAGACCCGAGTTTCATAAGATTTCTACTGTCTCGTTCTCATCTCTTATCCATCTTCACCTATCCTTCCCTTCTCCTCCCGCAGTAAAAACCAGCAGTATGACAGTAAGTGGTACATCCCCCTGACTGACCTGACCTTCCAGGGCCCAGAGGAGGCTGAGCCACTTACCATCCCCCAGGTCCCCGATGAAGAGCTCGACGCCATGAAGGTCAAGATCTCCCACCTCCGCAGTGAGATCCAGAGGGAGAAGGTAGCGTGGATATGCACAAAAATCTGTACAAAAAAAAACCTCTCATTGACAACACAGCATTTTTTTAAGTTTGTCTGCTGGGATTTTCTTTCACACAACTTATTGGATGTAGGATTTTTCTAGCCAATGTAAGATTATCAAGGTAGTTGTTACCCCCCACGCAAACATTTTCACTTCTGTGATTTCAGAGAGCCAACAAGGGTTCAAAAGTTATCGACCGTCTCAGGAAGAAGCTGTCAGAGCAGGAGTCTCTGCTCCTGTTGACGTCTCCGAGCATGCCCCTCAGAGTCTACAACAAGAGCGGCAAGGTAACCTGTTTCTTCATCGTCCTTTCCCATCATCAGTTCTACCCCATCATCCTCCTCCTGCTGCCTCCAGCACACTCCTCTTCTCCGTATTTCATCTGCTTTTCTCATTTTACTGCCTTTTTTCTTGTCCTAGATTCATACTCCTAGATCTGTCTCATGCTAGACTTTCTTTTGGGTTACACTTTATAGACGTGGGTCGTTGTAACAAGCATTAGTTAGTAGGTAGTAAGGCCCTTATAAGATGCTTATTAACACATTTTTTGTGCATTTGTCTTCAGAGTTACGGTTTCCTGATTTCATCGGACTACGAACGTGCAGAGTGGAGGGAGATCATCAAGGAACAGCAGAAGAAATGTAAGTGTCTTGGAGTATTTGGAGTTTCCCATTTGCGAAACATCCTGGGCCCTTGAACTCTGCATACATGTACAATAGCAACTACTAATCAAGTGATGAAAACAAAGGGAAACCAATATATAGACCGTTTTTTACAACCTACATTTATTGTCTTCCCTCAAGGTTTTAAAACGTCCTCCTTGACGTCCATGGAGCTGCAAATGTTGACCAGCTCCTGCGTCAAACTGCAGACTGTCCACCACATCCCACTAAGCATCAATAAAGAAGGTATGGTACTAATGTTTGTATTTTAAAGTTGCACTCAAATGTTTCAGCTGATTAAGTACAAAAATCTGCATAAAATGATAATGTTTAGATGTGTGGTTACACTTTCACACTTGCTTGATTGTGATTATTATGAGTATAGTAAAGTACACAGAGGTTCAAACCACATATTTTATACTGTACAGGCCTGTTTTTTCCATGTATGATTCTGCTCCAAAACAAACAGAGGTCTGCATGTTTTTCTAACCCCTCCTCGCTGTCTTTTTTTTCCCCCCTCTGCTCGCTGAATGTTTTTCCAGAGGATGAATCCCCCGGTCTCTACGGGTTCCTGAATGTAATCGTCCACTCTGCCTCCGGCCTCAAACAGAGCTTGAGTGAGTCACTCACCTTTAGCCTCCCTGCAAACAACAGATAATGCAGATAATCAGACAAAGTTAATTTGATGTGAATGTGGAGCAGTGGGAAACAGTGCTTTATAGCTATGTGTTTCCCTCTGACTAATTTTCAAGTTTCTGGTCAGATTTTTTAGTGTCTACAGCTGTTGCTTTGATGTTTTCACTTGGTTGCATAACACATGCCTGGAGACCTATGTTTGAAACATTTTGACAAACTTAACGTGACTCATTCCTTATTTGCTTTCTGGAGATAACATCTCACATTTAGCTAATTCAATTGCTCATGTAATGCATTCACAAAGACCTCTTCAATAGCCATATACAGTGCAAGTAATATCTTTTCAACCTTCTTTCGTCTCTGTCAGATCTCTACTGCACAATGGAGGTGGATTCCTTTGGCTTCTTTTCAAATAAAGCTAAGACGAGAGTGTATCGATACACTACTGAACCCAAATGGAACGAGGTAAGAGAAAACAACACACGTCCCTGCAGAGTCTGGACTAATATTACATTTGAATTAATCAAACACAACCTTGTACTGTCCGTGTTGCATCCTCGAGGCCTTTTAAAAATTAAAAAAGTTGAAATTAGTTCCTGCGCAGATTCATTAAAATTTCATATTCCCAATAGTGTTTTATCCATTATGCTCAACATCCTTCATTGGATGCTTCATATTAGTAAGCTTATTTCTTTTACATGCGCATGCACTGTATCTGACATCTGGTCCTGTAATCAGTTTGCTGTCTACCTTTGAGTTAAGATGTCTAACAGAACCTACACAGAGCAGCTGCAGCCCCTGCAAACATATAGCAAACATATGCATAAGGGCACAAACATGAATGCATTAATGACACAGCTGGTCGTGGAGGTCAGCACCGTAGACGAAGAAGAGCTTTGAGACACAATCAGCGGGTCGGTTCATCTGCAGCAGAGTTTTTCCCATCGTGGACCCGAAGACTCTTTGAGGATTTTTTGCCCAGCAGAGTGGAAATAATATCAGTTAATGAGGGGCTGCTGGTGATGACTCACATCTGTCCAAATGCTAAGTGAACCAACGCAGTGCGGGCCTCAGAACGATGTGCAAAACATCTGCAGCGGAGCACTGTACATAATTACAGGGAATGTTGGTCAGCTGTGGTGGGATGTCTAGATTAAAGTGCACGGTGGATGTTTATAATCACGCTTGTTCTTATTCCAGTGTCATTTAAGTCAAGTCTTGGACATATTGCATCAATTTTTGCTTAAATAATCACCCTGCAACTATTTTTTTCTTCTTCCCACTCAGGAGTTTGAGATTGAGCTGGAGGGCTCTCAGACCCTGAGGCTGCTCTGCTACGAGAAGTGCTACAACAAGACCAAGCAGAACAAAGAGGATGGAGAGAGCACAGACCGCATCATGGGGAAAGGACAGATCCCGGTAAGACATGACGTCACCCCACCCCCCCCCCACCACCACGACTCATTACTGATCGGCAGTTATGTCACCACCGCTGCCACAAAGCATGAAATTCAAATTATTGCTCAATGAATGGCTGAAACTGAGCCTGATGTCAAAATTGGCTGATTAGATTAATTGCCCTCTTATGTAACGGATGGGTCGGGGTTTCGGTAAGTGGAGGGGAAATTGCCATTTGCGAGATATTTGAATATCAGAATAAAAAAAAACATTCATTTTCGTGCCATAGATCTATCACTGCGTTGCCAGGTTTGGTCACAGTCGTGGGTCGATAATAGTTATCGAGTAACAGCAGTGCCACCCTGCATATTGGAAAATAACTTCAATACTACGAGGTGCCAAAATCCTGATAATGTTCTGAAAAACACAACACAGACGCTATCCTGAGCAGTCTGGCCGTGAAACAGACTGATCGGTGGTTGATAGCAGATCTAGATAGCAGGTGATTAGGTTGCCAAGACGACGCCTGCCTGCAGGATAATGCCAAGTGTCGCTCAGTGGATCACCAGAGAGAAAAGCAAAGACACAGGTTAGAGAGAAAATATTTAGCCTGGAACACGAGTCTCTCCGAAAACTGCTTTTACTCCTCCACCCACAGCAGGGCAGGTGTGTGTGTGTTTGTGTGCCCCCGTGTATGTGAGGCTTTACACCGCTGAACGTTGTTTAGCCTTCCAGAAAAACACACGAATTGATCTTCTCTTGGTGTGTGAAAGATCTGTAATGTCTTATTTTGTGATTTTCTTGAACAAACTGACACAAAAGCAAAAAAAACACCAAACACAAAAGCATTAAAACATTCCTGATGACTGTGCAATGGTGTAACATTAGCTTCATGTTGTTTCATGCGTTCACTGGATTCATATAAGCAGTGTCCTGAACAGTTTGTTCAAATCTACGCCAGGAAAAGTCCCTTTGTTGCTCGCTGTCTGCCAAACTGTCTATGAATTATAGTCACAATGCTCCACCTGGTGGTTCCTCTGAAAATCCTGCGACATGATCACTTCTTGACAGATGATGTCATTCAAAACAAACCACCCAGACTGGTGAGAAAGTTGCTCAGGAGGATTTTCAATAATCCACAGCAAGAAACTGACGCTGCGGTCTTCAGTAGAATGAATCCAACAGATTACTGTTCGGTTTTACTGATTTACCAACAAAATGAATGTTTGGAACAGAATAAATAACCATTTACTTGCCAGAGTGGTTGGTAGTCGAGCAAACCATCCAGGTGTTGGTAATTTATCATTTACCTACCTAACAGTTTGAACATTTTAAATGTGATTTCTCTTTATTCTCTGCCATCATGTGATTGTTGTTGATTTATGCATCTAGATGACATTCTTATCAGAGATGTTATTCTCCTTCTCCTGCTCAGGGACTACAGATGTAAATTAGCTGGTAACCCTTGTTAAACAAACAAAACAAACAAACATAAATACATACATACCAAAAAATAATAGATAGACTCTAATGCTCTCCAACTTGTATGTATCTTTTTTCTCACCCTTGCTTCATATACTCTACATATAAATGTTTAGTCAAGTATGTGAGATCGATTTTGTTCCAAAACGACGTTACACTAGAAATGAAGAAATAAATGGTATAAGAATTAGGCTAGAAATGATATATTCTTCTGACAATAAATCATTTATTTCATGGCAAAAGTCATTGTGAACAAAAGTTACAATATTATTCAAAAAGTAAAAATGCCATAATGCTATTTTTGATCATCAGTTTTTATATTTGTTCATTAACATTTTAAGCAAACATTTTTAACTTTGCTAAGTGTGATACTTTCAGGAAGAAAAATGACTTTTAACCGTATAAATCATAGGCCTAATCAACAACTTGATTATCTGACTGTGGTGTAAAAATGTTCTTTTTTCGTTTTTTTAAGTAGCGTTTCTTTACTGTCTCAGCTCATACTGTTGCCTTCATGTCAACACTCATTGCAGTTTAGTTTTACAGATCTCATTTATTGGAAAAGTATCTGTTGTTAAACGGCACAGGGTTCACTAGACCTGTAGAAGATAAAAATGTAATTTGTTGACCAAAAACTTGAGCTTTTAATGCATTTTATCAGGAAGCAAGAGGAGCTCTTGTGGCTTTGCTGTTTTTAGTGCAGCGTAATTCTTTATAGATAAACGGCTCAAACCAAAGAGCACTCTGAGCAGTGAAAGATTCAGTTATGAGAAACATGATCCAGCTTCGCACGCAACCAGATGGGCCTTAGCCTAGGTAAACATCCAACATACAGTATACTGTGTGTGTGTGTTTGTTTCATGGTGTGTGTGTGTCTGTGTGTCTGTGTGTGTACCCAGATTTTATTGCCCCAGATGGCATGTCTCCTCAGATCTCAGTGTTTGTGCATGTTTTGGTGTGAATTATAATGTCTTTCAACAGATCTGTTTATTATGTTTATAAAAATACAGTAGAGGGATGTTACATAATAACAAACAACCTTTAAAAAAACATTCCAATGTGATGGTGGGAAGATTTGTACTGTTAATGCAGTTATAAATTAATGCACTGCTATGTTGACGTAACTGAGCAGTACATACAGTACGTAGGACAACAGTATGTAAAGATAACCCAATCTTTACAAAATAAACATTCATAATGTGTGTAGCTGCAGTGGTCCGTGAGAAAATGGCCAGATACATTATAACTCAATTTAAGCTTTATTTCTTACTTATCCTGCTAAATGACACACAGATGTGAAGTGATGGAAGAATAATAAGTTACAGTTATGAGCACAATAATATGTGCCTCATGTAGTAAAAGTAGCACAGTAAAAGTAGTGGTTCTAAGTAAAATGTCACCTGTAAGTGATACAAGATTATATCTGACATTATTAGATTGTTAATACAGATGCATCAATACATAAGCAGCGTTTTACTGCTGGTAAAGGAGGAGCTGATTTTAACTACTTTATATAAAGCTAGTTATATATATTTAATGCATGCCTATACTGGCACCTAAACATGACTGGTCCTCGGACCATCGTTTTGGCTTAGAGTGTGAATCTTTTGTTTATTCTCCTGTGGATAGCTCTGGTTTATAAAAATGCTGGTCTTAATCGGTTTTAGTTGGTCCTTGGTCACGATAGCCCTGCCTCTAGCCCCTGATGTAAACATTTCTTTGCTCTAGGCCAGCAAAGGGGGTAGTGTTGGTGCCACTGTAGAACCAGTTTTCCTGGCTGAGAGCCAGTTCTTTGGCTGTCGAAAGGCAAAGAACTGGTTCCAGAGTAGGCACTGGCTCCGAACCAGCACCTGAACTGCCTTAGGGGTAATAGAGATCGTAGTATTTGAAAAGGACAGAGACAAAGGTTAAAAAACATTGGTTTGATCTTTAACAATCTTTTTTTGTTAAATATTTCTATGAAAAGAAACTTGTCAAATAAATGTAGTTGAGTAAAAAGAGCAATACTTGCATCTCAGATGTAGTGGAGTAGAAGTAGAAAGTGGCAGAAAATTGAAATGCTCAAGAGTAAATTATACTTGAATACAGTAGTTACGTAAATGTACTTGAAATGTCAATAAGTTTCATTAAAACAGGCTTCCTGATGATGGTTTTGAAGGATCAGCTGTGTGAATATTGTGAAATGTCTCTTTAGTTCAGATTAAATAGAATATTATGCTAACATGTATTGTCTTTGTCCTCCCCCCAGCTTGACCCTCAGACTCTCCAAGGCAAAGATTGGCAGAGAACAGTAATTCCTATGAACGGGGTGAGTTGATCACATTAGTTTTCCTTTTTCAGAGTTCATTTCTGTGAATGTTTCCTCCCCTGACGCTTAAAATTTGAGCTATTTTATCAAAATACTCATATTAGGTGTCACTGCTAGATCACTCCAACACAGCCTGACATATATAGTAAAGCAGCTGGCAAAAATGAGAAAGCAGTTTTTCCAGGATGTGATTCAGCAGTTGATTTCTCTGTGAAATCTACATCTGGTTTTAACATGGCAGGATTTCCTTGAGATCACGGGAAGCTATTACAGATGGATTCCTGGCTCTTAGATTGGCATCCCACTCTGTAAACCTGTTTTAACGTTAAGTCCTTTCTTCCCGTGTCAGATCGAGGTTAAACTTTCCATAAAGTTCACCAGCCGAGAGTTCAGCCTGAAGAGGATGCCCTCACGGAAACCCATGGGTGTGTTTGGAGTCAAGATCTCCACAGTGACCAAGTGAGTTCACATTTAAACGGCTGCCTGATTATAGGTTGATCATCAGGTCACATGTATTGTTAACTTCCCAAACGGTTATCCTTGCTTCAATCCGACTATCAGGCATAAAGGGAACATTTGTATTCTACACTGGTGTTCCTCAGGGCTCGATTCTAGACCCCTTCTTCTTTTATGCGTGTGTTAATCTTTTTGATTATTTCCTCACATCCCACAATGTTATACCGCTGATTATTTTAATTTTTTTTGGAAATAAACAAATCGTTACTTTCTTATTCTTATCAGCATTAGCAATCCACATTATCCACTATGCAGACTGCCAACTGTCTCATTCTTATTGTAAACAGTAGCCGGCTCTTCGTAAACACTTCATCCAGAATGTTGCATGTTTTAGACGATTAATAAGACCATTTTTCTGTTTATTCCCGATTCAGTAAAGGTCAAAGAGACTCCAGATATAAATATTTGTTCATTGTGAACACTTTGCCGCCTTAATTTCCTTCTTCAAAGGAGGAACAAAGAGGTCGTAGGGAGACAGTTGGGAGGGAAAAGGGGAAGAGAGAGAGAATGTAGTAGAAGCACCAGTGTGTTGTGTTTGTGGCCACTGTTGTTGCTGATGAGTGACGTTAATGAAGATTAAAGATAACAAGTCTAACCCACTTGTTAGATTTGCCAGCAAAAATCAATTAGCGTTGTAGATAAAACATTTTAACAGATACACGAGCCAAGAACCAGAGGCATTACTAGCCTTTCCAGTAATCAAAACAATGCAAAACACAACTGTTAGTCTTGTTTATTTCATCCTTTCGTCTCTGTAAACAAAACATTCATTCAGTATTTGAGTGTTTCTAATATAAGCTGCTTGTTGGTGATCATCCAGGCGAGAACGCTCCAAGGTGCCCTACATTGTCCGGCAGTGCCTCGAGGAGATTGAAAGGAGGGGTATGGAGGAGGTGGGCATCTACCGAGTATCAGGGGTCGCCACTGACATTCAGGCCTTGAAGACCGCCTTTGACACCAGTGAGTACAGCCTTCATCTACACACAGTATTTAATTGTTGCTGTTGTCACTTGGCAATATGCTCATATTTCAGTTCCTCTTTGTGTGTTACAGTAAGCAGTATATTCAGTAGTCTTGATTTAACATGCAATATTTTGTTAGGATACAATATTTACAATGTATTTGTCAACAGTATAGATTGTTTTTACATTTCTATGCATTTCATGGCCGTGCATTTCTAGGAAAGAAGGCTGAGACAATTTATTGACCATCACCTGAAGGAAACCCTTTTCTAGTCTTTCTATTTCTGTTGATCAGGTGATCATTTTTGTAGCTATCTGACTGTGAGTTTGAGGCATAATCTCAGATTAACCAGATTTCTGAACTAACTCCTTATGAACTTGCATTTTCGTGTGTGCTAACTGTGAATGTATAAGTGCGTGGTTTGGTCTGCAATTCTGATTAGATACTGAAAACGAAGATGCATGGCAACTGCTGCTTGTGCCCAGGTGTTCCCCTGTCTTATCCTTCCCCTTTGTCATTGCTCCCGTTTTGATGTTGCTGTCATCACTCTCCTGTAGATCACAAAGATGTGTCAGTGATGATGAGCGAGATGGACGTCAATGCCATCGCAGGGACCTTGAAGCTGTACTTCAGAGAGCTGCCAGAGCCACTCTTCACTGACGAGCTCTACCCCAATTTTGCAGGCGGCATTAGTAAGTTACTGTTGAAAACAGCTAACTATGAATGCTGTAAAAGAAAGAGTCCTTCATTTGCAGGATATGTAAAAACTCCTTTGCTTCTTTGCAGCCCTGTCTGATAGTGTTGCCAAAGAGAGCTGTATGTTGAACTTGCTGCTGTCGCTGCCTGAACCCAACCTGGTCACATTCCTTTTCCTGTTGGATCACCTGAAGAGGTAGGAACAAGTAAACACACACACGCTTGCAGATACACACACAACAAGTACATACATTAATATACCATATTTTAATTTTATTTCTGTGTCACAATGTTATCTACATGTTGTTTTAATGTTTAAAACGTGCACCTGAGAGGATCAACAGCTAATATCTCTTGGATGTGATTTGATGTTGTCAAAATGGCGTACTGTTGTGTGCAGTTCTTAGTGCTGTATGGTAGGCAACTGGACTTGTTTCAGTTTCTTGAAGACGTTTCACCTCTCATCCAAGTGGCTTCTTCAGTTCTAACTGAATGCACAACGTCTTCAAGAAACTGAAACAAGTCCAGTTTCCTACGATACAGCGCTTAGAATTACCATGACCTGGATGACTGAGAGCCTTCATCAACATGTTGTGTGCAGTGTTCACCTGGGTCACTTGGATGGGATGTTATTCAACTGCAACAGCAAAATGTCTTCTGGTTACCATGGTGATTTCGAATAACATGGGGCTTAAAGCATTATGTGAGCACTAACAATGCAGATACATCTGTTTGAAAGCATTGCATGAGTGAAATGGATGGTGCGAGGTTAGAGCTTGCCATTCAGGGCAGGCTATTACCTCGCACCATCAAGAACATTTATTTAATCAAATACACAGTCAGGCAAGCAGGAGATGGCGAGGAAACCATTTCTAACTTATATTTAACATACTGTTAAGAAATGATTATTTCCATTATTATTATTGTTATGTTTATATGTTATAAAATGTCACATTTCTAAACATCACAATTGTCATAAGCCCAAGGTCGCGCCTTTAAATGGCTACTTTTGTCCGACCAACATTTCAAAGCCAAAATAGTTCCAACTAAGAGACAATGACATGTCAAAAGTGACACAAATGGTTGTCAAGAAAGGAAAATAAGAGCTAAATTGAAAAGTTCAGTCCCTGCTCTGTAAAATATGGACTGTAAAGTGCAGAAGTGCCTTAAACCTGCATTCTTTCTAGCAGAGGGCGACTGCACTGGTTTCAAAAAGAAAGTCTGATTCTATGTAATCTTATGAGAAAATAACCCTACTTCTTACTTGATTTATTACCTTAGTAAACAGTTTTGCTAATGAGTTTATAATCTAATTCATTAATTTCAAGTCTTCAAAATAATATGAGGCTCATTTTGTAAATTATGGTCCCATTAAGAGTTAAATAGATAAGCTTTAGGACGTGGCTTCCATGTGATTGAAAAGATTGCTACCACAGCGACCATCAGTCAGGATAGAGCAGTGCGTATGCTCCCCAGCTCCACTCTCTCTCTCAAATATAGTCACTTCTGGCTCCAAAATAATAGTCAGTCGCTGCATAAAGTCGGTGTGAATGTCAGATTGTTGGCTTGGGAAGGTTACAGAAATGGTCATACACATATTGATAAATGAATATGAAGACGGAAAATGTTTGTCTGCTTAATGAGTGACTTAAATGATTAATCAAATAGCGACTGGTTCTGTCAACCAGCTTATCAATAAATCAATTCACCACTAGTGGAATGTAATTAATGCCAGAGGTCCACACACAACACACAGGTCAATCACAGCAAATTAGCATCACCTACATAACAATGGACTTGTCTGCCTTCCTCTCCTCAGGGTGGCAGAGAAAGAAAGTATCAACAAGATGTCTCTCCACAACCTGGCAACGGTGTTTGGGCCGACCTTGCTGAGGCCTTCCGAGAAGGACAGCAAGATCCCCGCTAACCCCACCCAGCCCATCAGCATGGGAGACAGCTGGTCCCTGGAAGTTATGGCACAGGTGACTTTAACTTCAAGAGGATGCTCTGCTATTTCCAATTGCAAATTTCATCTCTCTAACATTTACGCTTCCTTCCAGGTCCAAGTGTTGCTGTATTTCCTGCAGCTGGAGACGATCCCTACCCCGGACAGTAAACGACAGAGCATCCTCTTCTCCACTGAAGTATAGAGCGAACATTGACTCTGCCATACTTTGACCATGAAGGAGTGAAAAAGAGATGGACCGTGGCTCAAAGTGAGCCTATAGTAGTGTGTTTATGAATTGACTGTCCAGATTCCTGTAAAGGGTTGTCTCTGGTGATGCCTGACTCTCCTCAAACACAAGAGGGCGCCATTGGACCTCAGAGGATGTGAGGTCCTTGCCGTTCATATCTGTCATTATCTGATATTTAGTGTGATTCCTTGTACCTTCAGTGATGGTGTGGATACATCTGCCATCCACATTTCTCCACATCGCTCTTTGTTGGTCTTAACATTGAACCTTTACAGCTTGTGTGGTTCATAAGTCAAGACATCGTCAAAAATCAGTCCATAAGAGAACAAAATCTTGATTCTTGAATTAGTTTGCCATGTCCCTTTGTGTTTGGGCATTGTTCTCTGTCTGTGTTTATTTTTGGACAATCATCAGCTCAAGACTGCAAAACGTGTTAATCCATCTCAAACATTGCTTCATGTCCTGTTAAGGAGGAATTCTGACCGTGTCTTACATCATCTCAGTGCAAGAGGAGACATTTGTGCTGTACGTGGGAGTAAAAATGAACATCCAGAGCTGCCGCGATGCCCCTGGCTTTTTTTTTCTCTTTGTGCCAGGAAGCCAACACCTGTACGTTAAAGTGTTTACAACGTAAACAAACCCTGGTTGGAGTCAAGAGATGAACACTACAGACTGTAAGAGAAAAAAAATCAACCCGATGATTAGTAATACACTGCAAATCTGACTGCCTGCGTTTTTTCCGATCATAAAAGCAAATCGTGTTGTTTGTGTCTCAAGGTAGTCTTCAGCTTAAATATCCAGGAAGCAATATATTTTCTAACATAGGAGTTGTCTGTGTTCATATCTTTGCTGACGACATGTCCTTCTTGTAACATAGGACGTTTTGCCAAATTAATATGTTGTTTGTTTGTTTCTAGGAGAAAAGAAAGCAGTTGTATTTACAGATACAGTATGTACATAATCTCAAAGTTGTATTTTTTTTTTCTTTTGGTTTAACAGTATAATCATTGTTGCTATTATTGTAATTTATTTCGGGGGGAGAAATCGGTTAGTTTTTCTATGTTTTTTCTGTTGGATTAAGAAAGTGGTAGGTCTTAGCCTTGACTTCAGGTCTTGCAGTAAACAAGCAGGATTTAGCCTTGTTCTTATAGAAACTACTCTGCTGTTCTGTCCAGCCTATCGATTATTATTCTTTAGATATTATTATTATTATTATTATTGTTATTATTATTATTATGAAGGTAACACACACATTGTAGTTACATACTGTATGCTGCTGCTGTGGAAAAGGCACAAGCTCTTTAACTGCTGGGTGTTCCTCAGCAGAACGTCTCACATCCAGAGACCGTCTCCTGTCTAGTGTAGACATTATGCAATGTCATAACACAGCACACACACACACACACACACACACACACACACACACACACACACACACACGTATGACATTGTCTCTTTTTGTACCATTTAATCTGTGGCTGCAGAAGTGCACTCATGTTAGAACTACTGTATTACAATTTAAGTGACCTGAGCACTCCGTTGAAGAGCATATCTGTTGGTTTGAATGAAGGAATTTTATTTTGTTTAATCTTCTCCTGATATCTTTTTTAAATTTATCTCATGCATATGGCAAAATATCCAAATAATTATTTGTCCCTTTAACTCTTCTTTATCCTGTTAAGCCTGGAGGTGTCCAACTTAATGGTCAATTTAAAGGAAAACTCTTAAGATATTTGACTTTTTTCTCATTTTAATTTCTGTGTCCTTGATTTAACATGCAGGCATGTTTTATTGATATGTTTGATTTTCCTTTTTGGCCTTGTTATTGCTGTCTTGTTCACAAATACATCAACATAGACTGGGATGTTAATAACTCGTCAGTACCTGGTTTACATTGTTACACCATGTCCTTTTCTGGCCAATTTAAAGAATAAGTTCACCGACAAGTCTGTCTTAAATAAGGTTCCCATATAGACATTGGACAATGGTTAAGCTTGCTGTCATCATTCCTTATGTTCACACTGGCCAAAAGATCCCTTCCCACTGCACTTTCAATAAAAATGAGGGGACACAAAGTTGAAGGTAATATGAGGCTTCAGCAGTCTGAGCCAAGACTCCTGTTTATCATCTCATCTCTCATTCTTTAAATGCCACCAGAACGCAGGAAACACAGTCCTTCAAGCTCAATTTTTTAAAATTGTTTCAAAAGCCTCCCTATTTTTGAGGTCTTAAGGCTGGCAAGTATGGTTATCCTCCAAATTAGAATCCATCTAGAACCAACTTTCCCCTTTTTTTCCAGCGTGGACTCACCGTCCAGGAAAAACAAAAAGGGATTCAGATTAACTTTTTTTGTTCTTTCAATGGCCATGATGAAATGAACGAATGATTACAGCGAACACCTGTTTCCATGTTCATACGGACAGCTGACTAGTGTATAAAAACACTTGAAAAGGTCATTTAAAGGTCCAGTGTGTATGATTTAGAGGGGTTTACATGCAGAAATGGAACAAAATATTGACACAAATTGAACATAGTTATGTTTTCATTTGTGTATAATCCCCTGAAGCTAAGAATCATTGTTTTTTCGTTACCTTTAAATGAGCCTTTTATATCTACAGTAGCCCAGAATCACCAAACCAAACATGCTTTTTTCATGTTTTTAGCAACCACTATAGTAGAGGGTGAGATGAGTGGTGTTGCACTCTGTAACCACACTGCCAGATGCCACTGAACCCTACACACTGGACCTTTAAGGAAAAATACCATGATTATTATCTTAAGCATAAAGCTATAACCAATCGACCAGTTTAGTGCATCTGATAAGGGCTTGTGTGTGGTTGTGTCCGTGTTTAAGAAAACATAGGGGGGCTCATATGAGTAAATGGTAGTAATAACAATTGTCTTTAGACTTTTAAAAGCAAGAGGAGTCTTTCCTTTTGGATACATATCAACTCTCTAAATGTCAAGACATTTACACTCAAATTGCACATGATACTATAGACAAAGCGCCATAATTGTATCAACCCCATCAATTACAATGTCGAGATTTTATTGTGAAAGTGTTCATCCCACCGATTTTGGCCTACTGTAGCATGCGCGCACATTGTTTCACCGTCTGTATTTTAAGATGTGAGACAGAGAGTGACTCCATCCTTCCTTCATTCATCCGTCACCTTTATAACAAGTCCCGATTGCCTACACTACTCTACCCTATCGTGCCTCGACACTTTGTTTTCGTTTCTTCAGTGGAGACTGTGACGGTCGTTCAGTCTCCTGTTGCCTTTGCTGAGGACGGCCACACACCTTTCATCTCTTAACGACTAAGACAGGACCTTAAACTTAAGCGTGGTCTTAGCTCATACCGTACACGCCCGTTCTACTCGCCACCTTCACCTGACTGTGATGCTGTCATTCGAACTGTGTTAAAGTCAGTCCTAATGGGGCAAAGAAAAAAAATCTGTTGCCCTCGTGCTTGTTTTAGCTCTTAAAGTTTCAGCCCCTTTAACGCCTTGTATTCTTATTTATTTATGCTTTGCCCCTGTTTGGTGTAAGAAGGTGTACTGGAGCTATTTATTTATGATATAATATCGTCAAAAGCTAAATTAATGTTAGAGAAACTGTGTGCTTTCTTTGGGAAAATATCTGTTTTTATGGAACATCCTGCTAAAGTTTGTCACTATTTTGTCCCAGAACCTGTGTGCAACCACAGACGTCTTTTAAGCCCCTTACTCCTGCGTCATCGGCTCATCTCTGTAGTTGCTCGTGTCGTACAACAGACTGGCCACTGTGATTGTTTAGCGGGTGCAGGTTCTTGTCAGTTTGCAGGGGCAGATTTTGTGAGTTAACACAACTCATACTTCTCTTACTTTTCCATGGAAGTTGTATAATATGTATTATACTAGAGAGTACATTATTTGGTTTCCGTTCTATTTATTGTGGCGTCCACTGATTGTTGAGGACTGAGCTGGTACGCCTCTAGTCTCTATGAAAAGCCGAGCTGTCAGCATGTGGTAGAGGAGAAAAGAGTCTTATGTTGCTCTAAAATCTGCATTGTTTGGTCTGTTGATTGTCAGTGTAACTGCATGTACCCTCCATAACCGCAGCCCCACAGTTCTGTACCTGAACAAGTCAATCCAACACAAAAGGTTTCATTTTTCTGTGGAATAGCCTGAAGATATGGAACATATTGCTCTATATGAAAGTTACAAATGATCACCACATTTCCATACTGTAGTTAATACTTTTAAATGACCCTCTGCTGACACTTCTACGACACCAAGCTGACATTGAAATCGACTGGAAATGTGCCAGCTTTGTTTTTGTTTCGACACGTAACGTAAACCCCTGGATGAGACTTGCTGACCAACCACAAACACTCTCTCTTTTTACCTTCCTCAATTTTTTGGACTCTTGTTCCTGTTCAATATTCAACGTTCTGCTTGTAGAACTGTAAAAAGGAATACTGTATCCTGAGGGCAAACATGTTTGGACGGCATTTGCAGCCTATGTTTGTACACAAAAATGTTAAATAAAATCTCCTTGTATCTACAGAGAACGACACGTTTGATTTCCTTTTTTGGTTCTGAGAGTAAGTCTGTCAACACTGACGTAACAAAAAAAAATACGACATGATGGATTCAACATGAATGAAATCATCTGTAATTTCAAGGTGCACTATTTTGTTTTGGGGAAGACATTTTAAGAAGAAGAGAAAGATCTTTATTGCCTGATTTTCTGTGCCAAAACAAGCAAAATAAACAAACCGACCTTAAAGGACAACACAATTTCACACTGCTTTACTTTGTTTATATGTGGCGGACCCTGCCACTTTGGATACAACAAAATTAATCTAATCTGATCTAATCTAATGGATGGTATCATTAGATTAGGGCAGTGTGGGTAAGACATAAGTGTAGGACCTATTTTACAACATTCAACTGAAGTGCACACAACTCAAAATCTGTCAGGTGGAGGACAACAGCAGGGACAGAGAAGAGAAGGCTAACATTGACTCCTGCTGGTTGATAGCAGGTGTAGCAGGTTCAGCTGGTCTCTGAAGACGATCTCAGAAATGATGTTCGCACACACGTGATGACTCCGGATCGCCTCAGGAAGGTGGATTCTGAAGATTTCGGTGGTGAGTGTGTCTATGAAACAATCGTCCCACAATTGTTTTGTTTCCCTCAATACTCTTTGATGAATTGATTTATTATCTTGAAGTAAAGCTAATTTTTTTGTGTTTATGTGTCTGAAATCACAACACACTCGTCTAACCTGTTTGCTTTGAGTGTTTTCTTTAAGTGAGTTTATGTAACTTTTTGAAGGAAGAAATATCAGATGCTGCTGTTCAATGAAAGTTACATATATTTGCTTTAACCCCTCTGTAGACTTCTGGCAGAAAGTCTCCAACAATGTCAGTTTTATAGCTGCAGAGAGCAGGACCAAACTGTTTGTAGGCCATCCAGGATGAAGCCTTGCTGCTTTTATCCTGGAAGCCATCTGGCAGGACACGGGGGTCTGGGTGTGCTGAAACATCCTTGGTCACACTTGGCAAATATCCTTGAGGATGAAGTTGTGTTTCACGGGCTGGATAACTGGTAAATTGTGCGTGTGAACAGGAAACCTTCATAGGGAACAAGAGTTTGATCCACGCAGCAAACAGTGACACATCTTCAGTCCCATCTGTGTTGATAGATCCTGCCCAGCATTTGCAGTTTCTCTCATGATGTTGTCTCATCAGCTATCATTAACTTACACACTTTAACTTGAACTTTTTCACTTGATATTTGTATGTTACCTCTACCATATGTGAATGCTGAAACGTGCATCCAGTACAAACTCTTATCACTGTGTAAACATGCGTGTTAACAATACTTCTCTTGTCAGTGGCAGTGTTTTGTAAACCTTTTCTTGATAAAGAAAGAGAGGTAATCCAAAACTACACATGATGTGCGTAACCAAATTTATCCTCAAATATTCAAAACACTCAGGCCACCACACTCACACTCTTACAGTGTGGTGCAGCTCCACGGGTTCACAATGCAAACATGCAACCAAAAACCAGAAGTGAGTGTACTTCAGCTTCACAATCTTTGCGCACACAAACAGATTGCGAACTTCCTTTTATGCGACGGTGTGCGCACTTTTACGCACAGCCTCATCTACCAAAGCGGGTATGTGGTTGAAAGTGCATGTGGACTCAGAAGGGGCTTTCTCGCCTCCTGATGGCTGACATTTATATACTGCGAAACTCAGAGTGTGTTCTGTTCATCCATATGTGTTCTGGTTTCACTTTTCTGTCCCCTCCATCCAACTGTCATCAGTTATTTCCATTCGCCTATACGCGTCACCGTTTACCAGAAGACCTCCACCACTCTGTCACACACATATATACACACCACAAACACACACAGAGAGAGAGAGAGAGAGAGAGAGAGAGAGAGAGAGAGCGCATGAAAGAGAGAGGGGGGTGGCGGCGGCGCGCTTGGCTGCGCTTTTTCCTGTCGCCTACCTCTTTTGCGCTGCTTGCAACCACTCCTGACAGACCCAACACGACCTGCTGTAGCACATGAGAGGATCTACACCTTCGTTTCATCATTCTGTGTGTTGACTCACTGCATTCAAAGTTTCTTAGCTCAACGCATCAGCTCACTGTGTCTTTTTCACTGTTGATACACAGTGAGCACCTGCACAGGTTGGCTGGGTGGAAAGACTTCTTGATTTCACTCTCAGGAAGAAAAAAAAAAAGGTAAGAAAAGAGGGATTGTTTTCTGCTTTTTGTCTATCTCTTCATGTTTGTCACTTGATGTTTGGACCCTTCAACAGGTGTTTGCACATCATTTATGGTCTAACAGCTGTGTTTTTCTGTATGAAATCACCAAAAACACACTCAAGCTACATCAGTTAATGGTTTTCTTGCACTATCCAATGTGTCAGGAAGATTGTGGGGTTTTAATGGCAATGAATTGATTGAGTGTGTATTTTTCTCAATTTGTAGGGCTGATAAATAGAATTGAAAACTTGCATGGGATCAGTGCTGGACATCTACATCAAACACATAAGTTGCCCTGCGGCTCAATATTGGCTCTGGTCATGTTATGTCTCTGAGCGTTCACAGTGATGTCAACACATCCCTCATTAGTTCTACTCACGGTGCTATGGCCAATAGTAACACAGCAGCTTTCCCTCATTGTTTTCCTCTGACTGTGGTGGAGCTGAGCAGGAACATTGATTGACAGGGCAGAGACAGATCCCCCCCAGCAGGATGTGGATTTGCTTATCACTTCCTCCAAGGCCTCTGGGCACATATAGCCATGCCCATAATCATGGGGAGTAGTTTTTGCCGAAGCAGCTGACTGGAAGGAAGTTGGCTTATGTTATAGCCTTTAAAACTTCATCACTGGGGGAAATATGTAAGTCCACTTCTCTTTTTGTTTTATCGCTTTAACTTTGAAGGATCATTTTTCTTGAGCGGGATCAGAAACGTGAGCTGTTTAAGGTCATAACTGAAGGTCTGGACAATTTCAGTAGCTTTTCCAAACCCACTGCAGGATAAACCCTGTTTTTTGCATTCCTTGGGCCTCTGAGAAGGTTTCAGAACAATAGCGGAAAAGTAGGACTTTGGTCCGATGTACTGCCAGTCAGGATCAGCGCTGGTGGAGCTGCACACTTAGTGGGAGTGTGTGACAGCTTCAGTGAATGTGTGAATAGGGCTGGGAGATATGGCCTGAAGATAATATTGCACTATTTTTAGTCTTTATCTACACAATATCTTGATATTTTGAAATCTCCTCAAAGGAACTGGGCGACAAAATGAAACATCACAGTATTTCTTTACCAAATACGCAAACAATAGGATGAGAATATTGTGAGACAGTGACATTCTTGCTAAATAATCTCCAGTAATGTGGAAATTATGATGAAGTGGGGAAAGGCAAGTATTAGAACAAATAGAACAGTCTGGCAAGTTCAGAAAATGACATCACTTTACTGTAATGCAGCCTTTAAAACCCAAGAAAGACACTTAAAACACCTATGCCATATCACCATAAAATAATTTCTAAAATCTAAGACAATATAAAGTCTCATATCACAATAATGAAATAATATCAGCATATTGTCCGGCCCTATTTGTGGACACCATAGTGCAGTTAGGATTTTTAACCAAGCAGTCTTCTTATAGTACAAATGAGGCCAGTTTAAATGAGGTGTACGCAGCTGTAAAATTTGAGCAGAACTGCGATGAGAAATGTGAGTTTCCAACCCCAAAAAGTCTGCGGTGTGATACTACTCAACAGGGAAATCCCCAATAACTGAATTTAACTGAATTGAAACTGAACATCATTCATATTATTCCTCTTCAAAGCTGATTAGAGGCTGAGAAATTAAGCATTAAGATTTGAACACAATTATTTGACACACACTCGATGAGGTATGGTAGCCTACTAGATGTGGCTGTGGTATGAGTACACTGTGGCCTCATGACAGTTGCCTTATACATTTCTGACACAGTGGGAGAAAAACTGTGTAAACAGTGCGATTGATTAAAGATCGGATTGGGAATTCCTATTCTCTGACGTTAGGACACACTCAGAATAGGTCAGACTTGTCCCAGCCTTGCGCCATTAGTGACCAAATTTCCCCTTTGTTGCCACAGAATCATTTGTTTGCTGTTCATTCAATCTTGTTGAATCTTATCTTGTCAAATTTTACTCACTCTATAGTCCTTGGCAGGAACTAGGTCATATTTACAAATCTTTTTTTTTTTTTTTTTTCCTTCACCGAAGTCAATAACTTTCGCCTTCAACATATGTCCGCTCTGTGTCCGGTCATTCAAGTCGTAGATAAAAGCACGTTGTATTTGTTTTGCTAGCAACAGGATGGATCGTGTGCCATATAGTCGAGGTGAACTGACATACAGCAGTCCATTTAGGATGTTGATGCTGGCATTATAGCCTGACCTATATTTCTGAAGCCGATATGTCAATATTTACTTTTTTAAAAAAACAAACAATATTACTGAAAGGTAATACACCTAAATGATGACAAAAGCAACTTTAGGGAATAGTTCGACATTTTCAGAAATACATTTATTTGTGTTTTTGAGTCAGTGTATTAAATGATCTCATGAACAACTAATCATGATACTATCCAAATCACAGGAGAAGCAATGTCATCATCAATGTAGCATTACGAAGCAGCATAAATGCCACAGCCTATGAATCAGAACAAAAGGAACATGCTTGTTTGGTACAGACGCCAGTGGAAATCACATCGTATTCGTCATATTTTCTCAGGGAAAATGAAACCTACGGAACTCATGAAAAAACATGATTTTTGCATATCGCTCAGCCCTAATGTGCGTTCACAATGACCCTATTCACATGGCGGCCATCTTCCTCTGGCATCATGCTCAGGGTGGGAAGCTAAAATGTCGTAGTGCTGTGGTTGCAAGGTTGCAAGTCCTATAAATGTAGGAAATCTGACAAATTATCATTTCACCATTTCCTATTGCAACTAAAAAGACAATGCATAGTGAAAATCTGGACGTAAATCAGGCCATATTTCAAGGTAAAACAACATATTTGAACCGACCAGCTACCTATCAGACAACAGCTAATGTTAGCATCAGACCCCTTCCTAGCTGACATGATATGATATGATAGGAAAGTTGAAAATTAGTTCTCAAATAACACAAATCTTGGACACATTTAATTAAACCTGGAAGTGAGTGGATGTAATCTAACTAATCCTGGCTAGGAAGAAATTGTATGTTAGCTAATACATTGTCAAATATGTTGTTTTATCTTGAAGTATGGCCTGGTGTTCTCCGGATTTTCACAGTCCTCCAACTTTTAAGTTGCTGATCAATCAGGAAGGAGTGAAATGATAACAATTTGTCAGATTCCCTACGTTTATACATACAACATTTGATCTTCCCGCCCTGAGCGTGGTATCAATCAAAAATGTCTGCCATGTGAGAACGGCCTATTACAGCGTGTAACTCTAACTACCACAACTTCTCGTTTCTTTACATTTCGGTTTGTGCATGTATCGATAAAACAAACAAATGACATAAAACGTGTTAATGAGTTTAAGCCAGTTTCCCCTTGCTTCCAGTATTTATGCTAAGCTAGGCTAAGCTTAACGCTTCCTGGCTCTAGATCCATAATAATCCACAGATGTGAGCGTGGTACCAACCCTCACATCTAACTCTGGGCATGGAAGTGACTGAGCATGTTGGGTCGTACCAGTCCTGGTTGATACTACAAAAACAACACATTGAAATTCAACTGATTAATCCCGATATTGTTTCGCTAAGCAAACGGGCACATTTTTCAGGTTTTGCATTGTCTCCTGCACTCTTTCACACCGACTTCTTTACTGTAGTTCAAAGATCATTTTAATTATTCCTAATTGATGGAGAGAAAATTAATCATAGCGCTTGGTTATTATTATCTGACACGATCTGGAAACCTGTCTGTCTTTCTTTCTCACTCCCCTGAGCTGTTGTACCCCAATAACCTGAAAAACTTGGCCTACATTTCATTCAGACTCCTCCTTTGTGAAGGTTATCTGGGGTAACACAGCCTCATCTGCTTACAATTGAGCAAAAATACCCTAAAGAAACACAGCAAAGTTAGTTTAACAAAGTATTCCAGTACTGGTGCAATGGCTTTGAGATTTATAGATAGTTCATTTTGTCTAATTATCAGTGATTTTCGTGGAAAGCATGACAGTGGCGGGAATGATTAACGTGCGTGGAAGGGTTTCGGGAAACTTTTCCTGAAATAAAAGCTGCATTGTTGGACTGTCTGCTTTGGCCCTGTATAGAAACAAACTGTCATCCTGAGATAGATGGCTTTTCTGACGCATGTGTGGTAACCTGCAATCTGTTTGTACAGGCCGCTGAGATTGTGCTCTCTCTCTCTCTCTCTCTCTCTCTCTCTCTCTCCAGCCCACTCTGCTCTTAATTTGGCAGCCATCGGGCAAAACTTCCAGACGCTTCCTCCTCGATATTCTGCTGCCATCTGTGACAGAGTTCACCAAGCTGAACGCGAAAGAGACAAGGAGGAAGAGTGACGGACTGGTGTGTGTGACAGTTCAAGAGTGAGAGTGAAGTCAGGCATCACAAGAGCCATGTTTGTGGTGGGAACTTCCTGCCTTGGCCGTCCTCCCGTGACACAATCACTCTTCCCTTAAGACGCACCATGCGGTTTGGCAAGCAGGTATCGTGTCTGAAAACACATCGAGCAGCTGAGTCCGTGGGATGAAAGCGCAAAGAAAACAAAAAGGAGGAAAAAACAACCATGCAGAAGAATGAACAGCTGGTCTATATTGGCCTGGAGCTGGTGATCGCCTGCCTGGCTGTGGCTGGGAACATCCTGGTGTGCTGGGCCGTCTGCCTCAACTCCAACCTGCAGAGCATCACCAACTTCTTTGTGGTGTCACTGGCGGTGGCAGATATTGCTGTGGGGCTGCTGGCAATTCCCTTTGCCATCACTATCAGGTATCATTACATTTGTTGTATAATTTTTTAGATGTCTTGATCATCTTTTCTGTAGGACTCACATTCAGAAATCCAGAGTTGAAATGTAAGAATGTGACTTTGAGGTTTGTATCACCTGTGATGTTTTCTCACATCAGTACCGGCTTCTGCGCCAACTTCTTCGGCTGCCTCTTCATCGCCTGCTTCGTCCTCATACTCACCCAGAGCTCCATCTTTAGCCTGCTGGCCATTGCTGTAGACCGCTACATCGCTATCAAGAACCCACTCAGGTGAGGGGAAACAAAAAAGGCCGCATCAGCTGAACTGAAAACTGAAACAGAGACAGCTTTACACACTTTCACCTCAACCAAAATCTGTTTACTTTTCAGACTTTACAAATTATTCTGGGACTTGACGAGCGAGCTGCATCTTCTTATATGAAAATGATGGTTTTTGCTGTTTTCTGCAGAAACCCTGAGAGTTTTTTTCCGGTGGTTTGTTTTCCCGTCTGTGTTTATGACCTAAGATGAGAAAAATGATTTGCTCTTTAGATTTTTTTAAATTATTTTTAATTTGTGGGGGGAAAAAAAAGGTTTAGGCAGGAAACGTTTTTGAGAGGATTATTTTTCTCAGTGCTAGCACACAATATATAATAATATACATTACCTTGTGTTTAGAGTGCATGCAGAGATGTTGCTATATTATTTCCTTTTATTTTCAATTATTTCTATTTTTATGTATTTGTTTATATATTTAATACTCCAATTTTGATTTAGATTTTTTAAATTAGGAGGTAAAAATGGAACATTAAATAAAAAGTAAAAAAAAAAAAAAAAATACAAGATAGAAAGAATGAAAGAAAGAAATTAAAACTCACCTGAAAGAAAACATGGAGTAGTGGTGCACTTTATCCAAAACTTATTTTTACACCTAGCGCAACTTTTTCCAAGAACAGATTAAAAAACAACAACTTTGTCTTTCTCTTGCTCCTGAGTCATAAACATGGGAGAGAAAAAAGGTCACCAGAATCTTTTTTCTACTTGCCTCTCGGGGCTCCCGTAGACGCCTCTTGCACATTACACTCACATATCGAATGGGACGCTCTTTTCGCACGTGGCACTCAAGTCGGGGGAGTGTGGGCAAACCATTAAACGTGAGAGGCGCGATATGCAGTAGCAAAACACATTGAATTATAGACAGATCTTATTCAATAAGAGCTAATCTGGCCGGCTGTGGGCCGCAGATATATGACACCACATCCTTTATTGGGTTACAGTTTGTTTGTTGTTGGAGAGATTAAACCTGCTGAAGGCTTTGATCCTTTACGTCCTCATAAATCAACACAAATTTAAATTTCTCCCAAGTTGTCATTTGTTCTTCCTTTTGGTTTGGTACACGGTGTCTGCAACAGGTATTTTGACACCCTATTGACTCATATTGTTCACATATGTGTAACCAAAGCTGCCATTGTTTAGTCACAGCTGCATTCTTTACCCCTGTCATGCGAGGATATTTCACCTAGTAAGCCACAGCAGGTGACGCATTTGCATAAGCGGTTGCATAACAGCTTCTCTGTGTGTGTTTGTGGGCTGCTCACGCTGGTGCCACAATCCTGGCACCGAAGGCCGCAGAGCTAATAATTCATCAGAGTTTTAGGAAGCTTTATATAGCCTACTGGCTGCCACCGTGGACATGAAAGAGCTCGGTCACATGGGACATTGGCTGTAGGTGAGGCAATGTTACCAAGAATAGTATAGCTAATCATGCTGATTTTCTATTTTTATTCATCCAGCCAGATTTGCGCATTCCTTATGTCTATGAATAATAATACCGCCTGCAAAACATTGGCGGTCAGGTCCAGTTGTGTGAGTCCAGAACCAAGAATACTGTTGATTTTTGAAAGTCCTCGTCTCAGTTTTGTAGAAATTGACCCCAAAAAGCTAACTTTGACATAGTAACATAAAGTTATTGTATATTTAAGTTAACGTAATCTTATCAGCGGTTGCATTGTAAAATATATTTCCTAACCTATGTCGATAGGCGTGGTATTCAGCCAATATTTATCTGAATCCTGCCCCAAGCTTGAGTTAAGTTACAAGCCATCAAAACAGTGGACAGCACTGAGAAAGAGAAAGAAGATGAGAAAGAAGTCTGCTGGAAAATCACAACATAGGAAGGAAATCCCCTTTATTGCAGATTTGTGCACACTCACTCAACTGAGTCATGCAGCGACACACAGCAAGATTTCACACTCCTCCGCCTTTTAACGTTGAAGGAAGGAAGGTGTTACAAAGCGGTACTTTTTCTCGACCAAACCAAGGGAATCAAAACATTCGAGCTGTTTCTAGACATTTGCAAAATCGGAGTGTATTTAGACACAGTGTCCTTAAAAGCAAGTAATGCAACGATAGACTTCAGCGGAACAACTCAAATCTCACTTTGGCTCATTAATAAATACAGCATTTAAGCTTGAATGCACAGCCATTGTCTCTTTGTTTCAATCACCAAACATTGTGTTTTCCTTGGAGGGAGAGCATCACAGAGATTAGATAAAACAACTAGTCCTAATGTATTATTGTGCTCTGCTCAACATTTCAGGTACAACAGCCTGGTGACAGGGACGAGGGCAAAGGGCATCATCGCATTGTGTTGGGTTCTCTCAGTTGGCATCGGCCTCACACCGATGCTGGGCTGGAACAAAGGTGGGAGATTTATATGCATCCAGAAGTTCTTACCAAAGCCTGTAGGACAACAAAAATGTGACGTATGTTACATCGTCCGTAGGTTTCTGAGGCGATGGTTTGATAGCTGAGTTTTGGTTTTCACTATTAGTTGTCTTTTAAGCTGGAGAATCTGAATTTTGAGAAATGACAACAGTCAAGGAAACACCTCTCCAAACATACCCTCCTCTAAGACTCATCATCCCCTTACCAGAACAACCATTTTCAAAGTTGGCAGACATACGAAGGGGAAATATGGGAAATGAATTGGTATTGTATTTCTAGAGATAAGTGCTCATATTAATTTCCGTATTGACAGTTAGAGGAAATGCATCCTGCATTTTCACATTGGCTTTAATTAAGTTAAGTGGTTCTTACAGGAAAGCTGAGACCAGGCCGTAAACACAAACAATGCACAGTACCACGCCATAGTGACATGAAGAATGTTTAACCGTGTATGATTCTTCGTTCCTGATATCAAACTGAATTGTCAACTCGTTATTCTGATTCTTTATTCCAACATTTCATCAACAATGGCAATAACTCACCTGTGTTTCCTTTGCACAGGTTGGAACACCACCGACACCACCAGCAACTACAGCAGCTGCCCCGAAGGCCTGACGGAGTGCCTGTTTGAGGAAGTGGTTACCATGGACTACATGATCTATTTCAATTTCTTTGGCTGTGTCCTGGTGCCCTTGTTGCTCATGCTGCTCATCTATGCCCACATCTTCATGGCCGCACGGCGCCAGCTCCGACTGATGGGCCTCAAAGTTGCACACACTCCCGCTCCTGGAGAAATAACCTCATCGTCGACCACATCACGTTCGACTCTGCAGAAGGAGGTGCATGCTGCTAAATTGCTGGCCATCATTGTTGGTTTGTTTGCTCTATGTTGGCTTCCGCTTCACATCATCAACTGTTTCAACTACCTGTGTGAGGACTGCCAGCGCTCGCATATCTGGGTGATGAACATTGCCATCATCCTCTCCCATGCTAACTCTGTTGTGAATCCTTTAATATATGCTTATCGAATTCGGGAGTTCAGACAGACCTTTCGGAGGATCATGAATCAGCACATCCTAGGGCGGAGGGATGGGCATGGTGGGAGCAGTGATGGCAGAAGTGTTCGGAGCAGCAGCATCATGCAGAATTCCTCCCACATCAGTAAAGAGGGTTCATCCTGTGGCACCATAGTGAATAGCTACATCCTGGACCCCAGCCCTGACCAAACTCCTCCAACTACTACCCATGAAACCTCTTGCCGTTGGGCATCAAAGACAGTCGATGCACCAAGCCGCTACATACCCAACGGACACCAAATCAAGGGGAGCAGCATTCCGGCAATGCAGCAACAGCAGCAGCAGCCGTGCATCATGGGAATTGCCGCTCAGGATGGAGCAGAGTCGGTCACATATCTGAGAGGAACGACAGATGTTTCGGAGGTGAAAGACAGTGGGAGTTGCATCGCTTTTGTGAATGTTCAGGCTCTCTCAATAAAACAGACAGACTGTGTTCACTTGACAAAGCTCCCAGAAGTCTCATGACAAAAACATTTAGGTATTTGAAACATATTTCCAATGCCATAAAACATAACAGCTTGCAAACATGACAATACGATATGAAGAATGATTAATGAAGCTTCAACAAATCAACAAGCACACAACTGAATGTATTTAAAAACTGTTGGTTGTTTAAAATGCTTTCTTGACATGCATGACCGTAACATCTACCGCCATGTGTTCTCTTTCCAAGATATACGTCCTTTTTAAAGGTTGCATGCGATAGACCACATTCACACTACGGGCAATTTCCTCCCACATCACACTCAGGGTGGGATGCTCAAATGTCATACTACTCTGTTCCAGGTCATTTAAACGTAGGTTAATCATTATCATTTCAGCGCTTCCTTATTGATCAGCAACAGAAAAGCCAATGGAAAGTGAAAATTCTTCGTTTATGTTTCAAGGTAAAACAACATCTTTGGTAATCCATTAGCTTTCGTTAGACAACTGCTAACGGTAGCGTTCGACCACTTCCTAGCTAACCTCGCAACTTCATCGGGTTACATGATACAATGGGAAAGATGTAAATTAATTCTAACATATCAGAGAACATCTTGGACACATTTATTTACGCCTAGAAGTGAAGCACACTGAATGTAATCAAACGGTAGCGTTAGAGAGGAAGTGGTTGAATGCTAACATACGAATGGGTAATCAATATGTTGTTTTACCTTGAAATATGGTCGGACATCCATCCAGAGTGTCACTTTCCATCGCCTTTGCTGATTCCTTATGTTTATTCAACTTGACACAGCAGCATAACATTATCCCAGCAAATGGAGCCTCCCAACCTGAGCATGACACCAGAGGAAAATGGCCGCTGTATGATTCGGGTCTATTTCAACAGTGTGTATCTTAATGTGCAGAAAACAATGCTTTCTCAACTGTACTGTATCTTGCAATGCTTTTTTAAGAAACTTCAAACTTTTTAAACTCTTGAACTTCATTTTTTTTGATAATGTTGCCTCAAGTCAACTTTTGTAATGCTCGTGTATTGTTTTTACTCATTGGAGTATTAAAAGTCTTAAATACTTATTTGTTCACTGTTTTTTTATGAGCCGAGCTGACTTTCTGCTGTGAAACCAAATGATTTAACAGTTTTACCATGAACCTACGCTTGCCACCAGACCAAACTGTTAAAGATGAAGCACATCCAGACTGAAAAGAGCTGTAAGTAATGGTCTGAATAAGCTATAAACAGTCCTCCCTGACAACTTGGGGAAAACACATTGTTTGAAAGCAAGCATAAGTTGTGTACCATCCCTTGTGCAAAGCTGTGTTAAAAAGTAATTTCTCAAAATGATGGTTAGCGACAGAACATTTGATGTCGCTAGTTTGAGCAGTTATTTGATAACTGCCAGGCAACATGTCCGTTGCTGGTTCAACAACCATGCGACAAATGTGTCACAGGCACCTGATGTGTACAGTCTGGTTACCAACCATCCTAAACAAAAGAGCTTGTTGTTGACCTATTCAAATATCACTCCATCTGCCTGTAGTGTGGCTACTTTCAGAGTCAAATAGACAACATAAAAAAACCACACATTTACACACATAAAGTACACATGACCACAGACTACTCAGCAAGAGGTGTTTACAGAGCAACCTGGCTGCTGACGCCAGTCAATGAGCCTAATGCAATGGAAATCAAATGAAGGTTCATTTGATGATGTCTTTTATTATGCCATTATGCGTTCTCGCTCCTCATTAAAAAGCCCTTCCATTGCTGGAAAGACCTGCATTAAGCTTCATTTACGTGCCTTGAAGCAACCGCAGAGACATGGGTATGTATCCAGCTCATGTATGTTTATTCAAAAACTATGCATATGATTTGTATATTGCACTTTGTGGTTTGGATGAAGCCATTTCATTTTAATGCTCTGTTTTTCCCGGCTATTTTGATAAGCATGAGGTAAGGGTTATGGAAATTGTGTTATCAAAAGTGATTCAAATCTGAGTCATGAATAGAGAATAAAAAACAAAATAAACAAGAGACTGTTGATGATACATGAATATTCCTGATATATCTGTCTTGTATTCAGACACAAGGCTCCAGCAGGGTGCATGATGTCCTGACAGAAAACAATTCACCTTGCCTCTTTATAGTATGTTAGTCAATCATAAACTAATATATGGGCCTCGGCATGCAAACTTTTGTTTTGTTTTAGAACAACAAACATTGGAGACTTAATAACAACATTTTTTTAGATGCAATGTTTGATTCTCTCTGCGTTCTCTTACAGGCTGAAACGGTGGAGACACACAACATATACAAAACATCCGTTGTCTAATATCTAGTAAATAGACCTTGTTTCAGTGAGATACAACGCCGGGGTGAAATAATGAATGAGTAAATATATATGCATAGACTACACAAACTCTTGCAGCTTTATTTTTTATCCTATTCCGAATAAATAAATACAAAAAACATGTTTAGCTCTCATAATCAGCATGCAGATTTTCATTTAGATGCCAGAAAGGGTCAGGGTCAAGCAAACAAAGCTTCAGTCCTCTGGGGAAAAAAAACAAAAACAAATCAGTAAAATAAAGCCATAAAAAATGGATTTTATTTTTCAGAAATAGGACACTTCAGCTAAAATATACAAGTCCCACAATGCACCGCGTGATGCCACCGGAAACACTCCGTTGACCCGCTGTTGCATTGTGGGTAGGCGGAAAAAGGCTCCAAAAGGTACGCGAAAGCGACAGACGCACGTTGCAGAGTCGCCGAGAAGGAAGAAACAAAAACAAAGAAATCGTTTCTCACGACAGAATCAAGGTAACCGTCTTTACAAATGCGTTTAAATCGCATTCTCATTTATTCTACCCAACAGTGGTGTTTGTTTTTGTTGTTTGTAAGCGCTCATTCATCCAGATGACCGACGTGGTTCCGTCTATTCGCCGAACTCAAAGTTCCTACTTCGATAAAGAATCAAATGTTAACGTTATATTAACTATTTAGGGCATTTGTGATAGTTTGCACCAGTAAGTACTTCAAAACAATGCATTTCTGGCTAACTCTTTATAGGTAACATTGCATTATTGTAAATTCAGGGAACAGTAACGTTAGCTAGTTGGCTAATGTAGCTAACTTAGCTAGCTTAGCCGTTGAGTTTCTCTACTTTCAAAAAGAGTTTTCTCATAACGACTTACAGCACTTTAGTATTCTCACACTGTACCCTGCTTAAGGTCAGTGATGCTTTCTGTGAGCTTAATATTATATTTAAAAAATTTATAACTACGCTCCATATTACAAAGGTTTAGCTTCACCGTCCTACCAGAGGTAGTTCAAGGCAGTGTAGACACGGTTAGCGCATATTGTGGATACACACATCACAAGAAGTTAGACTGACCCAGTTGATTGTTTACATGAAGTTTAAACGACATAGAAAAGACGATATGGTGTCAAAAACCAGGGATATGATTTTACCCTAGCATCCGAAAATAGGTTGCTGACATTCATGTTTTACTGGACCTCACACTAAAACATTACCCACAATACATTTTGTTTTTCAGGAAGAAGGTTGAAAGATGTCCATCGGTGTACCAATCAAGGTCCTGCACGAAGCAGAGGGACACATCGTGACCTGTGAGACCAACACTGGAGAGGTGTACAGGGGAAAGCTGATTGAGGCTGAGGACAACATGAACTGCCAGGTTGGTCCATAATAATAAATTAACCTCCTAACAGCATGATTTCTGCACTGTTTTTGTTTTACTTTTCTTTTCACGTTGGATACAAAATAGTTCTGTCCTAAAAACATTGTCATTGTGCTCAGTTACTTGAAGCCACTGAACTCAGTCTGTGTTGAGCTCTCTGGTTTTGAATAATCATATGTGGTGTTAAAATAAATTGTCGTAAATGTGCTGAATGTCAAACGGAAAGAAAACATCCGAGTGTGAAATTTAAGAAGAAAAACGGACAACCATCCAAACTAGTATTCCCTTTAAACTACAATTGATTTTCCCTGGTTTTATCCAGATGTGGACCACAGGAGAAGTAGCTGATGTAGTGGTAATGGCTAAGACCCAAATAAATACACACCTGCCACACTGAAAGAGCTGTTTGTGTGTTGTGGATGTATGGATTTATCTTTAAATGTGACTTGTGTTTATGGATATAAATGTTATTTCTGTGTTTCTCATCTACTGATTCCAAAGATGAATACGTTTGAAGCTCCTAGATAAATGTGAGGATTTGTCACCAACTGGCAAATATTCTGAAAATAGTTAATAGTCAGGTTTGTTTTTTTAATTGTAGTTAAACAAAGGTTTGCAAGATCCCCCATCTGGTGACACATCCTAATGAACACAATAGTTCTTAACTGAGGCGTCCACACTTGTGAGCTCTTGGAGTCCAAGTTGTGAATCAGTCCCTCATTAGATGGAAATAAATGAAAGCAGCAGAATGTTGAAACCGTCCCAACACAATTGGGTATGCTTTCATTGCCCTGGTTAGCTGTAGTTAAATATGAAGTTCAATTTGGATTATACACTTTTCTGCTTATAACCCAAGAATTTCATGTTACCTTTTTATTATAACACTGAAAGGATTGTCTTGCAACGATGTGATTTAACTTTCTGTGTGGCCAATCTTACACGTTGTTTTCTGTCCCCACAGATGTCAAACATAACAGTGACTTATCGCGATGGCCGGGTGGCACAGTTGGAGCAAGTCTACATCCGTGGCAGCAAGATCCGCTTCCTGATTTTACCGGACATGTTAAAGAATGCTCCTATGTTGAAGAGTATGAAAAACAAGAACCAGGGATCAGGCGCTGGAAGAGGAAAGGCAGCTATTCTCAAAGCACAAGGTGAGTTGGAATTTTTGGGAACAAATTGTATTTGTGTTTTTACAATGATTGGGGTTGTCGACCTGGAAAAAGACACTGAAGTGCCACAACATGGCATTAATTAAGGTGTCACGAGCCCTAACCTGAATATAGAGTGTGGATACAATAACATAAGCGTATGTAAAGAGTGATTAAATAGATTCAGACAGTCCTATCCCAGGTTTGAGGCATTGATTCAATTTGAGATTTTGGCTTTGAATTCTATTTAAATGTAAAATCTCAGCATCTCTTTGGCAAAACCTGTTAGTTTCTCAACTGTGGCATTCATACTCGGATACTTTACTGCATCATATCCTGCACGTGTAAATGTTTTCATTTACACTGTGGATCATTTATGTGGCATTCCTATCTTGAGTATCTCAGTGAACCAATAAGGGTATCTATAAACTGTCATTCTAATATAATTTACCCTGATTCATGAGACACCCTGGCTTTATTTTAGTCAGACCATTTTTCCTGAAATGTGTTGTCTTTTTCTTTGTTTTTCTCTGCAGTGGCTGCAAGGGGTCGGGGCCGTGGTGGAATGGGAAGAGGCAATATCTTCCAGAAGAGGCGATAACTGCTCCGACTTTGTCAAGATTTTTGTTAAGATTGTTGAGTTGTATAGTCTTTTGTTTTTAAATTTTGTTTTCTTTGGATTGGATATCTTGGATATTGTTCGCAGTCCTGTGTTTTGCATCCTGATTCTTTAATTTCATTTTTTATGAAAATAAACATATTTCAATTTGATGTGTCCTGTACTCTGGTTGACTTATCTTAGATATTCTTTGAGACCACTTTCGATTTGTTTTCCCCCTCACTTAGAGCCAGATTCACTGGCTACTTTTCATTTGATCGCCTTGGTTCTCAGCATTCTTCCTGCTCCAGTTTGATTTTACATCACAGAAAGATGTCTTGCAGTTTTGAACGAATAATCTCAGTTAACAAATAAGATGGTGAAAAGTTGTGATTGGCAGGAGGCGCCAGTTACACAAATTACTCCTTTTCGATACCAGAAATTTGTGGACGTTACCTTGTGCATGTACAAGTTTATAGGCATTGGCTACTTGTGCAGTTAAAAAAAATGAGTGTACTTTTCCTGAGTATTTCCATTTCCTCTTACTTTATTCTTCCACTCTAGCACAATTTGTCATTTAGTCAAACATTGTGCTTTTTACTGCACTATTTTTATTTGTTACTTTTCAGATTGTGCACTGAATCAGACATTTTCAAATTGTGTTTTTCAGCACTCGCATAAAAAAAAAAAAAAAACTAAATTATGATGGTCACAAAAATGCTGAATATCTGATCCAATAATCAACAGGGCAGAAAATCGGTTGACCAATAGTATTCAGTATATACATGTAAATGTATCTATAATTTACTTGTACTTTTGGTTATTTAGTTCATTTATTATCAGATGCATAAAAGCTTTTACTCAAGTACATTGTGTATGGGTGGCTTTACAAAAGTAATATTTTGCCACAATATTTTAGTCAAGTATGACTTCAGGGTGCTTTTTACAACACTTACCGATACCAGTTCCAGTTTTAAGACTGCTTCAGCAGATTTTTTCCAATACTGGTATTGATATTGGAAGGACCCTTGTTCTTATTTGGTCTCTAATTTGTCAGCCTCTGTCACATAACATTGGAGGAATATTAGGTCACCACATGCTCAAATACACCTTGAAAAATCACAGTATGGAGGTTGTGTTGTGATAATATATTTATCTATGACATATTTAAACCTGGGTATTATGCTGTTTCAAATGAGATGTTTTTTCAACAAAATTAACTAACTGAAGAGAAGAAAAAGTGTTAAAAAACAAAAAAACAGGGTGCAACTCTCCTCTACACCACAGGGGGGAGCCAAACAGCTGTTTGTATCATAAAGAACCATGAAGTGTTTTATTTTGATGTCGTGAGTTAAACGACAAGGAGAACAAAAGGTAGTCCACACCCCCTCCGCGGATGTAGGGTTTTTTTTTGTATTATTTGTGAAACACGTCGCTGCAACTATTAACGTTAGATTAGCACACTGACCACTTCCCCAACACTTCCTCCATGTGAAGCACGGGACCTGTGTGCTCAGCTGGATTGGTCCATCACAGCCTCGGTTATCAGTCTGCTACATTCCCCCTGTTCGTCTCACAGCTAGCTAGCCGTCGTATAACAGACGGCTTCTCACACCGCAGCTGAAGAAACACAACCAACCCTTTCAATTGTGTCTTGTGGGCCTGAGTAACGCATTGAGGTAAGTCTAATTTTTTTTTACAGGCACTATGTGGATTTTGCAGTCTTCTGAAGCGTTGGAGTCGGCATTAGCATCCTTGACTCCTGCCCAACAACATCTGTATCTTTGACAGATGGAGCAGCTGCTAACGCTAGCTGAGCTGTGTGGGGTTTGACGCTCACAGCTAAGTTAGCTTGATGGGACCTCAGACGACGGTTTAACACTCGTTAGTGTTAATTATTAAATGTGCTTGGTCGTTTTTATTGTGTCCAACCAAACGTGGCAGTTCTTAATTGTGAGAATAAGTGAGCTTTTACTGCACTAGGAAAGCTAAATCATCACCATGTCAAGTGCACACAACAGTAACGTTATTAGACGGAGAGTCAACGGTAACGTGTGTATGTGAGTTAACGCAGGAATATGATGTAAATAAAGCAGCTTGGTGTAATGTTTTAATTGTTTTACGTTTAATGCCTAACGTTCAAAGTAAGTTTAAGCTGCTGTTGATTCTTAATGGAAAGTATTTTGTTTCCATCGGTATTATGTAACGTTATGGAGCTTTTTATGAATCCAGAGTTGCATCAGCATGTCCTCTACAGGAGATAATATCGGCTGTAGCTCGCCCACATGTATTTCCTTTTCAGTATTTTGAGGGGTTTTGATTGTCACAAGTGATTAAATGTCTTCATGTAACACTTGAAATAGGTGTAAAGCATCCTCCCTTTTTTTGTTGGTGAGAGATACACAAATACATCAAAAGCTACCTTGTTACAAATAACAGTACTTGCTAATCAAATATATATATGTAAAAAAATATTCAATACTTGTATGAGAATATGTATTTGATTAAAATACAACTAATTTGTCATTATAAAAATACAAAAAGACATGTTAATCTAACTTATGTTGCTACATTCAGTCATTTAGTAGCCTCCATATGGGTTGGGTTTTGTTGGTCCAGCTGTTGAATAGCTGATCGGAGCTCCGTAATTACAATGAAGTCATTATTCTGTTTTATTTAGTTTTACATTCAAGTAAATTGATGTTTACTTTGTCTGTTCTTCTAACTCCTAATGTAGCCTACTCTACATAAATCATGTGAGTGGTTTTCTAATGGAACAACGTCCAACATATTTCATACATCATTAATTACTAATGATTAGATGATAATTGATTGTCACAGCATCCAACAGCTCCAGGCTCTCAAATGTGAAGCTTGTTCATTTACACTGTTTATTAGCGTTGTGATTTTGACAATTAAGTCAGGAAAAATGATCAATTTGAAGACATCACTTTGGGTTTTGGGAAATAATTGACTCCTCATATTAACTGCGTTTTTGTGGTTGGTTCGGAGTTGAGCTCCAACTATTAATCGATTAGTTGTCAACTTATAAATGAATTGCCAGCGATTTTGATAAATGAGTCATCAGTCAAAAGTCAAAATTCTCTGATGCCAGCTTCTTAACTGTGAATATTTTGTGGTTTCTTTCCTCTGAATAACTGAATAACTGGTCGTCGTCATCCTGGGCTTTGGGAAACATAGATTGACATTTTCTGACATGTTATGGACCAAACAACTAATGGATAAATCGAGAAAATAATCATTAGTTGCAGCCCAAGGTCAGGTATGGTAATGGGTCAGCAACTCAAAAGATAATTTCTCAACAATGTCAAATTTTGTTGTGTTTTGGAGTGAAATATTTCATACTCAGTAATACTCAGCTTTGATTGTGTGACAACGCTGCAGTGAAGTTGGTCGAGGACGCTCATCCCTCCATTTACAGGGGCTTATCTCTTTCACGGCTCCGCTGATCACTGACAGGACCGCCCTGTTGATCTTTTAATGAAGCTCGGGATCCTCCACTGCTCCAGATGGCCCTGTGTTGTACTTGAATGTCTGCTAGACTGTGTATGTGTTGTTATTAATGCTGTACATGGCATGGACCCCCTGCAAGCTCTGATAAGTCCTCTCTCCCCCTCCCTCTCCTGCGCAGATAGTGAAGGTCAGGTCACGTGACTTTTGTTATGTTAAGAGGCACAGTACGGCATCTGGAGAGAGGCAGCATCTGTTGGTGTTTCACAAGGCTCAAATCCATCTGCTTGTTCTTTGTCTAGCTGCTGTGATAACCAGGGATCAGGGAAGTTTGGTGTCTTAGCCACCAGGTCAGTCATCCACGATATACAATGTCTTTACCTAGGAACTGAAGAGACACAGGGGCTACTCTGCTTCAGCCCACCAAGGTCATAGGCTTTTTTTTTAGGCTGTCTAGCAAGGAGGGATGAAGGAGGGTCACCCCTAATTTGAGTTAAAAGGGAAGGTGATGTAACTAAAACAGATTGGTGATTTGGGAGTCAGTAGTGTCCAAGTTATGTCCAAGTAGCTTTCTCAGCTTCAAGTTAATTGTCTAATGAGTGGTCGGCTAATAGTAGTTTGTTGTTTCATTAAATCGCTTTCCAAATAGTGGCTGTTGACACAGAAATATTAACAGAGACAAACCCAACTGGCAATCAGGAATGCTTTGTTGATTTCGGATGCTGCTGCCAATCCTGCTGGCCAGACAGTTATTGATGAGAACAAACAACCAGAGAAATTAACCAGCGTTCGACTTATGTTTCGATACCATTTTTTACTTCAATCAATCCCTGTACCTGACTGTGATCTGATATCAGTACTTAAACAAAAAATACTGTATATATCATTTTTTAAAAGCTTAATACTACTAATCCTCCATGAAATTTATGTTATGGATTTGCTCAAAGTTACACATGTTGCCTGCTGTTTATCTGTTTTGGCTACTTGTGCAGTAGGGCTGCACAATATGGTAAAAAAAATAATATATTGCAATTATTTTGACATATCATGAATGTGATGTGATTCACGTTCATGATGATGTGAGATTTGTTGGGGTCTATATGCTAATATTTGTCAAGAGGCAATTGTGTACACACCCAGTTGGTGTGTCATAACAAATATTTTATAACTTCTTTTCATCTGACCTGGTGAATGGCAGGTGCACCGGTGCGACCAGTAAAACCGTTTAGTAGCACTATAAAAAATTTTGGGCGCATGTGCAATGATAATAGTCGCACCCTGGAGCCTTGATATTGTGATTTTGATAGGTATTTAAATTAATTCTGCAGCCCTATTGTGCAGTAAAAAATCTGTTTCATACAGGTGTACAGGACAGTGAAGTAGCAGGCACTGATTTCTAATGAATAAATTACGTGGTATCAGATCAGTGCATATACTTGTGTACCTGCTGATACCAAATCCAGCATTTGAAACAGAATTGAAGGTATTGCCATACGTGATAATATCAAACAAACATTTTCATTGGTTGTGCTAGGGCACCTGAAATGTAGCAATTTGTTTTTTTTAACAACTGAGGTCATCGCAATTTCTTGTTGCGTGTAATTTAAATGAAGAAAACAAATATTTGCACCTTTTATCCCTGTTAACAGTCATTTAAATAATGTGTTTACATAAAGAAATGAATTAAGTGCATCTAAATTATTTGCTGGTGCACCTAAATGTAAAAGTTTGGCGCACAAGGGCAACCAGTCTGAAAAATTTGTCCAGAGCCCTGATATCATGTAAAGACTTTTCAACATTAACAACTAAAAAAAGAACAGCGCACAAACCTCTTCTAGTGAATGGAAAAGGGCCTCGATGTGCATTTCTCGATTCATCTGAGATCAAAGTAGGTCAAGCTTGGTAAGATGCCTCTCTTCTCAGGATATAAAAAGTCTCCTGTAGCTGGTGCTTTGTGAGTTTCATCCAGGGTCATGTCACTATATTTTTCTGTACTCCACAGAGGCTGAGCCCACTTATCAGGGCACGCTGTGTTACTTTGGAGGCAGCAGTGACTGTCAGAAGTCAAACTGGATGTCAAGAGCTTCTTTTTCAGCTGAATGAAATGAGGATAATATTACTTGGACAGTAAAGACCACAAGAGTTTCTGCTTCCAAGAATAGTCAGGAAAACTTAAAAGACTGTTAGACAGACACTAAGGAGGAGGATATCTCTGTCATAGAAGATTCGCTGCCCATGAAACTGTTTGTTCAATAGTCTTGTAGATGTGTGGTGATTCTTCCTTTCTTTTAGTGAGTTTATATTACTATATATAGGCTGGCAGTGGAGGTAGAGAGGCCACCTGGAGTGGGTGTCTCTTCCCACACATGGTCTTCATTCTGAACTTGGCTGGAGCTCCCGCTGTCTTATTTTTCATATGGCTTCCCCTTGTTTTCCTGTATCTGTGAGATTTACTCAGCTCCCACACACTGACAGCGCCACAATCCTGTCAGAACCATGACGGAAATCAAGCATCTCTCTCTCTCCATCTCTGTCTTTCTCTCTTTTCCTAGCTCCTTTCCCTCTCTTTGCACTCCTCACAGATAATGAGCAGATAATAAGATGAGTGGACTCGGAGATGGAAATGGCCCTCTTGAAATTATGCAAAAAAGGTTTGGCTATATGCTGTACAGATAATAATTAACCGTGTTGTATAACTGACATCAAAAACAGAGCTTTTATAGACTCATCTAATCTGTCCACCTAGAGCTGAAGTTTCTGATAGTAGACGTGTTTACATGCATTAATTAGCACTTAAGAGAATGTGTGGAAAAAGCTCCAGACTCTACAATTGTTTCATCTGGAAAGCTGTATCTGCGTATGTTTCAGAGGTAGCGCACAGCATCTCTGATTGTTTTTTCCCGCACCCTTCTATTACACCCACAACTTGGTTCGTGCTGGCCCATCAAACACACTGAGCTCCAGCTGCACACTAAGGTAATTAAATGTTAGTTGTCCTTTCTTTTTTTTTGTACTTTGTCACAGGATTTATGCCAGCCTAAAATTATTCTTGGCTAAAAAGATGAAGTTACCATCTGTTTTTTTGTTTATCTTGACTCCCACTTCACACTTACGTACTTTAGTCAGTTCTAAAACAGAGAGAAACTCACTGGGCATAGGCACAGGTAGACAAGGTTGTCATTTATAAGTAAGGGATGCAAATTTTAAGCAGTTTCTGAAATTGATAGTCAACTGCCCTAACAATCGATTATCGATAAACCATTAGTAATATATGAAATATGTTGGGTATTATTCTATTAGAATACTGTTCAAACCACTGACATGATCTATGTTTTATGCAAAACCAGAGTAGAGTCTTTATCTATCTCCCGCTGTCATACAGCAGGGTTATAAATCCAAAGCTAAGTGAGTATCTTTATCTCCAGGTGCAATAAACAAGAGTTAAACTTGCTACAGAAGTATCAAACGCTCTGTCAGTAGAACAGGTGTGAACAGGAAGCTGCAGCTTTTTTTAAAACACAGTGTTAAAGCTGTTAGTAGCTTGTATGTCATTAAGTGATATCTGTTCATGTTTTCAAACGCTATAGTCAGCATGGGTTGATTTGTTACCTTGTAGTTACCATTATATTTAGTCAATTTGTAGGCTCTTTTGTCGAATGTACAGTATGTACAATTGAAGTACAAAATCCCAGGGTAATGACATGTTACAGTATGTGTGAAAGGGGCTTAAGAGACCAGGCAGTCAGAAAGTTCCTGCCTATGAAACAGTTACTTCAAAAGTCTCTGTGTAAATGTGTGATTTCTAACACACTTTGTTGGAGAAAGCGAGGCAGAGCTAAGATGGATGAGAATGTTATGCTGAACAGAGGGACTGGTTGGATTTAAAAGATGTTCAGTATCAAAGCTCCTGAGCTGAATCCTCCATTTTGAGCTGTCAGTGAGTGGATAATCAAACCAAGGGAGGTGGTGTATAATGAAAAGAAAAGAGGGGCCAAGAACAGATCCTTGCGGTACCCCAAATTGAGTGGAAAGGAAGTGACGCTTGGACTCTTCTCCTTTGAATGCCACTCTGAATGCTTGCTCTGTGAGGTCAGCCTCAATCCAGAGTAGCACTGTACCTGAGACGCCTAGTCTGGATTGGGTGGACATGAGGATTTTATGGTTCATGGGGCCAAATCTTTCAACAGACCTAGCAAGAGACTGGCCATCAGTTCTTGCCGACCTCAGGCATCTATCACTAACAGCAGTGCAGTTTCAATGGACTGGCAGCTCTTGAAACTGACTTGTTTAATTCAAGTAGATTATTTTGCATGATGGAATTGAAGACTTCATCCTCTATAACCTTTGATTGGAAAGGTAGAAGGAAGACCAGCCCGTAATTCCCCATAATTGAGATGGGTTTCAAGTAAGCTCCTTCAGCTAAGTGGTAACTTGAGCCTACTTACACATTGAGTGCAATGTACTCAAAGCCAATGAAACATGAATCATGAGCTTTATGCATGATTGTTGTTGAGATAGCTTCAAAGAGTTTGGAGGGAAACAAGTCCTCCAAATGTTAATAGAGCAGTAGGTGTTTGAAAGGCCAGAAATTGTTCTCCATGTGTATTTTCTTATTCTTCTATTTGCTCTTGTCTTAGGCACCAATTCCCCTTGAGGTTCCTATCTGATGGAGCAGTGGTTGTCAGTCTTTGTGAAAAGGCACCATGTTTCCTTGTCATGTAACCCCCTGGCCCTCTGCTGAGCCGCCGGCCTCCTGCGGCAGTCATGCACCCCCAGCGCAGCCCTCACAACCACTGCCGGATCTGCTGTGCAGCTGTCCCGCTCCATCTTTGAACACCCACTTGGAGACGCCCTCCCCAGACCCCATGGAGTCCCTCATCGTGGTCACAGAGTACGAACCCAGCAGACCGCCTGGAGAGGCTGGGGAGGAGGAGGAGGTAAGATGAAACACACCATGGTAACATTATATGTATGGGAGGTGGAACCTAATTGGACATGTGGGCTTCTACTGAATAAAATGAGACTTGATGATAAAGGCCACAGTATTATTCTTTTTTTCCAGACCCCATACCTATACCTATAGTGAACATTCAATAAGTAAAAATAAATATGATTTAAATGTATCACTTCTCAGGTAGAAGCAATGGACAGTTCTGAGACGCCTGAGCCAGCTTCCTCTGTGGCGGCACCTTTCCGGACTCCTTCCTGCGACCTGCTGTCCCACACAGTTGGCCGGCCAGAGGCTCTGCTCCCTGGAAGCCAAGAGCAAAGGGGAAGGTTAAACCTGTCAGACAGGAAACTATCTCTGCAGGAGCGCTCTCAAACGACAGCATCGCCGTGCAGCTCCCCAGGACTCAACGGGCGCTATATTTACCCGTCACTACCCTACTCGCCCATCACATCACCCCACTCGTCTCCACGCTTGCCCCGCCGGCCCACTGTGGAGTCCCACAGTGTTTCCATCACAGATCTGCAGGTATGGTCAAGCCTTGAGCCTAACATGGTTTCAGTGTTGCTGTATTTAATCTTTTTTAAAGCCTTCTGTGAAGTTGACATTGCTGCTGGAGATGTGTCCCAGTCTGTCTGGAACAAAATCAATAAAGCTAGCATAAGATAATGCTCTAATTACTGTTTGCCAGTAATTTAACTTATATTTATCCTCTCAAGAAGTCAGTTTCATTCATCTGCGATTGATCAGATAAAGAAGAAAATTAGACAATTTCGAGGTTACAGCTGGTGCAACAATAATTATGATTACATAATTTATGGTTTCTGCACCATCTGAGCAGTGTATTCCCTTGCGGACTGTGCTTTTCATAAAGCATTACACATGAATGAACTGACTAGCCTAACTAATGTTCAGAGCCAAGCTCATACAGAGATGCTCCCCTTGAACATCTGTTAGTTCTCAGAATATCAGCATCATACTTGTCTGAAAGTAAGCAGAACTGCATGTGCATTTGTCTCAAAAGCAGCAGCTCACTGGTAAAGACTGAGCTTTGTGGACACAAAGGTAAGGTTTCACGGTCTCAGTAGATGTAGATAATAGCTGTGACCCCTGTTACATATACGTAGATGCAGAAACATGTACGTGTCATGTACTGTAGGTAGAATCTCTCTTAGGGCAATAGGCTGCTGAGGGTCTCCTATGTAATATTTAGAGCCTGATAGATGGTTTTGCTTTCACAGATGTGAAAGTAAAGTACGGTTAATAATTTCTTTATATATATATATATTCACAAACTGCTTTTCTTGCCAAGATTGCCCTACTCTGCTCTGATTTCGATTCTTACCCTAACCCTAAGCAGTCTCACTCATCTTGCCCAAAGCCAAACAACACAGGCAACCGATCAGAGTAGGGCGGGTTTTAGCAAGAAAAGCATTGTTGTTTCTACACTTCAATGCAGCCCTGCAATCCATGCTGGTAGCGTAGCATTGCGTTATGAGAGACGGGTTGTAGCGTTTACCGCTCCTCATTTGCGTAGAGTTGAAATATGGCTACTATAAATGAGCATGGTTTATTTCTAGCATGTAAATATAGAAACTAATTTCGGTGAACAATTGTTGTGAAATAAGACAAAGTTTCCAAACAAGCTGCCATGTTGGTCTGGTTTAATATCCCAAAGCAGTCAGCCCAGTAGTGACTTTCGTTCAATCAGGTGCAGCCAGCAAGTTGTTGCCTGGTTGTTGAATGGTGTAGCCTGTTTTGGTTAAGCATAGTTAACGTAGTTTGATGCTGTTGATCATTGTAATTCCTCTGAATTCTTAATCATAATTTTTCTATCATTTTTGGCACTTTTAATAATCTAGAGACCAACAAGCAAATAAGTTTCATTCAGTAATGTATTTTAAACGTACTACAAGGAACTTTTAACTCGTTATGAAACAGTCTCAATTCAACACTGATTAAACAAGACCATCAGTGAGAAGATTGGCTATTTGTAAATAGTTATTATAGTTAGTATTAATGCCTTGTAGCGGGTTGGATTCCCACGTATCCTGGTTGGAAACGTCCTGCTTTTCACCATACAAATGAGGGTAAAGTGCACCTTTTAAAGAGTGCTACATACAGTAACTGTTGTGGCAGCACATCCTAGTCTTCAAATCTCGGGCATGCTGGAAGATTAGCAGGTAGGATTAGTGCCAAATTTTAGCTAAAATACCTTTATTTTAGGTGTTTTTATGTTGAGATTAACTGCAAACCTGAATTCATCCAGATTGGGAGAGCTTTTACTTCAAATTTATCACAGAACATGAAAAATTGACCTGGGAGAGTGATTGCAGAGTAATACTGACATGCTGGACAACCAAAGAAAATGTGTCCGAGTTGGAAGACACTTCTGGAAACATTGATGTGAAAAACACTGCACTTATGAATTTCTGTTCAAATTGAAAATGTCAAAAAGAAAAGTTATTTTGAAGGGATATTTAATGGAAAGGATTTTGTCATTTTGTAAGAATACTTGTGATATATCTAGATGATGTTACTGCTAAAGTGTCTCATGTGATTTCATTTGAAAAGAACCCATTTTCTCCTCCTCTCTCACCTCTCTCTCTCTCTCTCTCTCACACTCTCTTCAAGGACTGCGTTCAACTCAACCAGTACAAGCTGAAAGATGAGATTGGAAAGGTACCATCACAGATAAATCACTAATTGCTCCCTTTTCACTGACTCTTTCAATTTCTTCTCCCTTCCACCTACTGCACGTCTGTCAAGCAGCACACATCATCAAGGACACACAGTAACAGTGATATCTCTCTGATATCCCTCTCTCCCGCCTGTCCTCATTTTCCAAACTCTGTGTAAACTACCAGGCCATGGGAGAGTTGGAAGATGGATGAGAGGCTGGTATAAATAGCGCTCTCTAAGGGTTGTGCAAGGCTTAGTGGATGTGTGTGGATGTGTGTACTTGCATGCTTGTTTTAGATTGTGGGTTTAATAAGACAGAACATGCATGTCTGTGAATTTCTGCATGTAGGTAGACATGTTAATGTGCTTGGTTTTGTGTTCAGTGGATACAATTAGAGCCTTTCAGGATTGTTGGAGAGGCTCCTGTTATCAGATCATCTCTGAGCTCTGTGCCGCCTCGCCAATCTGCTCCCGCAGCAGGAACTGAGCCGGCCCCCCCGCCGCACTATACCCCCCCCCCCCTCTGTTTGTTTTTTGGGCATTGCATTTGTGCACACAGGCTTCTAATTGGGCCTAGTTTTTCTCCTGAATTTCCTGTGTGTGGGCATGGGAGCTTGATAGCATAAACCAGATCCAGTTTCCTTAATTAGCCTGAAATCAAAAATGAAAGGGAGAGGGAGCGATGATTTGAATTTCTCTGTTCTCACTTTGAAGCAGCTGGTACTCATTCAGTGCACACTGTCAGCCCACACACTTCCCGTGTGTGTGTGTATATGTTCCTGTGTGTATTTGTATTTATTTAGTTTGCATTGCACAAAGTGTGATATTTTTTTCCACATGAAAAATTGGCAGCTGCTCAGTCTCTCTTACTTGACTTTTATTCTCTTTTACTTATTCCCAACTCAGGGCTCCTATGGTGTTGTCAAGCTGGCTTACAATGAGGATGACAACACATACTATGTGAGTCCTTCACACACAAATACAGATGTGATTTTTCTCGACTATTAACTCTGTGTTTCTCTCACTCTCACTCTATCACATTCATTTTCACTTGTCACACTGACTTGGAATAATCAAACCCCCTTGTTGCATTTACTGGTGTGATTTCTTTTAAAACCTCCACATGTGAAAATTGTGGGAACTGCAATAAGACTGCTTGAGCCATTCTGTCTGCTGCAGTTCTCATTAAGCTGCATGATATTGACAGACAATGACATGGGGATTATTTTAATATTCCTCCCAAGTGACAAAGCCCACATGTCACGTTTGGCGATTATATCATTGCCATAATAACCGAGGGCACTCAGGCTATTAAAGAAAAATCTATCTGCCAAACAATGTAGCTGTCACACATTGCGCTCTTTGTTCAATACTGCCTCGATGGTTGCAGCGAGGGTAATTGTTCAAGAAATGGTTATGGAGATCTCTGACTGACATCTGCATGACATGAGTCTGTTTGCGCCTGCAGGGGACCATTAACTTTCACGTGGTTTTTAAATACATATGAGATTTTACACCCATGTGCAGAGACAGCCAAATTAAATTTATGAAATAAATGCTTAAGTCTTATGACCTGGCAGTCAAAAATAAGTTGTTGGATTTAAATGTTTGAAAGCACCTTTGATCTTATCTCTGTCCGTTTTTCTGCCTTTCCAGTTTAATTGTTTTTAAAGGGAAAACATTGGAAAAATGCTTAAATGTAACAATGGTATTACAGACCAGGCTAAGGCTAGGACAGTATGGTTGTATGGTTGTAAAGTAATATTGCGGTATTTTAGACTAAAGATACAAGATATATATATTTTGACAGCTCCTCAGAAGCAATATCACAATATTTTATGCCCAAATACCTCGATATTGATATTATGACAAGAGATTTTTTGATAAATAATCGTGGTTAATGTGGATATAATGGCAGGTAAAGGCAAGTATTATAACAAATAGAACTTTACTGGAACGTAGCTTTTAAAACCAGGCAAAGGCAACACTTATGCCATATCATCATATAACGATCTTCTATCTTAATTGAAGACGATATATAGTCTCATATCAAGATAACAAAACGATATCCATATAAAGCCAAGCCCTAGACCAGACAATGTCGCAGAAACACTAGTTTAGTTTTTTAGCCCTTACATTTGTCTGTCTTCATAATGTTTACGGTATAGATTCAGTGAGAAAAAAAGTTTACTTCTGTGTTTTAATGTCCAGAATAAAACAGATAAAGTGAGATCCAGAAATCCATCAGTTTTATTTAACTTAAAGTATAAAGTACATACGTTATAGCTTAACATTATCAGTGGGTTTGGTTACATTTTCTGGACTAACCTCTGAAGATAAAGAAGAATAAAGAATGAGGGGAATGTACATTTCTTGCATGTCTGCTTTTCAGTATATTTGGCAGCAACTACAGCCAGTGTCTTCTTTTGTAAGTCTAGCTCTGCCATCGTTTTTGTTGGTCAGTGTTATTACTCACAAATACACAAAGGATGTTCAAGGTGATGGGAGACATTTATAGGCACTGGATATTTATCCGTAGGTGTGTGAGTGGGTTCACTGTCAGTTATACACCACCTCACTGTGCAATGTCTTACTCTTCCTTTTGTCTACCTTTCTGTTCATCTTTTTCTGGCCCCCCCAATCCAAATCCATCTCCCGTTTTCTCCTGTAGGCGATGAAGGTGTTGTCCAAGAAGAGGCTGATGAGGCAGGCAGGTTTCCCACGTAAGTCTGCAGCCAGGGGTGGATGGATAACACAGCAGAAAGCACAGTTTCTTATAATGCTCCAGTGGTACATGGTAACACTGCATACCAATGCTGAAACCCACCCTGTCTTTTATCTTCTCCCTCTCTCCCTTCTATATGTTCCTCACCTGTTACCCTTGCCCACCCACATTGTCCCTCTCTCAGGGAGACCTCCCCCTCGTGGAGCCAAAGCCCCTGAGGGTCCTCCTCAGCCAAAAGGACCCCTAGAACGAGTCTATCAAGAGATTGCCATCCTAAAAAAGCTAGACCATCCTAATGTGGTGAAACTAGTAGAGGTGAGTGCAGTTTAACCTGCTCTTATTCCTGGAAATGTATGTAAAATGATCCTATAAACACCTGTTCCAGTCAAAGTAAATTCAAAGCTGTTGTTGAACCATTTGGAGTTCAGGCATGGTTCTGGGCTCTTTTCTTTTTTAATGCAAACATAAGCCTGCAGGTGACCTGAAACTGTCCCTATTAGCTGGAAACTCCCGGGGGTACACAACATATAGTCTGCTGCAAGCTGAAATTTAATAACAATATCGCTGAAAATGGACGCTTAACACGTTATTCAATCACCTGCCGAAAAAATGCCCATTTGGTGACCTCAAAATACCCCTGCTTGAGAGTAATAGGGGCAAAAACTCAATATGGTTCTTTATTTCCTTATTTACACTAACTTTATGCGTATACATACACGTGCTTAGGTAGAACAGCCTATTCAAAGAGCAAAACGCATAAAACGACAAGTTTAGGGCTTTAAAAACTTATTTAACCCTTAATGTTGCTGCAGTTCACTGAGAATTCTCACTTAAAAGAGAATTTTGTGGCATTTGTAGTCTTTTTGATGATGCAATTCAACTTGTAAAACAAATAAAACACCAGAAAAACAATAAATACCACTAAAACTGTTGTTGTAGTTATTTCCTCAACTCAGGGATAAACTATATACATTGGATATGTATGTATGCATGTATGTATGTATATTATTAGGTCATTATATATTATAATGGATATGATCCAATAGTATAATACTATTATTATAATATCCATCCATTTGCCTCCTGAGTCTAACAACAAAACAGATCGTTCATTAGATAACTCTAGGCTTTGAAAATAAAAATAAAAAATCCCACACACTAATGTTATAATAAAACAACAATAATGTAGTCGTAGGTCTTGTGTTTTCATATAAACATTGCACTCGACCCGGCCAGTACTCCATACCGACTCTTCCTCACACTCCCCCCAGAAAACAGTGTTCCTTCCCGGTAATGAGAGCCAGCTGTCTTGTTGTTTACTGAATGTAATTATGTGATGTAATTTTGAGCAACAAACTTGAAGTCAGATTGTCTTTGTCACTTTCCATAGTGGTGTTGTTGTGGGCAGTGTCTTTGGCAACTAGTATGAAAAAAGCGCCAAATGTTTTTGTGGAAAAACACCGCGACCCGGCCCGTACTCCTCACCAACTCTTCGTCACACTTCCCCCTGGAAAATAGAGTCCACCTCCTGCAGTGAGAGCCGTGTAGGTCCCGATGTTTACCGAAGTTGATTACATGATGTGAGTCTTTGTCACTTTCCACGATGCTTGGTGGGTCAGGATCTCTCTCACAACATTATCTTATGGCATCCATAAGATTAATACAGGGGGCGTTTATCCAGGGGAGTCATTGTTCTGAGACCGGCCAGAAACCCACGAAAAAAAAATCACTGTTGTCAAGTGGTGATCAACGTTACGATGCCCGTTTACGGTTCTGGGTATTTCTGACAACTTGATGTGTCTTAAATCCAATGTTCACGATAATATATTGCGTGTTTTGATACACTGGGAATGCTTTAAAAATTATGGGCGCTCCCTGATGCTTTAGTGAAATATAGAGCGGGCACTCAGGGGCGCATTGGGGTCTAGAGGGTCAAACTATATATTGCTGGATTTGAAATCTCATTAGCTGCATGATGCATCAATCATCTTGAGGCTGGCGTGTAAGTGTCCCAGGAGAGAAGAGAAAGAAGAGAGAGAGGGTCACTTGTCTACACAATAACTCATTGGCTGTTGTAGGCTCTAGGGTGGGCATGAAGCTGCTATCTCCTCAAATGAGCCGTCAATCAAACAGCTGCCATCTCAGGATCTCTGGTGTAGAGGGTTAATGGTGTCTGCTGTGAAATGAGAGGAGTCGTTTCATAGATAACCAGCGAGCAGGCCAGCGGTTCAGAAGCGGTTTTAAATTTATATTTTGAATATTTTAATTTACTTATACATATCCCCTTTTTTTCATGTTAAACAGAAAGATGTGTCATGTTATCTGTAATGGCTTCAAAAAGTTTTCAAATCCATAGTGACTTTTATTTTAGTTAGAACAAAAACCGGTATTAGATTGAGGGAAAACATCACAACATAAAACAGTACCTAAAAGGCTTTTGATTGCACCTCTTCTCTCTAAAGAGCAACACAGGCATGTTGCCAACTGGTTAATGGGACAATATGGAAAGGCTCAGCAGAGTGCCATTAAAGGAAGAAAAAATAAAGATCAAAACAACATCTCCATTATTTCAAATTGCATCGCTGCATTTTGCTCATTTCAACACGTCCGTTCAAAGAAAATCAAAACCAAGATTAACAGCAATAATGATGGAAATCTCCTAGTCCTCCAAACTGCATGATAACACAACTGTGTGTAACATTGCCACAGCTTTTCTAGCCATATATTGTGATATTGACATCACAGAAAACAATCTATGTACAGTTAAAGATACCAGAGTCAAAGTGTCTTTATTTTAATGGATCATCAAAAGATCATCGTTTGTGTGTTCGTGTGTGTGTAGAGACTCATTTCAATTTCTCTGTGATTTGGTGCCAGGTTTTGGATGACCCAAGCGAGGACCATCTGTACATGGGTACGTTGTGGCCAGACAGTGAGCCCTCAGAAAAACACACACACACCGAGTCACACAGTCATGCATAAAGCGGGCATAAAGTTTTTTGTAGGTTGTTTCTTGGTAACTGAAAATGTTTCACTAACCGTTTATGTGTTTTCTATCACAGTGTTTGAGCTGGTCAAGCAAGGGTAAGCTACCCCTATGTTGTGGTAATGTTTGCGACACTGTAATGAGCTTAATATAATTAATTATGATTGCTAATTGTATGTGTGTGTGTGTGTGTGTGTGTGTGTATGTGTGTGTGTTCGCGCACCTGTGTGCATGTTCATATATGCAGGGCTGTGATGGAGGTGCCGACAGCTAAACCTTTCAGCGAGGACCAGTCACGCTTTTACTTCCAAGATCTTCTCAGGGGAATCGAGTATTGTGAGTGTCTCCCAAACCTCCTGTCACTCTTCCACTCAGCCTGTGACTGAGAATGGGCTGATTAGGGTTGTGATTTGTCACACATCTGGGTACAATGTGATTTGAAGCCCGTTCAGTCTTTCCGAAGTAAATGTTAACTTTCCAAATTAAAACGTTGTTCTTTACTTTATTAGTATCATCCATAGTTGTTGATAAAAGTATCAGCATTCAAAGTACTTTTACCCTCCAAACTGTACTCAGCTGAAGTTCTTCAGTACATTCATGAAGGATGTACGACATATATCGGGCGATTAATTTATTGGCATGATAATGGGAAATTTATCATATTGCCTGTTGGCCAATAATGGTTATTATGGCCGATAATTAGAGCCAATAATACAAAGCCAAATGGCTTTCATTGACAAGTGCACCACATACACACTCTAATACCGTAGGTGGCTGTATGGACCTTTAAAACTGCTATGCTCGTATCCCTTTCCTTAGGCCTACTTTGTCAGTATATCTCACAGTAACAATCCCCAAATCATTACCGTACAAAAAGCCTCCTTTTCATCCTGTCTCTACCTGTTAGTCATCAGTTAAAACATTTTTCCCATTTGCAGTTTAATGATATGAACAACGCAGATAATCAGTTATTTCTTTGTGAGCTATTTGCTTTGTTTTATTTCCCACATGGGTCGTGATGATGCGCTAATGATACAGGATGACAAGCTGTCATAACAAGGAGTTACCTGTCAGTCTGTGTGACTTCATGTTTACTCCTCTTGGTTCACTTGTAAAAAGTTGTCGTGAACAGGAAGCAGACCGAGATAAAAAAAAAAGATAAAGAGATAAAGGTCTGTTATATACAGAGTTGTTAATGTCTAAATTGTGTAATCGTGGTATAAAGATGAAGCTCCTTTGTGTCGAGATCTGGCCTTATCCTTGAGTTCTTCCATGCCATGTACATAAAGTCCTTCGTCTGTGCTTTTCTTGACTCAAGCCACCCACAAGGCTCATTCCACATCATCGCTGTGGCTCTTAATGCATTTCAGCACAGGAGAAGTGCTTTTGCACAAAGTGTCGTCTAGGAGACTAATGCTGAGGGAAAGAGAGGGAGGGCTCTGCAGCAGGGACACTAAAACAGTCTGAGCCTTCATTTATTTCTCCTTATACATAATCATGATCATATTCGCAATGCAGGTTTGGTTAAAAATATGACAGTACATTTTTCTTTGTTTGTTTTCTTTGTTTTGTTTACTCAGAAGGTGATTTTTTTAATTTTAAGCCCTTCCCTGCCCCCTCGATCCAGACTGTAAGACAATATTCAGCATCTCCTGTCATTACCAGAAATCCTCAAATGGCATCTTGTTGCTAATTATTTGTACTATTTCAACAGTACATTACCAGAGGATCATCCACAGAGACGTCAAACCCTCTAACCTGTTGGTGGGAGAAGATGGACACATCAAAATAGCAGACTTCGGAGTCAGCAACCAGTTTGAGGGGACTGATGCCCTCCTGACCAGCACAGTGGGAACACCTGCTTTCCTCGCCCCTGAAGCGCTCTCTGAGACCAGAAAGAACTTCTCTGGAAAGGTGAGCAGCAGTGAACTAAGTAGCGCCCTCTGGGGATGGCTTTCAGAAATGCAAGAACCTGTGCTGATTCTTTTAATATTTACATAAAATTTACTGTCCTAGTTTTCATATTTTTCTTGGAACCAAATACATTTTTTGTGCTCCACCATACACTGAAGAAACAGTATCATTACAATAAAACTTTATTATGTTTTCTCATAATGTAGGCTTTGGATGTTTGGGCCATGGGAGTGACACTTTATTGCTTCGTCTTTGGAGTGGTAAGTGGTGCTTTAGCAAACATAGATAAAGAAAAATACAGTGATTTAGTTGTCGTTGTTGTTGTTGTTGTTGTTGAAACATACACTATTCTTTCATTCACAGTGTCCATTTATGGATGAGCGCATTCTCAGTCTTCATCAGAAAATCAAGACTCAACCTGTGGAGTTACCTGAACGGTCAGTTCTGCTCTCCTCTCGTATTCCTATGTCAAAAATCTATCACTGCCTGTTGTTTATGTATATATATATCAAATGGCTGCTCGTGAAAATTATATAATTATTCATTATTATTAAATACACATTTCAGTGGCCACACATTTTATTTATGGCTGCGATTTTTTTCTGTGACAACAGTGCCGACATCTCAGATGATCTCAAAGATTTGTTGCTGAAAATGCTGGACAAGAATCCAGAGACTAGAATATCAATCCCACAGATTAAGGTAAACACTCTCCTTCAATTAAGGTGTTGTTGCCCTTTAAGCACATTTGATATTACATGTCATTGCATGAGCAGAACATCAAAAAGAGAAGAAGCGCCTGAGTGAAGAGAGACCAGTGTATCTTAAAGGAACTCATTCTTTGATCTACACATGAAGCTGTCCTGTCCAGTGACGCCTGCTGTGGTGCAGTACAAACCTTTTGTGGTTGGAGGGAAAACTGTCTCCTAATGTTGAAATGCTGCTGTTTGTCATTTACAGATTTATGGCCTTATTGTTTAAGGATTGTAACTTCTATCCTGCTATGTACATTAGCTCCATAAAATTTGTCTTTGAAATCACAACGAAATACATGACGAGCTCCTTTGTTCTCCTCATGTTTGTGTCCAGGTGCACCCGTGGGTGACAAGGCATGGTGCCGAGCCTCTTCCTCCGGAGGATGACAACTGTTGTATGCTGATTGAGGTGACGGAGGAGGAGGTGGAGAACTCTGTTAAACACATCCCCAGTCTGGCTACAGTGGTGAGTTTATGAACCTGTTTTTGTATTTTAAAACAAACACACACGTCACATTACTGAACATCACAGGTACCCTGGAAAGCAGATATCTCTTATTGAGACTGAGAATGAGTGATTTGTCAGCAGCATTTCTCTGTATGTTTGTATAAAGGATACTGTTCAAGTGCTTTATGTTTAATTGCTTATCATATTTCAGTCACATCGCCCACCACACACCACTACCACCTACTTGATTGCCCTCTCTGCACTTTGCGCTAGAACAGATGTGTGACTCATGTAGTTGTTTCAATTTATTTTTAATAATTGTAGTATTTACTGCCGAATGCTGAAAATTATATGAAAGGGTGGATGCATTTTAAGCATTTCAGCCTTTTGTTTTTTGATTGAACTTTTCTAAGTAGCAATTATGCACTTAAGCTGTAAAGACAGACACAACATTAATTATTATGAGAACACCTGCCTGAACAAAGTTCAAATGTAGAAATGTGAAATCCTTTAGACCTCAAAATTTGCTTGCAACGGAACATATTTTCAAGTGAAAGTTGTTGATAATAAAAGTGAGGCTTTACCTCTTTACATCTATTGCATATTGTTTGGATTTGTGTATTATTGTTCACTTTTCTTTTTCAGATCTTGGTGAGAACTATGCTGAGGAAGCGCTCCTTTGGGAACCCCTTCGATTGGGCCCGTAAAGAGGAGCGCAGCAGCTTGTGTGCTCCGGGGCAAACGCTCACGTAAGGATTGTTTACAGACCCTAAACTCTTTCTCATTCTCACTTAGAGCTGCTATAGATCCTCTTAGTGCAGTGTAGCAAGCTAATGTTTGACAAGCAGTTTCTCAAGTATCTTGTTATTATTTCTCTCCTCCCTCTCCTGCCCTGCAGGAAAGGCAGAGCAGGCAATGTGAGATACTGCTACATTCATTGTGGCCAAAGAAGGTAAATAACTTTAGGATAAGACTTGCCTGCTTTAGTTCTATTTAAGAGTATACTTTACAACCCCTGGCATGATATAAGCAGCTGTATTTCTCAATATGGCTTTTATGGTCAAATACTCCTGAGCATCAAGTTTGTAAACTGGCCTGTGCTATTTTAGGAGTGTTTGAACGAGCCATCTTCAGGAATGTTGTGCTCTCGAGTCTATAGTACCTGCAAGATGAGTTACTGTGCATTTAATGCATAAGAGGGCTTTTAGAAAAGCATGTGGTGTGTAGTGCAGAAAATCCCAATTTGCTACTTAAAGCAACATTATGTAACTTTATTTTACTTTAAAATAACAGCTTCAAAGTCATTTTGATGGTTAAGTGACTTGTAGTAGACACTATCGCCCCCCATCGACTTGTTTCTGTAACTTCAGTGAGAGGGCAGGATCCCAGCATTACATACATGTTAACTTCAACATGCAAGTTTTCAACACATAACATTGTTATGACGTAATGAGTTTTGTTTGTAGGTAGCACCTACATTACGTCTGACAAATTGTTACAGGCTTTTGATTTTTATTTAAGACGGCTGTGTTGCACTCAGAAACTGTGGGGGGCGCCAAAGCACATTCCAATTTTTACATCATGTTGCTTTAATAATTTATAGCAACTGAAATTATCGAAATAGTTAAAGCTGAATCTGTCTTGTATGAACAGGGCCATAACAAGTGACCAGAGCTGTTAAATACTTACAATAGAGAACTGTATTCTGAGTATGGCTGGGCAATATAACCTTAAAATGATATCGCAATATTTTTAGGTTATTTCAGTATATGCTATACATATCTCAATATTTTGACGTAGAAATGTACAAATTAATTATTTAATTAAGCTATTTGTTTATTCTTTTTTTCTTTTTAATGAACATTAGAGCGAAGGCAATAACTTCCTGTTATAGCCATAGAAAAGTCTTTGCCTGTTCTCATTAAAGCCATAAGCTTTCAAATATATATTTTTTTCATGTTTCTGTCTGCTCCAGAGGATGAGTAATAAAGATTTTAGAGAATGTTGATAATTCTGTCAAAACCCCTCAGGATTTAGGAGGTGTTTTCAAACAATGTCTTTGGTTCAGAGTCCATTTTTAAAGCACACCCTAGGTCTTAATTGGTTAAGGCACAAATTAGCGCTGGGAAATATAGATTAAAATAATATTGATGTATTTTTAGGCTATATGGTGATACACAATGTACATCATGATATTATGAACTCTACTCAAAGGCACTTTATAAATGGTAGGACTGGGCACCTAATCAAATATCACAGTGTTTTTGACCAGATACCTTAATATAAATGTTGTGATAAGATTGAGGAATGACTACTGGTACTTAACAATCATTTTTGATGAATAACCATCAGTATTGTGGATATAAGGACTACGTGGGTAAAGGCATCTATAAGAACAAGTAGAACAGTCGTGGTAAGTTCAGAAAATTACATCACTTTACTGTAATGCAGCCTTTAAAACCAGGAAAAGATAACACTTGTCAATATATAATGATATCCAAAATCTAAGATGATATACAGTCTCATGTCATGATGACAATACTATATTGTTATATTGCCCAGCCCTAATCCAGTTTCATGAGACTTTGTCAGAGAGGTGTTGATACAACTTGATATTGCTGTTTGATTTGCATTATGTTATTAAACGTGTAAAAATACAAAACTGTCACACTTATAAACCTTTACTTGGAAAAAATAACAATATACAGTTGAATCTTTGCCTCTCTCATGCAATCAAATCTAGAATTTATGTCTACACTCAGTTCATCATGAGCCAGAACATCCATTTATCTCGATAAGATGCTTCTCATTCCTTTGCATGAGGCACTCTCCACACATAAACAAAAGACATGCCTGTAAATTGATATGTCATTGTGTCTTTCCTTAATGCTCGCTGCCTGGCATCATGTAACAATTAGATAGTTGTTTTTAGTTCTTAAACATAGCTCAACAGCTGCTTATTCCTTCCTCTGTTCAGTGATACAGGGTTGACTGCAGCTTGAGAGCAGTGCTGTAACTAATGCTGTGTCTCTGGTGTGTTACTTAGGAAACAGGAGAGCGGTGATGGCATGAGGACTATGGACCTGCCCTACGTGGGAGAGGATGAGACTCTTTCCTGATGCAGAGGGTTGATTATGCACGCTGGCATCTGCCTGCCTGCCTGCCTGCCTGCCTGCAACCACACAGCACGACACCCCTTTACTCACAGTTTTATACTGGCGGCCTATACCTATGTACATTCCCCGGGAGGTGGATGATTGTGGCAGTTGCAGAGAGAAGGGAAGAGATTAAGAATCCAAGGCACTTTGACAACATTTTTAAAGCTTTTTATTCCATTCCCTCCTGTTGAAAGGCTCAGTCTGTGGTTTTGAGACTTGAGACTGCCACATGGGAACATTTAAAGAGAGGATCCTCCCTGAACTTTGACCCTGTCTTCAGCTCTTATCGCCCAGCCCACTCTCCTCCTCTTATCCTGCATGCATTTATAGTTAAGCATGCTTTGTCTCAGGCTTCAACTGTACAGTTATGTGTTTTACTGTAGTTTAGCCTCTTGTGTTTCTCCTCGTCTTTACTTGACACTTCTTTCAGGTACACAGGGCACGGGAACAGGCGATGGTTTACGGGGAGGGATGTTTTATCTTCACCGTGAGCTCGTCGTTCTTGACAATGATTGTCTGGTTCACTCCGCTACTTGCTGCAAAGTAGCAGTGCCCAGTTTTGTAACATATTTTCAAGTGAAGAATCTGTACAGTTTTCCCAAAATGAAAAAAAGGGGAGTGAAAAAATGTTTACTTCATTGAATGCATGTGTTTACTTTCCCAATGCAAACACTATATAAGCTATTTATTGACATTTGCACGCTCATATACACACTTGTTCAACTTAATTTTTTTTGTCGTATCTCTGGCTCTTTATTAAGGCTAAAATCAATAGAAAGCTTTAAAAAACAGTTGCTATAGTGCTTTGTGAACAATCAAATTCATCATTACTGCATACAAAAAATAGGATTTTCTTCTATTGCAAAGCTTTTCGTGATTCTTTTTTTAAAGTGAACAATGATATGATTTTTTTTTATGTATTTTTTAAATTCACAGAGCTACAACAATCAGTAATGAAGGTACTGATCTACCAAGTGCACATGAGAAAAACAGAATGTGTTGGTGCAAATTATTCTGTAGCCAATGTCTGAAATGTTTAAAACCTTTTTTTAATAATTTAAACTGCTAATCTGTTCTTTGCCTGTGTGTTGTGATATTGGGTTTCACATGGTTCGACTGCGTCACATGTCTGTTTCACTTCTCAAAGCGGAGGTTTGTAAGTAGACTAAAAACAGAAAATACGGACTATCGAACCTCAAGTTAAAATCGTGAATGTTGTTTCTTGTTTTCGTTTGTTTTGTATTGTGAGAATCACCTATGTTGTTATTTTACAACCGCACAAATTCACGACACCAAAAACTTCAATTATGTCTAATTTTGTAAAGTATAGTACGGTAAAACTTAAAGAAAACAAACCTTTAAACTGTAAATTCTTTATTGAGCGATTAGAGCTGGCTACAGGGGTACGTTTTAAGATGGAAGCATAGTGCAGCTGCAAACTACCAATCTATGCATGACATATCTGTAGACGTGTTGTCATCTTCGGTCGGAGGAGTGGGCCACTCTGCAAAAATTTCAAATTAATTATAAAGTACTTTTTTTATATATTGATGTGTTTCATTTTAGATGATCCCACAGTAGTAAATTAGCATTTTTTTCCACTTGCGTTCCTTTTGTTTATTTGTTTTCATTTTCTCAAACATGTTAGTGTAAGTACAGTGTGAGTAAGTCACTTGATGTGTCTCATCATTAACATAGAATATCGACACAATATTAATTATAACATTTAATGCTTCCGCACACTAATTACTTCAGCACATGTTCAGCACAGTGTTGAATGTATGAGAAAGGGACTTTGGATTTTTTTTAACTAATTACTTGCATGTCACTCTGAGCTGTATGTCTGTTTTTTAAGACTAGTACTATGCATATGATGTGTCTTTCTCTGTATGGTGCAATGAAACACCCTGGCAGATTGTCACGTACGCGCTGCACGCTCGGTTGCTGGGTGAGGAGGGTTGTATGTGGTCGACTGATTCTAATTTGTTTTTGCTCACCCAGACAGTACGTAATTAGGTTGTGCTCTCCACTGTGGAGTGCTGCAAATAGAGTCGGGCACTCTGGCTTTAAGATTTTCAGAACATTATAGTACTGTACTTTTGAAGGATGCTCTTCTTTTCTTTTAAGCTCAATGATGATAGCCAATGATCTATTATTTTTGTCAGAAAATTTAATTGCAGAAATGCCTCAATTCCTGTCATAATATCCTTATAACATGCTTTCTGCACATTTATGAGAGATTTTACATTCCGTCATGCTGTAAGTGAAGATGATTGTTATCTAAGATAAAGTTGTTACCTTGAGCAAAACAAGACAGCTACTTTCCCTTTGGTGTGAATATTTTGCCCTCCATGGCCAACAAGGATGAACTGAAGGACATTTTAGGTCTGAATGCAGGGTGAAAGTACAAGCCACAGTAAAGATGTAAGATAAATATTTTATACATACAATATTTAAACCTGTAGTTTGTTTAATGCGGTCTTTGCCTATTCTTGTCTGAAGGGCCAGGCTAAGTTATTATTAACCTTTATCGTTCACATGATTTTGCATTCTGTAATGTACATTTATTTCTTGAAGAGCTTTGGGGGGCTCTTTTTCCCTAAATGCATGCCAACATACTGAACACATACCACTGTATTGTCATAGCATGAGAGGTCCTTGACATCAACATGGGACTTTAAAATTAATTATTCTATACATACTGTATCTTGTTCATCATTTGAATAAAATATTATTGCCTTTCTGTAATGTTGTTGGTCTGAATGTGTTTCAGCTTCAGTTCCAGAGAGAGACCACTAGTGTGTGCTGTGCACCAGAACATTTGTGACTCATGAGTGTACTCCTGAGAGCCTGAATATCACATTTTGTTCCTTCCTCATGTATGTCGACAGCACATTTTCGACAGCTGCCATATTATTCCAACTGCTCTTGAATGGATGCACCTAAGCATATACCTCACTCTAACTACAGATTAGTGGGGACATTTTGTACAAGATGTCCTAGTTAGTTAGAAACAAATACATTTATGAATCCTTGTTTAGACAGGCAGTATTTTATGTGCTCAGTTCTGTATGTTTATTTGGGTATTGTGGCTACATGAGGAAACAACTGCATTTAAATCAAAAAATTAAAGGGTCACCAATTTTACACATTAAAATGAATTCACAGGTCTTGGGGAGTATTACAGCATATGTGAATACCAGTAGTATAAAACCTTTTGTTGCTCCAGAGGCTGCATGTAATCTTATAGATTGCCTCCAGTGATGTCACTCAGTGGCTAAGTTGCATTGTGGGCAATGTAGGCACCAGGTTTTGAAAAGGAAGAAGAATGCATGGAATAAAAAGGGATATATCTGGTTCTGCTTTATCGATTTTGATCATTCTTTTGTTTTCAAACTGTCCATAATGAGTCATACATTACCCACAATGCAACTAAGCCACTAAAGATATATTTCATTACAGCTTCCTCTAGAGCCACACAAGGTTTTAAAGTACTTTTTTCACATATGCAGTAGTACTTCCCAAGACCTGTAAACACACTTTAATGTTAAAAATTAGTGGAATTTACCCTTTAACTACCTTAATGACTGATGCTGTAGTTCCTCTAATTGCCACTAGATGCTGACATCAAGCAAACTCTAATACTGTTTTCAAGAAGAAAAAGTTGGACTTTAAAATTGTGAGTCAGACTTTACCTGAACAGATATGAATGTTTTTAATCTCAGTTTCAATTCGAATGTATTTTATTGGCATTAATGCCACAACAACAGTATTGCCAAAGCATCAAGAATCAATGGAGCTAAATAAAAACATTTAATAAAAATCTAACAAGCAAAGTGAAGCAGATTATTGTTAAAAACTGCTCTGTGTGTGGGTTTATTTGAGAGTTTCTCTCTTCAATTTCTCATCAAATTAAAAATCTTATTAACTTCAATGGACTTTCCATCCGTATGGGGGTGAGTAGATAATGACTGAGTTATCATTTTTGAGTGAACTTATCCTTTAAAAGATTCAGAATCTGTTAAGTGGGGGGGGAAAGTTGGTAATCCATTATACCAATAATACAAAACAAGTCCTATCAACTAGATTGTGTCTAAACCTCCAAATTATGTTGATTTTTTTGTCCCTCATGACCTCTGCCTGATGTTCACACGGCATTTGTCAGTTGAAAATGTGTCAACATATAAGAATTTGACCTTCAGTCTCCACACTTCAGTGGAGGTTTCTTTCACACATCTAAAAAAGAAAAAAATATGTGACACCACTGACCTCTTGTGCTAATTTCAAAGCATTGCAATGTATCCATCCACATGAAAAGACTCTGGAATAACCTTCAGGTTCTCAATTATTTTGACAGATTATGTGCTCTTTTATCAGTCAAGGAAATTGAATGACAAACTTAACCAAAATCTCTCTCTTCTGCCTTTGTCCTCTCTCAGCCAACCCCCATATATACACACATGCATCTACAACCAAAATGTGAAATCTCACAATTATTCAGATACCTCCTATCAATTAGCCTACGTGATTACTCAAGCGTATCCGTATTTCTGTCCTCTTTTTTCTTTGTCTTAGTCTGTCTTGTTGCTTGTCAGTCACATATCTTGCTTTTGATTAACACCCAAAAAAGAATATAATCTATATATCAAGTTAAATATAAATTAAATACACCACATATGAAATGTCATACCAGAAACATATAAGACAAAAGTTATTTCCGTGCATGGCATACAAATGCGAATGCAATTTCAAAAGTAACTGCTGTTATATGTGTGCAGTAAATCATAGCTGAGCTTAGAGAAGCATCATACATACAGCCATGAACATCAGCATAAAAATAACCTAAAGGGTTCAGCTCCCCTGCAGAACAATGTCATGTTCATCATATAAGATCCAGTGTGATTCAGTTCAGAGGGTACTTCAGGTCTTGAACTGTGCTGTTATTGCCCCCCGCTGGGGTACATAAGGGAGCTTAAAACCCCTCGTCAGCAAATGAGAAGTGCTGATTGTGACACAAACGGAGCCTTCACCCCTCATGCTCAGTTAATTGTTTACCCGCTGAAGGCTGCCAGAGGTAAGAAAAGAACATAAACTCACACATACAATACAACAAAGGGCTTGCTCAGCGGTCTGTGAAACTGCACACTTAGACCTACTATTGCTGGGGAGATGTTTTAGTTCAGAGGTACCCCTTTTCTTCTCTTACCTCCTTTATCAGCTCACTGTATCTGTAGTGCGCTCAGTTAAAGCTGGCGGCGAGTGAAAAGATCGTAACATCAAAAGTTTAAGGATTAAAAAGGTTGAATAAAGGGTAAAAGAAGCTTTCAATTAGTAACAGAGCGAGACTTTGTTAACTTGCTGCCTGTGCTGCACTTGGAAAGATTAAAGGATGATGTGAAAGATGCTACAAAAGGAGAGAAAGAACTCAAACGAGGTACTTGACATCAGTCATGAAAATTAAAGATGCATTTCTGCAGAGAGAATCTCAGTCTGGAAGGATAATTTAAAAACGTGAAGGACCATCTCTCAGTCAGACTTTGTTCTCCTCACGTTTCAACAATAAAGTATTCTTCTTTTTTAAGTACAAAGTCATCTCACAGAATGACGATTAATTAAAAAAGTTTAGTAATGATGACAATGTACAGTTTGTTACGGTGTGTGTTATTGTGACAAAAAGTATAACTATAAAAGAATGGAATATGGATACAGGTTACACTTCACCCAGTTGAAACACTAATCCAGATCTAATACATATGAATAAGGGGATGTGATATGGTACACAAGCATTATTATGATAGAGGAGTGAAAAAGGCCCAGTGCTTCATTATGTGAACGCTGCCCTTTCTGCCCAAATGTCAAATAATCCGTGTTTGAATTCAGACTGTGAGGAGATTTCTACATGGAATACAACAGCGCTGAATATTAAGCTTGTTGTCTTTTATTTGGTATTCTGAAAAGATTAATAACCTATTAAGAAGAGTTTAGTCAATCAAACGCTGCAGGCTATTTTTACAGTCAACTTTACTGCAAAGAAACAAGTTTAACTTCACTATTTTAGTTTTAACTGCACTACATTTATTAGACAGCTGCTTAGTTTCTTCAGAATAGTATGTTGCGTTATAATGGATTAAACTACGCAGCAGCATATGAAGTAGTTAAATTAGTTCTACATTGTCCAACTAAAATGCTCAAGATGTTAATGCATCAATAATGATGGTCTGAGTATGTATTAATGAGTACTGTATTTGATATTTTGACAACATTTTCTTTCTAATACTTCTGTTTTTATACTTCGTATACTTCTGAATGTAGGATTTCTACTTGTAATGGAGTAGCCTTTTTAAAAATGTAGCCTCGTATTGCTCGGCTTCTTCCAGTGATGGAATGTAATTAAGTACATTTACTCAAGCACTGTACTCAAGTACAATTTTGAGGAAAACTTTTTACTCACTACAATCATTTGATAACTTTGGTACGAGTTACCTTATAGATTTCATGCAGCATTAGAGCCACATGAGTGCATGTTTAAATTAACTTATTTACATATACAAACAAACAAACAAACAAACAAAACACTGATTCCAATCACCAAAAAATGCTGAATATCGGATCTGATAATTGGCCTGGAAATCTTATTGTGTTAAAGATTTGTGCATATATAATATGTAAATATATGTATATTTTACTTGTACTTGCACTATTGCCCCTTTAGTTATTTTTTTGCTATAAAGTTACTTTTGATACTTCAGTACAATTAATATCAGACACTTTAAGACTTTTACTCAAGTAGTATTTGTATGAGTGACTTCTCACTTATACCAAAGTACAATTTTAACACAATATCTTAACTTTTACTCAAGTACGACTTTTGGTTACTTTATTTAACACTGAGTTAATGGTCTGAGTTTAATAACCCGCACCTCACAGTCTGGCTGTACCATGTGCTATATCAAAAGCACCCTTTGTAATTAGGCGGCCTGTTCTAACTGCCACTTCCGCTTTTCTGCTGCAACACTACTAGTTATATGTATAAATATATAGCTTACCTACAACCAGGTGTTAGGTCAGGAGGTCTCTGTGGAGGAGTAATGTAACATTAAAGTGAACTGTAGCTGTTACTAACTCATTCTGGATCAACTGTGGGCTTCAAACGTGTCTTCAGACCTCATGTGGAGTCTCCAGTCCTGCTGTGGACATCTTGAGACCAGGACAACACCTGCTGAACAGCTAACGCTAACTCTGCTGAGACACACCAGGCTAACTTCAGGCTAACTTCAAGCTAAGTCATTGATACTTTTACTAATATTTAAGATGATGTGTGTTCAGTTTTTTTTATTGTGTATTTCATATACAGTAGGCTGTAAGCGCTGGCTGATATTTACGCTATAAAACGTGCTTATTTGACATTTTTTGTGTGTTTGCTGCTGGTTGATAATTTCTGCTTTCAGCTGCTGTTATGTAGCTTTGAGATTTGCATTGATGATAAGTAGCTGAGATAATTTTATTATGGTGCTTGTGTGGCACAAGACACTTTCGTGTTGCTGATTTAAACTGAAGAAATGTGAATATTCATGCTTGAGTGTTATTAAGTCTTGTGGCTGAATTGGGTCGATGGTGACCTTGGTTGTGTAGGGGACACAGTACACATTATTGTTTCTCTATACTACAGGCTTATTGGCAATCTCAACCATTGACTGACACACAAAGGCTATTGGTATTCTATCAATACTCTTTCTTCACATGCCTCTTAAGCTGAGCTTCACTGTACACAAATATGTTGTTGCTTGTGTCAGCTCTTTATATCATCATATCTGGGTGATGCTGCTCACTCACACTCAGCTGCACTCATTGCCAACCTCAGACTGATCATGTTCTGTTTATCACGCCACTGAACTGCAGAAGATATTATCTGCTACAAGCACTGATTTTATTTTGTCAGGTAATATCTTTAAATCAATAATTAGCTGCTGCATAGCTAAGTACCAGGTATATTTGTGCATGTGTCCTGGTGTGAATGGCTACACTTCAGGTGGAGTCCACAGTGGGCTGGGTGACATGGCCTAAAAATTAATATCACAATATTTTTTAGGCTATATTGTGATACAATATGTTTCAATATTTTGACTTTTCCTCAAACATACCCTATACCTTGGCAAAAATATACAATATTACCACAATATTGTAGGGATGACTATTGGAACTGCAATTAAATATTAACACAATAAGAGTTCTGATAAATATTCATCAGAAATGTGGATATAATGACTAAATGGGTAAAGCCAAGCATTAGAACAGTCTGGTAAGTTGAGAAAATTGCATCATTTTACTGTAATGCAGCCTTTAAAACCAGGAAAAGACAACACTTATTATCGCGATATCAAGATATTCAAAATCTAAGACTTAATCTGACTCCCCATTATAGCTGGTGTTGGACTCTTGTGGTTTTATCTCCACTCTCCATGCTCAGCGCAGCTTGATGGAGGCCTACAATATGGAGGTCAGAGCCTTTAGATGCCTGTCTAATGTGAACACTGAGTTTCATGAAATTTCTCTTTTTTCCTCCTTCTACATGTCAGTAACCCCCTGCCAGGACTCCTGATTGCCCCGAGCTCTGTAATATCCTCATTTCTATTCTAGTGGTACATCTGCTTTATGTAGAGGATGAGGGACAATGGAAGGCTTGTCATGGCCATTCTGAATGAGAATAGCACTTAATTAAGTGCACATTTTAATAAGTTTGTGACTGTGGATATAAAAGTTTTGTCTGTAAAAGTTTTATATACATTAATGTCATTTTGTAGCAAATACTTGTGTAGTAGACACCATACAGTTACAGATAGTAACAGTGGTTATTCTGTAAATATGTCTGCATGAATTTTATTCAAAGGCAAAATCTGACAATTTACCTTTTCATTTCATTTTTAAAGCCCAAGTATTGTGCTTGCTATTATTAACAAGACTCTACAAGAGTCTACAGCCATGCTAGCACTGTTGTGAAGTTGTAATTAGGCACAGAGGTGCTTTGGCCTAAATTATAATGTGTGTATCATTATTCACAATCTTAGTTTAGATAACATAACATCAGAAGAGTACAGCTGGGGTCATGGGACTGTCATTAGTTTTGCAGGTATTTGGTCATAACAAAAAGTGAATCGATGATGGTGATTACAATTCATCATGTGGAGTACAGGAGTGTCAATACTTGTCGAGACATTTCACTCCAAACTACGAATGTGAACCTCATTTACTTTATTATTTATTTCATAATTACTTTTTTTTTAATACTGAACACCTAAGGGCTGCACAGATAACAGTGAAAAACTATTAAAAAAAAAATCTATTTAATTTTTGACATTTTCAAAGAACGACCCATCTAATTCAGAGAATTTAGTGCTGATTTAAAAGCCACTTTTAAGACTCCATGTGAAAAAACACAAGTCCTACCAGATGTGGCCCAGTACCGTACTCATCGCTGTTACCCCAGGTGCGGCCTTTTCATGTACTCTGCAGTTTGGAGCCTCAGGGGGTGCAATGCAGAGATGCTTTCTGACCTTGAAAGACTCTTGAGAGCTGCTTAAGATATCAGCATCTTTGAGTACTCCTCCCACTGTGGGATGCTCGCCTCCATAAGCTGTCTGTGTTTACTCTTGTGTCTGTTCATATGCATTCTCATTCAGAGTTTTCTCTGGCAAATAGTCCATGTTAGTGTCTGCCACATACCACACAGAGTTGAAGGGAAAGTAAACTGATATTGGTGTAGGGAAAGAGGAAGACCTCTCGACAATCAGGAAATACTGTAGACTAGACTGTGCAAATGGATGCCACTGAATATCAACAAACTGTCTGTGATGTTTGCTAACTCTGTTTTGCATATCAAACTCAGTGCAAATTCACCATTGTGATTCAAGTGGAGAAGAGAATTAGGAAAATGGAGGTAGAAAAGCAATGCACACAAGGCAGAGTGCATGAAAGGCAAGCACATGGAGATTAGGGATCAAGCCATTTCTGGAATATGGAGATAAGGCACCTTAAAACTACTTCTTGTGTATCAGGAGTGCCTTATCTGCATTTTTGCATACTAAGTTGCACCTGAGACAAAATAATTCAAAACATGTGTGGTTTTGACTACATATTTGTCTTTCTGTCTCCCTGCACTTTCATTTTATCTCTGGCAATGAGGCTGAAACCAGCCTGGAATTTTATGCTCCCCCTCTTTTCAGACCAAACCTTCTAACCTCTTGTGTCCACATTTCTCCAATCTGCTACAGCTTTACATGAATCGGTCTGTAGTCTAGAGAGCCTTTCTGGTAGAGGTTGTGCTTAGTGTAGTAAACTTAATTTCAAAGCTTTTTATTTCAATCGTATATTGATCCCCAACCCAATCGTCAGAGTAAATGTTGGCAAACCACAGATATGTAGAAACTTTATATTTCTTTATGTTGCAACTTCAACTTTCAATTTTATGTTGTGACAACATTGTCCTTTTGTTTTGGTCAGGTTTATGCACAAAACACATTTGGTTAGAGTTAGGAAAAGATCATGTTGTGGCTTAAAATACCTGCTTTGGTCGCCACAGACAGGGCTGGAGATGTCCCGACTTCCTGTCAAAAATACCAGTTTCTTGTCCCCACATATACGGCTGGTAATTCTCTGGAGTCCCAGTGGTGTCACACTTACAAATGTTGAAATGCAGTCTCGAACTGCGGTCACTAGCTTGACAGTCATCTCGCTCAACTACATGTAGGAAATAAACATGTAATGAACCATATTCATGCCAGTTTTAAATAGATTTGAGCAGTTTGGAGTTGTAATGCTGAACCTTGTGCACATCCAAATGAAATATGCCCGTATGCGGGCTGGTTTAATCAGGCTCTTACGGCCAAAATGACTCCACAACTTGAAGGAGGAACGGCCCTGGAGTGGCGAACCTCGTTCAGTCATGTAATTAAGAGTAGCAGGTCAGTTGTCAGAATAAAATGTTGGCATTTTACATTTCTGCAAACCACGGACGGTTACATTTTCATGTTTTATGCATGTCATAAAGAAACATCGCAAAACGAAGAAATGTCAGGTATCAGCAAATCAAACTTAAAGTTTCTGAATATCCATGGTTTGCAGAAACGTACACGGACAACATTTTTTTTGCTGACGAGGGACTAAGGAGTGATAGTTCATCTGTGTTCTTTTGGATATTTGGGGGTCTGAAAGTCATTGAAATGAGAAATGATCTGAAACATTTCTTTCTTTGCGGTCTAGTAGCTGCCTGTGTCTCTTGTGTCTTAAAGTTCAAGTTTATTTGACACATTTTAATGGAACAAAAGGTCATATATCAGACATCTTGCTGTTCATATTTTGCTCTTTTCCAAAGCTGATGTTTGAAATGGAAAAATAATTTCTAATAGAAAACTACCCCTCGCTCCTGTGTTTGTTTGAATTTCCCAAAATGTGAAAAGAAAAGGCAAATAATATGACACAGATTGAGGGAGACAAATAGACACGTTTGCATCTTTAATTAGATTTCCAGTGAAATGATGAATGTTTTTTGTTTTTGCTGAAGAAGAAAACAAGAAAGCTCTCTCAAACTCCTGAGTCAGAGTGCTCTTCACATCATGGTCAGTTCAGCCCAATAAATTCAAACTGAAGATTAATTACCAGCAATTTCTTCATAGACTGGAGATGAGAGTTTTTCCTCTATTTTCTATGCCATGAGAAACCCAGTTTTTGAATTGAACATCCATGTTTCTGATATGAACAGAAAAAAAAGAGTCCATTAAACCCAGCAGCTGTTGAGGGCAACATCTTTGAAAATTTGGCAGCTTAATGCTTCTGCTGGAATTAAAATGGCTCAATGATATGACAGATTGTTTAACTGTGAATTTTAAATCTGTAGTGAAAACATGTACTGCGTGACTCAGGCTGAGAGAGCACTTGTCGGTGCCAGACGAGCTGTAGCCCAGCACTGCAATGTCAGAGAGAGGGCAAAAGCAAATAAAAACCAGAGTTCTGTTAGTATGGAGATAGAGAGCACTCCAATGAGAGTGGTTGACGTTAACACAAAAAGGTCTGCACATAATGCTCCAAATATTAACACATCCACACAAATAATGACGAATGAAAAAGCATTTTAGCATACACAGATGCAGAATATCTTGGCCTGTATTTGTATATATGTGTGTATGTGTTATGCAGGGCTGGGACCAATGAAATCTATTAAATCACTAAATCTTTTTCCTCATGCGCTGTTTAACTTTTGCATGCCTATCACCTCTGCGAACAACTGGTTTTAAACCAGTCTACACTAGCTGCGATGCTCAGCGGTGATGTTTGCTGACATTCACAGGCTGATGTCAGCTTAGGACACTGCTGTGATTGGCTGAGCAGTGAGCCATGGCATGACTTTGCGATGTTTCCTTGGATTGCTGCCATATTGGGAAAATTACACCTGAAATGTGACCACATTTTTAAAAGTGCGGACACATTAAGAAACTGGCATAGCAGCGGTGTAGAAAGTCAAAAGCTCAATACTCTGGCCTCAGAATATTTCTCAGGTTGACGCATTTTAATTTTCCTTCATCATCAGAGCCTTTTACAAAACATGTCAACCAGATAAATCCAATGGTGAACTGAGGCTAGAGTGCTTTTGCACTGTCATTGTCCCAGTTTAGATGTTGCATAAGAACATTTTCTTTGATAAATATTGAATAGAGTATTTAAAATGTGACATTTATAATTAAAGGGGTCTTAGGGGTAATAATTTAGTAATGTATTTCAATAAAGTTGGGAGGGGGGGGCGGTCAAATTCAAAGCAGAAGATGGAAACGTATTCTGACATTTAGACTAGTATTGCTGGGTTCAAATAGGATCCTGTTTACAAGTAAAGTCTGTATGAATGCTCCCCTCTCGTGGTATTCACAACCTCGCACATTTAAACTTTTCTGAAAACAATGAATTCATGAGTTGTTATGTATTTGCTGACATTTTTGGAAATGGCAAAGGTGGAAGTTGGAACCTAGTTTTTGGTTGATGATAAGTTAATATATATAACATATATAATGTTAGTCCTATAGAGTTTGTTCTTTGTAATTTGATGTCTTTGAGGAAATTGTTAATATTCCAAATGGCCTTTTGTATTATTTTGCCTTTGCATTTCCTGCATTTGGTTACCTGCTTGTTATCTTAGCTATCTTAATTGTTAGCCTCCAGGTCTTTTATACCCAGTTGTCTAGCAGTGGTGTTCTCACTAGAGCACCAAGCAGATCGTGTACACTACTTCCCATGTTGTAACCACAAGTTTACAAGTTCCATTTGATGGCTGCGCACTAGTCACGAGTCAAGCCAAAGCTGAGATAACCCTGATGACATCATTAGGGTTACTTTTGAATCAGACTTTGGAAGAAAATTTGACTTTTGTCCTAATTTGTTTATTTCTTAACATGGCTTTTCTGCCCAGCCCCAATGTTGTGTGTGTGTGTGTGTGTGTGTGTGTGTGTGTGTGTGTGTGTGTGTTCAGCCTGCTGTCCAGCGGTAGACTCAGCTGTTGCTCTCCACAATTAACCAGTCGTATTGCGACGGTCTCAGACACAGACACATACTCGGTACTCTGGCCTTTTAACTAGCTGACACCTGACAGGGGCAGCAGATGGCTGTTAAAACACCTTAAACTCCTGACAGATCTGTTTAATTTGGAGAACTCTGGTCCTCAGACTGGATCACAGCCCAGCGAAAGGGAGAGGTGGCGGAAGCTCGTTTGGCTGCCATTAAGAAAAGCCAAGAGTGTTTGGCAGATAGTGAGAGCAGCTGGCACTGTTGACAGGGGCCGACTAAGTGGCCTGAACCTTCTGCAAAGGAGCAGGAGGGATCAATAGGGCAGCTCCTACACTACAGGGGTAGGAGCACTTGGATGGCTGTTACATCCCTCTTGACATCATGATTCATACTAGAATGACAGAACGAGAGAAGAAATTGGGGGATGAAGGAGATGAACAATTACTTTTGCTTCAACAGAAAAGCCGAAAGAGGAAAATTACACACAACACATTTGCATGTTTTCTTTTTTTTTTCATGGAAAACACACCCACACGCACACACACACACACACACACACTCGCACACAAAATAAGCATATTATACTTTTTTTTCCTTTTACCAAAACATGAAGCTCAGCTCCTCGAACCGAAGATACATTTCTAGAGAGATAATACATTCATTCCAAGCGATGGCGATGAAGATTACAATATCTTGATAGAATAGACAAACAGATTAATTACTTCATGGCTAAAACCTGAGTTATTCCAAAGTATTTCCATATGAAACTGCACAACAATGCACATCAAAAATAAATGATGCATCATTATTCTCATATGGAGTATTATTTGCATGACTAAAGCTATGCTAATATATTCATGTAATATATATACACACATCGACATATGGGTTATTTATGTATATGTATGTCTCTGGGGGACTGAGATTATCTGAGAGGTCCAGTCAAAACACAGAACCACATTGTGACAGAATGAATTTTGGCGATATTTTTTTTTTCTGAAGCACATCAGCTTCAAAAAGTTACAACAGAGGTGTGACTAAAATGATGTTTCGTTTTTACACATTTGAATTTTTGATTCTCCTTTTTGCTTTCAAACTCGAGGCAAAGAGAGTTGGTGTCTAAGACAGTCCAGTTGTCTCTCCTTTTCCCTCGTTTTTTTCTTTTACGTGTATTTTTCGGCCCTTTTTGTTAGTCTCTGACTCTGAAAATGACGGGGAGCCGAGGCACAGCTTATTCTAGTTTTGTCCTCAGCCTCCTTGTCCCGCCATCCTTCTTCCTCCTCTCCCAGTCCTCTCCCGGATGATAGCAGGTTCAGCTGTTTATATTGAGTTGACAGGTCGAGCACTACAGTTGAGCAATGTTCAGTCGTTGGATCAGTTTTATCAGGTTCCTCGTGGCACTGGAGGGCTCCACTGCACCCGGCATTTAGGTTTCTTCGTCACAAAAAATCCTCATAGTCCAAGAGTTTGGAGTGCTGGCGTGTCTTCCAAAGTCGGTAGAGGCGGAAGTCGAAGTACAACTCAATCATCTCTTTGCCTTGATTAGTAAATGAAACAGGAAAGTTTGAGTCAAGCATTTATAGGAAGCAGAATCACTTTGCTAAAATAGAAGTGGAAATAAAAAATCTTGCCCTCATAGTGTTCTGGAATAACAAAGAAAAACATGCAACACATAACATGAAAACAGAAGGTTTTCTGATTAGCATTGAATTTGAATGCTGCTCCTCACTGTCCTGTGAAGGACCTTGGACCAATCAAGTTTTGTTTGTGCTTAATATGCTACTAGTTTGTATTTCCAAGTAAGAGAAAACAAAATTACTTCACTGATAATGTATCTGACTAAATCTAGTTGAGCAACAAAAGCACTTGGGTTAAAGGTAGAAAGAAGTGTTTTTTTAAAGGTCACACTTGCTATGAGCAGATTTTGTATGATAATAATTGTTTGGAGATGCATTGATTGTTGACATTTTGCAATTTTACAACTATGTTTAACAGCATGTTTTTGATGTTGATGAAAAAACATACCTTTAACTGTGTTTTGTTAACCTTCAAACATATCTACTGTTGAGAGGAGTAAATAAACATAACTTCTCTAGACTAGGATGACTTGTATGGGACTAAAGTTGAATGTTGTTTGATTTGAGGATGACTTTTGAGTCCGCTGTTCCTTTGCTGCCAACATTGTAAGGTGTAAATTGTATATCATTGATGGTGCAGAGGTTAGGGGCTCTAATGGTCAGGAAGCAGGAGGTTTACAGTAGTTATTGGTGCAGCAGCAGTACAGGAGGGGAGAGTGAACATGTCTCTGCAGAAACCTTGAATTAAAGTGAGGAGCTAAAGAAGAGGAAATCTGGCTCTGGGCGAAAAAGACAAAAGTTTCTAGTTGTTCCTGGAGCTGAGAACAGGCTTTTGGAACAATGATTATGTTGAGGAGAGAGTACTGTATGTCCCTACTCCCACCTGCAGCTAAGGAGGAGAACAGTGGCTCTCAAGAAAGAGCAAAGTAACATGACTACTTTCTCTCTTATGGTGGGTGTTGTGCACAAACTGGAGCGTGAAGTCTATATGATATGGATCAACTGCATTAAAAATAGCAAATTCACACAGAGATAGGAACCATTGTATCAAAACACCAAGCGATGATAAGGATGAGCGAGAGCAAGTAAGTGTACAAGAACAGGATACACATATTTGAAATGAGAAAAACACAGCACGTGACTGGATGCAACATACGCATCTATAAGGTGCTATGCATGCGTGTGTCGGTGTGAACTGCATTTTTGGGTGTGTTTTAATGCTCGTTCAGACCCACCCTGTGCCGACAGCTCCAGCGGCGACTCAAACTCGACAGAATAAGGCCTCATCAGATTCTTCAGTTTCTGGAACAGCTGTTGGGCCGAGATAAGAAAGCAGACACCAATTAATCCTACTGCTTTTGGATACACTCGCAGCAGGGGAGTCTGCATCTTCAGACACAAAACACACACACACATACAAACAAATAAACATAGACGAGAACGGCAATGAATCCAGCTCATTACTGCCGAAGAGATGTATGCATTTTCTTTCCTGAGCAGGAAATGAGATTGCAAGTTGCTGAGGTGTTCATTTTTCCTGCTTGTCTTCATATAACCTATCTGCCTCTGAGCTTGTTAAAGGTTGAGAGTAGGACCCCAGTCTCTATCTGAGTCCCATGCTCAGGAAATTAAAAGACAGAAGATTGAAATCAAACTGTGAACTTTGAAAATGAGAAGGATTTCAAATGCTAGTTGATATTTTGCATTTGTAGGCTTGTGTTTTTGTGTCCTATCACAATATGACATTTAGAAGTGAAATTAGTCATTTCACCGCAAACAATTAAGTAATTCATCATACAAAAAATATTATATTTTATTCTTATTATTTTCTTTTTTATTATTTTACCGCGAAACAAATCTTGTGGAGATTATAAATCTCTTTTTTAAGAGTCCTGGCCAAGAGAGGCAGCATCACAGTTAGACGGTTGAAGACAGAAAAACGAACATAACAATTAAAGTGAGACAGACAACAAATTGCTGAGTCGTAATATCGTAACATACAAAACAATTACAGCCAGATGTCATATTTTCCAAGTCATTTAGAATCACTTTAAATGCATCCAGTTAGACCATTTAAAAAATTTGAAGCATTTGCGGGTTCCAGCTCCTAAAACGTGAATTTGCTGTTTTTTTCCTCAGTGTTATATGATTGTAGATGGAATACACTGGGTTTTTTGACTGTTGGTTGGACAAAACAGACTTGACAACATCTGTTTGGACACTGGGAATTTTTCAAACTAAACCATTTTTCAATCAATCTGAAGAAAAAATAGAAAATAATCATTAGATACAGCTGGAGAAAGGTGATCTGGCCAATAAACAATATCACACACAAGTTAAAAATGTCCTGTAGACCCGTGTTTTTCAGACTTTTTACACCATGTACCACCTCAGAAAAAATAAGGTTCTCCTAATAGTACCACTATTATGACTAACGTAAAAAAAAACAGTAGCATGGGGCTACTCTATTCAGCTTACTCTTTTGCGCCACAAGTAAGAGGACATTAAATGACGCGATCTCTATGAGTCACCTAAAAAATCGATTGTACTCATCAGAACGCCTGCCTGAGATGGATTCCTAATTATACAATAATAACGTCTAATTGGAGAGTTACCGTGACCTCCTCTGTAGTTTCTTGCCACATTATGCACATGAAAAATTAAAGCACACTGATTTCTTGCTTGAATTTACTCATTAGGGATCTGGACACCCCACGCCCTCCGTCCGAGAAATCAAAGGCCAAATGCCCCTTTGTTTTATATTTTATGATGTTAAAATTGAGGTGTTACAGAAAAAGCAGTGCTTCTTTGTGTTTGCATCCCTTTGAAAAAAGATAAAAGAAGATGGCTGGATGCCAGACATCGAGGAGAGAGCGGCTGGGGAGATGCAGGCGGTGTGGCTTGTCTGTAGCGGCGAGAGAGCTAGAGGCAAATAACACATCTCAAATAATGTGTTGCAAGTTCCTCTGTGTCCTGGGTGGCTTTTTACAAGCTCTCAGTGGCCGTTGTTGCCAACAATGATGCAGATTTAGCTTGAAAATCTCTGGATGAAAACTGGGTCAGGCTGCCTCTTCGACCTGCTCACCTGCTCTTCTCCATCCTGAGCCTTTGTTTTCACTCCTGCATCCTCCAGATCTGCTTTTGTTGTGCTTATCAAGCTAGACCCCTTTGATATTTTGAGTGATTATACTAATCATGCATTAACCATTGTGTTTTAACTTTCAAAACAGAGAGGGGGTGGTTTAATTTACCTCTCCGTTAAAGGGAACCCACTCTACCAGGGCTGCCAGCTCAGTCAATATTTATAAGCTTAAATGTGTACTTTAGCACATTATATCAGGATTGAAGTTCCCCCATGCACATCTGCACATATTCACATGTAGTACGACTCTGTATGAAGTTAGAGTATGCGATTTGAGATTTCAGCAAGCCAGGAACCTTTAGCTCAACACATTGCTTTGGTATTAGAAATATCGTCCTGTCTGTTACTGTTGTGTGTTTTGCGTGTGTTTGTTTTGTGCTGTCTGGAGTGCAGAATTTGGCAACAGTTAAACCTACTGTTTAAAAATGGATTGAACAGGGATCCAAGTTGACACCATTTAATCTCTGGCAAACAGAGGCAGACTGGGAGTAATGTGTTCTGGTGATGATGTAATGTTTGTCTCTGTGAGGAGGTTACTGTATATGATTGAAAAGCCACATAAAACAAAAATCAAATGATTAGTACAACACAATGCCAAAAGTGTGTTTTCTAGGGGTGTTTATCACGGTTTGGGCTGGGTTTGAGTTAAGAAAGAACACAGCCGCCAACCAATGAAAGTCTGGTGTGAGTACTAGATGTATTAGTACTAGACAGTGGTTTACATATACTGTGACACTGGTTCTCAAATGGGGGTTGCAGTAAAGTGATTTAAAATTCTGATCTTATCAGACTTGTTCTAAAACCTGCCTTTACCAACTTAGTCATCATATCCACAAAAGTGATGATTATTTATCCAAATTCTCATTGTGTTCATATTTTGTGAGTACCGATCTCTTAAATAATTTTGCAATATTGATAATTTTCAGCACATTCTTTTAAGGCCACATTCTTCTCCTGTTTCAACATCACTAAGCCCCCAGTGCACAGAGTAAATAAGGAAATACTTCTTCTCAGTTTGCGTAAGACCTTAATGGCCCGCAGAGAGCCCTGACCTCCATCTTTGGGATAAGCTGTAATGCCTGGCCTTATCGCCTGACATCAGTGGTCCCCCTCGCTAATGCTCCTGTGGCTGAGTGTCAGCAAAATCCCTGCAGCCAACTTCCCAAATCTTGTGGAATGACTATCTGAAGAGTGGATGCCTTTGTAGAAGAATATAATGTGCTGGATGTGATGTTCAACTGTCCACATACTTTTGGCCATGTAATGTGGTTGCCAGTGGAGAACAGGTGTGTAGTTGGCCCAAATGACAAGCACTGATAACAAAGAGGTACAAGCAAAATCAGATTACTTCTGTTTTCTGACTGAGGTTGGATAGAGACCTCATGTGAAAATACCACTCTGGGATCTTGGTACTGATCCAGCCCCCTAAAAAAAGAGAAACACCAATTCTGTTGTTTTGGATTCAAGCTCTCTTGAAACTGCTGCTTGTGTTTGTGTGTAGGGGTGGAGATATCACTGATGTGCAGTCTGTTCTGCACACTGCCAGACTGTCCATCAACCCCAGAGAGATCCATTTTATATAACAAAGCATTTTGGCAGACATGACTGGAACAGACAGTTAGGTCAGACAAACACCGCTGGCTATGGTGTGCGTCTGTGTGTGCATGTGTGAGTGTGTCAGCCAGCTTGTTTGTGGCTGTGTTTTGATTTTATTTTTTTATTTTTTGGGGATGTGTCTTTGTGGTTATGTGTATTATTATTTGTTCGTGTCAGGTGGAGAGAGGTGCAGCACCACCCAGCATGTGTGCTCCTTCGCTATATTCACTCGCATTACAGAGGGAGCGAGAGAGAGAGATAATTTTCTCTCGAGTGGAGACAGACAGAGAGAGAAACTGGCAGGAGGATAATATGGTGATTATCAGACGGACAGAGATCCCAAACAGACACAGTGCAAGCATAAATATGAAAGCAGAGGGCAGCAGTGAGAGAAGTGAGACAAAAATCTGCACCTTGAGCATCCTAGGTTATCAAAGACTGTGAGGCACATAATTGTTTAGGTTTTGAACATGTAAATCAACAGAGAGCTTGTTAAGAATGAATTGGAATTGAACTCATGTGTTACAGTGTGCGACGGTCCCACCTGGGTAGTCATTGATTTATTGTTCAGCATCAAATTTCACCTTTCCAGATCTGTTGCACATTATCTGTCTGCACTCCACAGTAATTGTATTTCCAGTCTATCATTCAATTTGTATTGTGCAGAGTGACTAAGTGACTAAGTTTGCCTTCTGTCACAACAAAATATGTGATTACTGTTGTGCAATCATTGATAGCCAAAGTAATTGTTTGCAGTACATTCTATCATGCACTGTGATAAAAGATTGGCAATCGTGGTGAGAATAAAGTTTGCAGTTACGTTGCTAATGGGCCTTATCAACAGTCAAGAACTTAGATTCCCACATTTGTTTCATTTCACATTAGTGTCTATTTGCCCCAAATAGCCAGATTACTTTACTGTACATTAGCCATAAGATAGCGAGCAATGAAACACACATGGTGTATATTTGAATTAAATTGAGCCTCTCATTGAACTCAGCACTCACCAGTTGGCAGTGAACATTACAATACATAAACTCAAAGCTCAAAGAGTTGAATAATTTCACCCATACGAATATGCAAATGACAGAAATGTTTAGGCGAAAGAGCCCGGCTTGAATAGATACAATTTTTTTTCTTTCTGTCTGAAGACAACAATAGAACAAATAACAATGGCACAATTGAAAAAACAGCGGCACATAGAAAATAAACTCTGCTGTGAAGTGAGTGCACTGACAATTGCATTGTCTATCAGCCTGACCCTCATCTGTTGTTAACGTACATTTTTGAGGAGCTACAATGTAGCTAATGGTGATAGCTGCTACGAGAGTATAATCCTTAAATAATCATATCTTCTGTGAAATGCAAACATTGTGTGACATAAACTTTATTGATAACCCAAATACCATACATTAGCTTGTGAATGCTTCTGTGACACAAAATGTCAGAACCTTTGTATGTGCTGATTTAATATAAACATTTTTGATATGTATTATGGCTTGAAATTTTAGTAATGTTAGGGACGAGCTCTCATGTTTTCAGTCCTCTCTGTGATTAAGAAATGTGTGGAATAAGGGAACCTGTGAGCTAATGTTGTGTGTGCATACCTTCTCTCCGTTGGGGTTGCCCAAGACATAGCATCCCATTATGTGGATGAGGTTGGGTTCCGGGTTGATTTTACTCATGAAACGACTAAGCCTCCTCCAGAATCTGAACAAAGACAAAGGCAACAGTTACACATGGTCCAATTTCTTTTCCTCCAAATACAATGAATCTGATTGACAGTTTACATGAAAATAAATACACAAAAGAAAAAGAAAAACAATCCTCTCCTGTTTATCCACTACAGCAAACAATCAGAGAAAAACAGCCAGGATGAGCGTCAAGCACTAGTCATTTTTCAGTGGTTAGCTGCTGCGCTTTTTTCACTTAAGCAGCTGAGTCTCCCAGAGTTATGGAACAGAAGGTGAGCCTTGTGTTTATATCTCTGAAACAAGTAAATATCATCTATTCAAATATGCCCCCTCTGGGAGGGATGCATCACCCAGAAAAGTAGTAGATTGTGCTCATAAATGACAAACAAATGCAGAGAGGGCGTTGAATGGTCCCTGTTGAACATGATTTACGCTGGAGAGCATTCAGATGGAGTATTAATATTCTGAAAATAGAGTAAAGAGCATTTACATGAAAAATTTGCATCAGAATCTTTGATCATTTGAAGGCCTAAAATGAGCCAATTTATTTTGGCTGAGGTTTTTACAAGATTTTTTCTTTGATTGAGTCCTTGCTCTGATTATTAGTGGAATAAAAGGCTCAATAAAAATGCAGTGAGGGTATTTTAATGATAAAATATTTCTCTAATGCTAGTCTTTTCACAGCATACTCATGGCCAAGTTTACGTCAAATTTCGATGCTTTATAAGACATTAGAAATGTGATGCCATTCACAAATATTCATCAAACTGAGATGGACCCAGTGGTGCAGCAGTAACTTACTGGCTCATATCCTCCTCCTTTTCCACCTTAGCAAAGGTTGCCACTTTATTCTTCAGTAAATACAGGTGACCCGGGCCTCCCTGAGAAACACACACACGGATTAAACACATTAGTACTATCGCAACTGCTAATTTGCTTCTTCTTAATTGAGATCTTGAGAGCTTGGATCCCACAGGAGTGCAGTCTAGTTTACTCTGGGGAATCTATATGCAGCATTTGAATGAACACATAACCCCCTATATCCCAAATGAATCCTATGGTGTCAAGCTTTATGTCTCCCCGTTTCTCACCTGACAGAAAATGAGCATCCGCCAGAACTTGCTTCCTCTCCTGTAAGCTGTGAGCTTCTTCTCTATTTCCTCTGTGAGGGAATAAAAAGGGTTGGATTTGATGTGAGCAACTGGGACCGAGAACGGAAAGAGAAAGGAATATGAATACAGACAAGCAACAATGTGTGTAGAGAGAGAGGGAGAAATGTGAACAGTGAACACAAAGGACCTCTCGGGAGGGTGAGTTCAAGTACAGGTGCGGTAATAGACAACAGAGACACCAATGGTCGATGTTGTTTAATTTCGATAAAGAAGTATTTACCTTAGAGCACAGTAACACAGGTCAGTGACAGATCAAAATGAAAACCTGAATCAATAACCTCAATATGTGCAAACTTTTCTTTTAAGTCCTTTCAATAACTCTGTGCGAGCTTCATTCAGTTCGGTGTTCATTATTATCTTGGGGAAATTCAAGGGACCATTTATTGTAAGAGCTTCTGTTATGAGCAACAGAGGATCTTCTTCGGAATACAGAAATAAAAAACACAGTATTTAAAATCAAATTCAAGGACTTTTCAATGACTTTCCTGGCCCTATTTCCTCAAAGCAATTTGAGACCCTGAGAATTTAATAATAAAAACTATCAGGCATTACAGAAGCTCACAGACGAGTTCCTTAGTTCCACTAAGTACATTATGGCCTTGATGTTTCTCAAATTAACAAATGCTGAAGGATTTCAAGGATCTGTGGGATCTCTTGTTATTTAGCAGGACCTTCACCGGTACCAAAAAAGCCATAACTTAGATATTTTTATAGAGATTTGTTTGGGTACATTTCAGCCTGCAGCTATTTTTCTGACCTTTAACTCCCACAGAATGAGTCAGAGTTCACTCCTCAGGCAAACTGCTGCACAGTCCATCCTCCAGACTAAAGGTGATTGATTTACTTTCAGAGGAAGGGCGTGATGTCCTCCTTTAAACCTCTTTTTATAGATAGAATGTCATATAGATATATATGTATTTTTTAAATAGAACTTATGTTTGTATCTATTGTTTTATCTACATTAATTAGCTGGACTCTAGTGTTACATTTACTTGCCATAAAAACGTTAACAATTGTCACTTTCTTATAACACTGGTGAAAAAGATGGATACTAACAAACAGGATTATTTACTCACCCAAAATATCATCAAAAGTTGCATGTTCATGGTCCTAAGGAAAAATACATTTGCATAAAACATAGTCCTTCAACATTGAAAAATTATTTAATTTACATTGCAATCTATCATACACAACCTGTAAAGAAACAACATGTATGCATGGTACATGTCCATGTAGTGTAATGCGTCTGTCAGCAAACATGTCAATGTTGGACTCACATAGAGGATAGGGATGATGGATGGGTCATCCCTCCGGATTATGGTGGGAACGTACTCTGCCTTGGGGACCTTAGAAGAGATCAGCTATAGGTGAAGGAGAAAGAGGAGGGAGAGGAAATACGGATTTAGTAGGATGTGAGAGATGTAAAGAGGCGAGGGGGGGCGGGGTTCAGAGAAACGAGAGGAAAGTGGAAGATAAACTGTCATGCCTGCGAGGAATGTAGAGCTCTATATAATAATCACCGTGGTATGGCAGAGAATACCTTAGTTGCCTTTTAGATACTGCACCAACAATTTTAACCTCGATCTACTGTCAGTGTGTAGTTCTGAAGTAACCATTTCCTATTTTCACTTCCCTTTTTTTGCCTTGTTTACTTTGAATTCTAAAAAATCTATTCTGTTTTTTTCACCCCATAAATTACTAAATAACTCCATCAGGGCTACCTCAGCTTGGGCTCAGATGCAGGATGGGTTTGGGGAAATGTAAGATACAGTGTTTGAAGTACTTGATCTATACTCACTGGCTTGATTCAGACTTTTTAAAATGATTTCCTTTCTAAGTCTGACAACTTAATGAAAGTGTAATATAGGGGTGGTAACCTCTAGGCACCTTGCAATTCGGTTCAATTCTGATTCAGAGGGCTGCCACGCCATTATAAAATGATTATCAATGCATCTTGCTGCATCAAAAGTTGTGATTTATAGACATGATTTACTTTTTCTCACTAGTCACTACTTGCATCTAGGTGCTCCTACAACATAGCGCATTTGGAGTGATCCGTAATTAAAACTAAAGTGAGGATTGACTTCCATTATCTTTGCTCAAACTCAGCTATCATCACCAAAATTTGGAGAGGCAACCAAGATGGCGTTCATGTGACACATCTGTCATGACAGGCAAACACAAAATTCAGCTCAATTAGCGGCTGTCATTGGTAGAATATCACTATTACAGATTCTTAGTTCAAGAAAAAAACACCATCATTTTGGGATAACCGTAAACAACAAAAGATAGAAATCCAGTTTGTTACAAAATTCTCTCACAAATCTGTCCAGAAAAAAACATCTTCTCAAAAAAAAATCAATAAAGGATCTCGGACAAGAAAATAAACCCAACCTCTCCGACGCTATCACAGTTTCCTCCTGTACCAGTCAGTTAATTGTCTTCATGCACACTTCATAAGTGTCTAGAAGTCCAGCTGCAGGCTGCCGGTAAGCTAGCTGTGTCATCTTGGAATTGTTTTATTAACTTATCTCTCACCATGATTTTGGGAGGTACAAAGTCGTCTCCTTCGCAGGCCAGCCTCTCCATCTCTCTCTCCTCCTCCCAGTCTAAATTGTCATCAACGCCTCCTTCATCCAGGGTACCACAGGAAGCCTGCAGGTCTCCGCCTAGAAGAGAATATAACACCGGTGAGGAAAAAGACATCAGATAATAGGGTGTAGGCAGGAAGTGTTGAGTGGGAGGCAAGAAAGGTGACACAGAAAGAGAAACTCTGGGAGTGAAGGACAGACGTGTCCAGGAAGTGGAGAAAGGTGAATGCGGAGGAGAGGATGGGGGATGGAGTTGTTTGATAATGGTGGTGGCATATGAAAATGACAGATGGAACAGGAGAAAGAAGAGACAGCTGGCAGACGCTGAAAAAAGAATGATTGATAGTGAGTGTAGCAGCAGGAGAGCTAACAAGGAGGGCTATGAAAACTCAGACTGCTTTCTTAAGAAGGAAAGTTGTGCTTTTTTACATTTTATATTCTGTGATTGTTGCTAATGGTCTTAATAGCTACCAATGTGCAGTGAAGACTTAAACATGAAAAGTCAGCTGCTTGAGCTTGTTGTGTCTGTGGACAAAGTATATATTTTAGTGTTGTCTTGTCGGTATCTAGACGTAACCTGATATGCCAGATGATTTGTTACATAGAACCATCTGGAAAGTCTTCCTTGGGAACTGTTTAGAAAACGGCAGACACTTTCTAAAGACGCTTGGCAGGTAATTGGACGAACCATCTGTCTATCACAACCACTCAGATCAACAGTGGTAGAGTGCCACCACCAACAAGGCCAGTTGTTAAATCAAGGTCTTACTGAAACCAATTGAGAGAAAAGTGAAAACATCTTTTCCATCGAGAAAAGCCTTCAGTAGCATTCTGCGCTTTTCTTTCAATGAAATTTACACTCCAGTTCTGATATAACTGATATTATAGTGGCGTCTACGCTAACCTCTTATGGAGCTGCCATACTGCCAGAAAGCTGCCATTACCTCAAAGGATGCCTTGATTCCAGCCAGCGCGTCTCCATTACTTCACTATGACCTGCATGATAGTACTGACGGCTTAATAGTTTATTTTTCATTTGTTTTTTTCTTTGTTATTTTTGACTTTGTCTTGCTGTTTTTAGGTTGAAAATTGACCGGATGCTCCTTTGTCAATCGTGTGTCTGACCTTGCTCAATCTGCTCTGTCAAGCTTGACACGGCTTTAGTCTGCTTCCATCAAAAGTAGAGGAGGCACGAATTCTCCATATCCTGGGCCACTTCTGAAACATGCTGTGGCGCGCCTCGAGCATTCGCTAGAATGACTGCGATCAGCTCCGGTAGCCGTGCTTGAGACGGAGTGTGACGCAGAAGTGCCATGTGGAACCTGCAGTTTTGTTGATTTTGTGATGTTTATTTTGTATGTACCACTTTATGTCTGTACACTTAATTGACTGAGCTAATGAGAGGCTTAATTGTCAGTATTTCTGACATTTATTATAGATGAGTGTTGAAGCAGTTTTTTTCCTGCACTTGACACAATTGTTTTTGCTGACATTTTAATTCTTGTTAGGATAAGTGCTTTTGTTGTATTGCTGATAATTGCCTTTTCTGATTTGAATGCTGATGAATGTAATTGCCCTGCTCCGTTACTCTAGTTTAATCATAACTATTACTATTGCTATGTAAGTGTGTTCTTACAATATATATTTTATTGTCATGATCTACCTTATTAATGCATCTATATTTGCCTTTATTTTAACCATTTCAGACAACTAACTTTGCAAGTTTGTGTACCGGCAGACAAACAGGATCGTTGATGCAACAGTAGTTAAAGCACAGGTGTAATTAATTTCATTAGCGATGGCTGCCACAGTTCCTGAGTCTGCATGCTGTTTCCCCGGCATTGCTAATCATGACAATTAAATAGAAAGAACTATTAAAATTAAAATTCAAAATGCCTGCTGTCCTTCACAACATTATGATTAAAAGAGGCCTCGAAATACAGTCAAGTTATAGTTTGAAGACTTCTAACAAAGACATCTAATAAAAAAAGGTACCCAGCAGTTAAGAGCAGTTTGAAAAGGAGAATTGAAGCAGAAAAGAGAAAAAAAGAAGTAAATGACAAGAAAGATTGACAATTAATGTCACTCCCCTGGGGAACAATACTTTTCCCTCAGGAAAGAAGAAAAACAAGGCATCAACCACACCATTAGACCATCATCAAAAGTCAATTTATTTTTCATCACACAGAAACACTGAAGATGGAGGTGGAGAAAAAACATAAAAACAACAGATACTCCAACATCAACAGAGACAAACGGCACATGCAAACAGTGTGTTGATTCACGTATTCAAAGCCCTTTTAGAAACACTTAGACACACTTCACACACGCTTTCACATCCATACCAGCTCGACACACTCGGACTTAGACACACACTCCATTTTTGAAGACATACTCACAGAGAGAGAGCATCACAAAGTTGAAGAAAGACCCACGGTCATAGGGAGACAGATGGACAGGGTCAGAGTCAACAGCAGAGACAGTCAGTTTGTACGTGTGGTGTGTTTTATGTGCGAGTGTCCGGGGTTTTTCAGCGTGTTAGTTGTTTCTGAGCCATAAAACGGTGGTGACAAAATGTCACCTTCAACAGAGATGTCTGCGGTCTGGTTCTTATTCCGCATGTGTCTGTCTGTACAGGCTGCAGACCTGATAAATGACAGATACTTGATGGAAAGTGGCATTAACTTCCAAGTAACTTTCAATGATCACCATTTAAAACACTGGTATTAATGCCAGTTATATTAGGATGCTTTCCAGTTAGCCAGTCATGGAAGAAGTTAAATCGGGGATGTCATGATAGAAAAAAACAAGTACTCAGTCCTCTTAATATGCAAAAATGTATCCAAAAACCAAAAAATAAAGTACTACTCAAAAAATCATGCATAGTTGAGCTTTGTTGGCGGGTAAGGAAAGGAAGAAACTGTGCTGTACTTTGTACGCTTGTCAGGACCCTGTTTTTTGCTGATGCAGTTTTTGTTTTTCAACTTTATGAAAATACTTATTTAACTGGTTAACCTCTATTTAACGCTCCAGATTAGATGGCCTCATTCCAGCTGTACAGAAGTCAGCTCATATATCAAAGTGCTGATTACCAGACCCTTTTTATAGCTGACAAATACTAAGTGCTAAGCGGCTTTCAACTCCATATGAGCCACTTGTGTAAGCAAATTAATTGATGACGAAAGTACAGAGTGAGCACAAAGTAAATTCAAGCTATAATCAATCTGCCAGTCAAGATGTGAGGGCACAAAGGGCCGGATGGGTAATTTATGACTGCGCACATTGTTCAAAATATGTTCTCACTATTCGCTGCAGCATTTTGGGCAGATTGTAAACACTTGAGAACGAGTGGACACCTAACGACACTTTGATTAAGCTCTTTAAAGTGACATGTTTGTACCTGCCGGTGATTGGGATATTTAATTTACAGTTTTCTCTGGAGATTAAGTTTTACATAATTTAAAAGGTGAGGCCTTACAGGTCGAGGTCATGGTTTACTTACTTTTCAGTTTGTCAGTTAAGATGTGCATTCTAGGATTACAAACTGACAATTCAGTTCAACAATAAGGATTTGACTTTTGTTGTTATTTGATACGCACTAATAAATAAAACAATTCGTAAAACGCCAGTGAAAAAACATCAACGTTGAACCCTATAATTTAAAAAGCAAAAACCCTGCAGCTCGCTCACATTTACTGGTGAAATAGGATGTCCTTGTATGTCCTCAACACTCCCTGTATGCTTTTCATTCCCATGCAAATTTCTTGTACCATCTCAACGTTCACACACATTTTGCTACACACACACGGACATTAATGAACAAGCAAAGTGTGTAAATGTGGTTTGGTTACTTCAGAGTTAAAGCTTTTTTTCATCAGTTTTTAATTGCACAGTTTTTTGTCTACCCGCAGCAGTTTTAAAAAAGTTTGTGTGTCAGCGTCTCTGCGCGTGCGTGTGAGTGTGTAGTCTGTGTGAACTCACTGTCTTTGGGTTCATGAGGAGAGTCAGTCTTGACCGGGGTGGGGTCACTCCAGGAACGGCTGAAACTCTTCGATCTACGCTCAGCGAATGCTAGTGCAGGTGGGGAGAGAGAGTCACACTCACGCACTCACACACACTAACAAGCCCGCAAACTAGCCACTTCTTCTCCACACTCACCACCCAGAACACACAACTACAAAGGCAGATGCAGCTACAAGTTCACAGTTACATACAGTGCCATCCCTCCTCTGCACAAACAAATGCCTGCGTGTACAAACTGCCAAACAGACACACAGTATTCTAACAATCTTATATCTTCAACATCATAAAGGATCCTGCAGCTCATGTCTGTCCCTGTGATCATCACTATGGATTTCAAAGGACTGTTCTTGTTTCACAGATTTTCTGAGCTGCGACTCTTTGATAACATCAGCTCTGCTTTGAACAGTAATCACCGTGCTCTTAGAATATTTTTAGTCTACTTGAAAGTGTTTGACACAGTTAATCAACAGTGTCCCTCGAGCACCCATATTTTTTGGCCTCTGTGGGCTGATGAATACTCGCTAATGCTTCTCTGTTCATTTTGTCACAAGTACAAACTTATTCTTTTCAAGAACAAAAGTCTTTTCATTAGCTGAGGCAATTATGAGGTCAGCGTCATTTTCAATGTTTTTCTTCTCATTATCATGACCTTTTTTTGTGATTTACATTACAACATGTCTTCTTTAAACCTGGTAGTAATACTCCAAAATACAAATTTAGGTGCTTATTTTAGTTGAGATTTCTGTTCTAGACATGTATTGACATTGTATGCAATTTATTGCATTTTTAATTAGATTGCCCACTTTGCATGTTTAAATATAAAATATCAGAAAACTTGTAATAAAAGAACGAGTCTAAAATAGTCTTATTGTAAGAAATCAACAGGGGAAGTTTCAGGGCAGTATCTAGTAAGTTATATTTTTTATCCATATGACAATTTTCTGTCTAAAAATGCTGGAGATCTCCATTTCAGTAGCACTTACATAACATTTTCTGGTTTTATTCCTCTATATTCTGTATTTCTACACTCATAGCCAGGTATATGTAACATTTTATTCCTAAAACCATGAAGATCGCTTTTTTTATGGCTGTTGACAGTATATTAAGAAATGTAATCCTTGACTGTAATATATCAACAAAATGACACAAGTGTTCCGTTTTGTATTTTGTAAATTTATACAATTTAATGCATTTTTAATTCTATAATAATTTTCTAATTTGCATATCTAATCATACAATTTCAGAGAACTTGTAATACAAAAAATAATTGTCTTAATCCGAGTAATAAATAGCTGAAGTTTAAACTATTAGTAAAAACTGTCACCCTATTTACCTGTTGTATATCTCCTTAACAAGAGCTTAGATATTAACAGTCAGAACCCCTTAATAAGGGTCAATATCTCTTAATTGATATCGCTTTCATTAAATATAAATCATTCATTTTATTGGCTTAATCACCCAAAGCGATGCAGAGATGTGGGTCGGAATTGGCTCTAGCAGAACCATTTCCTCTTTACAGCAGGGAAAGTCTCAGGTGTGGAACAACTTTGACATTTCTGTCAGCAGCAACTGTGTCTACAGTACAAAAAATCTGCTAAAGTACAACATTTGTTCACAATGATTGGTGACAGATTTGGGTTTTAATTGGGTTCAGGCTTGTCTGTCAAAACAGTTTTCACAAATCACAAAATATTTGCTTCCACAAATATTAAACCGTTACAAAACTGACAACCGTAAGCCACATTTACACATTTCCATTCTGACCTTATGGTACTGGACCAGGGAGTAATTTCAGAAATTCAGAGCTCCAGGCTGCGACCGTTTAGTCGCTAGTTTGTGACCATTTTTGGAGGAAGTTCAACTAAATTTTTAAATTAGGAGCACCTGTGTGACTTGCAAATACGCCCTGTGAGTTTTTTGAAATCACCAGGAGCAACCTTTCTCCTGGAAACAGGCGACTGCCACAGCCATTAAGAAAATAAAAATCACAAAAGAAAACAAAACATTCCGCGAACAATCATCTAATCCATTACCTAAATACATACACAGTTAGTGGTGCTGAGCAAAGCGCTTTTACCCGCAAGAACTGATCTTGGAACGTAGATGATCTAGTTTAGCCATTTTCTTTTTGTTCACTTTTCAAGCTCAAAACACTTGACAAGCTGATTGATTACAGACTGGTCACATCACAAAATTAGAACTCTATTTTTTGTTTTCTGTCAGTGTCTTATAGACTTGCAATGACACTCACACAAACACAAACACACACACTTCCGTCATAAACAATCATCACATCGCTTTCTTGCCTTTTTAAAAAAAAACTAAAATCATTTAGTGGCTTTGTCTTTAAACTTTACACCCAACCAGTCAAACAAACTCCTAAACATTCAAAAGCAATGCAACAGGAAAAGATCACCAACAGCTTACACACTCAGACATACACACATGCACACACACATGCACAGACTCATATCGCTGGCGGATCAAACACACACCGATGCACATATAATCCTCAAGGAAATGCAACAAAGCGTTACAAAATCCCAGCAAAGCAGCAGCGTTTGGTGCCACACACACATGCACAGACACACCAGAAAACAGAGAAAAAAACACGGATGGTGGCGGGGTGAACAACATCACAGTCAATTTGAGCAAACATATCAACCACACACACATCTCTGACTCACTCTGTGCTTTAATCCTTCTGCTGCCCACCATCCGAAGATGCTTCCGGAAGTTCCTGTGGGTAGAGAAATCAAAGCAGAGGAGGAATAACAGAGGACAGAGAAAGAAGCAAAACGTAAAGAAGAAAGAAGTGGATAGGAAAGAGGGAGGGGTGGGCGGGAAATGGAGGCAAGGCAAGACAAAAAAAGGAGAGTTTAGTGTCAGGCTTCTATTTCTACGAAAAAGAGGTTAAAAAAGACATAATTAGAGGTAAATATGCACATTTCCTCGTCAGTGTGAGTGGAAAACACTTCCCCACACAGGATCGGTGTGGGTGTAATGTACCACATAGCCAAAGTACCTCTTTTCATCCTTTATAGTGTAGATTTATGAGACGCAGGAGATTCATTCATGTAACAACAGCCAAAAGGGAAACCCTTATTTAGGGTTTTGTAGGTTTGATGCATCAGAGGCAATGATGGTGAATCAGAGGGGGTTTATTCTGCCAAACTGATGCATAATGGTGTGTTTCTTGAATTTGTGACAGGCAGAGTAGAAGTTGCTTTGTTGGGGTTGTCTCTGTTGAACTGGATGTCATTTGGTTTCATGCCCAGAATTTATATTTGAGGCAAGAACCTGTCCAATACTGGAATTCTCAAAAAATAGTAACTAAGAGGTATGCTGAGCGAGATGTAGAGGCAGCTACATGCTACAAATACATTGAATTCCTGTAAATTTAAGGTTATGATCTAAAAAACCTATCAACTAATTTAAGTCTAATTTATCAAGTGCCAGCTTAGATGCCATTTCTGTTGCTGTGGTCAGCTGCTCCAACGATACATTATATATTAATAAATACTACATTAATTTCATTTTCATATAATACCACATTACATCCTGTTTATAAAGAGCAGATGGTGAACCACCACTCTGCATATCTCCTGCAATCCTGTTACTCCATATGTTTACTGTACATCATACCTCTTTTACATTAGCGTGGGTTTTGTTTTCGTTTTTTAGACTTCGGTATTTATTCCTTCTGATTAAAATGCAGGACATATTGCACTGCAAGTTTGATTTATGTGCTAATACCAGCTATACTCAACAGTACTTGACATGTACACAGTTTATTATTTTTCCCTCATAACTAATTTCACACTATGACTTTTAGACTGAATAACTTCCACAATCACATAGGCTACCTGAACGTGTCAGAGGGTGGGACTTATTAATTTTTCCATGCTTGTAAAGCATCAGACAAAGGACACTTTATTTGTCATTGTAGTCATACAATGAAATTTTGCGTGGTAGCTCCACCAGCAGCAATAGAGAACAAGATGAGAAAGATAAACAAAACTGTTTTTTTAGAAGAACTTGGATGCACTAAGCAGACTTTTAGCATCTTCATTATTCAAATGCAGTTACAATGAATCTAGGGTACTGTATCTCATTGAGGCTAATCATGGGCTAATGATGCTGTAAAATGAAAAATATTTTTGTCGGTCGACATCTTTATTCATCAGGAGACTCACAGGTGCAGAACTGTGGTGTCAGCTTGATAGGACAAGATTGTAAATGCTACTGTATAGATCTGCTTCATGGGGCCCAAAATGGCCTTTAAAAAATCACTAACCAATCAAATAATGTGCCTGGGGGACGTTTGGAGATCATCTTGTCCTGGGCACAGGCAAGACTATTGGTGGCCCTGTATAATAATACATATGTATTCCTGGAACGTACTGGCAAATATGTATAAAGTTAAAAATAAACATGTTTATATATACGATATTGACCTATCGCAGATATATTGGTGTTGGCAAATATGTTGACTGATCTGCAGTCGGTGATTTGTGAGGTCCAATTAGAAAAATTTCCTCAAGAAAAGATCCAGAACATCATAATTTCTAACATGCGGCACGATTCAGATTCAATGCCATATAAGATATATTATTTAATGTGCCCCTAGGTTGGATTTGCGTGAGTATGTTTGCTCAGAAAAGCTCTGTGCTTTGTCCAGTAGTGGCTCTTCACCTAGCTGCTTTTAGTAATCGCCACAGTCTTGAATAAAAGCCATACTGATCTTCAACTGGCTTTGGAAGAATAAACATAGAAGAGTCCATTCCTAATTAAAGGCTTTGTTTACACTGTCTTTTCTCCTCTCATCTGTATGCATATCTGTTTGACTCGAATCACATCACTTAACATAATACACAGATACGTGATTATGCATGCGATTGGTCTTTGAGTTTCCTGGGCCATTGATGCCGTAAAGGCTAGAAAAGCTGCACCGCTTCAAATAGAAACGCTCTGCCAAAATGTAGTAATTCTCAATAGTTCATCAATAATAGGTCCAGAAAGTAATGGTGTCTGGGTCCGGACCTGGAGAGCGGTCTGCCTATTAGTGATATTTGGGGATGGAGAGGGATTTCAGGTTAACAAAGGGGGCACATTTTTGTCATTTTGCCAACAAGGGGGATAGTGTCCCCCATGGAATCCACCACATATATCCTACGATATGAAAACTTCTTTTTAGAGATTACAATTCAGAAAAAGACACAGAAAAAAGTGTGTATATTGGCCAATTTATTTATCAGAATTTCCTCCTCCCTAATATCAGTAAAGGCAATGACAGAATATGTCAAACTATCATAGAAAATGCTTTGGGATACATGATTGACGAGCTTGGCTACAAACATGTTGTAGTTTCTCTTTTGTTTTCCATTTGCAGGGTCTTGCTCCTTTTTATCAAGAGTTTTCATGTCTCCTTGCAACATTAAAGCGCTCTGTACATCTTTGTAGTCTACAGGTAATTTGCATTACCATGTTCCACTTGAAATCTATTTAGTGTCTTAAATAACAACAAAGCACGAGTGTTTGTATAGTTTTTCTGTGCGACTTCCTGCCTGATGCTGACATGATGTTCTATGCAAGAGCCCCAGATAAACATCCTTTTATCTCTCTGCCTCCCTCCCATGTCGCATCCACACACAGTTTCAGCACACCAAGCAACCACCAGTCAACACACATGATTAATGATCTCGGCATGTGGTTTCAGAGCGCGCCTGTGTTTGTGTGTGTGGGTCTATGTTGATCTAGCGGTGAAGAAGCACATAAAAATAGAAGCAACATAAAAGGAGTAGAAAAAGAAGTCTTTTAAACTCTTTGTCCTCAGTTTACCTCTGGAGAAAATGTCATCACCAGTTAACAAACACCACTGAGGCAGAGTGATTTTATATTTTGGGCTCCATAAATAAAACTGACGGTTAAATTGCAACATAAAACAGTAAATTTCACTGCAATTTTCATGAGCAGCACTAATTGTATCATGCCAAAAAAGAATAATCATTTAGAATAATGATAAATTGATCTTAAGCACAATAGTACACAGAGCCAGACAGACATATTTTTACCCTGATTGTCGTGTGCTTAAACCTCAGCTGCCCACGAAGGAAAGGTGTGGAGACAGTTAATGAGATTTAGAGAGAAAGAGAGGAAATGTGAGAGAAAACGTGTCCGCCTCCACTTCCAACTAAAGACAATCTGAATCCGTCCCTCGTCAGCTCTTTCTTCAACACTCTATAACTCATTTCCATATTTTCCTATTTATATATATTTTCCATATTTTCTTATATTATTTCTCACATATTTAGAGTCTCTACTGCCTACTCTTGTTCCATCTACTAATTATCCTTCCCGTCTCCTCTTCTTCTCTTTCTCTTGTATGTTTCTTTGATAATGTCCTTTACTGTTATTCCTTGCCTATTGTAGAGTTTTGTTTGCTTTGGGAACATGGAAATTGTACTCAAAACCTGTGTAATTTTTGCATAAATAAGTTTGTTTCACAGTTCTATTTCTAGCCAGGAACCTATTATAGTGAGCCACTTTAGTGCCACAGTTCAAGTATCAGAGAGTATCTCTTTTCCTTTCCTGTCCCATATCGTAGAAAGTGAGATTTCTATATCCGTTTGATGATAAAGCTGGTCTAGGTGCTATATAAATACTGTGATAATATTAACTGCGAAATGCGCATAGCCATTTTTCAGAATCTTCCTTTAAACGGGCCGTCAAAACTTCCACAGTCACCCCCTTCAGCCACGCCCCAAGCACGGCCTTAGTTGCAAAAACACAGCAGAGCTGATGCAGACATAGGGTGGCTGGCTCCGGCCTTTGGGAGCTGACCAATCAGAGCAGACTGGGATTTTCGGGAGGGGGGTCTTAAAGAGACGGCCACTAAAACTGAGTGTTGGTGAACAGAGGTGCTGCAGCAATGAACAGTATGTGTTTCTAAACACTAAAGTATGTAAACATTTTCTAGTAGACAGACAAAATAAAAGTATGAACCTCAAAATGGGCATAATATTAAAACCTTCAGTAAAAGTTGTAATACCACAGCATAAAAAGGTAAAAGAGTAAAAGTGCGGCTGTCAACCATAATACCACTTGGAAACACAAGGGGGGAAACGTAAATTTTCCTACCACTGATCAAATCTGAAAGGAAACTTTCTGCTGTTTTCAGTGTAGTTTGATAGTTACAGAGAAATAAGGCTCAAGAACAAAGTGTTTCACCAAGTGAGGATTCAGGAATGCATCACATAGAAATATCAGTTCATGAGTGTCCACACCGAAATACGAGCTGTGATTTCTAATATATTGACTGTTTTTTGTTTCATCTGACTTTAGAGGTCAAACAACCAGCTTGGAGAGGATGAAAGACAAAAAATTAAAAAAGTAAACATGCATTTTTAAAATTCCACTGCTTCAGGGTGGACATGGTCTGAGTGTGACAAAATACAATCTTCAGGTGGATAAAGGATTTTAGTGCAAGGAGGCAAAGTGTTCCCAAAAGTTTGCTCTGCTATTTTTTCCTCATGTTCAAATCACTCATTTTGATGAAATAACACACAACGTTAATGCGCTGACACTGCAGATGGACGACACCAAGATGTCAAAGGAATTGAGATGTACTGCATGGTGTCACATGCACCATCTGCCCCTGTGTGATGGAGCATCTGGGCCTGAGTGGGACAGTTTCTCAACTTGTTACTGATGTCTGTTACAGAGTCTAACTCCCTGTTTCAAACAGTTCTTAAAATTGTATTTTGCCTAATAACCCAATTTTCTTTTAACCTGTAAGGAAATACAAATGCATACTTTTTTTCAGGGTAATACCAGTGATGGTAATGAACGACTCGACAATATAAGAAGATATGTTAGAAGTTTTTGAAACACAGATACAATTCAGTTTTGTGTAGGAATAAAAATCTGATTCACTGTATTTGGCAGTTCAAATCTAGCCTAGAAAATTGGGGCACTCTAAGCAGGTCCTTTTTGAAAGATGTCCTCAGACCTTCAAGTGCCATGTTGTGACTCTTTGGCTTAGTAAGATTAGACACGGCTGTAAACAAGCGACAACGGAGCTATAGCGAAAAACAAGTGCAAGCGAGCTCCAGCAAAGCACACCGTGGCTGCGGGACGCTTCGTACCTCTGGATGACTTCTGCCGAATTCTGCTCCCTCTCTCTCCTCTTTCTCTGCACAAATCCCCGGAAAGCCCTGCCAGGACGTGGCACAGTATTAAAGGGATGAGAGAGGGTGAATGCTGGCGTAGCATGGGGTAGGACAGAGCAGGGAGGCTGATGCCAGGGCTTTGAGCTGCAGGGTATATTTGGCTGTAAAGGGGAGGCTGTTGTAGGTAGGCAGCAGGTAGCGTTGACTATAGAGACCAGAGAGTCAAATCACATCAGCAGCCTAAATGTTATTTTCTGTTTACCCCTGCAACAAATGTCTGCATGTGATATAATCCATGTGATCCTCTGACCTCTTTTCGTCTTTTCACTTGAGATGTATTTCTTGAAGGAATAGTTTGCTTTTGGGGGAATTTTATAATTCTTGATACTTTCCCAGAATCATTCATGGATACTTGTAGTGTAACTGTCTAAGCAGTTTAAAGGTATGTTGAGATTTGGGCTTAAACAATTTTAATTCAGCTCCTGGAGGAGTGTGGACTGAAGTAGCAGCTGTACTGCTGTTGGTTTAATACTGACTATTCACAGATCTTCATTTTTTTTGGATACATTTTGTATGTTAAATCTGAAATCGACTAGCAAGAGGTCGACATCAAAGATGGCAAAGTTGTCCTGGAAGCAAGCCACATTCACTTAAATCAACCATTGTGAAACTTTGAACCCATTCTGGCCATAGCAGAGTTTGATACCCCACTGGGTTCAGCCTGGACTTTTATGTGTCAAAGTACAAACATGCCGTGTAATGTGTCACTGTCAATGTGTGATTGTGTCTTCAACAAACATAATTTTTGTGAACCAGGAAAGGTGTGACCACACAGTCCTGTGAAGATGATCAACATTTGTCCACAAACAGAGCTCGAGAAAGAGTATCTCAGTATCTCCAACTCCATGCTAAACACAATGTTTTGCGTGTTTTGGGGTATTTTGACTGAAAAATTCCCCTAAAAGCAAAATGATATTTTAAAGTTTGAGGCAGGTATTAATTTTTCTTACTGTCAACAATTCCCATGTAAAGACCAAAACCTAAAATGACATCTCCTGCTTCTCTCAACATATTCTGACTTTCCTGCCTATCTATGGCACTCAGCCCCAAGTCCTGTCACACAAACTGAAGCCATAAATCTTAAAACATCCACAAATATGGTATATATAGTTGCAGTTTTCATAAAAAGCCAAATTTTGTAGTTTTTATGATGCATTACTCAAAAAAGGAATACATAGTAAAGCCATTGAGTACAGTTGTATTACACTATTGGTGCCCTGTAAGTATTCATGTATGTGGGCTTTATTCAAACTAAGCTCAAGCCATCCGCATAAAAAAACCAAAAAAACAACCACATAGGTCGACAGTGAAAGAAGCTTAAAAGAACCCATATTTACGTTTCCTGTTTCGGTGACCTGTAGTTGCCATAGTCATTACTACGGCAGCAAGGGAGGAAATCAGGCATAGCATAAAGAGCTACAAGTCCCCATAGGGAGGAGGCCCGGGGACAGATGGTTACTGTAGGTCAAACAGGTAAAGGAATTTCCCCCAGGATACTGCTGTTCGTGTCCAGTGTGAAAGTGAATATTATTTTAACCCACTTATGTAGTTCAATAATGTCATGTACCTTAAGTAACTGAAGTAACATACGTTAACACAGTTATTTTAACCGAAACCATGACGTTTTCCTTGGACAATCCAAGCAGTTTTCTTGCTAAACCTAACCAAACTGCAAGTATACGAGTGTGGATCAGTCTATCAGCCAGTCCATCACTTCAGTCATGACTGAAACAAATCAACAACTTTTGGATGGATTACCATTGACTTTGGTACTGACATTCATGCTCCCCACAGGGTGAATCCTAATGACTCTGATGATCCTTTTAACCTTTCTTATTTTTTCCTAGCACCATCATCACGTCAAACTTTAAATTGAACCTGAACTTCAATACTTGAAGGTTTTATATTTGTAAAACAGACAGGTTTTATTTGGCTTATGTATTGGTGTGCAATTTCCATTCAGTTGAATAGGCTTTCTTTTGGTGTCCAGTATACCGTTCTTATAATACATCCATGGTTTAGCCTCAGAAATTACTAGCATGCTGTAGACTCTCAGTCTTGTTGGACAACAATAAAGGTCTTTTCATGGGAATTGCTGACCAAAAAAAAATTGAATATCACCAGCTTTTTTATTTTGATTATTATAAGAATTTTGAATAAACCCTCTACGTTTACTTTAGGCTAGCAGCCAGAGATTAGTTTGGTCAACATACAAAGAAGTTGAACAGCTTGGGTTAGTTGGGTTTGGTTAGGCAAGGTGTGGTTGGAGCAGAGGTTAGGCGGTATGACATGTCAAGGCTTTGCATAGTTTAGGCACATTACACTGTTATGTTAAGATTTATCTGATTGCTTAACTTAAATCTGAGCAAGCCTATACAACACAGAATTTAGAGATCAACATGCAACATGTTTCATACTGGATATTTATCTACCATGATTTTAAGTAACTTATTTGATGTATAGCTTACAACTGACTTATTTTTAAACTTCAGCTGATAAAATAGTTTAAGCAGAAGGTACTGTGGATCACATGTTAGCACTATAAATACTTGTTCTTGACAAATCTCTCCAGAGCCAGTTGCCACTGTCAGTTCCAAACACGTCTAAAGTCAGCCAGCACAGATTCAGTGATAGTTGGCAACGACTGTGGAGCAGGATTAGAGGACTAACATGACTGCCACAAAAATCTTAAACGGCCAAACGCTATCTATTGCTGTGTCCTAAGTGAGGACAAGGGCGTGTGCCAAACCGCCAGAACTGCTGGGTGAATGCGATCTGACAGTGTATAGGTCAGCCAACACACAGACGGACATTTTCCTGACTCGGGCTTGGCAGATTTACTCAGCTGCAGTGGATTACGCTGGACTTCATCATTGCTGTTGCATTTTAAAATCCTATAACTCAATTCCCCCCCCCCCCCTTGACTTCTTTTTTTAACTACAATTTAAAGATATTATTTGTGCTGACTAGGCTTCTATCTGACAACCCATAACTGCCAATCACATGATGACTGGTGATTCTTGAAAAGGTGTTGTTGGATGTTTGCTGTCTTGGTTAGTAAAGCCAGAGTAACCCAAACAACAAAAGGTTTTTGATACAAAGAATTAATCAAACCCACCAATCCATCCACACACACACAAACCTCACCCTGCCCGAGGATGAAAGTTAAATGGTAGTTAAGAACAAGAGGTAAGCCAGCTAAGAAAAAAACAGGAAGCAGGCAGGGAAGTATACTCACGATATCCTGTTTGAGTGTCCAGTGATTAATTAGCATGCAAGAAAAGAGGAAAGAGAGAGAGAAAAAACACAGTTGAGGCACCAGTGAGCAATTAGTCCAATAAACAGAGAGAGGAAGGACTGGGAGAGGCATAATGAGACAGACTAAAATAGTGTCATAGTTGACCTACATGAATTAAAAGTCAAAAAACTTCCATCGCAGTGTAATTGCTACTGGTATGTGGCTTATTTATTGGGCCAAATGAACAACCCCTTTCATAACTGAGTCTGAATTTGTGCTCTGAACATGGCATAACAAGCATCTACTATAAGATGAAAGGTGAAATACAGCGAGAAAGTACAAAAGACACATTTAAAAAGAGATTTAAAAAAACGTCAGTGATAGTCGGGCAGAAACGGATAGCTGGCGAGCTGCTGGAGATTCTGTAGTTTGATGTGAAGTGTTTGTGACAGTTGAGATATCTTTTACAGCTGCAGGTGATCAGAATCTTAGGTCACTATCACACTCAGACAGATGTTCACAAGCACTTTTATACACACACTGATATTCTCACTCACACACACCTGCCTTTGTTCTTTTCAACACACTTGGTTTTGCATGTTCCAGCCCATGATATGAACTGCATGTCTTACGTTACTGCCAATCATTATTTAAAGCATGCATTTTTTGCCTTTGTTGGTTTGTCAGTCCACCACTGTCAAGACTGACATACAGTATCTGAACAATTGTTGGGTGGATTCCCTTAAAATGCAGTACAGACATTCATGTTCCCCAGATGATCAATACTACTGTCTTTGATGATCTGCTAAGTTTTCATTTCGCGCCATCAGTTGATGATTGATAATAACTTCAGTCATTTTCCAAGCAAACCTGTCAACATCTGCTGGTTCCAGTTTCTGAAAAGTAGGGATTTGCTGCTATTTATGATAGTAAATGAATAGGCTTTAGGTTTTGGACTGTTGGTTGGACATAGAAAATAATTTGAAGATGTCACTTTGGGCTCTGGGGAATTCTAAAGAGAATTTTATATACGTCTACTTATAGATGTCACTTCAATCAATTACTCTTGAAAATAATCAGCAGGAAAGTCAATACTGGAAATAATCATTCTAGCCCTACAAATCCCAGAAGTCCAATGGTCCTTCAAAAGCACCGACAAGGAGAGCTTTCAAAACAAATCCTGCTTTCAGCTGCTTTATTATGCATCAAGAACTGAAGAGGAATTGACAATTTATTCAATATGATTTATTGTCCTCCTTGAACAAGCTTTTAGGGTCAGCGAGCTGATTTTTATAGCTCACTGAAATGAAAATCAATGGCAGCCTTGACGGTAGGAAATCAATCTAAAAGCCTGTAGCATGCTTTGGAAAATGGTTTGCGGTCATATAAAGTATGCAATTTGTAGTTAATAGACTAAAACATGCAAAAACAACAGTATGTTCTGTTAACTGTGGTTGTCCACACACCAGCCTGACCTTGCAAACAGAACATAAATGTGAAGGTATGTGCATAAATGTGTGTTTGTGTACATGTAAAATTTATGAGTGCTTGAAGGTTGGACACTCACGCCTGCATGGTTGTTGTGGCAGTTTGAAAGCTGAACATATTTTCCTTGGGGAACCAGTTAGTGTCCTCTGCAATTAGAAAGAAAAATGATGAGTCCAGGGTTAAGAGGAAAAACAGAAAAATGTATGTGTCATATTGGCAAATGTTGTAATAAATATATTTTAAAAATTAAAGCACTTCACAGTCCACCACTCCACAAATGGAGAGAGGAAGACACACAGAAGGAGACAGTAGAGGAGAGAGACGGGGGGACGAAGAGTCAGGAATACAGACCACCACATTACATCCAACATCAAACCCTTAACGAACATGAGAAGAAATAGATTTGAAAGTGTGTGTTGAAGTAACTAAATGTAATATTAGCTCACTTTTCATGGAATCCCTCACTTGAATTTATCCAAACTTCGGTCTAAGATCTGCATCTGATTGATTTCATTAGAGTTTTCACAGTAAAATAACTTAAAATGACTAATAACTTTTCTTAGTTATTCATTATTAAATGCCTACTAAAGGGTTAAGTGTGATTTGCTACTTGTTTTTCACGGAAGTGGTCCTTAAACTTCCACAAAGCCTAGAATTATTACTATAACTACACAATTTAATCAAACTGTCACAAACACTAAACTAATAGGGAGGCAGGTTTAAATGGGTGCTAAATTTATAACTCACATTGATTCAGACAATGGTAAAAAATAACAAAAACACCTCCTAATGTGGTGCAATCCAATACAAAAGACCCTTTTCACAGCAGACATTTTGACTTGTTAAAGCAGGAAAAGCACAGGTGAGATTTATAACATTAACGACGGCTGCATTCTATATAGGTGAGCTATTTCCAGGACTCTGGTGTTGTGCAGGCTCACGCACTGACATGGCTTACTGGGACACGTAATAGAATGGAGCTGTCGTTAACATTACTGGTCACACCTGTGCTTTTAGTAAATTATTAGGTGTTCTTGTTATTTTGACCATACACTTTAAATATTTCAAATCAAAATAATGGCTTAAACAGAAGAGGCAACTACCTCTAACAAAAAAAAAATATATCAGCTAGATCTTACTGCCCTTTGTCTGATTGAAATGAGTCAAATGCTGTTTCATCTCACTACCAAACCCACCAACCCAATCCACAGGGTCTTCTGAACAAACCCCCATCCCGCCCTCATTTGGAATTCAGCGCCTCTCTTTCCTCTGTGTCCTCCGCCCTCTCACCTCTCTCCAGCCCAGTCACCCGGTCCACACTCCACATCCGCTCTAGGCGTCGGTGCTGCTTGCCTGCCTCTCGGGATGCGCTCTCCAGGTCCAGGGAGCCCTGGCTCCGCGAGGGGGCGCCGCTGCACGAGTCACAGGCCAGCCCGCTGCACTCTGCCTCCCCTTTTCCACCCTCGCCCCAGCTGCGGATGTTGTGGGCGCTGACGGAGGTCTGCAGTGGAGGTTGAGACAGGTGATGGTGGTGGCCGTGGTGTGATCCATGGTGGGAGTGGGATCCAGCGACGGTTAAAGACTGCTGCTGCTGGTTGCTACTGCTGCTTCCACCTGCCCCGCTACTTCCTCCACTGCTGGAGGGCGCGTTGGTGCCGGAGACTCCGTGGTGGTTCCCGTGATGATCTTTCCCGTGATGATGGTTGCCGTGATGGTGGCTGGTGCCACGGCCGCTGCTGGCATGGTGGTACTGGGTGGGGGACGATGAGGTGGAGGAAGGGGAAGTGGAGGGCTGGATCAAGCCACCTCTGGATCCCACCCCGCGACTCCCCGACTTCTCCTTCAGGACGTCCAGTTCTAGGCTCTCTTTGCTGCCCCGGCCGCTGCTCATCAGCATACCGCGCTGGGTGGTGATGGTGTACACGCGGGCAGGCTGTAGGGTGCACTCGACACACTTCAGCTGGTCTTCCTCCGCTGAGAAGCTGCGCTCGAGGGACAGCCGCGATGGCTTGGTAGAGATGGTGATGGAAGGGGGAGGTGCCAGTGCGGGTTTCACCAGGCTGGACTCCTGGTTGTCCTCACAGCCCTTGGTGGTGTTGGAGCAGGGATGCAGGTGGTTGTTGTTGTTGGGGCCAATCGTGTCACTTGGCGACTCCGGGTCGGGACCCACCAAGGTCTCACACAGAAGATGAGCTAGTATGATGGTGAAAAAGACAAATACGAGTGTTAAAGAAATAAGGAAAGAGCCAAGGAAAAGACAGAGGAAAAAGAAGAAGAAGAGGGGAGGATGACACAGAGAATAATATCTTTTCTTAGGTTATCAGCTGTGGCAGTGATACACTAATGATCGCAGCGTGGCATTTCAACAGTGGATGAGGTGAAGCAGGTGGAAACATGGCCACAGAAGGTATGGACAAATGGCAGGATGGCAGAGACGCTGACCTGATCCGTTTCGGTTTTCAGGGTGTGTGTGGGACAGGTACTCTCCAAATGCTCGCGCTGCTCTGTGGACACACACATACACATGACACACACATACACAAGACATTAATTCACAGGGTGGAAAGGAGGGGTGAGCGAGAAAGGAGAGGAAATGGCAAGGTAGAGAAGAGAGAAGGGCAAGGGAATTGTAAATCATAAACCTAATTGCCTTCTTTGTAGGCTTGTGCCACCCACAGATTAAGATGCAGCTGTTTTATCTCCACACTTCAGGCAGCCTCAGACTGAGGGAGAGACAGAGTATGAGACAGCCGGAGGAGATGGAGTGAAGGATTGTTTGACTTAATTTCTCAGTATGACCTCAGTTTGCGTCGGCGGATGTAATTGCGGCTGGCAGTGTGTTTGTTTTCCTTGTTTCATACGCGCTCAGGATGTATGTGTGGATATATGTACTGTATCTTCGTGTCAAGAAAAATACTTAACCTTGACGGTAACTGAAGATGATTGCTTGGAGATGTGCTGAAAATAGATGCTGTGAGCTCCATAACCACAGTACTGCATCTGGTGGTTCGCTCCTTTTATTCCTCTTGGTCTTTCTTTTTCACACACACACACACACGCAAGTATAGACAGATAAATGCGCTACAGACATCCATTCAGCCAGGTCTCACAGTTGAATGGCGCTGACCTCCTAATGTTCCTCTAGTCAGTTTGTGACAGGAGTGGAAAATTAGCAAAGCAAGACAGGGTAAAAGAAAGAAAGATAACTCTATAGATGTGCTTTCAATGTCAATCTGCTTACTAACTGAGAGGAAATGTAGCGCGGCAATAACTATCAAGAATAAGGAGTCATTATGGTAATTAAGAATGAGAGGAGAGGCGAGGAGAAAATGGAGTAACTCTAATACTGTAAGCTATTAATATTCATTTATTCCTAGAGCAAGGATCATGATAATCATTTACTGTACTTGATTATATTTTTGAGGCACTGGTAGCAGTCTTTATTTCCATTTCAAGACTTTAAACGTTCACTCCACTACTGCAATACTGTAGTTTTTATCTATTATTTAACAACAGACAGCTGCTATACTTTAATTACTACGTTATCTCGAGATACCAAACATTGTTTCCTTTTAAGAAAGGGTTAATTTATCTCAGTAAGTAATACAAAAGGTCTTACCCTCTTATTACTTACAGTCTAATGTTTATTAGATCAGCAGTGCCATGCCAGCATACAGTACATAGATGGTGTCTTGCCAAGTGTAGCAGCTGATTTTAGCTGAAAATGTAGGATCAAGGAGTATCCATTACCGATCAATAATGCAAGAGACTTTACATCAATCTTAATTTATTTATATACATACTTTATTAGCCTGTACCTTTCGAACACCCACCGACGTTGGTCACTGTAATCCTGTTGTTTCATTCTGCCCCGGTTCTACACAGAATGGATGATTGAAGCATTTTTAGCAGCTTACACTCTAATTATATCCGTCAAAGATTTACATACATAATGACCACTATAGCCAGCTGCTCCTCTCAAGTATCTCACTCTAAAACGTCCATGTGGAAACAAGCACTACATAATGATGCTATTGTTACACCTAACTCTTACAATATGTAAACCAAGCCCAGTGAGCAGTGTGTATGTCACGGTACACTCTTATGAATCTTATGATGTCATTTTCTCATAATAAATTATCTCTCTATCTCTTATCAGCTCGACATATCGGCTATATAACAAGATAACTTAACGTGTTATCACTGGAAGAAAAGCGTTATCTCGATAACTGCAGTAAAAAAAATAATAGCACATAATGCCGTTAAGGCCTTTTGTATAAACTTCCTTAGAGGATATGAAGAAGTAAGGGTGCCTCCAAGATAACACAATGAAACACAAATTACAACATTGTTGTGTTGTTAATTTTATTTGAATACTTGTGTATTGTGTCTGACTTTTAGTTTCAACTCTGAGGGTGCCTCCATTAGGGATGCATGATGCATATCGGGCTACTAAATTATCGGCCCAATAATGGGAAATATTGGCTATTGACTGATAATAGAGCTGATAATACAAAGCCAGATTGCTTTCAGTGACTTTACATGCACAGCAGCTACACACTCCAATACAGTAGGTGACGGTATGCACCACTGAAGTTGTTTTGCGATCACCCAAGGACACAGAGGCGACAACTATTATTAGATGGTTAGAATTTTAAATCAATCAATCATCTTTGCACACTACATCGTGGCTTTACTGCCCTCGGGTGTGCACAAACTAGAGGTTAGTGACTTGTTTTGGAATACAAGAATGTGAAATTATTAGTCATCTTATCAGTATCAGCCTTGAGAAGCAGGTAATTGATTGCTGTTCTCCAACTGGAGGAAGAACATGATGTCACCAAGTCCAAAGTGTGTTGAGGTAGAGATTTCCAGAATAATAGTATCCTTCTGTCCAGGAGCAATAGGAAAGCGATCATGGTGGACTCAGCAATTAGAACATTTAACCAAAATGCAAGTGTATTGATAATAGTTGACCAAAACCTTCTAAGCTTTGAGCAAGATCAGAGCAAATGCAAAAGGATTGCAGGGCCAGTGAAGCAGTGGGGACACAAAGGGCTAACGTTACGGTAGAATTTTACCAATCAAGCATTACAAAGATAGGCTCTATTTGTCAGTTTGAGCTGGATCAGACTCAGGAGGATAGCGTGGTTAATCCAATGCAAGGTCACGGACCACCAGTCAACATTCAACCCCGCTGTAAGCTCTGACTCCCATAGTCTTAGTCTTCAAAGCAGAATGGCTTCCCATGGACATTATGTTACTGTAAATTTTGGAAACTGCAATAGTTTAAGAACATCTTTTCCAAAACCTTTTCACAGGGACATGGTGGAAAAGAAGCAAACTGAGACCAGAGAAAGGTCAGAGCAGGGCTGGCTATAGCAAACTGATTTTTAACTGGGAGGGTTTAAATAATAAATCACTAAAGACCTATTAGTACAGGCAGACTAATGAATCAATTGTGAGTCAGTATACTTATTGTTTTTTTCTAGTGTAAAAAGCATCTTGCAAAATTTGTTATGTTTATATCGATGTGATCCTGGAAAATAGCCTGATGTGTTTACAAAAACTGCCTGTTTTCCTAATGCAGTTAATGTCGGAGGTGACTGCTGCCACACACACCCACACATGCTCACACTTTGTGCAGAAGAATCCCCGGTGTAGAGGGGAATCTGTGGGTGTAGCTCTGTCAATTATTAAAGCCTGTCCAACACAGCAGGCGCACACACAAACACACACACCCACATACACTCGCTCACAGTAAGAGCCGGAGTGCAGTGAAAACAGACTCAAACGTTTCTCTGATGCACCGTCTTCCCTTCTCCCTTACACTGAGTTTTTTTTATTTTATTTTAAACACAGTCCTCTTTTCTTGCTTCCCCATCCCCTCGCCCTCTCCTGTCTCTCTCCTCCTCCTCTTCTGCAAAGCAGGATTTCTCCAGAGACAACTTATGTGAACAAAGCTGCTTTACATCTTTAAAGGAAACGTGACAAAATGACCTTATGTTCACATTAAATACACATCTTGGAAACATTAGTCCTTACCAATGCAACAGAAAGATGAGGCTAAGACATTATACTTGTTCATGTTTGACCAGAGGAGGCCCTGTTAATGGAGCTATGACTTTATTATTCAAATTACTTGAAACCCATTCAAATCTGCCATGTTACCTGACCAGAAAGTAAACATTTCTGGACTTAAGCCTTTTGTGGGAAACTCTGAGGTCCTCTACTAATACTAATTCATAGTGAATGCATACATCAGTAATTAAAGAGCATAATACCTCCGTCTTTACCTGGATGAAGGCTGCAGTCAAGCTTTCAGAGAGCTAAACCACACCAGTATTGAGACTAATGTGGACTCCCATTAGAAAGACAAAAGACAATGTCAAATTTACACTGTATAACAGCATTGTATAAGATACTGCATGTAATATTTTAGTCCTATGCCAGGGGTTCTCAAAGATACTCTTTAATGCCAAAAAAAGATTTTCTTACCTTAACCATAACCAATATCACGCTTCATGCCTACACTTAACCAACCAAACCAACAAAGCTAACCAATCAGAGGCAAAGTAGGGCAGGTCTTTCCAAGAAAGGTAGCGGGATCAATAATCATGCCTCACTGACTATATATAAAGATGGACAACATGACAGCTCCCCATAAGGGAACCACAACATTTTGTTCACTCCTTGGTGACCCCTCCCCCTCCATGTTAGCAGATAGGACAGGAACCAAGCGTTAAACTCAAAATAATAATAAAAAAAAATGTCAAATACATTTTTCCCAGACATGATTTCTGCCATTTTAAGTTGTTTATATCATGTTATCATGCTGAGGTTCTTGATTTAGCTATTTGATGCTATAAAAAAGTTCATGGTTGACAGCTGTGCCGTGCTCGTGATTGAGTCCGGCAGGATCTCAAAACTGTGGCCACATTGTCCGATTGCTACTGTGCAAATTCAGGCTCCAAATGATGCCACTAGTTCAAGATGGCAGCGGCAATATTTTGGCTTCATTTTTGTGCAGTGGAGGGAAGTAGAGACACATCTTTCATATTTATTTATAGACAATGGTTTCACTCGATATTTTTCTCATGGTTATCCACACACCCTCTGTAGTGGCTCTATGACCCTGCCCCAGTTTGAGAACCACTGCCCTCAGCTCACATGCATCTATCAGTAGGCCTGTGTAGGGCACAAACGACCTATGGGCCCCATTACCCTCTATGTTTGTGTGTAACATCGGTGTCCATCAAATACAGTGCATACACCAGACTACACAAAGCAGCTTCATACTCTATTTTGCCAACAGAAACTGACTGCTACTCTTATGCTAGACAACTACCTGGCAGCTGGTCTGCTGTTAGTCAGTTAGTTTGTTGTAATTTGATTAAAGGTGCAATATGTAAGAATTTTAGTAACATTAGAACATTTAAAAATTATGTAAAGCTAACAACAGAATGTGAAGAAAAAACTCTAAGTGCTATATCGTAGGCAATTGGACTTGTTTCAGTATCTTTAAGACGTTTCACCTCTCATCCAAGAGGCTTCTTCAGTTCTAACTGGAGTGGAGTTGCGGGCTTTTAAACCCTGTGTGGGAGTGTCCTCACAGAGTCGTTAAAGACACTGAGTTTCAGAGTGGTTAGGGCCATGGCCTTCGTGTGGGCTGCTAGGGCTAGGTGAGCCCAGGTGTGAATGGGGGTTAAGCTGTCTTGGGAGGGAGCTCAGTACTGCATTGTAGGTAGGTGATTAGTAGTGTCGTAGGCCAACTCCTCTGCTCAAAGACGATCACTCCCACACAGGGTTTAAAAGCCTGCATCTCCCCTCCAGTTCATTAGAACTGAAGAAGCCTCTTAGATGAGAGGTGAAACGTCTTCAAGAAACTGAAACAAGTCCAGTTGCCTACGATATAGCACTTAGAATTACAATGACCTGAATGACTGAGAACCTTCATCAACGTGAAGAAATAACAGTTAATGGTGTGCCTGGGCCTGAAAAAGTTTGAGTCTTGGCAGTCCATAGCTCTTGTACAAGCAGTGTAAACAATAGCAACACTCCCCCATCTGCCCTGAGCCACCAGTCAGGGCAGAGTATATACAGTATCTATGACCACTAGCTGCACGGCTAACTGAGCAAACTGGCTCACGGCAGCTACAGTTAGAAGCAGTTAGTGGTTACTCTGATAATATGCTGCCTCTTATTTGTGTGCAGTATTAATTCAGCAGGTGGCCATTTCTTACATATTGCACCCTAGACACAAATTAATCTAGGAATCTGCACAAAGTAAGCACAATAAACTGTAATAAATGGCTTAAAAGAAGATTTGACTCTACAGTACAAAGCCTTAAGATTAGGAGGTGATGCAGTGTGTGTACATGCACTTGGTTATGTGCATGTGTGTGAGTGAGTCAGCCTCTAATATACTCAAGGGCAAAACAGACAAAAGAACAGAAAAATTAGATGAAATATTTGTTTGTTTGTTTGTGTGTATGTGTGTGTGTCTACAAATGGTGATGTAACAAGCAACCAGTCCCGTTAAGGACAGTTGTGACAAATGTAGTCTACACTCTAATCAGCAGGTGTCCCTGTGAAGCTCTGAGACGTTTTCATTTTAACCGTCCTGTTTTATTATTCAACCAGCTGAGGCTCTCTGATTAGAATCAGCAAACAATGGTGCAAGAGACTTGCATCATCCATTATACATGAAAGGAAACAGACAGAGAGAAAAACGCCTCTCAATCCATCCGTTAAACAAACCCTCTCTGTATGTTTCTTCTTATTACTGTTATATGTGAGGAGGACAAAGGTGCATGAGGTGGCAGGAGAAACTCTCTAAGGTGAAAAATGTCGGAGGAGGAGGGAGAGAAGAAGAGGAAGAGCTTGACAGGCAGAAATGAAATTCGTCCTGCATGCTCTCAGACATGTGACAGGGGTTTGGGGAAAGGAACAAGTTGGGGAGGGGATTTTCTAAGGAGGAGAGACTGGATCAGAGCAGAGAGGAAGCAGAGTGTACAGAGAAAAATGGGGCATATTAAAAATGAAAGTTGGAGTAAACTTGAGGAAACGGAGGCAGACAGAGAGGGAGCACAGTCAGGACAATGAGGAAGAGAGCGTTAAAACCGACAACAGACTGTTTCCTCCTTGGGGTAAATGCGTCTTTGAAAATCAACTCAGTCCTGAAATCCTTTGTGTCATTTAACCTCTTATGGGTCTTCTACAGGCCCGCTAAGTAGGATATGTGTGCTGTGAAACTCTTGTCAAACAGGAGTGACAGGGATGGCACAGGTTCAAGTTCAGATCAGATCAGATTAGATTTTCTGACAGCGATGAAGAGCTTGTGGAAACTGGCTGTGTGAGAGTGAGAACTTTGACTTCATAGGTTTATGTTTCTGAGGAGTGTTCCCTCGACAAATATACTGTATAGGCAATATTTCATAAACACTGCAAACCATAAAATATCTTAATGAGGTTCACATTTCATTCTTGACCTTGGATAACACAAGAGACTTTCTCATCACAAGCTCCATTTAGTTTCGAGGACCATTTTGATCTTTATATCGTATCACATAAACTTCCTCAGTAGATGGCGTTGGCCCAGCTGTGATTGAATTGTAGATGTTCACATTTCTGTTTTTCTCAGCACTCACTTCTTCTGGCTCAAGAGCTAAAATTAAAACTTCATGAGCCTCAGGAAACTGCTGTTTCAAAGAGAAAGCTGGGGGAGTTGTTCTTTAGCTTCAGATCATATCACATGATCTTCATCAGCAGATGGAGTTTGGCCTGTTGTCATGGATTTGTAGGTGTTTCGACTACTTAAAAGTGCACTTTGCAAGGAAGTAGATTTTTTGGAAGTAGTGTTTGGAATGAGACTCAAAAATCAACTTTCTTACTAAATGGACCTTAAAAGCTTTAAATTCTGAATTATCGAGTGCTATAATCGATGCTCCGGCACTAAATGGACTTCGGATTGGGGTTTTGTTTTGTTTTGTTTTTATCTCAGCAGAACTTTTTAGATTAATTTACAATGTTTGAGAAAGCTGTCTGAACATTAAGTTGAGACCTGATGATGTGTCATTGCTGTAATGTGTTATATGGTGACACGTTCAAGAGCTTATGATAAATAAGATTCTTTCTAATTCTTTACAAAAATGCCCCAATTTTTTGTATTTACTTCATGTAATGTTCATAATCCCTATAATGTGTACAAAGTGCTAGTTTTTAATGCAGGAAATGACCAAATTCACATGATCTATACAATAGACGTCCATGTTTGCTTTGTTATTTGTCCTTCATGAAGGATGGATTTTGTGACTGGACAACATCACTGGAGATTGCAATGCATTTCAACTGCCAACTCGAATGTCGCAGTGTCCTTTAACAAAACAACAATTGGAGTTTTGGAAAGAGTTCCTGCTTTAAGCTAACACAATCTGGCACCATCAGAGTTTAGATGAGTTCCCCACAAACCTCGCATTCACTGTGCAATTTTTTCTGCCACCGGTCACAAAATCTCCCAGGAAAATTAAGGCTGACTGGTGATGGAGTCAGGCTGGCAGCCTGGCACCATTTCTATCTGCTGTCATGCCTCTATTAGAGACTAAATGAGTGAATAAATTCACATTTCTTCTGTGTTGTTGGTAGTTGCTACTCTGAGGAAAACAGAAATGATCTAATTGTCTTTGAGACAATGGTGCCAACAATAATACCACTTGGAAATGCAAGGGATTGGGGTGTTGTCTGTTTCCACTTTAAATGACAAAATACTTTGTTTGTGAGCACCCTCCAAAATGACACATAGAAGCATTTTCTAATCTGACATCCTTATCTGTCAGACCACATTTATAAGGAGAAAGGAATCTGTTTTATGATGTTACAAGGCTATATTTAAAGCTTGGTAAGGTTTAGGCGCAAAAAATGAAGGAAAGATCATGGTTTGGATTAAAGAAAACATCTTGGTTTGGGTTAAAATAACCACTCTGTCAAAGTTTGGGGAGTTTCGTCATGGTTAAAGTCAGTCAAAAATCGTGTTTGTGGTATATAGAAATCAATGTTGATGGTCAGTGGTCTCCTAAGTTAAAGGTCCAATTTGTAAGATCAATCAGTCAATCTTTATTTGTATAGTGCCAGTTCACGATAAGGTAGACCATACTATTTAATTAATTCAGATTAATTACAGAGATACAACATTTTCCCCATGAGCAAGCACTTGGCAACAGTGGCAAGAAAAAAAATGCCTTTTAACTGGCAGAAACCTTGAGCAGAACCAGACTCAATGGTGGGCGGCCAAAATAGTTGATCGTTAAATCTCATTCCCAACTAGTCAGTATTGAGACTCGTTCAACCAATATCTTATAAATTACAATGTCTACAATGTCAAGCAACAAGGATGCTATATAGTCCAATATTTTGGACAGAACTCCAAAGATAGCTGTAAGTCTGTTACGTAAACTACTGTGGGTACAACGTTAAACCTGAAGCTCTTTGCCTTTTGCCTGGTTGTCTGTTCTGTTCTGAGTGAATATGATATAATGTATTTCGCCTTTGTCTGGGTCTGCAGTTCAGCAGATACTCTAGTGTACTTTTCACAAGCTGAATGAGTCAGAAAACAATTACACACACTCCACTCCTTCTTGAACACATTCTGCCACAAGATCCACTCACCACTTTGCAGACACATACCTCAACAAAGTGAAACACCTCAGCACTGCAACTCTTTTAATAGATTCCGACAGAACAATACATAACTAGATACTTGACAGATGGGAACATTACACAACTGTAAACATGACATGCCCTTTTTCTTCAATGTCTTCCAAGTTTGTGTTGACTAATCTTTCCAGATTTTAAAACAATATTTAGTACTTATTTCAATGTTACTTTATCCCCTTTTTGTTTGACTTTTTTCTTCCATTGTCCTGTTATTCACGATGCTTATACGCCTACGTTTTCAGCGCTTTTTTCCTGGTTGGGTTTGTTCTGACAGGTGTAAAAAGCCCACCCACATTTGGATATTTTTCTTGCAAGAAAATAATCAGTTTCTATTAAAATCAGGGTCCTCTGCCAAGTGGAGATATATTAAAGCAATGTGTAGATTGTAGGTAAAGGTCAATGTAATTAGGTGTAAAATGTAGCAATGTTTATGTAAGATAATTAGAAATTTAGATCATTTGGAACAAAGAAATATCTTATCCCTTTAATATGACAAATAGGTAAGAATGCTTCGCTTTATACACTGTTGTTAAGTCTGATTCTTGTTATTTTCCCTTAATTTTCTCATGAGTGTATTAATTTGATCACAAACTAAGCATTTTGTTAGTTTTTTCCACTTATTTTGTCCATTTCTGTTTAACAAAACACTGTTCTACCCTTGCATCTTGAAAAGGAAAGTATAGTAAAACACATAATTACAAAATCAATAATCAATAATTAAAACAATTTGGTTCTTATTAAGTTTAAGCTGTAATTTTGACCAACAAATTATCTTGAATAGACCCTGAAGGTTACTCTGAGATTAAAAAGATGTCATACGGGTATTTGCACATATAAAAGCACGTTATGCTGTAACGTACATTTTTTCATTCCATTATTGACCCCTATCTAATCATCTCATGCCTTTTCCCTGCGGATTCTGATGCTGTTTAACACTGTGACCATACATCTTAAGAGGACAAGTGGCTCATGGCTGAAAACAGGTCATCACTCCCCTGGCAGCGTTCCCATTGGTCTGAATATCATCAGAGCTGATGTCTCCCTGGGCGTCTCTCCACTGTAAACAATGGGCTGCCAAGCAAAGAGATTCCTCACTCTTAATGCTCCTTAATCGAATCCACCTCTCAGATGGTCTAATTGAATTGGGCCTCCTACAAACACACACACACATACACAAAGGAGCATACACACACGAATGCACCACTGGGGTGATGAGAACCTGTTGAGAGGCTTGTTGCATGTGCTGAGAGCCGGAGGGACTTGGGAATGTTAATTGCAGTCTTGAAAATGTGGTGCATTATGGGACATGTGGGAACGAAGCACCTGATCGGGACGCTGATTAAAATGTCAGTGAGTCACCGCAACTACCACACACAGTACTGAGTGATGCAACTAATTCACACACACTAACACACAACACTCTCCTGTTTCTCTGTTGTAGACTTTACATATATTATTCATATTTAATATACATTTTTAAAGATCTATAATAGGTGTCTTGCTGTGTTTACTTTTTGACTTAACATAGCAGGAAACTCGCAAGTGTTACCAATAACATTAACAGTGGCTCTGCTCTATTCTAATGTCCCAGTTAGTCACAATACCAGGACCCTGAAACTGAAGCAGTTAATTGGAATCTAGCCATCATGAATTTTGTCATTTACACCTCGACTTTCCTGCATGTCAAAATTACTTATGTGGAAAAATGCTCATGGTGTATTGTAAAAACTAAAACAGAAGATTAATTGACATTTATAGACAGAGAAGAAAAGTTATTCTTAAAAAACATTTTTTCTTAAATTAAAAGAAAAAATGTAAAAATATGTTTTCATCCGCAAACTAAAGGGACAGTTCACCCCAAAATCAAAAATACACATTTTTTAATGCTTAGATTACTTTCATTTGTAATGCTATTTATCCATCTAGATAATTTTTGTGTGAGTTGCCTAGTTTTGGAGATAGAGATGCTTGCTTTCCAGAAATCATGACCTGGTTACTCAAAATAATGTTGGAGCTAATTTCTCTGTCTATCGAACTACACCCGCCGACGGAATCACCAGACAGAAGGATCATAGATGAGAGGCTAGCTTACTAAGCTAACTTAGCTAGCTAAAGTTAGCAAAAGTTTCAGGCAAGGACACTTTTAATGATTACAACCTTACGCTGTCATGAGCATGAGCCTCTCATCCAGGAGCACGCTCCTTTTTGTGTGGTGATAGGTTAGAGTTTCGACATGCTGTTGAGTTATTTGATTTTTTTTCATTCTAGTAAAGTTTGATTATCTACAGTTTTGTGACAACTGATAAACTTGGGTTGAGATTGTTTTATCAAAGAATAAACAAAAAAAAACTCTGGCAAATATTCATGATAGCAGACAGACAAACAATCACTTAACACTGCCGGAGCCCTAATCATTCCTCAGACTGTAATCAATAAAATCTGCCTCATTCAGCATATTTATTGCAGACAATTATACCGTCTGATTGGATAAAGGGGGAGGAAAAGAGATGAGGAGGAAGCTAGATGTGATAGCAAGATTCTCAAAAAACAGTCTCCGTCTGTTGAGCTCGAGTGAATCTGAATAACTGTTATATCAAAAAACAATTACGTAACAGCTCTCGACCCGATGAATAGTCACTGCAAGCCCACAACAAAGACAGACGCACCTGTCGACTGTCCTGAGCAAACTAAGACACAACATTACACTTGCATCCTTCTCTGAAAAAACAAATCCTTTCATCTTTCATGCCGTCTTCACACACCCACAGCTCTGCGAGCGTTGTCCGATGCCCTTCAGCCGAACCACAGCCCAGCCCTCCTCTCTGGCTGATAGAAGATCAAAGCATTTGCTTTTTCACTCAATGTCGCAGAATTCTGGTGCTTGAATTGAAGGTAATCTCTCCTCTCTCTTTTTTTCCCCCCCTTGCTCTCAGTCTCTCGCTACTTCTCACGAGCTGCTGGAGGGGAGAGTGTGACCTGTTTCATAACCAGCAATCCATAAACATGCATAAGATGAGACCGGCACTGACGAACGGCGGGTACAAGAAGCCAGTGTCTCTTATGTATCAGTTGTATGTATTCCTAGCAATGTGGTCATTCCCACTTGTTTGGTGTCCTCAAACAGGTCCTCATACCTCAATTTACAAAATTAGTAATCTGTCGAAGTTTAACAAAATGACTTCGGAGCCTTTTCTGAACTGGCGAACTCATCGGCAGGGCAAAGACGTACCAGGGGTAATTTTAATTCATGCTAGCAGCCTGGCTGTAGGGACTGCAAAGTCTGTCTGCCTAACGCTTTCATCCAGGCTGAAATATCTCAACAACAATTGGATGCGTTCCTATAAAATTTATTGCAGACATTCATGGTCACCAGAGGATGAATCACCCAGACTTTGGTGATCCTCTGACTTAACCTCAAAAGCCTCCAGATGGTTGACATTTGTCTTTTTTCTAGGCATGCCTTGACAGCTATTGGGATGGGATTTGGTACAGATATCCCCAGAGGACAAACCCTTATGGCTTTGGTGATCCCCTGACCTTAGCTTTAATGACACTGGCAACAGGATAAAGATTTATGGAGTGGTTACATTTCGTTGAACCTCTTCTTTTGAAGTTGTAGGGAAAGATGACCTTTATGGTTAGGTATGGAAAAACATTGTCATTGACTACTAGGAAACAGGATGCAAACCTTGGTTCCCCATGTCAAAGTCAGATGCTTTTTATACCCAGTTCGACAAATAATTGCACTATATTTGTGGCAGTGTAAGAACATCATGGTATATCCTGCTTTGCCTCTAACTGAAGTAACGTGATCATATGAACAAACGAATGCTGCCTAGTATTTTTTTTGTCTTAGGGTCTTCATTTGCATGACCACAAGAGGTAACCAGCCAGAATATGCATGTTTTTAGCCATTTTAATAATGACTACTACTATCCTGCAGGGCTTGCTGCAGTTGTCGTTATTTTTCAATGTTATCCAGTGTTCGGGTGTACACCAATTACATCACTAATCCCCATCACCATAATTTAGATTTTTTAAATATAGAAATAAACCCCATTTAGTTCATCAAATAAAATACTCTAATTTGACGAGGAGCCCTGAGGAGCTAACATTACAACCGGCACATACCTAACATTTGCGTTACTTTGCAGCTGGTCTGTGGATGACATCTTCAGTTCAAGGGATCAATGTGTACAAATCTGTGGTGTGTTGTCAGTACTTAGTCAGATGACATTTGCTACAAATACAAACTGAAAGTTTCTGCTCCGTACAACAGCAGCAAAGTCGCAGAACAAAGTAGCAAGAGTCAGATTTCACACGCACCTTAAAAGGTACCAATCATTGTCAAGCCTGGATATGGTTGTACAGACTGAAATCTGCTGGGAAAGCAATTATACAGAGCCCCAGCATCATCAAACAGGTTTAGGGTGGAATATTGTTGTTCAATACATTGGCATGAAGGCGTTAGCAGTTGCTAATTCATCTAAACCAAGGCAAACAGGCTAAACCAAGCTAGCTTGACATGAGCTAACATACCCGGCGTGTACTTTACGTTAGCGTTACTTTACAACTTGTCTGAGGACATCAGCTACAGTTGTTGTGGTCAGTGTTGGGGATGTTTGATAGACCTGGCACCTCGAATAGGAATGATGGATGGATGGATGGATGGATGGATGGATGGATGGATGGATAGAGGCCTTGGCCTCCACACTGTCTTCACAGTGTGCAGTGCAGTGGCTGGTTGTCAGATTCATTGCTCTTTCAAATTACTGAAGTGTAACAAACTCAGTCTACCATGGCCTCCACAAACAGGTTGGCTTATTCAATAAATGTTTCATATGCTTCAGTCAGTCTAATGTTTGAGATTTACACCTGCAGTTTCTTTAATGTGTAACTCTATGAATTAGGACTTGGGTTTAGAGTTAGGGTTACGATTATGATTTGATTTAAATGGAGTAATGTAGGTCCTGCTGATAGTTAGATTACAGGCAGTTATGGTTGTGAATGTAAAGCTAATAGTTTTGGAAAGGAACCAGTGAGGAGGAATAATGAGTGCGTGGTCTTCATGATCTAGAAGACTGTGTGCCTATATGTGTGTTTATTGGAATATTTTTAAAAAATGGATGTGGATTGTGATATGCCCTCTAATGTGATGTAAAAGCTAAGGTGACACTATCATGTCTAGCTCCAGATGAGGAACTGATGAGTCAAAATTCAGCTATGACCACAATCTGGTCAAATCCAAATACCAGCCTAGTGTCCAAATATTACAAGAAGAAATGAGCTGTCTGGCCTTGAAGCAACAAAAAACAGAGGAGAGGGGCAAAGATTAATAAGCAGATGATTCCAGATGCTTCCAGATGTTTCACAGAAGAACACACTCCATTCAGCTGTTGCCAAAGTGTATTCTTGACACAAGATCAGTGACACATGACACAAGATCAGCCAATAATGTTCTGAATGTATCGAAGCGCACAAAACAGATCAGAAGTGCTTCAGATGTGAAATCAGTTTACAAAAATGGCTGTTTTGGGAAGAGTCACTGCAGCCTGAATCGTCCCTGCAGATCGTCAGTGTTAGAGCTGCCTGCACTTCAGACAGAATGGAGAAGAGAAGCGAGCAAATGAAGATGAACTGCAGAGAGCGGTGTGTGTGTGCGCGCACATGCCCGTGTGTTTGCATGTAGATATGTTTGTGTGTTTGGTTGAGAGTCGAGAGAAAGCACTTTTGACTGACTCTTCTTCATTCACGGGGTCGTGTGCAGGTCAAAGGCTGATCAGTATTGGATGCGATTCAGCTCGTTCAATCCGCTAATGCAACAATTAAACTCTGTGCTTCCTGAGAGACGAATAAGATTGTAAATAACTAAATATGTGCATGCATTTGAGTGTGTGTGTAGGAGGAGATCATCCTCAATCGTTAGTAGCTGTCTCAGAGGTGTAGTAGTATTTCAAGAGCTCCATTGAGGACATGAAGAAGAAGAAAAAAGACTGTTGGCCTTGAGATGGACTCACACACGCAAACACACACATTCTTACAGTAAGGCTACCTGCCTTGTAGTCATTAGTATGAGCATCACATTCCCATCTTCCTTCCAAGGTGGCACACAGACATGCATACACAAGAGGGCTCTCATCCAGGCTTTGTAATGTAAGGAAGACACTGAGAGAATGACGTAATAGCACATCAGCCCACATCTGTGGATGTTGTCAAGGTCATTCATTGACTGAGTTGGACTCACACACAGGGGGCCTGCAACGAGGTCCCAACCGAAAGCACAGGAGAGCTGAATTTAGTATTCTGATCTCAGCGGAGCTCGCAGCCCGCGGTCCGCGCTTCATGCGCAGACACATGAACACAGCTGAACACACGTGCTTTTTCTGAGAAGCTGCAGCTCAGCCTCAGACATGCAGCCAGCGCAGCGCAGGACGGAGATCACTTCTCTGCCTGCATGCAGCCATAATCCTACATGCACCACACATAGAGCTATGTCTTAAGAGCGGGTCGTTAACAGCTTTTAACGGGCTGGACTCGTGCCAAACAGTCTGAGTCCCACACCTCTCCAACAGGCTGCAGAAATGAATGAAGGCTTACCAGCGCCGCTGCCCTCTGTGATAACTGACCGTGATTAGTTGATCACTACTAACGACCGGATCGATCGCTGTGATGGAGTCATTGACAGCTGGATCGTTTCCTCGCCCGGGTGTGAATTAAGGCATGCTGCGCCGCGCAGCGCCGTGCGCTCGGGTCGATGCGGCCAGACATTTTTTTAAATTTAAATTACCATAAAATCAGATGGCGGGCTGTTAATGCAGCAGGTGATGGTCTATTTTAGGTGTTGCCAAACTGAGAGAGAATGAACGTGAGTCACAGCAGCCCTCGCTTTGCCCCTGCATGACTTTCATTACACAATGATGCTCCATTCACAACATTTAGTCAAAACTGCGACGCGCCAGAGGCGAGATAAAAACACATTGTGAGGGAAATACAGGGCAACATTCCTCTGTAGGTAGGCTATATTATATCATTCAGGAGAGACTTAAGTGTGATGTAGGCACACATTTGCTCAGCCGCACGCCCCGGGCTAAACGGGACAGTCGGCAGACGTGTGAAAAGCGCAAAGAGCCTCTCTGCGCATTAGAAAGAAAGGCTCAGCTGTACCCGGGACAGCGCAGCGCCAGTTCATCCAAACACACAGCTGCCACGCAAGATAACTCCGCTCGGGTCACACCTGAAGGCTCAAATACCTGCCGAGTCCTCCCGAGTCTGCTGCGCTGTACAAAAAACCGGGTCCCGAAGGGCGGAGAGAACGAATCCGGGTGTCACTCACCTAACTTTTGCTGCCACAGAAGATATCGCATCGTTTCTTAAATTCTTCCTTTTGGACACGGCAGTTCCCATGCTGACATGGAAACGACGCAGGCAGGAAAACAGTTCATTCCAAAGAGAGGTCGGACGGAGGAATGCGACAATGAAAAACTATACAAAAAAAAAACAAAGAAAAAAAACGCAACAACAACAACAACAAAAAAAGTTGAGAAGGGAAATCCGGGAGCAGATATGTCACGCAGGCGTCTGCAGAGGAAAAGATGCCCAAAAGGAAAAAAAGAAACGGGGACGTTAGGCTCTCTCTCTCTTTCTCTCTCTCCCTCCCTCTCTCTCGCGCTGTCTCTCCGGATATGAGCTCGTACGTGAGGGAGCTGCACAGCTGTCAGCGTGTGGCTGAAAATACACAGACCTCTCTCTCTCTCATTGATCTGAAAATGCAATGGGAGGCTGGTCAGGGTGGTGATATCACCATCATCATCATCATCATCATCATCATCATCATCATCACAAAGGGGAGGTGCTGTGTGAGGGACACTGGTGCCATCCATGCAGGAACCTCTCTGCCTCTCATCTCATCCACGTTTGGACTATTATCTGTTGATTTGGGCTTTATGCAATCGGTCATTTTGGTAAAAGCCACACACACACACACACACACACACACACACACGTGGAATTGGAGAGGCTCTCATCCACAGCCAAGGACAGAGGGAGCAGTGATGTTGAGGCGCTGCAGCAGAGCTCCGTCTGTGAGCATCACTCCAAACAGCAGCATGATAACAGCATGCTCCACACTGGGATGTTTTTCCCGGCTGTTGAATGTGGCGGGACCGTCGGTGTTATCAGTATTCAAAGCAGTGTCAGAGAGTGACGGATCACAAAGGGCAGCTCCCACATCTGTGCAGCAGAATTAGCACTCCTGTGAGAGGTTCCTCCCTTCAGCACTCACATTGCGTGTTGTCTTTATGCAATTGTGGTTGCAAGAGATACAGTGGCTTGATACACTAGACAGCTGATGATATGATTTATGGAGTAGTGGGAAAAGAGCTATCACTCACTTAAAGACATGATATGTAACGTTTCTGCATTAAAATGTCTAAAAAAGACTAGATGTTTCATCCATGTTTTATTGAGTTGTGTACTTACATTATCCAAAATGTTAAAATCCAGACAAAATCTGTCATTTCACTCCGGTAACAGCGCGTTTTCTTTGGCCACCTGTCACTTTAACTTATGGGGAAACCTCAGATGATATGTCAGAGAGTGAGGAAGGAAGTCGGAGGACGTGACTAAACGCAGCATGAAAAAGCTTTAAAACATTACCTCATCTGTAGACATTTGTGCCGCAGTCAGGTCAGACGGATTTTTATTGGCAATGGTGCCTGTTTAACAATAAAGACATGAACTCCCATGATCTCACACTACTTCACGACATCATCAAACTGCGTCTTTTGTTTTGAGACCCTCCATCAGCAGAAGTTACGCACTGTGCGTTGATGTCAAAACGGCATACAACAGAAATACTACAAATAATTGATTTTATTCTAGAACAGGATCCACAGTGCATTTTGTCACTATGGTGTTTCATCTCTGTAAGAGTATGTAATCAGTCACTCATTTGAAACCTAGTGGTCGGGACAGGAAGTCTCAAGATAAATCAGAGAGGTTGTGAGATGATTTATGGGATAGAACTGAAGAAAAAATAATTCTAATAAACAAAAATATGTTCATATTTTCTGACTTCTCTCCGCTTTTTGTTTGTGTGAAATAGTCCTACCTCTTCAGGCCTCCTAAATAATTTAAAGCTCCTGTTTGGTAAGAGAGTTCATTTCCAACTCGTCAAATACTGATGCTTTCAGCCGACCCGACCTACGAACCCAAAGCGAGAGCTGCCCAGTGGCACATGAAGCCAAAAAAGTTTGACTACCTGGGTGTATCCAGCCTATTGCAGACACTTCTTTCACAATAGTAGCTTATCGGGAAAGGTTTTTTTTTTGTTGGTTAGCTGGTGTGCATCACGTTATGTTGTAATTACATAGTTTGGCCACTAGGCAAATTGGCTTCAAAACTCAGGACTGTTCCTGGGGGCTTGGTGGCGCTACTGCTGAACCAACAGTTCAGCGATATCCTCATTTCTATTTTGTGTTATGTAAAGTATGAGAGAGGAACGTGAAATGAACTGTTCATTTGTAAATTGGGGGCTGAAGACTTATTGCATCACCAGCAATAACACTACAAGCCAGAAAACCACTGTATATTTAAATCAGATTATATTAAATGTCACGTATTTTAATGAATAGTAGAAACAAAGACCATATTCCAGCATTTTAATCATCTAATGCTATGATTCATAGCTTGTTTTTCTTCCCTTTATTTAAATAAATCGGTGTTGGCAGAAGCCGCAGCAGTGTAGAGAATTTGTTATCTCACACTGCCCAGGGGCAATGGATCACTAATCAATAATGATAGAGAGTTTTGGTCACATGCAGACATGGTCACACGCACACATCATATAAACAGATAGAAGCTCGGGCAGCAGACGAATCACCCAGTAACGGCCGATTAGCCTTCAACCATCAAACTAATCAATCTTTCAATCCACAGGTCATTTCACCAGCAGCTCCAACGTGCAGGATGTCCTTGGACTTTATGTCTTTTAGTATGTGCTTCACCTGCTCTCTCTCTCTCTCACACACACACACACACACACACACACGCTAAAACAAAAGAAATGAAAATCAATAAATAAAGCAAAGCACTGCCGGGCTGGTGTGAGCTGCTGTAGGCCATTAAGCAGTAAATAATTCCAGGCAGCTCTGACGAGACCGAGGCAGCGCGTGTGGATGGACTGTAGATGAGTACGAGAGACGGAGGGATGAATGAATGAACGGAGGGAGGGAGGGCAGGAAGGTGGAGCTCCCCACACAAGTCACAAAAAAAGATGAGGAGGAAGATGATGGAACGAGGAGGCATGAATGGACAGCAGGGATCCTAAAAAGAAAAGACAGGGCATAGAGGGGTCAGAAAGCAGAAGAAAGACAGCTAGAAAAACATACACAAGGATAAATGAAAGAAGCAGTTCATGGTTTTCATTCTATATGAAAGGAGTGCAGCTATGTGTCTACTGCTACCAGCAAACACGGTGGGACAGCGCTGGGCTAAAAGGGGAGGAAAGGAGCGAAAAAAAAGAAGATGAGAAGCAGTGAAAATGGGAGGACAAGAACGGCACGTGCAGCCATAAATCCACATCTGCCCAAGATATTAGTGTCTCCTCTGACCCTGGCAAGCACTCACTGTTTGATTGATTGCAAAGCAGATCGATATTTTGAGTCTGCTACGGTTACAGCCAGCCAAGTGGCCCGAGAGTCAATCTGAGGGGGCTGAGTTTATACTCTCAATCTGATTTTTCTTGAGAACACAGTTAATTTAGTTGAGGAATGGAAATTCATTCTTTACAAAGGGACATTAAAACCAAGTTGACCCAAAGTATGTCATTTTATATATAAAGTGTAATTCAAATCGAATACAAGGGACTTTTAACCGGTCATGAAACAGATTCAGTCTAATGCCAATGCCTCTATATGACCTAATTAGCAAATGAATGGATAATTTTATGTTCGTAAAGTGGAAGGTTTTTTTTAACCTGGGCCCTATATTTAGATGTTTGGCTGTGTGAATTACTCATTTTTGCCAAAAGTTTTGGAATTGGTCCAGCAGATAACAGATGGCAGCTGCAAACGCTGCAATGTGACCCTTTGGGGCAACTCTGGTTGTCAAAGTTGCGTCCACTAAAAGTGCTTCTTTTTGCCACTGACCAGATGAGATTGTAATTTTAATTGTCTGACAGCAAATTGGAGACTGTTCCTGCGGAGACAGACTCTTTTAATAAGATCTCTTTTGTTACCAGAAACTCAGTTCTTGTTCCAAGTCTCATGTGGTGAGCAGTTAGAGTTGTTGCCTCATCTAGATTGTCAAAATCAAAACCAACCATCTCAACCATGAGTTAGGAAATAAATTCTTGCAAGCAGTTTCTCTTGGTTAAAAAAAAATATATATTTTTTTTTATTTGTATAATTTGTATATATTTAGATAAACTCCTCTCTTCTACTCTTTCCACCGCCATCTTCCTGGAACATCTCACATCTCATGAGATTTCAGAGCGAGACTTCTCCTTGAATGAGACTTGTGCTTCTAGTAACGAAAAGGATGTTATTATTTAACAAAGAGGTCTGTTTCTATAGGAAGTATTGTATTATTGTCAGATATTGTTAGAATAACACTCTCAGCCTGTGAGTGACAAACAAGCTCTTTTTGTGAACTTAGCTTTGGAGTAGCTCCAAAGGATTATGTTGCAGCCATTGCAGCTGTGTCGCTTGTAGCCGCTTTAACTTACCGTTTGATTGTACCACTGATGACAATTAAAAACATCTGCCAGTTTATAAATTTATATATTAAGTTGCTGCATTGGCGAATCATATATAACCCTACCAAATGGATTACTTTGTTATGTAAATGGTATATTTTTACTCTTTACCTCGTAACTGTCACAACAAAAGACAAAATAGTTTTAAACAACCAGAGTTGTAAAATCCTCTATTACAAACTGTTGTGCAGTGTTTTGGCATCTGAAAAACCTTAAAACTCATGATGAGCCTTTTAAATCCATGACTCTCCTTACCTTCTGGATCATATTTACTCTCTCACCAGTGCCCAAACAACACGGCACCATATAAACTAAAGTCATGACATTCCCATTAGCCCTCACTGTGCACACTAATCTAGGATGGTGATCATGGTACATTTAAACCTGCGAAAAATCATTATCTTAGCATTGCATTCGTGAGCATGCCAGCATGTTAACTTCAGCATTTAGCTCAAACTCAGCTGTGACAATGTACAGTCTCGCAGAGCAGCTAGCTTGGCTGTAGACTCTTGTTGTTTTGGTGGATCATAGAGTTATATAATCTGGCTCTGTTTTATTTCATCACTATCAAATTTGTCCGGTCTAAAGAGGTTGAGCTGTCACGTACTATCAGTCCTTTTATCTGATCTGATCTGATTTTATCTGATGGACTCAATCAGCCCATCTGACAGTGAGAAAGTGTGTAAACCAGCAGATAATCTCATCGAAGCAAGAAGTTGTGTGACAGGGCCAAAGAAGAAGTGAAATTATGATAATGAATTGTGACTTTACCTCTCAGGCAGTCGGGATATTTAATCTGTACAGGTAAGGGCAAACATGAAACGAAACCGTGAAATGTGGCCTATTTCTGGAGACTTTGAGGAAATTTTAGGATGGAGATGGGGGATGGGGATGATAATTGTGTGTGTAGATGGTATACTGAGGGAGAGTTGAGCTTAAGAATGGGTTCAGACTCGTAAAGCCTGGAAAGACTTTAAGTGAGACAATATTAAACTTTGATTCCTACCCAAGGGAATGAACTCGTTGTTTCTTTAAATATACTGTTTAATTTAAGGAGGATGATTTAGAGGGTCTAACACACATTAAAGAATGATACTTCCCATTGCTAATGAACTTTGATAGTGCATTATAATCTCATTTGCTATATTCGACCGCTTAATTAAGTCTCATGACCATTACATAGTCAAGGACGGTTACGAAACGTAGTTCAAACCCTTTATTTTTAACATCGTCGACAAGATACAATATGGAGATATAAATCTTCTTCCTGATGCACTGATTGCTTTTCTTGATGGAAAACATGTTTTTGCTCTCCTCCAGAGTTGCTTCGGTAGGAGTTTGATTTGCCAACTGGCTCTGCTGCTGGTAGTGCTCTCCTACCATTGATCTAATTGGTTGAAAGTAAGACAGCCTAGTCACCTTCAAAGTTTTCTTTTGTTTTTTCCAAAGATCTTCCAAGGATGACTTCCAAGATGGCTCTGTGTAACAAACCATCTGGCGTGTCCGGTTAAAACACCTTGCCTTAGTTTCTAGTTTATGCTGCCAATCATGTATCAATATGCTTTCTCAAAATACTACTCACTTAAGATGCTTTATACTTACTTTTTGTGCTTTTTACTAAAATTCTTCTATTTTCTGGTTTTGGTAATCCCGTCTTCATCTAATACTGCTACTTATCCTGGAAAATAGCTCAACATTTACTAGATGGATTGGCCATACTTTTCACAGACATTCATAGACCTCCGATGATGTATCGTAATGACTTTGCTAAGACTTTTTCATTTAGCTCCACCTTCAAGCCGAAATGTTTTTTTTCCCAGTTGCTTAATGTCCAAATACCTATAAAACTAATAACATTCCCATCAGTCTCAGCTGTTTATTGTTTAAAACTAATTGGCCAATGTTAGCATGCTAACATGCTAATCTAAGATAATGAACAACATAAAGTTGACACCAGCATGTTGGCTTTGTCATCGTGAGCATGTTAGCATACTGACATTAGCATTTAGCTCACAGCTGTGCCTCAGTACAGCCTCACAGAGCTGATAGTGGCTTTTTACTCTTAAAGAATAACAAGTAAGCTACTGAAGTGAGCAAATGGACAAGCATGTAAATGATGGCACTGCTAATGCCTTCATCATCACCACTGACACCACTCAGTTTATACTGTTGCTTTAGCTGTGGCGAGACTCTTTCATATATCAAGGAAAAACTCAGAAGCTTTCCTAACCCCCTTAAGCAAATAAGCTGTTGATTTGTGCATCAGTCTGCCTCTCGGTGCTGTGTAGCACAAACTTTGTATCTTACTCCATAATAACATCAAGGACTTTTGCAGTAAACCATATTCTCTGGAGGCAGGCAGACTGTCTGGAGACGAGGGAGAAGAGAGACAGCGACAGAAAGAAAGTAAAGAGGAATACAGCTTGGAGGGCAAATGAGGGTTAAAAAGACGGCAAGACGAGAAAAAAAAACGCTTCTCTGCCAGCATTACTTTGTGTGAATGAATATCAAAACGGACAGAAGAAAAGGTCGACATCTGCATCAAACGGGGAGAATCAAAAAGCTCCTGCACATCTCTGCGTAAGTGAGGACCCTGCTCACCTGACAGCGCAGGGAGGGGAGAGAGGAGATGGATGGCAGCAGTAAAGTGACAGAAAGCGAGGCACAGAAATGAAGTGTGCTAGTGGAGGGGGAGAGATTCATGGGCAGATGATGGATAGTGTAATCCGTGGGCGGGGAGAGAGAAAGTGGGTTGAGTGTGTGTATGTGTGTGTCGGGTCAAGCAGTTGGGCTGAGAAGTCCCAAGTCTCAGTCTAGATTGACTACTGGAATATGTATCACTAAATGATATCACATCCCATCACTGCAGGTTGAAAAAACATGTAGATTCCCTCTCTAAAAGAATCCTTCATTTCTGTCAGAGTGGTTGTATTTCCACTCTGCAGCTTACCAAAACCAAACAGTGTTCTTGTCAGGAATCATCCTTGTAAAGACCTTGTACTAAAATGCAGTGATGGCTATTCTTGACCTAACTCTGATATATTGCTCCTCCAAACCACAAGCAGCCAGGCATTTCTAGAAAAATCCAAACCCTATCTGTTTTTCAGGTACAGTGATTCTGTTTTCTGCTTCTCCTCCCCTTTTGTTTAGAGCCAACAGAGCTAGTGGCAAATAAACTAACAAACAAGGTCAGCCAAGACATATTTATTCCCGTTTGCATACATGGAGTAGCCGCCACATCAATCTCACCCTAAGAAGCCTGTGTGAATACAATTACAATGGCACACACACTGTAGCAGATAAACGAACCATGAGCACTTCCACAGGCAGGCAGGCTGTGCATGGAATAAGCTGCCATACAAGCAGATCCCTATCGAGGGCCGTGACTGTAGCCTGCACCGGGGTTTGTTCTTGATGTCGGTGCCTCGTACTAAACAGATCAGACAAGCTGCCAGCAGCGGCTTAAATGAGCTGTTTGGTCTGTCTAAATAAGTAATTGGGAATTATGTTAACGTGGCTTTTGACACATTGTTCAATTTGAAATGACAATGTCATTTTAACATTTTTTCATAATCGCCATCGGGCAGAGGAGGTGTGATGATCATATGGATAGGAATTGTCTCCCATATCCCAGTCTGTAAGTTTTAAAGGATAAGGCAGGCAGGTGAGTTAAAGGTCCAGTGTGTAATGGCACATCCAAAAGACATCAATTTAACGTCTTTGTCGAACGTTCCATTGACGTCATCTGAAGAGCCAGAATGAACGTTTTAGCAACATCATTTGTTGTCTTTTCAACATCTATTACAGACATTTTTAGGGTATTTTTTGGGGACTTTTGTGGCTTTATTTGATAGGAAACAGGATGGGGGAGAAGGGAGATGACAATGCAGCAAATGGCCACAGGTTGGAATCAAGAACCCTGGGCTGCTGCAGCAAGGACACAGCCTCTGTACGCGGGGTGTACACTCTGCCAACTGAGCTGCTGTGGCGCCCCTAGAGGACAGCTTCTTGTGGTCTGAAATGAGAGTCTTCATGACATCCGTCTTTAGACTCATCTCAGACATCCCTATTGCACTCCAGCTTCATTCCTTTCATTGTACAGAGCAGTTTCTGCTCTGATGGACATGACCTGAATGTCTCCCTGATGTTGCATGTTTGCTGAGCCACGTCTCACCCTCTTCTACAGTGGCCACAAGAAATATGCAAAGGGCCCTCTCTAGTGTTTGTTTTGGCGATGCAACATGGCAGACTCTGTGGAAGAGGACCAGCTCCCCCTGTATACACTAATGAAAACAAAATTATGGATATTATGTTCCATTTTCTGCCAATATTGCATTAAATTTCTGCCCTTAAATCCTCCTGAATACTACACACATCTCTCATCATCTCATACCCTGTCCAGGCACTCAGCTCCAAACTATGTTACTTTATGGGGCTCCGTTCCATTTGTTTTATCGTTGCTTGAAAACTACATGAACGACTGTCAGACCCCTTTTTATAGCTGACAAAATCTGCATTTTTTTTCATCCCTTATAATTCCCTACCTGACCTGCACACTAGGGCAACAACTAACGATTATTAATGAAAAATGCTTATTGCAATTTCCCAGAGCCCAAAGTGGCATCTTTAAATTACAGTTCAAAACTCAGAGACTTTGATTTACTACAGTGAAAGACAAAAAGAGCCACCAGTCATTACATTCAAGAAGTTCAACCAGCTAATGTTTGACATTTTTGCTTGGAAAATGATGATGAAATTGCTAACTAATGTTCTTTTGATTCACAAATAGAGTAGTCGAACACCTAATCTATTCTCTAAAGTGGAAAAGCAGAAGAAAATTGACAAACACTGTGTGACCTCATAGGATCGCCCAAAATTACATATGTTAAAGAAATGCATTTAAAAAAAAAAGGATATTTCATCTGAGCCTTTCAACACAAAGTGATGCCCTTGCATGTAATCTCCAAATGGACTGCAGCTATCGTGCTGGTTTCCTCACACGACGTCCCCAGACTTGTTAGAAGCCTTTCTCGCAATGCTGACATGAGTCAATGACCTCCAAACTCTAAGGAATGATCACCAAAACCACAAAAACTTAGGTTCTGTGTCTCCTTCATGGCTCACTGATATGGAAGTGAGACTCTGTGTCGCTCTCCATGGTGCTGAAATCAGACACTCCAGGACTGGAAGGAGAACCACTGAGGCAAATGACTGCTGTGAATACTAATGTTGAGAATGACCTAGACGAAGCATTTGGCACAGTCCTGGAAAAAGATGGCTGACCCTAAATGGGCCCAAGGAGAAATATATAAAGGAGAGAACAGAGACTTCAAAACGGAGGACAGTAAGTGGGCAGATGGGAAGCAGGAATTTAATCGACAGAGGTAGAGAGACCCGGGGGGAAATGAAACAGACTAATGAAATAAGATGTTAGACAAAGAGAGATGGAGAGTATAACTGGCCTCGACAAAGGGGACATATATGTCCGGTGCCCATATTTGTACAACGTGTTTAAAAATTTAAACTTCTGCGTCACATTCCCTCCTCCACTTCTCCTCCCCAGAAACTGAGGACAACCCTCATTATTTATCACCAGTGAGCATGAGCTTCATTAGATGGCTAAACCACGCTGTCTCTTCTGGTGACTCACCCGCCATCCCTTCACGTATGTTCTCCTCTCTGCTGGGCAAAGGTGGCCGGATGGTAATTGTCATTCTCCGTGGTTGGCGGGAATCCCCTGCTGTCACGTCGTCCACCCACGCCCCCGTGACATTCAGGAGGCAGCGATAGATGAGCCGTGGAATCCCGGAGATGATGTGGAGGATTAAAGGTCTTATTTCATCGGTGTGATGAGGGAATTACACAGTGAATGACAAAGCTCAGATATCACCCTCATTCCATCTATCATTATGTTCTTCCCACTTATGTTCAGTCTCATCTTCTTCTCATCAGACATTTCATCATTATCCAACACATTTTCACAGTTTTCACTGCATCTGTTCCCCCAGAGACCAAAAAGATCGTCTTCAGTAGCAGCTTCCTTGACGATTTTGGTGAACTCTTTATTATTTTCATTAGTTTTTCTTCCTTTTTTATGGAAAGTTGTCGATGACACTGACTAGACACTTGATAGAAACCGCATACAAAGAGATTTCCTCCCTAGCGTGTACAGTGAATCGCTTCAGCGGCGCCGCATGTACTTCATACCGCAGCTCTGCTTGGTGTTGACAGTGACGAGATGGCCCTTTGCTCTACAAAGGCAGCTATCACTGTCAGCTCTGTCATCTGTACACTCCTGAACAAAAAGCAGGCTCTCTTTCTAACAGCGAAGAAGAGAAGAGCCAGGGCAGGAATAAGGTCAAACAGTCATATCTTCCCCTGCAGGGCTCTCTGACAGCAGAGGCTCTTAATTCACACACGTAGGACTTGGTGGAATGAATTTTCATGAGTAAATGTGTGCGTTTGTGTGAGCTTTCAGAATAATGCACCATTTAGGCCTGCACACATAGACAAAATCATCAATTTCTCAGTGGTTAAATGGGACAAAAATGGGCACATCATAGAAGTACAATTGCAAATATTACATGCACATTGCAATTTTATATCTGCGAGGCTCACACTGTAATTTGAATGGTAAATCTCACTTTCAGTCTTAATTTATGTGACGCTCCGCAGAAATGCAAATGTTCAACAGCTGCTCATCAGAGGATCATTTATTACATAAATCATAACAATTTATCACATGAATGGTTAAGAACTTTATTTTGACAGAGTAATCGCTGTTCTTAGTGGTGCTCCCCGCTGGCTTTAACTGCAGCGCAATACACCCTCAGAGCCCTCTGTTAACCAGATTCAAGCAGACACATTCAGTATCAATGAGATCCAAAGTGATGGAATAAAAGTACACTTACAATACAAGTAGAAGTACAATTTTAATGTACTTTATTTTATTCAGTAATCAGATTTAAAAACAATATTCTACCAGAATGCTCCGACCAATTTTGTATTAGGTCGATTATGATCGGAAGTACTTGACGTCAGCCTTTTCCGACCGAGACCTGGGCAAAAAAATCTGGGAAAATATGAAAAGTTAACCAAAGCATCTCTTTTTATCACCATGTGTACAGTTTCAGGTGATGGAGATTCAATATGTTAGCTGCATGCTGTCACGACCACATGGAGGGAAGCACAGACAGAAGTCCTTCATTCAAAACTTCTTTCATATCCACACTGAATACCAGAAGTGTGTGAATGAAGGACCTCGTCGCTCATAGTTCGAAGCTGATTTAACAATGTATAATTGGTTTATTGATATCAGTTGTAATGTTAATTGCTCATTAAAGAAATGTAATAACTTTCACTCACAATATACTATAAGGATGACAGTCAGGCTCTGATGAAATAATCTCAGTAAATGACAGATAAAAACTAGAAGAAAAGATTTACTTCATATTAATTTAAAGGGCGTTATTAAGATTCAAGCAACACACTGTCACATATCAGAATTCTAGTTTAAACTCCATCAACATGACATATTTTATGGACACAAATGCATGTTGGACTGAAAAAAATGCTTAATATATATTTTGCAATAATACAGCAAAACGTACAGCCGCCTCTGATATCTAGAAAAGATAAACTACAAAGTTTCACAAAATAGAAAGACTCAAATACAGTAATATATAATAAGCATTTCAATCATAATGTTTGGTGTTTTCAAACACACACACGATGATGGATCAATACTTTGCTTCACTGGTTCTATGTGACATGAACCATCCAGTATAGCACCAACAAAAAAAAAGAGTGAGAAAATTGAAAAAATCGAGTTGCCGTTATTCAGTCGTGGCAGCGGATGAGTTGTCATGTATGTCTGCCCACTGCAGTGTAAGCAGGGGAATTTACAGTGTTGTTAAGGGTGATATAACTCTAACCGGGCAGTCCTCCAATCTCATTACTGGTCCAGAATCACCTCTGAGACTAATGACATTCGTGTCGGCTCTTAAGGTTCAACCGCAGTGTGTTTATGTGTGTGTGTAGAGAGCGAGAGGAGGGAAGGCCTTCTCTGTACGTGACACCCATGACTATCCCCACCTTGTCTCTCACCTTGGTACTGCAGCACACCTCCCCTCTTCCACTGCTCCTCTCCTGCACCCTTCCTTCCCTACTAAATCGCTCGTAACATTGGCTCCCAGGTGACATATTTCCACTATGGTGGTTAATAGATTCCTGCGCTCTCTGGTTGGCTGAGGAGCAGTGGCTTGATTCTCTGAGAGGTGAAGGAGAGGCTGCTTAGAGAGGGGAAGAAAAGCTGATGGAAGCGGGGAGAAGGTGTAAAAAATGAGGAGGGATGGAAAGAGGAAAAATGGAATAAATTTGAAGGAATGAGAATGAAAGTGGAGAAGCAGAAATGGGTAATGTGTAATGGAAAAAATGGGGCACAGGTTGGTGCGGCATCTGCAGGAGCAGCTGATAAGAGTCATGGTCAAGGAAGAAGGTTAAAGAGGGACTGAACCTCTTCACTTTGTGGCTGGACTCTATCTGCTTTGGTGTGCTGTCCAATGTAAATCTTGGCTACACTGCAGCTACAGTTAGAAAAATGTGTTGTCTACAGATTGTATATGAAGACTGTTATAAAATGATTTCTCCAAAGGGGCTCTATGTCACAATTTGTAGCAATTCACATGTATTCATCACTTTTTTATTGGCCATGTGTGAGTGGATTGTGATGTGACAGGAAAAATGAGACCTCCCCAGTCCCTCTCGGTTGCCTGTGGAGGATCTGTTCAAGTTGTTTAATGCTGCAGGACTGTGGATTTTTTTGTGAAGGACTTGGGTCAGATTTCTCCACCACAGTCCGAAGGATGTGACTTTTTCCACGTTCTCAGGTGCCTCGTCTCAGTGCCTCTCTCCACAGATATTAACAGTAGCTGATGGTAGTTTAGAGATGGATCATACTGTGTGTGGTTAGCTTTTTTAACAATGTTCTTTTGTTCAACAAGCTATATTTCTTAAATTAAGCAGCAAACTATTTTGACATCAAGCTTTAATGAGTTATGTTTTTGGGGAATCAAACTCGAAAAATATGATCGAACATAGAGGTTGTGAAAAGAGCGATGTCATTTTGGCTCTCTCCTTCATTACAACCCTTACTATTTGGCAGCCAAATGTAAAATCCTGTCCTTGAATGAACTGACGGGAACATTTTAAAAAATGGTCTCCGCTAAATGGCGTTACCTCAGGACAACTGCATGCATCACGAGGCCACTTAGATTGCAAATTCACTTAGCTGTGAAAAGAAAAGGGAGTACATGAAGGTTAGGGTTGTGATTTCCAAGCTGTGAACATGATGTGGAACAGGAAAGCAATCGCCGTAAAAAAGGGGTATTATTCTGTCAATATTTATGACTACAACAGCACAAGCGTGTTAATTGCAGTTGTGGGATCTCGAGTTCACCCCTGTGTGTCTCGCTCGACTGTAACTCCTGCAGAGTTAGCAGGTATTCAGATGTAAACAAATTTGAGTGGTTCTTTGGGAAGTGTCCACTGGGTATATTTAAGCTTTGCCCGGAGTGAATGGGGCTTCCACTACAGCGGTGTTACACTGCAGATGAATGAGAGACTGAAGCCAGCACTGGCTGTCCTCCCAGAGGCTGAATAATGAATTATGGAGGCCTGTTTGTCCCTCTTTTCCCAGACCGATGTGTCCTTGCTGGATTCATTCACTTCTAGTGTGTACGTCAAAGAGAGAGGGAGAGAGAAATGCTACGGTTGTAAAACAGGAAGCTGAATGATGTCACCAGACATGAGCTGACTATAGATCTCCTTCTCACACTCTTAAACACACTGCTGCTTATCCTGAGGACTCTGTTGGTGCATACCAACATCCACCAGGAACAATGTGTCCTTTGCAGGGACGTTAGTGATTTACTGTAGCTCCAGGGACATCGTGATGAAGCTGAATGTGAAGCTTAAGTGCTGGAAAGTGTCTGTCTGCCCTGTGCTGCAGCTCTCCTCCCTGCACAACCACAGCAGGCGAAGGGAGAGGCAGCTGGAGAGACTGTGAGCTGGTCTGTGTCCCGACAGATATGAAGAAACCCAGGAGCAGAGGGGAGATTGTTAAACTAACAGGGGCACCAGTAGACTGAAACAGGCGAACATACAGACAGTGATGTGTGAAATGACATATAGATGGATACTGTATGCAGCAGCACCTGATGTAGGCTGTAAACTCACTTCTTGCATAACTGAATCCATTTCTTCAGCACCATGATATGGCAAATGTATCCATAATCACAAATGAAATGATAAAGCAATGCTGTGTCCTGCTGTTATCAGACCAAATGACTCGTATGTTAAGGGAAAAAGTGACAAACGGCTTACTTCAGTAAATGTCTGATGCACAGACCAGAATATGTTTAACATAAAACATAAACACTGAAAACATCGGTGTGATGCCAGTAGAATCGCTGTAGGGATGACGGTGATCACTTGGTTCGTCCACCACTTCGGTCCAGATTGTGCAAAATGTGGCAACACTTTCTTTTGCGGGTTTGCAAATTAGTTGTTGAGATATTTCACACATTCACAGTCCAGCGAGGATGAATCCTACTGGCTTTGGTAATCCCCTGACATTTCTTCAAGCGCCACCAGCAGATCAGAGTTTTCCCTTATCGTCTGAACTACTTCAACATGTATTAAATTGTAAGGCAATACACACAGAGGCAGGCAGGTAGAAAAATAAAAAGCAAGCTTTAATGATAAAAGGCTGTAGTCAAAGGCAGGCAACAAAGCTGACAAAAACAGGCTGGGGCTAATCCAAAAATTCAGAACAAAAACAAAACTGCATGAAGTACAAACCAGGATGAAGCTCGGGGAACACAGGTAGGACGTAAAAAAATGAGGGCAGGAAACACGAGGAGCAAACACAGTGACACCAGGAACAAAACAAGCAAACTGACCAAGAGAGAGGGACAAAGACGGACTTGTGTCTAGTCAACAAAATAAACTCAGGTGTACACAGGAAAAGGGTGGGAAAAAGACAACGACGGGAGGGGGAAAGTAAAACATTGACACACAAATAAAACAGGAAATCACAAAACTAAAGCTCAGGACCATGACACTAAATGGATTAATTCCAGATTTGCCCGACATCATAGTTCCAGGATCCGATGCATCATGAAGTTGACATTTGCGATTTTAGAGATAGAGTGCGTGGATTTAGGAACATTAAGGATCTATTGGCAGAAATGTTATGTAATGGTAATAATGATGTTTTCATGAGTATTTAATCTGTCTCTCTCTCTGTCTTGTTATTTATTGCTTGTTCAAAATGCTCCATTTGGACAATAGAAAGCTGTAGAATGGAAACATTAAATGTTAATTTGTTTATTTTATTACTACTGCTCAGCACTAGACCTGCAACTGATGAGATGCCTCGTGTGTTTATGTATACCTCACATATCCAGTATTGGTCGGGCGCTAATGTAGAGTAAATAAATGTCCTCAAGCTTGAATGTTCAGACACCTGTAGGATCACAGGCAAAACAGATCAGGCAGATTGAAAGAGAGGCAGATAGATCGTTGGACAGATAGATGGATGGCACACAGAAATAGATACTGGGGAACAAACAGTCAACAAATGGGCAGACAGATACACAGACTGACAGGGCAGACAGCGAGATGACAAAGGGCACATTGATCTGATTAAACCCCTTTGCTTCCTCGCTCTCCGCTCTGTCTCACTGCTCGGCCGAGAAAAGGTCAATTCTTTCTGACTTGGTTTCTCACTCACTGTGGCCTAATGCCTCTGAGGGCAGCCCCGCCAGAACGCCTCAGACCTCCGAGGGTTGGCAAACAATGAGAGGGTAGACGACCTACTGTAGGGAAGACACGGTTTCCCTGCAACAGTAACAAAAATCAGAGGCAGGCATGGGCAGTGAGACAGATGGGAAAGAGGAAAGGCAGACAGGTACAGATGAAAACGGGAGCAGGTGGTGAAGAGGAGACCTGGGGGCCTCATTACAGAAACTTAAAATCTATCTAGTCTCAGTTTAGGATGACATGTAGGATCTTCGATGTTACAGAGACAGGTTTCCTAACTGCATTTAGGAAAAAAATCGTATTTTAAACATAAACATTATGATTTGTAAGACTACTCGAACTGTTACTGTTGGAGGAGCTAACAATGATGTTAGCCTGTTAGAAAAGCCAACATCACTCTCTCCGGACCGACACAAGAAAACTGCGTTCGAGCTGGTCGACCAATCACACATTGGACCATACTCACCATTGATGAGTAGAGTTCAGGAGTTGCTTCAGGTGGCTGTTCTTTATTTGAAGCTCCTCTACCATGTGATTTAACTCAGCTGTCAGACTTTGCTGTTTGTGCAGCTGATTGACCAGGTTGCTGGTCACAACACAGAGGAGCAGCATCAGAACCCCAATCGGACTGGCATGCCAGCTGGGTCGCAGTCTCTTCATTAAGTTTGTTTGTGTCTCTTCTTGGTCATTTTATGTCCAGCTTCTGAGGCAGTTCTTTCTTGTTCTTCAAGAGTTTCACCTGCAAAACTATGAGGGAAAAAAAGGCTTATGCTTAATAGTTTCCCATCACAAACACAAAAAGTGCATCTGTTGTTTACAGTTGGAAAGAAATTAGATATTAGCTTTAATAGGGTAGTAATACCTGTGTACAATTTTAGATAGAAACTCTCCCTCTCAGATCTTTACTTGCTAACCTAACTCTACATGACACACTCATGTAGTTGGTCAATATTTTTTCTTCCTCCAGCTACATTTTTAAATCAGAAACAATATCTATGAATTGTATAAACACTCCTGATTACATTACCTGAAGCTGATAGGTTCTTCAGCCATGTCTTGTCTGTAGAAGAAGAAGAAGAAGAATAAAGGGGATCAAGTAATGTTACTTTAAATCACACTCAGGTAAATGCCACATTTCAGTATCAAATTGGTCTATAAATTCAAAAATGATTTGACATGCAATTTTGATGTCCAAAGCCAAAAATGTTAATTAAAAAATACAATAATTTCAACTGCCAATATACAACTTTTTTGCTTTAACTTATAATTCTGGAGTAAATACTGATTGCACAGACTAAAGGCTGTAGAAAAAATTAATCCACATATAGATTGGTTCTCTATAAACCTCGCTTTCACTATGCTTTTCGGTCTGCCACTGGGCTGGATTTTTAAAAGTCACCAGCCATCTTTAGTTGTCCATTATAGCAAGCTAGCTAGCCAGTGACAAGTGAAGTGAGACGGCTGTTGTCATGGATACAGGCAGAACAGGACGAGCGCCGACTAAAGAATGGAGTTAACAGATCAGATACAACGTCTGAGAAAAACTAGTGAGACAGCCATGAGTTTAGAGGGTGCTTCTGTAAAGTCAGGATTTGTCTCTTTTTTAAATTTAATGTAGGACAAGCAGTGAGGGCATTTCTCTGTAATGAGGCTAACGAGGTAAACTATATGAATGAAGCTATCAGTGAGATCATAGGTGGCAGAATGGGGAGATGCTTTCCCCAGTGGAGAGCAGAGATGGTAGGAGAGTGAAATCCAGTGAGGACTGGTCCTTCCGTACGTACAGAAATGAAACATGGAGGGAAGGAGGCCTGGTGTTGACAGCCAGTCCAGCACAGGATCGAACAGACATGAAGTGATAAATGAGCGGCCATCTGGAAGCTGGGGGGTTGGGGGGGAGTTGAGCTATGGGAGACCCTGGTGCTGACAGACAGTGCACTCCCTTAAACCCTGACACTGATACACACACTAACACACAAGTTTCAAGGAGAAGGACAATGCTACAGTACAAGTTGTTGACAGCGCTAAGAAAAATGAGTATTTAGAGTGTTGCTCTGGCAAACAGAACATATGGTCATTCATCACACTGAAACATGGATGTAATGTCATTGGCATTTTGAGTTTTGGATTTGGTATTTTTGCCTGTGTATCTTCCTGATGGAACAACTTTTAAAATTGCCACCAAAATACACAGTAGAAGAAGTGAGACTTCAGCCTCTAATGGAAAAAATGCTTTGGTGGCTTTTCTTACAAAATGTAATAAAGCCAGAATGAATCCCATGGTTTTTTTTGCATCGGAAGGTCCTGCTTCTTTTCAAATATCCTCTTTTTCATTCAATAACTTTTCTTACTCCTGCCCACCACTGCACATCTTGATCTCTCATCATCTCGTGATGAGTGAGGATTTTCTTGAAATCACAGCTTTCATCTTGTTTTATAAAGTCTGATGTCTCACATGCTGGTAGCTTCAAACACAGGTGGCATGTATGCTGCATCTCCCCATGTTTCTTGAGAGTCTCTTCTTTGACCACTGTTACACCAAAACTAGGACATATATGCAGGTATATAAGATATGTATATATATATATATATATAAGATATATATGGCTGTACCGCAGCCATGGTTACCAGCTGTAGCGGCGTTATTTTTGATCACACTACCTTGCTTGGCATGACCCGCCCTACTCTGCCTCTGATTGGCTACATCCAGCTTGTTAAGAAATGCACATGTGCGTTTGATTGAACAGAGGCGAGACGTCTCACTCCGTAGCTAAGACGGAGTGTTCAAGACACAGTGTGAAAAGTGATGCTGCAGCAATGCACCATATGAGAAAAATAATGTGGTTTTTGAAAATTAAAGTATGTAAACCTGTTCTACTAGAACCACAAAATAAAATTATGAAACTGAAAATTTGCATAATATGACCTCTTTATCCAATAAGTAGGTCAATGCCAGTGACTCCCAAAATGACATGACCATTGCAGTGTACTGTACCTGGACAGGCGTACCAGACCTTTGTATGTATCGGTTAGAATAACTACGTTACTTGTGTGACTTCAGTTATGAAATTACGTATGTTACATACAAATCATTGGTATCTTCCTCCTGCTACTATAATAAATTAAACATTATATTATTATCACATTACAAGGAATGTAAAAATGGATCATCAAATATGTTGTTTTACTGTGATACAATGTCTCTCCAGATTTTCACAATTCATCATCTTTTCAGTTGCTAGTCAATCAGAAAGCAGTGAAATTATAACACTTACATTTCCTATGTATATACGTCACATCAGCATAACATCATTCCCAAAACTGCATTTCCACCTACACAGCTGTGAGCCACTACAGTAAAAATAATCAGACCCGTTTTATATTTATCTTTCGTTTATCTGAAAACATGTCTGACCATCACCTGAAGGAGCCTGGTGTAAAAATAAATTATTCACGTCACTGAATCCCAAAATTGCTCTTTTCAGCTTCTCGCGAGTGCGTGGGAGTCTTTATGTTTTGCGTATTCAAAACTCATGACCCTGCTTCTATCTTGAGAAAAACGTATTCTTCTTTTAGCAGCTGCAACCCCGGTGACGTACTTGGACGGCGAGGTGCTCTCACCTCATGTTCCCAATCAGCAGTGTTAGCGAGGTATTATTAGCCTGGCGGAGAGCGGAGAGAAGCTGCAGCTCTGCCCAGACCTCATGGTAGATCAACCGTCAGCTCTGACTCCATCTTTGTTTTTATCCTGAACTCTGATGCTGTGTGTCTGTTAACATCTTACACAGGACCTGCACTCCCACACACACAGATCTGTAGCCATATTCACATAGTCTTACTGCAGACTCATATCCAGACCCACATAGGATGCCAGTTGGGGTTATGATTATATTTTTAGCTGACAACATTTGTGCCTCTCGCTTTCTTCTTTTCCACTTCACTCTACATAAAAAGTTGATTAATCGTCTCAAGTTTGTTTTAGTGAAGCTGCTCAAGAGGCAGTTTGGTTCATCAGCTCAGCACACTGCTAATTAAAGGCCCAGTGTGTAAAACGTATACTGGCAGGAATGTGTCGTGTCACACATATTTCTGCATTTTGTCGTTGGAAACGAGGTAATTAGTGATAGTTGTCTGTATGAGTGTTTTAGTAGCGTGTGTGGGAGTATTTTGACTGCTTTTCTCAGTGATGTTAACGTGTTGAAGTGGTGCTCTGTATATGAGAGCAGCTCAGTTGCGCAGAGATTGAATTCTGTTATGCACATGAGTGCCGCAGTATATAGAGGGCTGTTAACATTAACAGCGATCCATCACATTAAATGGAAATGTTTAAGCATCTCCTTTATGTCTGAGAGGTAAAATGTGTGTTATGTAAAGTGAAATATGAATCATCACCCCTGTGGCCACGCATACAAGAAATACAGCAAAGCAGCCTCATGCTGATAGTGTTTGTACTGGTGCAACAGACAATCTCATTTTCCTCTTATCGCTCCATCCTGTGCAGGCCTGCGGCAGTGATCAACTGACTCACGCTGAGACAGATGGAAACTTAGACAGAAAAAGAGAAAAAAATCAGCAGATAACAGACAAACTTAAATCACTGGACCCAAATAAGTTTATAGCTGATAAGCAAGCTGTTGGATAGGAGGATGAAAAATTACAGGATACAACCAACTCTGGCTCTGTGTACCATTGCTTTGCATTTACAGTAAGAGGCGAGCTTCATTCTACTTGTGCACACTGTAAAGTCTCTTAAGATGAGCTCCTGCTTACAGTAGTGGCAGAGTTTTGGAGATATTGATTTGTAGAGATGTCTGCCTTCTCTCTAGTATAATGGACCTAAAGGGCACTCTGCTTGTGGTGCCAAAAATAATACATTTGAAAAACACAACAGCAATGTCTCCTTCCAGAAATCATGACCTAGTTACTCAAGATGATCCACAGACGTTGTTGTGAGCAAAGTTCAATGTAGGAATTGTTTTCTTTCTGTCAAACTACATCATGTCGACGGACCAAAGGAAACATGCATCTACTCATGGAGTTGTTTGTGGTCCTGGCACACTAGCTTGGTTTAGCCTAGTTAGTTAGCCTCTTGTCCATGAGTAGATGCACGATTCCTTCTGTGTGGTGATACAGAAAGAAAATAGTTCCTTCATGAAACTGCTCACAACAACGTCCATGGATTATCTTGAGTGAGTCATGATTTCTGGAAAGAGACTTTGCTGTTGTGTTTTTCAAACATTTTTTACTGTGTGTGTGTGTCTTTGAGTGCTTTGAGCACCACAAGCTGAGTGCAATCTTGTTCCATTATATTCGAGAGAAGGCAGACATCCCTACGGCCGATATTTCCCAAAACCCTGCAATTCATACCAAAATAGTCTAGATGGATAAATGGCACTACAGGTAAGAGGAAAATTTATGAATTATTGATTTTGGAGTGAACGGTGCCTTCAAATCCTAACATGTAGCAGTAGAATGATTTCACCTGCGAGGTCTCAGCTCCAAATCAGATTCTCGTACTTTCGTGGAGAATACCAACCCACAATCACGATACATTTTGTTGGGGCTATATCCTTCTCCGAAAAAAGCTGCCTTTTACCTCCCAATTCTTTACTTTGGGATGGAAATGCTAATGCTTCTACCAGAAATATTATTCCTCAGGTCAGCTCCATTCTTAAAGCAAAAATGTCAAATATTTGCTGGTTGCAGCTTCTTAAATGTGAGGATTTGCTGCTTTTTTTGTGTGTCATTTATGATAGTGAATGAAGAGTCTTTGGGTTTTGGACTGTCGGTTGGACGAAAGAAGCAATTTGATGAGGTCAGCTTGAGTTCTTGGAAAGCGTGATGAGTATTTTCACAATCTTGACATGTAAACGATTAAGTGATCGTTTAAACTGGAAATAATGGGCCGATTAATCAATACAGAAAATAATCATTAGTTGCAGCCCGAGGATGTTTGTACAACATTTGCAATGCGCGGCAATGATTAAAATGTGTCGATATTTCAGTCTGGACCAAAGTGGATGGACTGACGTTGCTATTTCTAAAGTCATGCTGCTAACCTCACTAAAAAAGGCTATTTATTCAGTTGTTAAAATGGATTTAAAGACAAAATTAAATGACAAAATTGTTAATCTTCTGTCAGTTGGAAAGCTGTAAGACGATGAACTGACTCCTATGTTACATATTATACTATCACCTTCATGACTTTGAAGTAAATGGTATGTATTTGAGAAATTTCCATTTTTTGTAATACAGTTTTGTATGGGGACCTTGATGTGTGTTGACACTCACTATTTTTATTCTCACACGTCACAGAGGTGCTTTCACTACGGCAACGAAAAGTGTGACCCACTTACCTGTTTAAGTCCTTTTTGTCCCCATTTTTCCAAAAGCCTGCAGGCAGGGGAAGAAGAATGAGAGGGAGACGAAGAAGGGGGAGGAAGGGGAAAGAGCAGCGCTGTGTGGATGGAAAGAGGGAGATAGAGTGCATGTATGTATGTGGCTGTGGATCGTTACATATGACCTCTATAAATCAAACTGTCCATCTGTTTGAGGCCAGAGACTTCCATTTGTCTCCCCCTTCCCCTGCACTTATTTTAGCATAAATGGCAGTCCAAATCTCCCGCTGCCTGTCGCAGTAATTCAGCCCTGAGTGGGGTCATTGTCCGCCAACACACCACCACTGTGGCACCTCTTGTTCACTGTCAACCTCGTTTTTCAGTCAAAAGACTCCAATACCCTGGAAGCACAAACTCATTCACCCCATTTTTTGGCCCTCCGCTTTCCTCTCTGTGATGTATCGATCGAAGCTGCTGCCACTTTATTCCCCTCTTGTTCTCTTCTATCGGCCCTTCCCCTGACCTAAATTCCCCCCTGTGTGCTCATTAATTAGCTGATGCAAGTCTGCGTTCCCCAGGGAGGGAGGGAGATTGAAAAAGCTCATTATAGGACACATCAATAAAGTGAGATTAATCATCCGTTGGTATGTGTGATGCATCCCTCTGTCTGTATGTGTGCGTGTTTGTGCAGTAAACAAGCCCACAGGTGTGATAGCATTTATGATAATCTCTTTTCTTGAGCAGTCTTCCTTGAGCTCAATATAACGCAAACATGGTTTCAAGACAAGACATCGTCTACTCATCTTATACTGGTTACATCCATCCATCGGATATACGTATTCCTATTCATGGTCCCTGGGGATCAGAGTTGAGTGTATCCCTGAAGCATTATTATAAATCCCACTGCTTTCCTTAATAAGATCTGCCCTACTCTGCCTCTTATTGGCTTACCCCGATATTCTATGTGCGCGGTCACTCATGTGCAACTACAGGCAAATGAAGGCTTTCCTTCAGTGTTTGTATGCTCTTGTGCATTTAAAGGTATTTAAAGTTAAAGAGGTTACTGTCCGCAACCAAACTGTTCCATGTGCCTCACATCCTGCAGACCACTGCAACCGCGGGCAACGGTCGTTCGTGTATGTATGACCGTGCTATAAACCTAACCAACCCAACCAATAAAGGCAACCAATCAGAGGCAGAATAGGGTGGGTAAAAGGGCTGTGAGGTGACAGTATAAACCACTGTTCCTCTGAATGGAAATTTTTTTTTTTTTTGCTTGCCCATTTCTGTTGGAAAAGATGCTTCACGGATACCCACTGACTCCGGGGTACTCCCAAAGAGGGGTATTTAACAATCAAGCCACCCAGAGGAATTACTTCTTATTGGTTGATGTTTTATTCATTTTCTTAATGATGTCTTAATTACTCAAGGGACATGACCTCATTCAGAGACGGCTGCAGGCAACAGCACTGAGCAGATTTATGTGTTTTGTATAACTGAAGTAAAACTTCCCTCTGAATTTGTCGTCACTGCTGAGAGGTGTCACTTCTCTGTCAGGGCTCCTAAAGAAAACTACAAAAGTGAATACTGGAGAAACAATGGGGTTGATCAGTCAATTATTGCTCAGGTACTTGGCAGCAGTGTCATTCATCGAGCAAAAGTTTGTGGTTCCAGCTCCTCAAATGTAGAAATTAGCTGTTTTAGACCTTTGATCTGACAAAGATTTGAAGACACCTTGAGCTCTGGGAACGTACTTTCTTTTCTACAGAGAACTACAAATTTAGATGGCAAGTTGAAAAATGAAATAGACACAGAGTACACAAGCAATAGTGGTTTATTAGTAATAAGTGATTATCAAAAACAATATTTATCAAATGACATAAATATAGACAAGTAACTTATGTAACAGTAAAGGCTTATCGGTAAACTTCAGTCGTTACGTACTCTGTTGCGAGCCAAATGAGGGCACGAGTGGTTGTTTTTTCAATGGGGCATCTAAGGCTTGTTGCATTAACTTTATGGCAAAGTTCCACATATTACATAAGCACTTCATCCATTAGCATGTCACAGTTAATAAAGTAGAAACATTCAACCTGCCAGACGACATCAATTTATTGTGCTCAGTTTCTGGAAACCACCCAAAAATACAAAAAAAAAGCAGTGCAAACACCATTAGCTCATTGGTTAACAGCAAATGCTGTTGCCATCTCCGCCATGCTCACACATTTTGAGTCCAGACTCCATTTAACCAGCACCATATGGGATCCACATAGTGTTTATCACAGGGTTTCTCCTGCTCGCTACATATGTAAGGCTGCAGGCAGTAGAGCACCAGTATTAGCTAAGATCGCAGCTTCATACAGGGAGGCTCACAGGGTGAAAGAAAAAGTGGGAAGAAAAGAAAATCATAAACGTAGCATGGATGAGAGAGTGAATGATAAATTGGACGGCAGTTTATTAAAGGCATATTGGTATTTTAACGTCAGACGATATATTACAGCTTTATATCTAAATATATCTTGGTTCCGGCTCTTTTAAAATAATCTAAACAGTCTGTCATGCAGTTTTGTTAGGGCTCTGGTAAGGCTGCCATCAGGGCTGAAACAGTTACTCATTTAAAGGGTAACTCCACCAATTTTACACATTGAAGTGTGTTTACAGGTCTTGGGGAGTACTACTGCTTATGTGAAAAAGAAGTTTAAAGCTTTTTGTGGCTCCAGAGGAAGCTGCATGTAATCTGATAAATTGCTTCCAATGATGTCACTCAGTTGCATCGTGGGTAATGTAGGCACCAGGTTTTGAAAAGGAAGAAGAATGTGTGGAATATTTCTAGTTCTGCTGTATCGATATTGATCATTTATTTTTTAACTGAGTCCAAAAGTGTTATATGAGTGCCATGTAGACCAGTTGAGTGCTTTTCACGACCGGCTGACTACATTACCCACAATGCAATTTAGCCTCTGAGTGACATCACTGGAGACAATTTATCAGATGACATGCTGCTTCCTCTGGAAAAGGCTTTATACTTCTTATGGTTTGATTGAGGATTTGTCACTTTTTCTAGAATTATATTAAAAAGGTGCAATATGTAAGAATTTTAGTTGAAAACATTCAGAAATTAACCAAATGTATCACCAGACTGTCAAGAAATAACAGTTATGACATAATGATATCTATGTCTTTTGTTGCAGAGAAATTAGCATGATAGTTAGCCCAGTCCCCTTCCGGTCCAAAGGTCCTGTGCAAGCAGTGTAAACACAGACACTCCCCCGAGTTCCCAGTCTGGACGGCTAGCTAACGGTAGTTACAGTTAGCAGTTATTGTGGTGATATGCTGCCTCTTATTTGTTTAAAGTATACATTTAACAGGAATCCAGTTCTTGCATATTGCACCTTTTTAATGGAATGTCTTTGGATTTTTGACCGTTAGACCAAAAGTACAATTTAAAGATGTTGCCTTGGAAATGTTACCATAATTTATTTACATTATATAGACTAAACGATTAATCTGTTAATTGCAAACAATAATCATCACACTTATCAATAACAAAATAATCATTAGTCGCAGCCCTAGTTGTAATTGCGATCAAGATATAAAAATGTTATAGTGTCATACAGAGGGGCATGTTAAACAAGGCTATATAAGGATTTGTTCGTTTAATCGTGCATTGTATGTCTGGAGTGATTGTCCAGCTGTTGTGATCCTTCTTAAAAATCATCTAGGGCTGAATCTGTATACATTCTTGGCTTGAATATGAAAATATATTACATTTTCTGACTGTATGTATGCGACAAAAATCTGATCATCTTAACGGCAGGCCTCAAAAACACATCTTGACTTGTGTAACAGCATGTTCCTATGAAGATCTGCCCTGCTCCTCCAAATAGCCCCAGTGCATAAACTGTACCAAGACGAGTGGAGCTTCTGAGTTCAGCCGGCAGATCCACACTGTCTGCTGCTCAGTCTGCGTCGGATAGATTCAAGCCAGAAAACAGATTTGGGGGGGCTGTCTCACGGGCTGAGGGGGAAACTGGTGCTTTGAAGTGGATTGCGATCATTACTTCCCTCCATGTCCCTGGCACACTGGCTACGACAAAATTGTGCTGACAGCCACAGACACACAGTGGGGCTGCTTGTTTCGCTCTCTTTCTGGTTTTAAATTAGTCTTGTGTTGGTGAGGATCACTACATAGACTGAGTGTAATTAACACGAGCACACCCAGTGTCCTCTTTATTAGGTGCAGTCATATATATCGATAACAATGGTTCTGCCATAAAGTCGCTCTTATGATGCCTATAATCAGTTTTCAGTTTTGACACAATCACAGAGGCGTTAACTTGATTATATGTTTGAGCACTGAGGTCATAGTGATGACTGTGATTAATCGCCAACTATTTTGATAATCCACTGATCGGTGTGAGTAATTTTTTACTCCTATGACAATAAACTGAATAATTTTGGGTTGTGGACAAAACATTGATATAATTGACATTTTAAAGACCAGTGAATCGATCAATCGCAAAAATAATCTACAGACCAGTCGACAATGAAAACAATCGTTAGTTGCAGCCATATTACATTCAAAGGTGTTTCTAATACTCGTCCCCCTCGCTCATATTCTAATATAGGTCATTTCATGTCCATATGACCACATGGAAAGGCTGAATTTCATATCACATTTTGAAAGCAGGGTCTTCTGGTGTTGTTAAGACTTTTTATACCCAAACCACGTCCGCACGACAGAAGTAGCCGTTTAAAACGATAAGCTCAACGATTTGAGCTTATCGTTTTAATGTTTTGTCTTGGCAGGTCTCTCTACAGTTCTGAATCACCCTGTTCTATGTCACATAAATAAAATATTTCAGAAAGGGGTGATTTAAATATACGAGAATATTACGAAACAAAAAGACGCTTTTCTATAATCACACAATATGCAATATATTGTCATATCGCACAACCCTACGCCCTTATGTATATTATTAGGGAGGATAAAAAAATTAGAAACACTCAATATAATGCGGTTCAGTACAAAACCACCCTTAGCTATGACCTCAGTTGTGAACATATAATTGAATTTACAATTTTGTGGCAATGTCACCAAAAACTGAACAGTCTGAGCTTTGTAAAGATAGAAATATGTTATGGCAGAGCTGTTGTATTGGACAGGTGTATCTGATAAGTGGGCACTGACTGTGTTTGTCCTACTTGCCTCTCCTGGTATCAAGCAAAGCATAGTTTTGAATTGATGTTTTATATTCAAGTTTCAAAATATCAATTTCTGAGGTTTCTGCTGCTCCAAACACGAGTGAGGTGAACGCTGAAAACGTGAAAAACTACATTTAAGAAATTCAGCATATTCCTCATCAGAAACGTCACTGTCGGCAGTGCGCTTTGTGGATCATTCAGACCAGTGTAAACCAACATGTTTGGCTTGTGACCCCTTAAATTATACTCGTGTACTTGTGACATCAGAGGTTATGGCAATACTTTAGAGAGCAGCTGTGAGCAGGTCAACAAAACAGTGTTTGTGCCTTTTTGGACTCTTAGATTTGAAGGTTTTTCAGTGGCCTGAAGAAGTGTAAATATGCTGTAGTCAGAAAAAAAAAATTAAATATATAATTTTGTGAAGAATGTTTTTTTTCTTTTTATCCATTTAATCTTCTTTGGACGTGTTCTTTTTTTCATGTGATATTTTTAATGTGGCTTGAAGCAGAAATCTCAGAGATGGATAAGTCAAAACTTGGGAAAATCATATCCAAACTTCGTTTTTAGATAACACAGAAGTGTGAAAAGAGTAATTATATAATATAGATAAACTGACTCTATAACCATCTCAAATCTAGTGTAAACTCCTCAAATCTGCAAAAGTGTAATCAACCAAGATTTTTTACCTGCATTAATGTAATAAATATTTCATGGAAATAGTATCTCCTCACCTCTCCTGCCTTGCATCTTCCACTGGACGGGTGTGAATCATGTAGTGTAATCTTGACTATCTCAATATGAGAAATGGTTAGGCTCACAGCTGCTCTTGTATAATAGGAACGCAAAGGATTTGCAGCTGAGTTTAAATGTGACACAAGCTGTCTGTATTTAATTTCTTCTTAAAAGGCACCGCCCATTTGTTATGTCAGCCACACAGCTAAGGAGGCCAGGTCACAGAGGGCAAAATGGTAATCACTGTCATGCTGACAGTCTCAGGGGCAGGGGACAGGTTTTGAGTCAAGTGGGAGGGTAAAATGTGGCAAAGACAGGTGGGGTTAAATAGTGATGACCTGTTCTGGGCAGAGTTCATTACACCTGTCCTCACTTAATGGACTGTTTGAAAAAGGTATTCTGGTTTGACGGCGCGTCCGGTGAACTGTCAGAGACGGTGGCTGAATGAGGGTGGCTGCCGGGGAGTGAGGTAATGTGGCGTGTTCGTCTCGCTTCCAGCTCTTCATCCTGAGAATCAGAAGTGTGGTTATTTATCAGTGAAGAGACGAGGAGTTCAAATCACATTTCATCAGAATAATATTCCACGCATCTAATCAAATTAGAAATAAAAAGTGGTTAGAAATACATAATAGACTCCTACTGACTGAAATGATATTGTTGATACACCCCCGTCTAATGCATCTGCTTTCTATTGGCAATTTCATTTTGTTCCCTTTCACTTTTTTTTTATAAAGCCTCAGTTTATAACAAATTTTGAGTCAGGTTGAGAACCACTCTATATTAGTTAACCTCTTTTGACAACAGATCACAATATTAATAAATCCTCTTCAAGACTTTACAGGCTAAATTCCCTTTTCTTCAGCAAAGTTTAGTTCTGTAGGTTTTATAGTTCTTTTATTCTGAGAGCTACACTTCCTTGTTAGACAGACAATACAGCTGTACTTCCCAGTAAAACCCAGTGACTGCAGTAGACATGAATCTTCATAGGTGTTATTTGTAGAATATGGCCAGAATTTGAATGTAGCTCCAAAGTTTCTGTAAACAAATTAGTTCATGGCTCTGTTAGCTGTGGAGCCAGTGGCTCTACAGTTTGTCTGGACTGGGACCTCAGATCGAAGGGGGAGTCACCATGGGCGACAAGGCCCAGCTCAGCAGGATCTGGCAGCCTGAGAGTGAACACGGCTGGACAGCGAACTGGTACTGGACACAGCCTCCAAGACTGCCGGAGGTCAATTTGACAACAGGGGATACAATATGGAGGTGATTTACAGCAGCTCTGACTAGTGCATGTAGCAGGTGAAAAGCGACAGAGAGGCAGACATCAGCAGGTGGTGAAAATGCCGGGCAGAGCCAGAATATTTTCACATCTTACTCTGTGAATTGAGGGATATATTTTGACCAAACCAGAGGTTATTGTGGAAAGACAAAACAAGACTGTTCTGGCGAGTTTAAAGAGAGAAAATTCATTTCAGATTTCAGAAGTTTGTGGTTGTATTTTTCTGTTTCGTAAGGAAAATAGAAGTAAGAGTATTTTATTTCTTGACATTTTTTTAGTTTATTTTGTTCATTTATGACGCTAACAGCTGGCATGTATCTCCCAGCTGAAACAACAGAGCTATCTGACTATGAATGGTTTACATTAAAATTCTGGTCATTTTTTACAAATTGCTCCTTTAATGGACTAGAATATGGGACCATGTCTTTCTTTTTCTCTTTTTTTGGGGAGGGGTCTAATTTGGACAGCATTATACAAGGGTTAATCAAGTCTTGGCCCTTACTGGGGAAAATCCCCTCAATTTCTACTCAAAGTCATCGCTCTCCAACGCTCTCAGCCCCTGGCTCTTTACTTGAACTAAAACTTATCAGTGTAGTTTTACTAGGTCACCCTGCAGTGTCATCCAAATATCTTAAAATATATTTTATAGGATTATTGATCACTTTTAAAGCATGAATTGGCCTGGCTCCAAGATGAACCCATTTCTCCCTCTGTGCATTAGCCAACAAGACACTTTTGACTTTCCCAAGGTCTATTTTTAAGAAAAAGTGATGTGTGATTTGCCCAACAAAACTACTATAGCTACTGATGGGCTTCACTCAATAGAAAAAGCCCCACAGTGTCCACCCACACCAGTTGTTCGCACCGTGTCACCAGTCTCCTCCCCTTCAGTGTGCTCTCCATAGCGATTGTAAAGCTCCATGTCAGACAGAGCGCTCTCCAGTGCATCCTCCTCGTAGTCAGTGTGATAGTCCGACTCCTCTGATGGAGGGAAGGAGCGGAGGACAGGAAGGAAAAGAAGCACATTGTGGGTGAATACGTTTGAACTTGTGGCGTGTAGGGAAGAGGAAGAGGTGGCAAATGAGTGTGGGTGTGCAGGTGAATGAGTCAGAAAAGCAAAACTGTGCAACATTGTGAGAAGTCAAACAGGGCAGTTCGATAAGTGATGGATGACAAATAGGTTATAAATAGAAAGGAGGAGGAGAAGGAGAAAGACAACATTGGTTGCTGTATTAAGTTTCTGAATAAAATATGGAAACTGCTTCTAATATTAAATTTGCACAGCTCCTCTTTTCCATCAGTATGTTCAAACCTGCGTGTGTACAGTGTGACACATACAGTAATTGCTGAAATATATTTTGCAATCCATTTTCTCCTGTATGTGAAACAGATTCATGTGCTAATAGAGTGACGGGAAAAAGAAAATCCATCTAAAAAGAAATAAGAGCAAATGCCGGAAAGACAAACATGAAGGAGAGAACAGCATGTCTTCTCCCACACACTGTGTGTGCACGTGTGTGTGTGTCGGTAGTTTTACCATCCACCAGTGGAGGTTTGACCGGCTCGATGCGGGACACAATTTCTGCCAGGTCAGTGAAGGAAGCATTGGGACACGTAACCACCTGAAAGACACACACATACAAAGAGATCATTTTAATCTGTTAGTATAAGATAACTAACCAATCATGCTCAATCTGTGTCAGCTGCCAGGTTTCAACACCTTGACTGTTACAATATCTAATGTATTCCTCCTTACGTCAGGTGGTGAAAACATAAATAGCAGGCAGCACTTTTATCTGGAGATGGGAGCTGACGTAATCATATTGTGACAACTTCGTGCAAAGGGATAACGCGTTACAAAATCTGCCACACATCATTTCCAGACTGACTGTCCCTTCTCCACTTTGTAAAATAGGATACAAAACATCATTTAAAAAAGGAAACCAGGGAAACTATGAAGCAGATAATGTTTTTATTTATTTATTTTTTTCATCCACACTGGGTTGGTGTTTGTAAATTCAATAATCTTCAAATGTGCAAAGTTTTTTGTTGGGGGCAAATAAGGCTATAGCCTTAGCTGTGGATGTTGTACAATGTTGGTTCGTCAGTGGCCAGTTTTATCACATTTAAACATTTAATGATCTCTGAGTAGTAGTATTGTATTTTATATTAGACCCAATACAAAAAATAAAAAGGATACTCGATAACACTGGAACAAGAAAAAATTATTCACAGGTAATGCTGTCGAAAATATCAAAATATTGATACACATATTTCTGCTGTTCTCTGCTATTAGCCAAGAACAGATTATTATTACATTTGTAATAATGGTAATATAAATTGTTTTGGTTTTTTTATAGCTTTGGTAGTTTTGATACTATCAAAAACAGATATTGATTGCTTTACACATATTTAGAAAAAGTAGATCATCAGATCAAAAGATACTAAAGTATCAGTCAATCTTAATGAATAGACCTTGCAACTTTTAATTGTTTATTATGAATATTAAAGAGTTGCACCCTACAGTTGCACCTAAAAATAGAAAGGCGCTCATTAACTGCCTATGTGGGATGTCCATTGTTTTAAAAATGTATTTATAAGACGGTCTTAAGCATCACAGTTTAAAATATTCCTGTCTGGCTGTAGCTTCATCCTTCTCTCTGAAATTGTTCAGGTTTATCTGTTAGTTTGTTGCGTTGGTTCCTTTGTAACAACTCCTTTCAGCATCTACCCTGCTATTTTTTCCCTTCATCCTCCTTGTGCTGTTGCACAGACGGGAGGTAAATATCTCATCTTTCTTCATCATTCTGTCTCCTCCCTCGTTTCATTGGTCCTTTGTCTTTCTTTGACATTGCTGGGGGAAAAAATCTGGTGTTCGGTAAATCTGTTTCTTTGTACTTTAAGAGCAGGCTGATAGTTTTAATGTTATTGCTTTAACAGCAGTGCAGCCCAAGGCCTTAAACATGAGGCTGTTTATGAGGAAACACAGCTGACAGTGAGGATAGATTGTACAAACAAAAACAACTGAGAGAAAATGTAATCAGTGTACATTACCCATTTGGTCGATTAAAGACTTGTGTTAAATTTCTGCTTTAAAACGTTTAAAAACCAGTAGACTGTTGTTATATATTTTGATGAGTTGTGTACTTAACCCAAATGTTTCCAAAAATGTTCAAACCCAGAGATATACATAATTTTATTGAAGGTAACTTTCAAAAATATTATTGAAATCGCAATATGGCAAGTGCAATATCCAGAATCGCAGAAGCTGCAGAGATAAGACAGAAACAAGAAGTACTGAAGGTCTGCACAGATGCCAAGAACTACAAATCATGTTCTGTAAAACTGTAATGCAAAAATGATCTTTTAAAGTTTAATTAACTATTATTTTACCATTTATTAATGATGTTTATTTTAAAGTGTCACCAAAGTGAGTTTTGATTCAATACTAGATGTAATCAATGTTTATGGGGAGTTATTTTAATTTCTGAAGAAAAGCATTTGTTGAGAACTCTGTTGTTAAATGTTTTTAAATAGCTTTGGGTAAACCATGAATGCATGATATTTTGAGTCATAAATGAAATGCATCAGTTTTGTGATGAGAATCTACAGGAGAATTGGACCCAGACTCTGTTGTTGCTCTGCACTGAACGCTCCCAAATGGCTTTCTTGTCATTTATCCTACAGTATCCCCATATGTTTTCCCCTCCCCCTTACTTACATTGTTCTTGCTTTGGGTGTTGTGGAACTCCTCCTGGTGTCTGTCTTTCAGCATTTTCTCCACCACTCCGCTGCGACTCCACACGTCAAACACAGTCTTTCCATGCTGGTATCCCACCTCCTGCATTACACACAGAAATGCTCACGTGTCAATATCATTTTCTCTGCTGCTTTTTAAGACACACCAGAAAATGAAAAAATATTATATAATAATATATTCATTCAGAATATGTTGTGGGAATTTGTCTATTTGTCAATGAAATCAACATGAAAACAAGAACAAAATCAGAATCAAAAGACAACAACAACTTTCTCAAACTTACAGCAATCTCATCAAACTTGCCAAACTCCAGTGTCCGGTATCTGTCGATCGGAGGTCTGATGTACTCGCAGTAATCACTGTTCTTCACAGACTCCAGCTGCCTAACGCAGCACACGTAGGCCAGCCGAGTCTGAATCTCTGCCATGTTCAACACCTGAGACCACAAGTATAGACATTATATGCACTTAAGTGAGAAACACCTCCAAAAATATCCTCATTGTTATTCATAGGACTCATTTACTTAAACATATCCTTGCACAGTCTGTTGTGCCTTTATTTTTAATCAATCCATTACCTTTACTTTCTCCGCTAGGGGGTTGAGGCGTTTCCATAGCAGCCACCAGCCGGAGAGCGAGTCACCGTAATTAGTGAGGTTGGTTTCATCCCGGCTGCCCACATCAATAGCTATCACCACTTTGGCCCCCATGGAGCGAGCCACATCAGCTGGGAGAGGAGGAGGAGATGGAAACAAAGGTGGGAACAAAGAAGAGAGCTTTGAGATAATCATACAGAGTTGGTAAAATAGTAAAAATTGCACTGAGATTAAGAATGCCAGAGTATTAAAACTGAAGACTCAGCGTAGCATACCTGGCAGGTTGTTGATGTAGCCTCCATCCATCAGCAGGTGTCCATCTTTGGGGTCACAGAGTGGAGGCAGATACCCAGACAGAGACATGCTGGCACGGACATACCGCCACAGAGAACCTCAAATGGCAAACAGGAAACTCTTTCAAGTTTTATGAATATCATGCTGTGTGTATTTAGTAATTGCGAGCAACCAACCTAAGCCGAAAATTGACTTATCTCTTCAACCTCAGAAGTTTTTATTTGATTAGAGAGTCAACCTTAACTATTTACATGGACGATAAATAGTGTTAAGATGCATTTACATGCCCCAAAGCATTTTAATCAAAATATTACTTTTGTGATTAAGTCCCACATTCTCATGAATTCAGCATTTGTCTTATTGACAAGGCAACAATAATCTTAATGGAATTTCAACATTCATGGGCAGTTTATGAGCTAAAGCCTCTCAAAGGAACTTCTGGCGGGTGAAAGTAATCAACTATGGCAACAACAGACAAAATGATTATGAAAGTTGATATTGTCTATAGGATTTAAACCCAAGTTATGTTTAACTCCAAGGGTCTTACAGTGGTGTTGTTATATTTTACATTCACCATGTTTCTTTCCCCCCTGGAAACTATTCATGTCTCTAAAGTTACCCACATGTGAGGTAAACATTTGTAAAAAGGCTAAATTTATTCCAACCAGAGAGACTCAATCACATTAAGCGTTTACATAGTGTTAACGCAGCTAATGAGACTAATGAAAGGGTAACTCCAAAGATGATGACAGCAGTGGCAGAAATCTCAGAGGTAGATTAAGCAGAGGCTATCTGTATGGGCAGCTAGGTAGGAAAACTTATTTCTGTGAACCGACACTAACAAGAACAAAGGATTCTTCAAATTGTAAGAAAAAAAAATCCTACCATCAGTGTGTACTCTCATGGCTGAGGCAGTGATATCAGTTGTGATATTGAAATACGGGATCCAAAGGTCCTGCATACACAAAAAGTTACATCGAAACATATAACATTATAGGCTCACATCAGAAACACAGTTAATTCTGGTTGATCTTCTGCTAAAATTAATTGATTGTCATGTATGTGCTCTCTTCTTAACCCCTATGTCACTAAAAGGTTCAGTAACCTCATCTCCCTCACCTCAATCTGCTTGCTCTTGAAGACGTTGCTGATGCCGGAGTTGAAAGAAGCGCCGGAGAACATGGAGGTGACCGGGTACGTCAAATCCAGAACCTTCTTAAAGACTGAAGTCATTTCCTGCAGAGGAAGCCAGAGAAGATAAAGGTTGAATGGATCTTGCAGTCGTGTAGAGGAAAATAAGTTGTTTTCTCCACTACAAAGAAGAATTCATCTCTCAAAATGTAAGTTTTATCTTGTTTTGCCTTCCTCCTGGTCCTGTTAGTAATTTGAAAAATGATTTCATCTTAAAGCATCAGCATTTCAATAGAGTAACTTGCCCTGTTCTGACTTTATTAAAAAAAACAATTTTAATACAACAGTGGTTCTTTTGGTTTGAAAAAAGATGCAGCGGCCAAGTCAGCTGTTTTTTGACTGAAGGTTCAGACCCAAGGACAGAGCCAGAGGAAGAGGGGCTGGACACATAACACATGCCCGGCCTGCAGATCTGGACACTGAGCACGTGTGTCAAATTAGCCATCATGTCGAACAGAGTTAAGACATAATGCTCCGGCCACAGTTATCTGCGATACAGGATATAAAAAAGGTTCTTAATGTGCAAACCATCCAGGGCTGTATCAGCAAAACTAACCCATTACTTTTGTGGTTAATTCTATCAAAAAGTAGAACGGGGGTCTCAACTTCATTGAAATTTCAGAAAGTGCTGTGAAAGAGTCACCTTCACAAGGACAGACTCGCAAGCGGAAAATTGGAACCACTTAAAGTGGAAGAGGAGCTGTTGAAATGGAAGCTTCTCTTCCACAAAACAGAAAAATGTTTTTCTACTAAATCATCCCAAATGAACAATTTTGGACCCTGTCACAAGAGTGAAAGTGGTTTCAAATGAATAATAATAATTAATACTTATTTCTATTTTATCACCCCCCCATCTTTCTACATTTATTTCCTGCCACCTTTATATTGTCCCGTGTCTGATGAAAGAAAAAATGCAACCCAAGACACTTGACTGATTGATAATAGTGGGGAAAGGGGACATGAATTTGTCTTTCGATGCAGTGGGATAACATTTGAACTTCCTATTTGATATCAATTTGATCAGAATATAACTGGCTATAAAAATGGCTTGATTTTGAGTATAGTGTCATTGTTGTTTTGATTCTCACCATTGCCCATTCTCTGGCCCTCATTCTCATTCGGCTGTAACTACGGTCCTCAGCATATAGTGCCCCCATCAGGGAACCAATGGAGGTGCCACCGATGAGGTCCACTGGGATGCCAGCCTCAGAGATAGCCCGCATTACCCCTACCTGGGAGCAGCCCCTGAACAGGAGGTGGTAAAGGTTACATATTGTATAAAGAGAGTAGTTAGAAAGCAGTCTATGAGCTGTATAAATACTGTCAGGACTTAGTAACATTGTGGTGTCAACTATACAGTGACCACCCACAGCCACGCCCCCAGGCATGTGAGAGCTGACCAATCAGAGCAGACTGAGCTTTTTGGGAGGAGGAAGTTAAAAAGGCAAACTTAAACGGAGCATTCAGATAAAGAAGGAATAAAGGCGCTGCAGCAATGAACAGTACGACAAAAATAATGTGTTATTAAAGCATATAAACCTGTTCTAGCAAACAAATACCTGAAAATTAGCATAAAATTGAACTTTTTTACAGTACTAGATTACAGTACAATATAACGTGAACTTTCAGAATAACAATTAGGGGTGAAGACACTGGGGTAGCGTTACCTGGCCCCTCCTCCTCCCAGGATAATGGCAATAGCATTGCCCGTGAGGACACGAGCCAAGCGGGAGAAGTCTGAGTGGCGGTCTGCTGGCTTCTCGAACACACGCTGATACAGCTCCAACTGGAAATGAAAGAAGGGAAAATGACTGTAATGAAAGTAGAAAGAGTATTTGAGATGGTGAAAGGAGGATAAAAACATGAGTGGATGAGAAAGAGGGAAACAGCCTGAAGGGGATAAAGGGACATGCTTCAATCTGCAGATGAGAAATTAGAGTAAACTGACACTCCAGTCGTGTTTTCCAGTCCTACCAGTTTGGGCAGGCTCCTCTTTGAGAAGACCCTTCGGGGACAAGAGAGGTGGAGGTGTCTGGAGATCCAGCTTCGCATGTTGAGCCAGTCCACTGTTCCTTTGGGCGGGGGGCCGTCTTCTCTGTGCAGCAGCACCAGCTGCTTCTGGGCGCGCACTGCACTTCCTTCCAACATACGCTCCAGCTAGAGGGAAGCCATCAAACACAGATGTGTTTGAACATTTTATACACCTCTCTTTCTTCAGAGTGGCTCCTGTTGATGCCTGTGCAGAATTTTGAGTGCTTGCCCAGAAAAATACTGCAAACTCGTGACAAGTAGAGAGTACACAAGGTTTAAGTGAGCACAATATCGGCATGTGTACAGGTGTGTGATCGCAATTTCTTGGTTGTGTTTGGGAATAATTTCAGGTGTGTTTTCAGGGGCAAATCAAGGATCAATTTTCTTTGAAATACACCATTATGTGTATTGTATGTGTGCCCTGAAAGATAAAATCAACCCAGAGCAATGACTCATTCTGAGCAAATATTGATCTATTTCTCCCACCATCTCCTGTTAAATGGGGATACATACCTTACTTTTCTCTGTGCCCATTTTTCCCCTTTGAAAGCAATTACCTTTCCTTCATCAGCTGTACGAGCGCTTCCTCTCTCACTCACCCCACCTCTCTTTCACAACATCCATCCACCCTTTGCTCATTTCTCCTGCATGCCCAAGGGTAAAATACAAACCTTTCACAGCCGTTGCGACCATTAAGTTGGTTAAAGCGCTGGGTGTAACCATGATTCAAGAGCATAACGATCAGCATCAAATCAGACTCTACCAAGACCTCTGCCGGGTGACACACCTCCAGAGCTCAGTTAATAATAATTGGGGTGGTGATTTCTCTGAAGAGAAATCCTAACAGTTTAATCAGAACTGGTCAGCTGTAACACGGACCATTAACCCAGCCCAAAGATGGAGCACAAAATTAATTTATTTGTCAAAATTATTATTTTTTTTTTTAAATCAACCTAGTCAGAAAGCGATTCTAAAAATATGAAATGTAAAAATGCCAACTGGATTGGGGCTTAAAGAAATGTATCACACAATAATGGAAGACATTCGCTTTGCATTGCTTTCCGTTGTTTTACATAATTGTAAATTGATTGTAAAAACTGGATTCCTACACTCTTGGCAACTGATTCTACCCTCACCTCTCCAACAGCCGGGTCCTGCTCTCCCAGTCCCACGATTATGATGCAGTCGGCCTGACGGATGCACCGCTGAGTCCACGGGGTCAGTGTGTAGTCGGTCTGGTAAAGAACTATGCGATGGATGTCTTCCTGTTGGCCCAGCCAGCTGGACAGACGGTACTCATGGACACTGAGGAGGAGAGGAGTCCATTAATGACGGGCAGCATTGTCTAGCTGGCAGCACACAGTAGATCCATTTCTCCTGTTGCGCCAAGAAAGCATACTTGAACTGAATTTAATGAGTGAGTCAGAAACACGGAAAGCCCAAATAAAAAAATTAAACAGCCCAACCGGTAGAATGACCGAGGAGGAGCTCAAGACAATCTAATTTATTTGGGGGGCGGTAGCGCAAATTCTCAGGCTGCCACAAAACACACCTGTCTAATGCTGCAGCTCCAAGTCGCTGTTTAATGATATCACTGGTCAGCAGAAGAGTGGGACCTGCATGTAAAAGACACACAGCAATTACAGTCAATATGTCACGACACATAACTTAACGTAGCTTCCTTGACTGTTCTAGATAGACTTTTTAATCACATTAGGTTTTGTTTTTGTCAAACATTCTCACTTTGTTGAGAATTTAAAGGAGTTCTCAATCAAAATATTACAATAAACCACACATTCACACATGCTTGGACTGTGACCATCTTACTGCCAGTTACAGCCTTAAATGCTCTTGTTAGAAGAATTTTACACACTAGACTAGACTGTGTGTAAGTAGTAGCAGTAGGGTAGCCAGATGTTAAACAGGATCTAGACATCTACACACATATATATGTATTTTTTTGTCTTACCTATTGCGATGAGTGCATGCTGCAGCTCCAGGGTGAAGGTAGTGAGAGGTACCTCTTCTGATACAGGCAGGACTGTCACAGTGGAGAGGTTGGACGCTTGGTTCCCTGCGTCCCACTTACTGCCAGAGGTGTGGAGAGCCAAACTGCGAGCTGCAGACATGCATACATATTAGTAAATATCCATTTCAACAATAAATTGAGACAAAAGCCAACACAAGTGAAGCAACCCTGAACAGCAGGGGGATGCACACACCTGTCAGAGGACCGTTGACCTGCTGGAGGATCTTCTGTCCCAGTAGGTGGATCAACCTGGTGACAACCTGAGGGGCACAAACATTTTAAAAAAGGGACTATGTGTTACTAATCAGTAGGGCTTGGGCGCCTCATGGAGGTAACTGACATCAATTAAGGTAGATTTTGGGTCACGGTGTCCCTATGAAGTGCAAAGCATGGATTCAACGCAGGAGTATGAACCGGCCGTACAGCTGAGAACAAGCTGCAGCTAAAAAACTCTGCACGCAATCAAAACTGAAGTGTGGGAGTATTTTAGACAGAGAGCTCTGCAAATTGGAAATGGCTTATCGCAGCAGTGCAACTTCTCTGCATGGACACTTGAGGCAAAAGCATCTCGGAGTGTTTGTCAAGACAGCAGTGACAGAAAGACGGCACCGTTCTGTTCCCTTTTCATCTCGACCCAAGCATGATATATTAGGATTATCAACACGAGGAATTTGTTTCTGTCAGTAGTAGTCACTTAAAATTGATTTTCTAAATGTTTTTTCCATCACCCACATGTTAAAATAAATGAAATACTGCTGCTGTTTATTGTAATGTTTCACCATGTGTCATCTTGTTATTCGGCTTTTTTATATTTTCTGTTAACTTAAAAGTTTGAATGAGAAACTGGCTTGTTGCAGTCTGTACCTAGACTTCTGACCTAATGGTTGAAACATATTGGCTTTTTTTTTTTCTCATTTGGAGAGCCTGTAGTCCCTATTTAATACCAAGTCCTATATATGCCCAACGTAAGGAAATTAGACCATCAAAGAGAACATTGGCCATTTCCTAATAATTATGTTTTAGTAATTATAACTTCATGTAGTTATTCCTAATTCCTCCCACCAGGTGGGATTCTGGCCTATCCAGGCTTGATAAGTCATAAAATTAAATTTTTCATGGCAGAGTGCTGAGGATGATTTAAAGAGTCTCAAAGCTTGAGGAAGGATGCTGCTATGCAGTCTGGTGGTACGGCACTAAAAAAAAAGGTTTACTTTGTTTTGCTTCATCCACAGGGGCCGCCAGAATCAACAAAGTTCTTTGTAGCAGTTTTGAGTAAAATTGTTTGTGTTTAAGAGAAAATTATATGATGAATAAAACATAGAAATATTAATAAAACAAGCTATTGATATTTAATTAATTGAAAACAAATCTTAAGAATGATCAATAAATTAGTCATCAGGTTAATTAAAAAAGGAAGGTTTAGATTAATTGACAAAAAAAAATATTGTTAGGTGCAGCCCTAATCATCAGACAGACCCTACTGAAGCAATGCTTACTGAAAATGATTTAACATTCAAAATGTAAAAAAAAGTAAAAGAGAGAAAGGCAAATCATTTTTGGAACCTTTTACCCACTTTATGTCCATCTGATGATCAATCATTTAAACGCTCATTATCAGGGGCTACGTTCAATCAACTTTGTTTTTTAAAGCTGACTTTGGAAAATCATGAAACATATGCTGTGTCCACAAAAAACAAATTGTGTTCTGACATCTCTTCACCCTACCTGTGGGAACTTCCTCTTGATGGAGCTGAGAGCTCCCTCTGGTAACTTGGCCAGCTCAGAGTCTCGTACAGCGTGCACTGTGGTGGCTCTGTTCTGATGGGTCAGAGCCTCCACCTGCACAGAAACAAAGGACAAAGCACATTGTTTACTATGCTGGAAAACATAAAGGTCAGTCACAAGTAAAAGCAAACATGTTTAATCATTTCTGAACATTACAACAAATACCATAATATACTACCAAATAAATATTCACATTATCACTTCAGGATATACTTTACATAAAACTGTATGTACGCAGCTTTAGTTTTTAAAATCAGTTTTAAGACAGCTGACCCTTCTAAAATAACTATAACTACTCCATCTGAGTTGACGTCAACAGAGACACACTAAATATGTCTCTGAATGTGAACTGTAACAATTTTATTCCCACCGTCACCAACAGCTTCCCTCCTCCAGGTAACAGTAACCATAGCATCCATCAACCTGGGTATTATTAGAAGCATCGTGGCAGAGAACAGCCACACCAGCCAATGGGAAAAGTGGGTGAAGTGTAACAAAGTGACGTTGCTTTACGTAGTTGAGACAGAAAAATAAACTTCCTGGCATTAGTATCCATTTTTACATGTTAATCCATGAAGGACAACACAACAAATGTATGCAAACACTTTCTGTATTGTTGGTAAATGTATTATGTATATAACTGAATATACATTTCTTGTGTGTTTGAAGTTTTCTCAAAAAGAGACTGAGACAAAGTGTTTTTCATGATGTATGTATGTTTGCATAAATGAATACGAGTACATTTGAATTGTGACAAAGTTTAAAATGTGTGGGTTTGATAGAACACGTTTGTTGTTTGGATACAGGCTGCAGTTAAAGTTAGTTACCTTTTCTCTCTAAATATTCAGAAAACGTCCTTGGTTGATTTTTATTTACTGGCAGTGATAGTAGTCTTAGGGTCATGCATTCTGACAGCCACTGTTTTCTCAATCGTACATACTGACAGTGAATATGTTATGAATGTGATGATTAGCTACTGTTAATGACAAACTGTTTTCCTTCTGCATATTGGAGACTGCACATTTTCCATAGGATTTAAAGAAAAACTCTTAACTGTTTATCCTGGTGTACTGTCATTAATATTTATGAGGATACTAGAAGTGAAAAAATGTTTTAACATAATTAACACATTCAGAGTTTTCACCATTCTATCCACCATCTGTCTTTTTCTCCATCCATGACGATACTTACCACTCCAATCAGGTCCCCACGTCCGTACTCTCCTATCAGCTCCTTCTTGCCATCCTCCTTCATGATTACGGAGCGCAGTCGGCCACTCAGAACAATAAAAGTACTGTCTGACTTCTCTCCCTGCCTGAAAAACATACAGATAACTTCAACTCATTGCAGATAAGCAAACAAGCTTGTGAGCAAATTTAAGAATGTAGTTGCCTCCATTGTTGACATGAATTCAGTAAAGTTGACCTTGTTTTCTGATGACAATATACAAGGTTATCAGTAGATTACCTGTAGACCGCCCTGCCAGCTTCGACAGCCATCCAGTCGAGAGCAAAATCAATCTGTCGGACGAAAGACGACATCCTCTTCACCACTGTGTGAGCCACATTCAGCACAACCTTTGGCTCCACGCGCATTATCCTGAGGAACAGACAAAAAACATTATTAACCCTAAATGTGACAAATGATAATAATCAGCATAAATTAAGGTTTTACAGCTTGTATATCTGTTAAACAGTTTGGCTATTAGCCGTCAAGCTCCACTGTATCTTTACGTGACTGCTCTCTGTCTTTGTAAGGCAGTGCAAAAAACTACATACAGTATGATTTGAGTGCATATTTCTGAATTGATAGGTTTGTTCATGTGTGTCCATGTGACTGACTCATAGAAGTGGGTTTTGGAAATGGAGAGGAAGCTGCAGTCTCGCTGGGCTCGGACAGTGAATATGAGGGGCTCTCCAGTAAGGACGGCAAGTTGACCGACAAGCTCTCCGGGGTGCGTCACAAACAGACGTGTCTCTTCTTCTCGGTCAATCATCCTCTGGTAAACGTGGAGGAGGCCAGAAATCACAAACTGGATGCTCACCTCCTGAAGCACCAAGAGAAGAAGGGAAGGGTACAAATTTGACGGTCTGAATGTGAATACTAAGATACAGGTTTGCTATTAGACATGAATATCACAACAAGGACAGGAGCTGCAGTCAAACAAAACTTGTCTGCTAAAATACAATGAATGAATGCAGTTAAAGTGCTCTTGTTAAAAAGGAGGCCACCAAAGAGCATGTTTAACACATAAATGACTAAAGGGCTCTACCAGTGAGCCTAGTCATGCATTGCCTCTGCACCCCTCCATGGGTGGAAAAAGACAAGAGTGAAAACTGAGACACCTCTCCATCTCTCTCTTCAATGTCAGGAGACAGAAAGAAGGTTGTAAATGCTTTGTAGCTTTTTTTTCACCTGGTCTCCTTGACGAGCCACCACAGAACCAGCTTTGACTTGATGGAGGGTCACTCTGCCCTCAAGTAGAGTGGGATCCTGCAAAAGAAACAAATATTCAGAATAACTGCTTATTTATACCATCAAAACAAGACACCGAGCTCTCTGAATGAATCAGGCCCGTCACCCTCGTCAGTCCAAATCAGAGAGCAGAATTTTCCCACGTTGCATAATATTTGTGCAATATTAGTATTTGTTTTGAAAGATGATGTAACCCCTAAAATATGTTTGCCCTCACCTGCAGCTGGATGATTCCCAGCAGGTCCCTCTTAGCAGCCTGGAGGATTGTGCTGCTCTTACTGAGGTTGATGGCATCAGAGTGCCCCCCGCAGTCTGTGTAGTGAAACACTTCAGAGGGCGTGTGCTGCATAGTCACACTCTTCTTCTGACTGGGCTAAAAAGACAAATATAAGAGGGTGACTGAGGAGGAAGAGCAAGACGAGAATAGCAGCAGAAGACGCACTGGAAACTGGGATATGGTGTTGCATAAGAGGTGACATGGCAGGAGAGTCTTACTCTATGAGTGACGGGACTGGATGGAGCCTCATCCATAGTGACTCGAGCTCGTTCACAAACCATGTTCAGGTCATTACCTGCAACTCAGGACAAAAGGAGGAGGATTATGAGTTTTAGGTATGTCTGTGTCCGGTCTCTATGTGTGTGTCCTTGCTCTCAGATCAGTGACTGTGATAAGTCTGTGCAGGAAATTAATACAGACATATGCCATTTGGTGATCGCTTATGTCCAAGACCCACCTGCGCAGTCGGTGGGCATCGAGATGGATCGCTGCTTCCTGTAGCTATTCGGAGGACTGTCCTTCACACCATCTGTTAATTGTAAAGTGAAGCACCAGAACTGGATCAGTCTCAACACAACACAGGGTGCAATCTTATATATGTGTGTGTGTGTTTAGAATAATGTGTGTGTGTGTTTAGAATAATGTGTGTGAGCGTGTGACCTGTCTCTGTGGGGCTCTCCGTGGTCCCAGCGGGTAACTCGTCCTGGAAGTGCAAACGACGAGGCGTCTTCCCAGAATTCGCCTCTCCCATCACACTGTTTATATTGGACAGGGGCACTGCCTGACTCTCCTGTCAGTGACGCAAGAAAACAAAGTTCAATTAGTGACCATGAAAACGTTTTATTCATTATAGATTTAAAGCTCAGGAAAATTAACTCGTTAGATAGACAGAAATCCCAGAAATTAGGAATAACAGTGAAATATCCAGTGTGTGCCAGTAGGTAGAGCACTGCAAAAACACTGAAGGTAGAGACATTTGGTGGTCACTTTATTATTGAATTTGACTTATCACGACTACAACAATCAATACAAATATCGTTAAAGCCTACAGATATTTTCTTTCAGTTATTATAAAGTCAGAGGTTAAAGGTTACAGCCCTCCCTCTTTTCTGTGGAGGGGTTGAAAATCCTTTTCACTCATTTTCACTGAGCTTTATGAAGGACCGAGTTATGATACTGTGCTTAATGTTGTGTGAAATTAGCTTGCATGTGTGAGACCGAGTGCGTATGTGCTTTTTTTCTCCTTGTTTGTGTACAAATGCATCACCAGCGGTGCTCTGTGTGAGTGTGTGCACACACACACAAATATGCGTGCGCTAATTAATTTCCCTCCTACCGGATTGAAGAGCTCAGTCGTTAGGCCCAGATAGTTATGTAACGCCAAGAAGGTGACTCTTTGGAGGCGCACCATGATTATCTGCAACACACACAAAAACAGATACTGAGGTAAACAGAGCAGAACATATTATACATCAGATTGTGGTTACACCCAAATTAGATAAAAATGATTACATTTTCTTTTATAATGAGGTGTTCCAGACAATGTAACACTACATACTATATATTTACTGAGAGACAATCTGTTACCTGGATGACGCGAACAAGTGTCTCTGGGTATTTCTTAAACACAGACTCAAAGGCTGATGCAGGTAAACGTAAGATGGTGGAGCGAGTTGCAGCCCGTGCCAGTACAGTCTTATATGGAGCTGGATAACCCTGGTAAAGGCCAGAGAAAACAAATAGAAGAGACAGAGCAAAGACAGAGTCAGTAGTCACTAAAACCTCATATACATATAAATGTGTACATTTACATTTCTTCAAGGCATTCTTGCCTCTTGATTTTATTAAATAAATTGTTATTCCAAGCTTTGATTTCTTGATTTGTGTGTGTGTGTGTGTGTGTGTGTGTGTGTGTTTTAAGTCATTTTCAATCACTTCTGAACAAAAGCAATATTAGTGATAAAAAAAAAGATAAGTTGGGGGTTTTTTTCAAGAATTTTCATGAACCATGAAACTGAAGATGCAGACACCTTCCTCCTGACCATTATAGGAACCCTAAAATATGCAGCTTTAAGTGAAGAAGTTTAACTTGAACAGAGTAACAAAAAAAAAAAAAAACAGTGTGAGTGTGGCAACGCAGGAAATGAAAACAAAACAGAACATGCCACTCGACAAAAAAAACAAACAACTAATCACTTGACACACAGGGATGTGAGGCTAATGGATGAACAAATTGAGCTCAACTGGAAGCACAAAAATAATTGCTTCTATACGAGATAGGATTGTGTGGAAATATGAACAATGGAGAGGAGACAGAGAACTGAGACACAAACAGATCAAAGGGCAGAAGTGGACACAAGCAGAGTTAGTCTGATGTGCAGATGGAGAAGAAATAAAAAGCTCACAGTGATGATGTCCAGAATACTGAGCAGACTGTGGACGCTGTCCCCTGGGTGCACGTCCTTCACCACTGGTTCTGTACCATCCTAAAAAACAGGAAAACACAAATAGAAGAAATGACGCCGACAACAGTCATCATTCAACCTCGACTGTGAAGCCACATGAAGTCAACTTTGGAATCACACTCACAATTTGTTCATAATTGACAGAAACCAGCAGCAGACAAGGAAACACATTTAAAGACAGACAAGGGTTTGTAAGGCCATAATTATTCTTCAGCAGACTACATCAACATAAATGTTGAACTGCTGCCCTCTTCTGTTCAGAAGTGTGCATATGCCCTTTCTTTCCACTTTATTAAAATGAAGTTTCACCAGCATTAATGAACCAAGGAGCCATCACTGATGTCCTGTCCCAGTGTTGGAATCATGTATCAATAAAACTTGATGTCTTGATATTACACATATCTTTGTCAGTTTATCACTCAACATGAGCCGTGTAGATATAATATTTAAGTGTTTCTGTTTGATATATTTGTAAACTAACAATGAATCAAATGGCTGTGTGTGATATGAAGGGTGGATTATTCATAAAAGTGCACTGGTATGGATGACTGAAACTAAAAACGATATTAAAAATACATTTAGGCATTAATTAAGTTAAAATATGTGACTTAAATTGATATTTGTTTTAATTTACTAACGACAGCTAATGTTACAGCAGTTAGCGGTTACTTAAGCAACAAGTAAATGTATCTCTCCATCAGGAGAGATTGTAAATCAGTTTCAGGCAGAGACACCGGAGGAACATCTGAAGGAAAACCAGAAAATATTTTCTCAATAAAATATGATCTAGATCAGAGTCCTGGTAAATCCCTTCGGTGAGTCTGACACCGTCAGATGTCGTTTTTTTATGTTGTAGTTGTTTTTTTGTACCGAGACTGTACCGCCTAGTTCCACCCTACAGTGCTGTGAATGTTTTTGAACGACTGCCCCCTCGTTTGCATAATGTTTTAGAGATGCATAAAGAAATATAAAAATCAAATATAAAAATCAAATGATTAAAAATGTTTAAATGCTTGTGGAAATATATGGTGTGAAATTTACAAAAGGAAATTATTTATTTTTTACACTATAAAAATCAATCAATCAATCAGAAAATCAATAAATTAAAAAATAAAATATAACACAAATTGGGAAAGTAAATAGGTAGATTAATTTATACAACGGAAAATAAATACAGAAACAAATTAAAACAGAAATACCAATTGAGGTCATATTTTATAAATGTATTAATGCCAGTATTTATTTTTCATTTTTTAAAATCATTTTCAGTGCATTTAATGGAATGTTAATTCATTTACTGAGCCATTTATTTATTTATGATCTTGGCAGTTTCAGTCCTCCATAGACAAGAACCACTATGAGACAAAACCAAGTTGAGGTTTTCTTTCTGAAAAGATGATTAACTGAAAATGGACATGCTATCTACGTACATTCTCCTGGATGCAGAGCTCGAGTTGTCCATCTTGGACCACGTAGATGCTATCGTCATCATCTCCTGGCCTGAACAGGCCCTCACCCTCCTGCAGCTCAATCAACACCATGTGGCGGCACAGCTCTAGAAACAGGGGCTTGTCAAAATGACCCAAGACCCTAGAACAAGTTGCAGAACATATGCATTATGAAAACAAATGGGAGAAACAACGGGAGATGTTAAAGTTGAATATCTATCTACCTGACATTCTTCAGCATATAAAGGACCTCAGAGGGCAGGTTTGAGCTCTGCACATCAAATTCTGTTAGGTCAGCCTCCAGCAGGGAGGGCGGAGGTTCCTTGGGCTGCAGGGTGGGAGGATCTTTACGGATCCTAAGGATTCTGTTGACAGGAGCACAAAAATATTTTACAAATTCCTGTAATCAAGCCACTCAACAAGGTTCAAAACAAATCTGATGAATTGTATAACTTGTACACACAGAATTAAAAATGTTTTAATGGAGCATACTTGCGAGCTATGCTTAGAACTTTGGTTCTTTTGCGTATGCGCTGTGGTTGCTTTGATACTGAGGTAGAGGTGGGAGGAGGAATGGAGGACAGCGTCTGGACCTTAGAAACAAAACACATTCAAGATTTAAATGTTTAGTATTGTTTATATATATTTTCTGTATAGACTCAAATGGAGACATGATTAATGCAGATAGGTGGAGTGTTTTAAAATTGCTTGATTGAATTATTAATATTATCAAGCAGACCTGCATTCATTTTCTGGCTTATGGTAAGAGAGTACATTACAATAAGTGACTGGAGCTTAAGTGGATTGCTGGTGGAGCATTTTTCATACAGTGGTACAACAAAACATTCAGTTTGATGCAGGTGAATATGCATAAATTAGAAAGTGACACAGCATCATTTTTGTGTTAACTTTGTTAATATTTACCTAAGTTATATTATTGAGATAAATCTATCAGACTGCAAAAAATACTAAAAATGTGTGTGATTGTGAGAAAACCTTTCGCATTATCTTCCTTCCATAGAAGAGCACTTTATCTCGTTTTCTGAAGCGATAGTGAGGCACACCAGGCTGTTGTTCACCTGAGAGAGAAAGTATCGAGAAACAAAATGCATATAAGGCCGTGTTAAGATTCTGAAGAAGGCTGAACATAAAACATAGACTTCCCCAAAGAGCCTCGTCATTAGAGAGAAAAAATGTGTTAAGCCATTAGAATAAGAATGAATTTTAGGAAGGAGAACTTACGGGAAAGCTTGAATCTCCTGTAAAGGAAGAGCACCACAATCCCAATCAGAGAGACTGCAACTGCAGCTCCAATCAGTACACCTGTGAGCTAGATGACAGACAAGAGCGTTACAACAATAGTATTGTCACATGAGAAGGCACTGTAGTGTAGTTGCAGGCTATATTGCTGCCTGTTTAGTAACATTATCCTTCAAAGTCCAAAGTTGTGTCCCAGTTAAATCCCACACACTATTTCTAAGCAGGTTAAGTATGAGGTGTGTTTAAACCGCAAAGAGATTAAAGAAATAGAGGAGCTGCTCACTGCAGGCTGTTTTTAACAAATTGTGGACAGTTGAGAAATAATTCAAGGAACAAATAAGAATTAAATATTTGATCAAATATTTTGCTGTCTATTTGTGACGTTTACCAGGCAGCGACATTCCAAAGACACACAGAATAATTTTGATTTCTTGTATACAAACTGAAAGTAAAAGTAAGGCATGAAGATTAGTTAATGATATATACTGAAAACAAAAAGCATGGTGTATGGCCTCGGGACAATTTCATTACTTCTTCACTGAAATGACAAGTGCTTGACTGAGGTTCAAAACCAGTTAAAATATCTTATTTATATGTAAAGATGTAAGCCTTTACATGTCTTATCTCTATACTATGACAGAATAATAATGGGTAAAAAGTTTAAACGTAGTTGCAATAAAAAAAAAAAAAATGGAGTTGAGCATAGTGAACTCAGTGACCTGTCGGTCTCACTCATAGTGATCACAGACTGAAGGGGTGGATTCAATGCACTATTTTCATCAGTGGAAAATGGAACAAAAAGGAGCCCAAATTATCACAACCAGCCCAAAACCAGTTTTACCCATCCAATTACATTGTATGCAGGGCAGTGCTCTCCTTGCTTGTTGAAATGAATTTAAATGTCATACCATGGTGGTCTGCATCCTCTCCTCCACAAACTGTTGCACTCGTGCTCTGATGTCACTTTTGCTGTTCATCAGCACCTAAAAACACAAGTTAGTTTAGCACCGTCTCTACTGACTGCCCATGAAAATGTCAACTTCAAAATAAAGTCAACCCTGATATGCCAGTTGTTCACACATGTTTTAAGAGAAATAGCGATGCTTACTGCATTGGCCAGTTTGCAGAACTCTCCATCATCCTCTCCTTGGCAGTTCATCCTGTAAGGCAAGGAGGCTGATAAACGCTGCGACTGTGAACCAGATGGTGAAATTTGGCTAAAATCGCTACAGAGACAGTTAACTAGCGGTATGTGCGAGGAGCTTACATTTTTCATGGAGGGCTCACCAGTTGTTGGGAGAAAGGGAAACTATGAAAAGAGGAAGGTGGATTTGTGAATTATCAGCATGTTTCGCTACTCATCCTCATCAGCTGACTTCGTGCTAACAAGGAAACGACAAACTAATGTAATTGCAACGAAGCAACTGGCTGCTGACAATGATTTCAAGTTGCTGATTGATAGCATCAGCGTTAGCTCTAGCTTGAGGTTAGCTAGAACAACACTATCTAGCAGCTGACTGACTACCGTTACCCGCCTTGCTAGTAATTACAACCAAAGTCAACTTCACATCCAAGCATTATTACATTCTCAGTGGACAGAAAGCAATAGCCTTACTTTTCGGGGGTTTCCGCTGTGTTGCTTCAAGCTAGTAACATTTCCAAAAAGACGATGGAGTTAGCAGGTAGCTAACAAAGTTTTCTCTGTGCTGTCACTTGCTTAGCCCCGCCCACGTTTCTTTGTCCACCAATAGAGTTTTTGATATGTGCTGTTGCCTTGGTACCGTTCAGAGCCCTTGTCCAATCAGGAACGGAGAAGACACATCCTAGTCTTCCTGTTTACAGCACAAAAGGAAGACATTTCCCACCACTTGATTATTTCTATTTAATGCTACTTTATACTTATATTTTACTACATTTCAGGCAAATATTGTACTTTTTACTCCACTACAGCTATTTTATAGCTGTATTTAATATTTACCTTGTAGATTGAGATTTTTAAAAACATGATGCATTGTTTTACAGTAAAATAAAAAAACCTAACAGTATGTAAAGTAGTTAAAATTAGTAGAAGTTAATATCACCTGACCTTTTAAATGCTGGTATCTTTAATGCTTCACTGATAATAATCCAATAAAAGTGTGATATAGGGTATACCTAATAATAAAAAAGACTAACAGGGGTAATGAGTATAATAATGAGTACTTTTATCAGTATTACCATCATGTATAACTTAATTCATTACTCTATTTGAATCAGTTAAATATGGAGATGATGGCAGCGAGTCATAGATCTTGAACTGAGCAAATCAACAAATTTATTAGGTCATGACGAAAACTCATCCAGGAAAATAAATTATCATCACTAATGATGCTTACTGATGGCAACCTTTTTAATAGGACGAATTGAATGGTTGTGAAGTAAAACTACATTTACATGCACTTATTTTCACTTTAATGATGCAGACCATTACAAGCTCACCCAATATTCATACAATCAACACCAGCAAAATGTTTCCACACAGCATTTAATATCAAAATATTTTCTGTCTTCCTTCTGTTAAATTAAATGTATGTCAAAGTTAAACATGACTGTCTGAGTCTCTCCTTGGATACATACCTGTACAGTTAAGAGGACGGACTGGGAAAAGTGATGTAAAGTGGTGTCAACTAAATTCAAGAGAACATTTTTTCCTAAAATGATCATTTAAAGGTCCTTTAACCGCTTTAAAGGCTGACTTATCTACAGCAAACACCATCTGTTTGTTTATATTTACATTAATAACTTTCTGAACATGTAAAATAATATTTGATTTAAAGATGCATCGGATTTTTTGTCAGAATGTGATTAATAAATTGCAATCAACTAAATGCTCACACACAATACATCACAATACATGCATGCTCAATGAGACACAACATAAATATTCTCTGAGATTAACAGTGCTTTTTCTCACTATAGCAGGGGCTGAATAAGAAATCCAAGTAGTACAACCCCAGCATACAATACATTATATACAGTGTCTACAAATGCAACCTTTAAGCAACTTTAAAGTAACAGTTGGCAATTTTTGGAATACTGGAATCCAATTCATGACAACAACCTTTTTTAACATGACATTGCAAAAAAGTTCATTATACAGACATATATTATTTTGACCAAAGAAAATCATTTTTCTCAGTTTTCAAGCATTTTGTTGCTCTGCTGCTTCATCTCTTGGTCTGCGTGTTCAGGTACTTTGCCACACACTTGTAGGCACAGAGGACCTCTTCGTCTTGTGGGCAGGTGTAACGAAACTCATCTTGTTTGTAGGCATTATCCAGGTAACGAGTCAGACCTTTCAGCTGTGGCGGGATGGCAAAGTCACGATACTTCTTACACACCACCTGGGGGGAAGAGGGATATTTAGATCGCTTTATTAGCAAAGAGACGTCAGAACAATAAAAAAAAAACACCTCCCCACCACTGAGATAAAATTGGTAAATCTCATAATGAGCAGAAACTACACTGAGTACTCTGAGCTCTGCTCACCTTGACAATGTTGAGTTTAGGAAGCAAGTTGCAGTCTGCCAAGGTGAGGGTGTCACCATCCAGGTAGCGGCGTGTAGACTCAGTGATATTCGGGTTCTGGTCCAGCTCATGAGGAAGAGGCGTCGACAGGTATCTGTCCAGCTTCACCAGTGTATGAAGAAAATTCTTCTCCAGCACTGAAAGACAAAAAGGTGTGACAGGCTCCATCGTGTAGCGATATATAGAGCAGAAATGACTCTCAGTTCAGTTGGAAATGTACAATTTAGTTCCCTTACTGTCATTTAATCCAGAATTGGGATTCTTTATGTACGCTGAGAACCTTCGGAAGATGTCTTCTCCAGCACCATTGGACTCTTTGTATCGACAGCACAATTTTGGATATCTGCCATTGTTGGAATAAAAAAGTGAAAAATGAAAAATACTTGACAGAAAACTATATTTAACTATCAGCCTGTGTCTTTGAATGTCTCTGGGATGAGGTCTACTTACTCTGGCGGGGCGAGGGTCTCCTCCAGGAACTCCTCAATCTTGTTCGTGTCTGTTCTGACTTCCTTGTTGTAGACGAGGAAGGGAGGCTGAGAGCCTGGAGCCAAATCCTTCAACACATCGGGTGCCCTACAAGGGTTTCAAGGCTCAGTGTTAGGAATTCACACCACTGTTTCATTGTGACTTCTCTGCACTGGCTACCTGCATCTTGTATGACTGCATTCAGAGCCTTCAAATGCATCCATAGCACTGCTGTTTCTCATCCTCAGCTCAACTAGAGCCTACTCTTTCAAATTATTAATAATTATCTGAGGATACCTGCAGACAATAGACAACTTTGAGCTTTACTGCCTGAGAAGATCTTGATTGTCTTGTTTATTTATTGTCTATTCTATAGCATCTTTTATATCAGAACTAGAGTTTATTTAATTTTTTTTTTTTAAAGAGCAAAAAACTTGTTTGTAGTTAGCTTGTGATAGACGGTGACAGACAGATGGTTTAGTGCTAACTAGCAAATGTTAGTGTAAGTTAAGAGTAATGACTAGTAAACATGGTCAACATTTTATTGTCCAAACAGCATGCTACCATGTGGACGTTGAGCATTTGGCAAGCTAGCCTCACAGCACCTCTAGCATGGCTTGTTGAATCTGTAAACAAGACTGGGCAGAGCAATAGCTATATGAGTATAGGCTACAGATTATACCAGCCTCAGTGGAACAGTGTGGTTATATCTGGACTTTAGATTGAATGTAGTTAGTCTGCAAATAAAGCAGAAAACACCTTTAGTACACGTGTAAACAGATACCTGACCAAGAATAACCAATAAGGCATACTGAGTAGCATTTGCTTTGAGTCCAAATACCAGACACTTCCAAATCAGAATCAGAATCAGAAATACTTTATTGATCCCCGAGGGGAAATTGCTTGCGTTACAGCTGCTCCCATTCAAAAGTCCTCCATAATACTGCCAAGGATTTCTTTTCCAAATAGTTTCTAAGGGCAAATGAACACTAATGAAATATAGTTCAATTACCTCAAATACTGAAGTGTTTAGTTTTGCTGCAACTACATCTGAAATGGTATTTCATTACATTAAACCACAAGTTGTGTATGTTAAAGGAGGCATATTGTGCTCATTTTCAAGCTCATTATTTCATTTTGGGTTACAACTAGAATAGGTTTATGTGCTATTGTGCTCAAAAAACACATCGGTTTTCTCATGCTGCCCAGTGCTGCAGGAATGTATTCCCCCTCTGTCTGAAACACTCTGGTATAGCTCCTGTCCCCCCCTCCCTCCTGAATACCCAGTCTATTCTGATTGGTCAGCTCACACACTCCTGAGCTTCCAGTTAGATGTCAAGAAGTCACGGAATTAAAGGCGGGATTAATGACAAGGTGTTTCAGGGAGAGAGGAGCTTCGGTTGGCGCGGCCTTTGGGTTTTTTTAACTTTTAAGACCTGTCACATGAACAGGGACCTATTCAACACACTGAAGGAGAGCATAATAAGTCTCTTTAAATTGCTGTCAGTCTCAAAGATAAGACCATTAACTTAACGGAAAAAGAAACAAAATGTGCTCTGACCTCGCCATGTCCACAGTGTGGACGGTGAAGTTGGACCCTTTTAACCAAAGAATCATGAAGATCCTCTGACAGAAAGGGCAGTTGCCCACACTCTCAGCATCACCGCTGGCCTGAAAGACAAACAGACATTCCCCTATAAACACACACACACCTTTCATTGCTTCAATCATTGACATTAAAACAAAATAGGCAAAAAAAAGTCTTCAAAATGGTGAACTGTTGATATTGTAGACTCTGGTAATCAGTAATCTATACGATCAAAGCAGGAATACCTGCGCAGGTATTCTTGTCAAGCCTGCTCTGCTCTGACAGTCAAAACCCATCGCTGAGGAATTTCAACCACACTTAAATACTGTTTGGTGCCTCTGCTATATCATATATTTTCTGCTACAGCTTGATTACATTGAGTCACCGGTGTGTGTGGAAACAATGGCATTTTTTATAGGGCAGGACACAGGTTTCAAAACTGGACAGTCCTCTTTTCAGTTTCTACCGTTCTCTAAAGGTTTCACACTGACACTGAGACCTATCGGAAATAAAATGAATCAAGAAAGTAGCTAAAAAATACTAAAATAGACACTTGGATGTGGTCTGTTTTTTTCAAAGACGTAGGGCTGCTAAAGAAACAGCCAGCTAAGATTAAAATAGGAAACTACTGATTTAGTTTTATATTCGTTGAAATAACTGCACACTAACTGAATGTTAGGTATGTTTGCTGCTGCAATAACAAAAAATAATTCATCTTTCGATTGGTTGGGAATGATTACACATAATATGAACTATCGCTTTTAAAATATTCTGCATTTATCCTGTGTTATACACATCTGGAGTGTGGATTTTTTGCAAACACAACAGATCACAATTATTCTAGATCCTACCTTAACGAAGAGGTCAATCTTGGGGCCCTCAGCCATCGCTGTCTCTTTCTCTCTGCCTTGCAGTGTCCACCTGTCTCAACTGGATCCACAAAACGCTTTGATTCTGTCGCTGTCGATGCAAAGACAAGTCAGAGATTTTCTGAGATTCTGTGACTATGATCTCATTCTTTCACTCACACGCCTGAAACTGACACCTGTACTCACACTGGTAGTCACAGTCAGCACCAGATGCAAGATGCAAGAGCAATGCTTTTTCTTCTCTCCACCAGTATTTTCAAATAATTCCAGTGCTTCAGCTCTCCCTCTGCTGCCTCTTTTCTCTTCTCTGCTCTGCCTGTGTTTTGGGTTTGTCTGTCACCACACCTCGAGCCCTGAGAGGCAGCCCACACCCCCTCCGGACTTACCAGTCCGACCAGCAATTCTGGATCTGTCTCTTTTCCCCTGTGTGCGCTCTGTCTCTGTCTCTGTCTCTGTCTCTTCCTACCAACCAGTATATGTTCAGTGTACATGCAGGTGCAGTATGAAGTTGCCTTGTAACCAGAAGGTGAAGCGTGTTTCCTGTGGTTACAAGTTTGTTTATATAGTGAAGTGCAGGCAGTTTTTAATAGCTGAAGAAGTTGATATCATACAATTATCAGCTTAGAGACAAATAAAAATAGAGCCGGGGAATTTTTACAGCGTAGTTGATTATGTAAGAAGCAGCTGCCAGAGTAAATGTTTGTAATGTATGTTTCTGCAATCCACAGATATGTTGAGACTTTACATTTCTTCATGTTGTCATGTTTCTTAAAGATGTTGTGACAACACTGTGCTTATGTTCTGGTTAGGTTTAGGCACATAAACCACTTGGTTAGGGTTAGGTAGAGGTCACGTTAAGGCTTACCTGGTTCTGTCACGGCTGGATGTCTCCTGTGCTTGAGGTTCTGGTCTAGTGGTTGGCAATGCACCACCATTCCCTTCACCTCATGACATGAAAGCCAGCTCATATACATGTTATGTGAACATGATATGGCAGGTTGATTTCATACATATGACAAATTTAAACATATCCATGGTTTGCGCAAATAAAATATGCAAACATTTTATTCTGGCGACCATAACAAGACCGAATGTATTTCCTTCAATTACTTAATTTAATGGGTTTGTACTCTATATAAGTACTTGGACATCAGAGCATTTCAAATATGCTGTATGTAATTGTTGAACATCTCATTCAGGGCATAATCATAGGCTGCTATAAAGCCTCCCCTCTTCTGATTTCCAGCTTTATAAAGAATTTTTGGAAACCAAAAAAAATAAATAATCTAGAGCAGGGCTGCCCAGGTTTGGCCCCCACCATAAGGTTTGATTTGGCCCAGCAGATGTTTCCAATGGAATTATTAGATAAATAGGTTTATGCAAATGTAAATATCCATGACCCCAGCATGGCAGGCAGAGCAACGCTTTGCACAGGAAGTCAGACAGTTAAGCAGTTTGTTGTTTTTCACAGCAAACTCTGAAATCCATGTCCTCATGCTTTGGGAAATTGTCTCTGAAACAGAAAATAGGCCTTCCCGAAACTATCGACACAAAGTTGGAATCGCAATGTTTCCACATTGTATGATGTTCCAGTAAGATCTTCCTTAACTGGAAGGAAGAGGCCAAACAATGAAAACAAAACCAATCAGAAACAGTATGTTTCTGCATACTTTTGGCCATACGGTATATTTCCTTCTCATGTCAGAAAGAACTTAATAAGTCCAAATTAAAGTATCCAAAATAATTTGTATATATTTTGATGTTTGTGGTGGATATATCGCTGCAGCTAAATGAGAAAACAGATCCACCTTTGTCTCTCTGTATCTTGTCAATGGTGCCTCTGTATTTTGGTGTCTTCCTGTCAGTTTGATGTGTTTGTTTTGCCTCATCCGCCAGCCAACCGCAAGTTGTCGATCAGCATTCAAGGCGGCCAGAAAATGCTCTCATGCAGCAGGTATTTACTTAGGTTTCACCGAGGTTTCTATAATTGGAGAGAGGAGGGTGAAACACCCCCCAAGGAAGCAAGCTGACATAAAAAGAAAGAGGCTGCGACCAGAGAACAGTGAGATAAAGCCAGACAGAACTGTGTCTCTTCATGGGCGAGGGCGCATGAGAGGAAACACGAGGGTGTGAATGTCAGTCATACATGACTCTGTGACGTGGAATCCACAAAGTGCAGTCATATATTGTACAAGGTTAATCTGAGTAATTGAATTAATCGTTTAAAGCGTGTTCTGACAGCCCTGGTAACTGTTTCTTTGTTATGTTGTTTGTGAATAAAGCCAACAGATGATCTAATCATCTTTTTTTCTTTCTAATCAAGAAAATCTGCCACTCACAGCCCTAAGAAGCCTCCTCGCTCTTTGCAATCATGATGGTATGACAGGCATCTGGTGTTTTTCTCCACCTCAATTTGTCCAGAAAAATCCAGAAACAAAATAATGAGTGTTAACAAAATGATGAAATGTGTATTGTTGTACTGTGTAACACAAGAAATATAGCACTTCACTTTTGTTCTAGCAGCTTAAAATAACATCAGATCATGTTTTTAATGATTAAAGGATTTTTTTATTCATTACACGCACACCACAGGATGTACGGTGAAATGAAAAGCAACAAGCTTAACAAGACTGTGCAGAAGACACTAGAATAATGAATATGTAATTTGAAGACAACACAGAGTAAGTGATGTAAAACGTTTGTTGTTGTTTTTTTATCTCAGAAAGAAAAGTCTTAAAAAAGATTTCCTGAATGGATTTCAGAAACATCAAGCAGGAAACTTTTTTATTTTTCATATAAAAAAAATAAACATAAGCATTGCAGGAGAAAACAAAAATGTCTGTGTAGTTTATAAGATTTTGCATGCTATGTCTGGTTTCATCAACTTAACTACTGCTAAGTTAGAGGTGCAGTCAGGGGGGACTGCACAATCCCACTCAGAAAATCTGCATTCAGCCAGGCTGTCTTTTCATTCAGGGCATTACGTCAATGTAACTGGGCACCACAATCAATGAGAGAGTTCCCATCATATCACTCATTTAAGTGTGATGCCAAGAAATGGCTTGTTGACACCCAACAATGTGGACACAGATGCTATTTTTATCCACCTATAACCATCTGATAATATATTTTGCCCTCTCATGTTATTTAACTGTATTATATATGTTTTTATTATCACAATGTAGTATTTTGTACTGTACATGTTGTATGGTGTGGAATAAACTGCACAGAAAGGTATATTTATTTCTGTGTTTCAAAGACAAATAATTAAATTATAATGTACTTGTTTTCCCCTTATTATTTATTTTCTACTAAAATTGGAGATTCCTGAACAAACCACACTTGAAGCAGTAATCCAACCTTGTCAGACTTAATCTGTGCAACACTCCCCTCGTGTGGTCTTTTTGTATACCAACATAAATGTCACTATGTAACGACAAACTTGACATCAATTTAAGCTGTAGATTTGGATGGGGTATAATTTTGTTAGCAATTTAGATAATGTAATTCTGTTTCATACTGACATCTCTGTTCTGGTGTTCAGAAGATGTCTTGGAATTAAAAAAGAACAACAACCTAGGAAACTTCCTTAACAGTAATAGAGCGAAGACCACATGAGGTGTCATTTATGACTCATAAGAGGTCTTTTCTCTGTCGGAAATGATTTGGTTTTCCGTTTACCAGGAATGAGTCATTTATCTGATTTTTCTGCAAACAAAGCAGTTTCTGCAAACCACCAATACATTTTTTTTTTTCCATTTATTCATATAAATGTTTCTGCAATATGTGTCATATCTGGCAGTTTGAGATGGCCTTTCAACATTTGTAAACGGGACACGACCGGATATTTTAATGGCCATGTTTTTTGTAGCATGTAAGTGGCCACAAAATAGAATATTTTTGACAAAACAGGATCTTTTCCTAACCATGTTGTTTTTGTGCCTTGACCTAAACTAGCAGACCAAAAGCTTGGTTTCCACAACATCAAATGGAAAATTAAACGTAAAGAAACATACATTTTCAACATACATACACCCGACTGTGGTTTGCAGACACTGCCAACATTTATACTAGCAATTGAATTGTACAAAACTGTTGCCTCTGCGCTGATTGACACAAATTTATCACAGTGTTTTCCGTTCTACAGACAAAATAACAGATTCTTGATGGGTGGAAGATTTCATATTTATGAGATCTTGTTTTAGTGCAATTAAGTCCAATTTTACAACATTAAAAGAATAAAAGAGAGCACAATCAACCACAGAAACTAAGCAGAGACTAAGCATGCATACAGTCATTAGAACAGACCATTTTCCCATTCAGTTGAGTGCCTTTGCCACATTTGAATTATTTATCTGCACATCAAGTGCATCTGTATCTCTTTCTAGTCAAGTCAAATTTCCTCCTCCCAAACTTCTTCTTCTAACCACATCAGCATTGAATCACTTCTGTGCAGTTATCCAAAACATCACAACACCCAATGACTCACTGCTGTGATCACCCTTGAGTAACCCCCATTTCAATTCTGCAGTATGCCTGCACTTCCTCTTTTCCCATCAGTGCACACATGCAGCAAACACTTCTTGATTATGATCAGTTGTTCTTGCAAAGTGCTGCCAAGGACAGAAAGAATTGTAGCGTCAGATTGACCAGAACGCCGGAATTGAAGAGGATGTGGGACAAGAGAGGGTGGGAGCATCTAACACGATGCTGAGCACAAATCATATGCAAGACTCTTTCACAGTGCCACACCTCAGCTTCCTTAAAAGGGGCTGAGTTTCTGGTTTTTAAACTATTCAAGCTCATCATCAGGTTCCAACCAGCAGTGACCAAAAATGGTATCTGTGGTGACTGAGAGGGGAGAACAAAGGACTCAACTTGTGATCAGGTTAGTGGAGAAAGATTTGTTTCAAGTATCTCTGGTCAATGTGGTCTGACTTCTGCAATGTGTTGTTTGATTTCTCTGTGGAAAGAGGTGCAAAATATGTGTGTTGGTTTGTATTTGTACTTGGTCTGCTGTGACGGAATTGATATATACAGGGTTGAAAGTAGATTTGCATGGCCTTGGCACCTCGGCAACGGTCTACAACAGCCAGGGAGAGAGCAACAGTACCACAGTGCCAATCTTTCACCACATCCTGTTGAGAGTTCATCTTGAAGTTTCGACTGTAGAGGCACACTTACAAATTAATTATTTGAATCAAATCCATCATATCTGGAGGCTCTTGTGTCAACTCATAAAGAGTTCACTTTAATCAAAGCTTTACTGAAATTCTTCAAAATAACAACATAGAAAAAATGAATCTGATGAAAGTCTTGTAAGAAATTCTTTGTTCATGATTTTGCTTATATGCATGGGTTAACATCTGGAATATGCTGACATTTGACCCCAAATACAAACGAAGACCCTTCAGGTCCGGGAAGACCAGCACTTCTGTGTATGCAGTCTTCATGTGCCTCACCCACTGTACATTGCAAAAAAATGTGTGTGTGTGTTAGCCTGAAAGAGAAGAGAGAAAGACTGTATGGGCATATGTAAATCCTCCAGAAACTACTTTTTCTCATTATGTAATGAATTACTTTAAAGTAAAGATTTAAGTGTCAAAACAAGGGAAACAAAGTCAGCTCTTGTTTTCTCACCAGCTTGTTTTATGTTATCAGATGACAGGTGCAGGTTGGTGAAGTTCTATTTTACACTTTCTATTTATTGATGTGGTTTGAGCTGTGGTGCTGCTGTTCTGTGAGGTGTGATACATGATATATAGCCACAATTGCACAAAAAGCCAATTTCATGGAAGAATAGAGGGGACAAATCCATTTCAATGAAAGGGGTGAAATTATGTAATCAAATCAATTTAATCTATACAGCTCAAAATCACAATCACATTGCCTCGAAACGACATCCTTCATCCTTAGACCCTCTGTTCCAGTGAGGAAAAACAACAAAACAACAAAATCACAGTTTACAAATGTAATTGACGGAATATTTGATACAAATAAATTATACAAAATATATCAGAATTGCTTTTATTGCCAAGCAAGTTTACACATACAAGGACTTTGCTGTGGGCTGTAGGTGCAAAACACCAAACAATACTGAAATTACTTCAAAGACATAATAAAACTATAAATTAAAGTATTATTAATATAAATAAAGTTTGACCGATTTTGAAGTAGGTGAAGACTGTCGGAATTGTCCAGTATTGCAAAAAGTTTGACCTAGATTGTGCAATGTCGCAGTAGATACTCATATTGCAATGTGCAAATGACTGAGCTGGCCGAGGCATCGCCAAATGGTGCCCGTGTCACACCACCTCCACTCCACCGTGGCGACCTGGAAGAAGACACAAGATAATTAGCTCGATATTGTTGCTGTATGTTTATCTTGTAGCACATAGTTTGAGGAATAACAGCAGCAGGTCTTCCTAAGTGCCTGAGAGCAAATAAATGACTTATTGATGCAGAAACACTAGCTTGCAGTCTTAAGGGAGCATTACTGGGTGTTAATATTGAAAGTAATATTAAAGCAACATGATGTAGAAAATAGTGCAATACCACTGTCCTAAATACAAATCCCAGGTCTGCAACAATTTGTCAGACATAATGTAATGTAGAAAATGTTATTTTCTACAGGTTTCCACGGGTTTGTGCAAATGTTGAAATAATAAATATGTCTAACAGTATCTGTTTCTTCTTGTTTTATTGCTATGTGCGCTTACTTTTTCTTTTCTGCAGGAGAAGAAAAAGTAAATGCGTTTGCCACGTCCTGTGAGTGTCTTCATCAGTTCCTTGTTTGTACACGAGTCACTTGAAGGGCTATTTCCTTATGTTGTACAAAATGAAACCCTGTAGTTTCAGGTCTGTTTCACAATTGACCTTTAAGTTTTTTTAATAATATCCCCTTCCAAGAGGAAATACATAGAGAGAGAATTAAAAATGCAAAAGGATTTTCTTTCTATTACTATATCATTACATTTTAATTTTATAGATGCAAATATATCTTACTAATCATCAACCATAATGCATCAGGACACTAATTCTACCAGCAAATGATCCATTATTCACCTTGTGTCCTCTGAGCAATTGTTTCATTATTTTCTATCTCTCCTTACAAACTAGCAGCATTTCATGGACTGGCAGTACACACAACTTTCTCTTAATGCTTTCTTTCTTTTTGTCCATATAGAAAAAAGGAAGCTTCAAAAGACTTTTTGTTGAGCAGAAACATGTCATGGTGTATGATCTGAGAGGGTGGTGAAGACTCTTCTACTGGGTGTCACAGCCTGAGTTGGAGTACCTGATGGTGAGTTCTTATTACATTCATGGTCCATATGCAGAATGTTACAGTCTGACATAGCAGACGTTCACTTATTTTACTATAGTTTTAGTAATTTACTTCCGTTGCTTTCTGTTCGTTAAGCGTTGTTGGTCAGTTACAGGCATTTGTCTGCACAGATGCTAGAGCAAAATCTGCAAGCTGCTGTTTTCATCCGTCTGCATTACTGTCACAACAACCACACCCTAAGAATCCCCCTTTGAAATGCTGTCTTATCTTTTCTGTTTACGTACAGTATGTCAGTATAAAGTAAGCGTGAGTTGTTTTCTCACTGTCTGTGTGCCGCCTGTAGAAACCTTTACAATTTAGATGAAAACTTGACATGAAATGAAGGGTTTTTCTTTTCATGTATTAATAAAGCCCAAGTTTGTCTCATGGCTCAGTTTTTATCTCAAAGGTTGGAAAAAAAATATTATGGACAAATTAAGAATAATTATAGAATTATATAATAATGAGTTTTATTTGCAATATTGTCTCTTAAGTGTAACATTAGAGCCAAACAAAAGGTCATTTTCCATTAAAAAAAGGAAATCTGAGTCATATCATTAAGTTAAATGTTGAGATGAATGCAGAGGACTTTGAACAGAATTTAACCTTTAATACTTGGTATTGTAAATTGTGCTAAATTCTTAATTGGTTCAATCCACATGGACCATCTCTAAGAACTATATAGTGATTTATTGTCTTGTTTAGACATGATAGTTGACATGTATGCTGCAAGACTTTTACATTTTTTTATATAAGTCAACCAATTGAAATGAACTGTAAACTGACCTGTTGATGGTGTCTATTGTTAAAGGACCTTTCCAAATTATAGCTACATTACCAAAAATCATGTATATTTTAAATTTTTGATAACTGTTGGCCATTAATTCCTGTGCAAAATTTCTGGGGGTTACTTTATGCCTCTGGTTGACAGTAGAGAGATGACATGAGATGAGGGAAGAGAGATGAGGGAATAACATGCAACAAAGATCTGCAGTGCTTTAACCCCAGTGCCACCAGTTCTAAAGAATACATTCATGGCCATGTTGCTCTGACATGTTTCTACAGTAGCCCAGAACAGACAAACCAAATAATAACTCTAGACTCAGGTGAGAGGAGGGATGTTCAGTCGGTAACAATCTTCAACCAGACCACTAAATACTTCTAAATCCTACACTCTCATTGCTTCTCCATAATTCTACTTCTTCATTCTCTTTTGTGACAGGGGTGTCATAACACTAAAAAGAGTGTCCTCAGCACAATGAAGATGGGCTTCGTCATCTCCTTTCTCTGTATTTTATCACTGTGTCTTCTCAATGGATGGCAGACAAAAATCCAGCCCATAAACCCCTCTAGCTTCTCTAACAGGAGCAGCAGCAGAGATGTAACCATCCTGCTTTGGAACTGGCCCTTCGGCAGGTCATTCAGCCTGAGTGGTGACGTGTGCTGGGACCTCTACCATATACCTCGCTGTAGACTGGTGGACCAGCACTCCATGTTCCCTTCAGCTGATGTGGTGGTGTTTCACAACAGAGAGCTGGTTAAGGGCCAAAAGCTGCCCTTTGACCTCCCACGGCCGCAAGGCCAAAGGTGGGCCTGGATGTCCCTCGAGGCTCCTGTCTACAATGGAAACTTGGGGAAGTATGCAAACTTCTTCAACATGACCATAACCTACAGGAGGGACTCTGATATCACTATACCCTATGGCCAGCTGCTACCAAAGGCAGCTGAAGAACATCTGGTGGACGACGTCCCTCTGAATAAGAGCCTTCTGGTCTGTTGGGTAGTCAGCAACTACAGGAGCGAGCACAAGAGAAGCCAAGTGTACAAAGAGCTCAGTGCTGTAGTTCCTGTGAAGGTTTACGGTCGCTGGACAAAGACACCCCTCCCCTCTACAGCACTCCTACCTACAATCTCTGGCTGCTACTTCTATTTAGCTTTTGAGAACTCACTCAGCAAAGACTACATCACAGAGAAGCTGTGGAGGAATGCTTACCAAGGCGGGGCGGTTCCTGTCGTCATGGGAGCGCCGTTAGGTGATTACAAAGCTGTGCTTCCTCCTAATTCTTTCATCCATGTTGACGAGTTTGCATCTGTAAAAGACTTGGGAGAGTATCTACAACAGCTTGCAGAGGACAAGAAACGCTACAGTGAATATTTCACCTGGAAACAACAGTGGAAGGTGAAGTTGTACACAGACTGGAGAGAGAGACTGTGTAAGATCTGCTCACAGTACAACAGTTTACCTCAGCAGAAAGTTTACTCGGACCTAGAGGCCTGGGTCAATAACACTTAGGCTTGCATAGTTGTGGTTAATTTTTCCCTGATATTTTATCACATAAATAAATTTGACCATTATGACCTTATATTTTGCATCAGGACTTAAAGGAGACATATCATGCTCATTTTCAGCTTCATAATTCTATTTTGGGTGACTACTTGAAAGGGTTTACATGCCTTAATGCTCAAAAACACATCTTTTACCTCCTGTCTCTTTAAGCCCCTCCCTTCCAAAAACCTGGCCTGCTCTGATTGGTCAGTTTACACATGCCTGACACAGCACCACCACCAACAACAGAGCAGCTGTGCTAAATCAACTCTAATTTAATCAAGTGGCAAACTACCATTAAAATACGCACATTTTTCGCATGGTGAGGTACTGTGATGTCACAAAGTAACAGAATTAAAGGCAGTACTACTGATGAGGCGTTTCAGAAGCAGTGTTTTCTGTGGGAAAGAGGAGCTTAGGTTGGTCTGGACTTTGGCCTTTTTAACTTTCAAGATCTTTTACATGCACAAAGAACCTTTATAAAACACTGAAGGAAAATAAAAAAAATAAAATGGTTAAAATGAAATAGGTAAAATCAGCCAACTGCATGTCAAAGCACAAAAGTTACAGATAACTTTAAGACGCAATAGAAGAAATGCTGTCTTTGGTTCTATGGTAAATGCTTTGTTACGTTGTCCTTGAAACTAAAGGCACAGGATTCCAATAAACATGAAAACTTGAGCAAGAAATGACAGCCCCGAGCCTGATGCAACGCCACACTGCTGCAATGGATGCATCAGTGCTGAATGTAATGAAGCAATGGTCTAAAAATGTAGCCTATCCTATAAATGTTAGCATTCTTACAATTCCATAATGCTGCACCGTTCACAGTTAAGAACTCTGTTTAATGTTTTGATATACAATAGCATATTTTTGTTTTGGTGTAATTTTTTGTGCAGTGTATTTGGTTTTCAAAATGTTTAAGACTATCCGTTCAGAGTTTTGGGTGATAAATTGTGACTTGTGTTCATGCTCCCTTACCAATAAAAACAATGGTTTGCTAAAAAAAAAAACTGCCAACGAGTGTCACTGCAGGGACGCCCCAAAAATACTTGTGATCTTAGAAAAAAGATCAACTTCCTCAAACCAATGAAAAACAGGAGGTATGATAGGGAGTGAGTCAGTTTGATAAGGTTCCTTTTCAAGAGCAAAGAAACTATCATTTATGTTCCTCAGCTGATACACAAGAAAACCACATATAGTTGCACATCAGAAGCAACGAAATATAGGGGTCAACCTGCTACCAGACTGCACAACAAAAGAGAACTTACTGTTTTTGGTGGTAAAAGTTGCAAAACTTTTACTGGCAAAATGAAGCAACTTCAAAAGTTTGCACATATATCTCAACACATGGTTCAACAGTTTCAACATAAAAAGTCAGTTTTACTTAATATATACAGAGATAGATTTAACAGTTTAGCCAGCATGTCAGTAATATAAAGTGTCATCCTTTAACAAGCCGTTATGCAATATGCAATATGTAAAAACTGGCAACCTAGCTGTTTAGCAAGCTCCCTGAATATAGAAAAATCACACATAGATGTCGTAACTTCACTGGCAAGATTTTGTTGATAATTGCAGTGAAGTCTTGATCGTTTTCAACGCAAGTTCTTTAGCGCCTTTAAGAAAATCTGTCACATTAAAAACTACTGCTTGGAGTCTGATAGTTTAAAATTGCACTCACATTGATAAATATGTCAGTAAAATTGTTCACAAGGCAAGATTATCTTATCGTTCACACTAAAGGCTGATATTGCTGATAGTGTTTTATTGACAATGCATAAGCTTGGTCTCGCCAATTGTCTGTGGTCATCTAAAAAGGACTGCTATGTCATATGAGGTGTAGTAAAAAAAAACTACATTTAAAAAGGGTAAGTCCACCAGTTTTACACATTAAAGTGCTTGCAGGTTAGGGAAGACCACTGCATATGTGAAAAAAGGAGTATCAAGCCTTTTGTGGCTCCAGATGAAGCGGCATGTAATCCGATCAATTGCCTCCAGTGATGTCACTCAGTGGCTTAGTTGCATTGTGGGTAATGTAGTTGCCATGTTTTGAAAAAAGGAGACCGTGTGGAATAAAAAGGTGACATCTCTGGTTCATCTGTATTCATTTGGAACATTTGTCCAACAGTCCAGAGGAGACCCATGTTAACCACATATGCTGCTTTTCAAAACCTAGTGCCTACATTACCCACAATGCAATTTAGCAGCTTCCTCTTGGGCCACAAAAGGTTTTAAACTACATTTTTCACATATACAGTTGTACTCCCCAAGACCTGTAAGTACACATTATGCAAAATTAGTGGAGTTGCCCTTTAATGTCTTTATCTCTATAACGGACTTGAGTCAAAATGAAACCACACCACCAGACATGAGAAATTCTTCACCCAAACTTTAAGTATCGAGTGTTACTCAACATGTCATGAACATTAAAACCCTTTACAATAAAAAATAAAATGGGAGGTATTGACATCGTTTTTTGGCTGTTGTAGCCTCAACCTAACAGCATAATTGATCCGAATCAGGTCAAGCATAACTCACCATCATTCACATGAGACACTGAGAAAACATTGACATCGTGCAATCAGCAGAATTAGCAGCTTAGAGTAACAAATCATTAGTCACACTCCCTCTAAATACTTTAAATCTCACTGTCTCCCATTGAACATAAGAATATTTGCTAAAACATGGTCAATGACAAACAACCACCACAGGGCAAAAATCTGGGGTCTGTATACAAATGGGACATTTAAAAAAAATTCAACATTACAAAAGCAACTTTGTGCAATACCAAAATGGAAAAATACACCTGGGATTAGTGGCAGTACAGTTCAGCTAATGACTAGCTGCTCTGTCCAGATGGGATACAGAAGTATTGCACAAACATTGACAAAACTGACGACGATGAATTCCGTTTAAAAGAAGCTCACACTAAGATTCCCTTGATGATATAGATCTTTTCTCATCTGCGCCACAGAAAACCTCCTCAAGATTTAGTGTAAGTGGAAGGAATACCCTGCTCACATTCACAACTGGACTATTTACACTGTAGCAGCACATTGTTCTACCTCTGCAATGATTAACGCCTATGGAATAACTTACTATGCACTATTCAAGAACACAAAAAGCCACATTTCATCAATATTCAGTTTACATGTTCCTCTTTGTTTAGGTCACCATCTAAAACAGGAACAAGAAACCACTTTGACCCATCTCACTGCTGCACCCAGAAGAGCTCCAACACTTCCAACCTCCCACTGATATGATCGGTCGATCTGGTTCCTGGATGCAGAGGCTTGTTTTCAGCACGAGTTGGGGTTGGACCGAGAGGCTTTGAGAAGGCAATCTGTGGTTCTGTCCGAGATAACCTGAGCATGTTTATCCAGTCAGGTGACTAATCAGTCCGGGGTGCAGGGACTGTTTCAGGATGTCGGGCCGATGCAGCTGGGGCATGTAGAGTGTAGGAGGAGGGGCACCGGGGTAGCCGGAAGCAGGGAAGCCCTGACTGGGAATGGGAGAGGGGGCCATGTTCAGCGGGGACGGGCTCTGCTCGTAGTACTGGCCATCGCACTCCTCGTCTAGAGGCAGGGCCAGGCGCTTTCCTTTCTGTCGCCGGTTGCAGAACCAAACTCGCACCACCTGTCAAGAACGGCATTTGTCTTTTAAAAAAACGTGACAAACTATTCCTTAACAAAAAAGAACCAATTTAGGAGTTTGTACTTACATCTCTTTCCAGACCCAGGTCATCTGAGATGTGCGTGATCTCCTGGGTGTTGGGCTTGGGGCACTTGATAAAGTAAGACTCCAGAGCCGAGCGCACGGCTCCCTCCAGACTGGTCCTCCTCTTTCTTTTTCTGGTGTCCACAAATACCCGCTCGATCTTGTACATCTGAGGAAATCAGAAACACAAAAAGCACAAAAAAGGTAAGACAAATCTGGAGAGAGATATGTGATTGTTGGGTCTCATTCCCAGGTTGTCAAATTCCCAAGTCAGACACGTTGGGTCCAAAATTCTGACCCGAAACGTAGGTTTTTGACGACCTGGAAATTAGACTAATTAACTATATTTCTCCAGAACCAGCTTCCCTACCCTTAAAACTGGGTGACTAATCAAATAGCACAATATTTTTGACCCAATACCTCAATTATGTGGATATAATGACCAAGTTGGTGAAGGAAAGTATCAGAACAGTCTGGTAAGTTCAGAAAATGACAATTTATTTCAATGCAACCTTTGAAACCAGGAAAAGACAACACTTATTCTATATCTTGATGTAACACATCCCAAAATCTACCACTATATCATGAGATATTGTGAAGAATTGAGGTAAAGCTTCAATGTAGGTCTCTTGTGAGCACTAAACAGCTTGATCATGGCCACTAGATGGCATGTTCCACCTCAGAAGAGCAGAGGGCCTTGGTTCAGGTCAGCTCAGCAGGAAGTTAGCTACCAAACAATTCCACGAAGCTTGCTGATCATCTGTTGTCTTGCAAACTAGTTGGCAGATGTCAAGAGTTGCAGACTTACATCCTGGGGATTGTCCGAGGTCTCTGCCTCGTTCAGCCATCTCTGGAGAAGGGGCTTCAGCTTGCACATGTTCTTGAAGCTCAGCTGCAGAGCCTCGAAGCGGCAGATGGTTGTCTGGCTGAACATTTTACCTACACAGAAACACAAAACACTGAATATCAACCGGCGATGAATGGAAGATGGTTGACTTAAAAGCCAATAGACCAACATTTAAGGCGTTTGTTTTAGTCCATGCTGTGAAATCCACAGAATAGATCAGAAGGTCATGAAGTGCGCATCCAAATATCAAAATAGGCAATAGATCTACAAAATATGTCAGAATGACAGCTTCTCAGGTTTGAATGTGGTGTCATGGGTCACAGGTCACAATAGAACTCTGAAGTAAGATGAATATAAACTTACCATAAAGGTTACCCAGGGCAAGGCCAACATCAGCTTGAGTGAAACCCAAGGTTATGCGCTTGTGTTTAAGCTCCTTGGCGAACTGCTCCAGTTCCTCTGTGGACAGATTCTCCTATTGAACACAGCAAATAAACATTTTAGATGGAAACTGTCGTTCAGTCAGATATTCCTCAGATTCCCTCCACGCTGCATCGTGTCTCACAAAAGACAGACAAAATTGGAGGCCTGTTTCAGTGGCTGTTCTTACCTCCTCGGAGTCGCTGCACCCGCCGCTGGACGAGCCGCTGCTCCGCGTGGAGGAGGCCGGGTTCTGCGTCTGCGGCCCGGGGGCAGCCTGGCTCGGGTTCACGCTGAAAAACGCGTTCCCCGGAAGCCCGTTGCTTGGCGGTGAAGGGGACATGGAGGGCGAGGATGCGGATGATGTTGAGGGATTTTGATTGCTGCTGCCGGGTGGGGTGATGTGGGTGATCCCGGGCCAGAATGACGGGTTCCAGGCCGTGGGGTAGAAGACGCCGTGGGGCATGGCGGCGGAGGTTGGGGGAGTTGGGTACTGCTGAATCTTTATCTCCGTTGAGTAGTCATCACCAGTGTCCTTCTCAGTCTTTATTTCTGGCAGCTTGATTTGCTCCCGGGTCTCGGCTATAGGGGGACTCAGGTTGATAGGCTGGGTAGCTGCTGTTACGCCGGGTACCTGGCCGGTGTACTCGGGCGCAGCGAAGGGATACCAGTGCTTGGGTTGCCCAAAATCTCCAGCCTGCGCGTCGGAGCCCCTGTAGTCACAGGCGACAGATGGGAAAGGGAAAAAGGTCTGCGCGGATGCCGGTGTGATGCCACCGTACGCGGTTTTGTTGTAGAAGAGGCTCGGGTCCGGCAGGACGCCGTGAGGAAGCTGGAATGACGCGGCGCTGCCCAAACTCTCATGACCCAAACTCTGGGTGCAAAGGTTGGTCCGGCTGAAGTCATAGGGCCGGCTCTGGCACTCCGGACTCTGCGATCTATCGGACATCTTCCAAACGGTGTGAGAGCGGGTCCAAGATTTAAAAGTAAAAAAAAAAAAAAAAAAAAAAAAAAAAAAAAGTTAGTGGTGACTGCTGGGGCTGCTCATCCGTTCCAAGTTTACGCACGAACCAAAGAGGGATGAGAGAGGAAGAAGAAGCTATCCAGAGGAAGGTCCGCTTTGAGGGAAACTGCGCAAAAATATAGACCTTGCCGTTTTTTGGTGCAACATAACCACCAAATACGCCTGCGGCCTACTCCATGAAGTCCAGTCTGAAACACCAACACTCTCCTCACCTTCAAGCTCAAATGCCCCTGTCCTGCCTCGGCTCCACAGGTTTTCCTAATCACAGCTGCGGGTGTCGCAGATCGCCTTCTCTCCTCGCCCATTGGCTGGCGCAGACAATTGCGCACAGCTGATGGTGAATTTGTGAATGACCTTGATTCCTCACCAAAGTAGTGGGCGTGTTTTGACATCAACTTTGAGCCATTTTGGCCGCAATACCTTCTCAGATCCCTGCTTTTTAAGGCGAATGAAACTAATTACGCGCAATCCAGAATCACCACCGTGGAAAAATATCAACAATCCAACAGTTTGAATTCACTTGGAGAAGCATATTTACATTGCTAAACAGGCACGGGCCGCTGCTCCTGTAAATACATATTGTAGCCTCACACTGTAAGTTGCGCACCTCATGCATGAATCATAATGCTCGGTTTGTTTAATTTATTCCCCTGTAAAGACATGGCTTTGATATTAAAATCCCTGCCATTGAGGCTGAGTTCGTTCAAATCACTTCCATGTAAACTAAATAAAATAAAGTGACGTTGTGTGAATTGCTGTGATAGAACACATTAACATAGCTTAATTAATCGGACCGCATTTGATTGGAAACAAACGAAGATGACAGCTCGTCGGAAACACAAACACCGCAGATAGAAAAAGGCTGTGTAATGATAGAAGAATCAGAAATTGTCAGTCAGAGCAACATTTAGAGAGCAAGAAGCTGGCAGGATGGAGGCTACACATGAGAGAGATGGTGTCAGATTGTAAAAAAGGGTTAAGCTTGTCGTGAAAGCTTGTTTTGGAGAATTTGCGCATGAAGGGCCACGTCACAGTTTTTCACTTGTTTTTCCAACTGAATAATTGGAAATGTTTCTATCGGGTCTGTTAGACGTCCTTAATTGCATTAGAATAGTTTTTGTATTGGAAATTAGGATTTCCTTGTTTGTTTTTGCACTTTTTTAAAAACTTTAAACAAGATTCATTTCATACAAAGTCGTCAAGATGAGTATTGGCACAGTGTATGTCTGAGGTTGCTGTCATGGTGAACATGGAGCTGGACACTCTTGAGATTTTGGCTAAACTGGGAACTAAAACATAAAACGACCAGCAGCATTCAGGTGAACTTCTCCCTTTCACCCTTGATCGGTGGCCATTGAAAAGCCTGGATGGCCGGAGCAGTGTACAGATGCGCTCCCCCAGCGCGAGTCGTTGGCCGCAGATTGCGGCAGGAAGACAACACTGCGGGAAGGGAGAGGGGGTGCCATTGTACGAGCTGGCCCCGGGGCACCCCGTGGATTTCAGATCCCGAGTTGCGATGGTCGACCATTAGCTCCTTTTCAGATTGAAACAATAAGTCTCAACCCTTTGATTCCGCCCCACACCCACCTCCTCCCCCCTTCCTCCCCTCGTCCTCTGGGACAAACAGCAGGCTGAAGAGGTTTCACTCTGGTCTGCAGGCCCCGGGCTTCACTCAGGGCCAGTACCTTGGCATCCAGTCTGATGAGACCTGGAGGTCCAAAACTGGTTTGAGGACCAAGGTGTTGGCTGCAGATGCAATAATCAAGTAGAGCTGGAGTATCTGTTGTAACTTTGGTATGAATGAGTATCACTTTTATCCTTTTTGCAGCCTGTAGAACAAATGTTACCTTTTTGTTGGCCTTGCTGCCCTTCAAAATAAAGTGACTGGCGAAAAATGTAATTCAATAATGATGTCATCTTTGCATATTTAGCTATTCAATTGATTATTATGAGAAGACTCACAGATGTTAACATGTATATCAAATAAAATGTAAATTGGGAAAACATCAAAAAAGCAATATGATAAAAATAAATACATCTATCAAAAATCCTTTAATTAACCCCAAATCTTATCTCTTGGGGACGGGTTGCAAAAGGGATTTGTTGAATTTAGAGAAAACTTCTTTTTCTGACCCTGAAAAGTCAGCTTTTACTTCAATAAGAAGATTTCTCTGCCCCTCTACAAGCCATGTAGGTCCAGGATCAGGGGAGGCCGCAAGAGCCTGGTCAATAGCTTAAAAGACATCAAACCCCAACCATACAAGCATTGTCCTGGGCCATGGACTTGGGAGAATAATTGTCATGCAAAAGACAGACAGCAAGACAGATAGTAGACTTGAGGCAGAGCTTCAGAGAGAAAGGGAGAGCAGAGCACAGAGCTCTCAGGGTGTCCAAGGGAGGGAGGAGGGAGGAGGGGGGATCAGTGTTGAATAGCTCAGTACAGTGAGGAGGAGATGTGTGAGGGGAGTATCTGGGGATTTAGCTGAACCCCCCCTCCCCAGATGTCTCAGATCTTGTCTTTAGTTCTTTTTAAGTGGCCTCTTCAGGACACCTCAGACATGTGCTCGCTGTTCGCGGTTCACATCCAGTCAAACAGAGAAAGAGAGAAAGTTCCGGATCAAAGAAGAAAGCCTGTTTAAGCAGCAGCAGTGTGAATGTTGCACAGCTCAACCAGTCACAGCAGTGACATAAAAATCAGTAATGGAATGTAACTCAGTACATTTACTCAAGTATTGTACTTAAGTACAGTTTTGAGGTCCTTTTTGTCCAGTTTTGCTACATAATACATAAACTACAATTTTGAGGCAGATACTGTACTTTTACTCCACTATGTTTACTTGGACACTTTAGTTACTAGTTACTAGTACTCAGAGCTGTAGTAGTGCATAAGTCCTTTTTGTGTGGGTGACTTTCACTTTTACTAAAGCAACACTATATCTTTACATTTACTCGAGCATGACCTTGGGTACTTTTTACAACATTGGTAAAAACTACCTCTACCTTGAGCGATGTAACCACAACAAACAGTCAACTTGTTTCAGGGCTGCAACTAATGATTATTTTAATCTAATTGATCTGTTGATTATTTTCTTGATTATTCGACTAGTCGTCTGGTCTATAAAATGTCAGAAAATGGTGTAAATAGTCGTTCGGTTTTGTTTTCCAAAGCTCAACATGACGTCTTCAAATGTCTCGTTTTGTCCACAACCCAAAGATTTTCAGTTTACTGTCACTGAGGATTAAAGAAACCAGAAAATATGGAGAATTTTGACTGTTTTTCTTCAGAAATTATTCAGACCGAGTTACTGATTATGGGAAAAATTAATGATTAAATCAATAGTTGACAACTAATTGATTAATCAATTAATGGTTGCAGCTCTAGTCTGTATTTTAGCATTTTTACATCCACTGCTCAGTAAAGCTTTTACTCATCTAACTATTGAGCAACTTCTTGCTGCTATGTAACTGATGATTGGTCCTGCTGTAAAAAACTGTTACAGTCTGTCATTTGAGGGTGTTTGGGTTTGCTCATTGTGAAAATAACACATTTATGAATAGCAGCACTTGTCGCCTCAAGGAGAGGCAATGACAGTTTCATTGATTGGTTCGTGTGGTTACTTCTGAGAAATTCTGCTTATTAGAAATCCTCTTATAACGGGTGCATTCTTCATAAGAGTGTTAGAAATTATAATCTAGAAGAATTTTGTGAATAATGACACGATAATGTAGCCAAGCATCCTACAAAAACAACTAAAAGGTAATTCTGTCGCTTGATTGTATTGTTTTTCTCTGCCACTACTTTTCAAAGTTACACTTTTGATAAGTCATAATCTCAGGAAGATGTTGATGAACTAAAAACCACCCCTCCTGTTGAGCAACACAATTGTCTCCCACAAACAAGTCTGATGGCTTTTTGATTTTCTTCACAACGGCCCTGCCTTTGATACCCACCTTCACACACCCTCCACCCAGCCAGGTTTTTATCCGAGGGCCAATAGCTGCCTTCCTTCCACCGTCCACCGACACAAAGGGCCTTTAACGGCTCAGTGGGGACAGGAGACTGACCCGACCCCTCCTCAACACATACACACACACGGACATACAAACACACACACAAAACCCACATAGAGGTACGCCGAGCTCTCGTTCTCTCTCTCTGCCCCTACCCCTAACAAACACACACTTTCTGGGTGTCGTCATTTGTGTCCTGAAGTCAAAACAAGGTCAAACAGGATCACCAAAAACCAGACAGAAAGTCACCTCAAGGTGAAAGGCGTATGTGTGATGGCACAGTTCACCCGAGAGGAAATGCTGACTGCACTGCAGTTTGACTTTCTGCGTCATTGCCGAAAAGTAATTACTGTATACTTTCAGTTACTTGTTAATTTGCAGATTCAGATTAATGGCACAAAATATAATCAACATATGAACTATGAAGGATTATTTTAAGTTAAGAGAGAGAGCAATGAGAGGGAATTCTCAAGACAACCAGCCATATATAAAGTCATTAAAATGAGCTCCACCTTTACCAGCTGCATTAATACATCAATAATTATAATCTAATAACATAGTACATATTCTGAAATGGGCCATTCTAAATAATTCTTACTTTTACTTTTGGTACTTACAGTATACTTTTATGTTGCATTTATTTATACTGTTAACCATTGTCAATTATTACCTATTGCATTATTTTTCAATATTTTCTACACTGTAGTTACTGTATGGTATAGTCCAAGGTACATATCTTTATATCTCTATTTCTAGTATACATTTTGTAAATATCCATATTGAGTCCATGTATATATATATATATTTAAATTATTTTATATTTAATTGCTTTTTTATATTTTATTCGTATGTACTCTAATTATTATCTTTCTCTGTTCATATCGTCTTATAATCTCTCTATAGTGTGATATTTTTATTCAAGGAGCATCTGTAATGTACCATTTACCCCACAACAATAAAGTATTTCTGATTTTGACTGCACTTTTGCATTGTTACTTATACTTAAGTAATAGATCTGAGTACTTCTTCCACCACTGTTCTGATTCAGAAAACTTAATATATATTCTGAGTGAAATATTCAAACCCAAGACTGAATATTTGTATAGCAGTGCTATTTCATCAAATGGAAAAATAAGACTGAGTAAGATTTTGCCACAAAATGCATCTAATGTGCGAACAGTGCCCAACATGTTTTCCATTGCTTTTTTGATAATCCTTTAATTGTATTAATCGCAAATGAAACCTCACAGTGTCCTTATATCTCTTTTCTCTGTTTAACTGTTTTTTAACATGAGTTTTAGAATGTACAAAACACTCCCAAATGTAGAGGTTAACACACTGGTCCAGGTTTGTACTGCTGCATTGTTCTCCCTCATTTCCAATCACTTATTTTATTTAAAAAAATAAAAAATAAAATGCATGCCATAACAATCACCAAAGGAAAGGGGAGAACAAAGTCATTGTCACATGTGGTAAAAAGTTTTAATTCCAATCGTTGGTCTGCATGTACAAATATCTATAAAAAGTGAACACTTTCACTCTTCGTATGTACATTTTGCAGCACAGAGTTAGCTTGGGACTGAAGAGGAAGGAGAGGAAAGAGGGACGAAACCAGATAGTGATATTTACCACCTACACATCCATCAGTATAATCCGTCTCCAAAAAATGTCATCCAAGTGCTCAGAAGTCACTTATCCTGTACATTTCCTCCTCCAGCAACAGGATGCATACAGACAGGAGGCAGAATAATTCATCAAAGCATTGCCATGATTCAAACACGGTACAGTCAAACCATGCAAACAGACATCATCAAGTACTTCATTTTCATATATATATAGATTTATTTTTATATATTATTATCTTAAAATCTTCATGTGCAGCTTATATGGCAAGAAATAAAAACAGCAACACCATCGGTAACATTATCAATGCTAAACCGTTTGTGTTGTGTTGGGGAGTTTTTACAGAGTGTTCACAGAGATCTGAATTGAAGCATTTGCTGGGTATCTGTTAGGAATGTGGTCTAGCCACTACAGTAGCTATGCATAACAAAACAAGGGAGGGCACCTATTTGTCAGTTCATGTATGTGTGTCTGTGTTGTACAAATGTTGGCTATTGTATCACATTCTTTGGAAATAGCTGCAGAAACATGGGAAAATAACAAAGTTGGAGGAGAAAATCTTAAATTAGAGTTTAACATTTAAACAGGTAGAAACACTTAAAGGGACATGATCGAGGAGGACTAAAAGACAGGAATGCTCGAAATAAATTAATAAAGAACCCAAAACACATTTGTAGTATTAAAAATAATTCATGGGGCAGATATCGTAAAGGGCCAACAGGAAAACAATCATTTTTATCACCTTGTCCTCTGCTAGGATCCTCCATTTCTATGCATGCAGTTTGAGATTAAGTGGTTTCTTCGAGAGAAATGGCTCGTAAGTGTGAGAGTGTGTGTGTGTGTGTGTGTGTGTGTGTGTGTGTGTAAAGTGTTCAGCGTTCACTTCTGATTCCCCTGATAATGCAAAGTCGAGTCATCAAACAGAGGGTTTTTCACTTCCATCTCTCCAGTCTGTCAAGAAGAAAGAAAAAAAATATTCTCAGTCAGAAAACATCAGAAATGATTAGTTTTTTGTGTGGGTGTGTTTGTGCATGTGTGTGTGTGTGGGTCTGTTTACTCACTGGTGCAAGTCCCGGGCACTCATATACAGTGAAGTCTCCTCCCACCACTTCTTCCTCATCTGATGTGACCTCGTTGTCATGGGCTTTCTGCTCAGGTTTGTGACTGCGGAAAGGAGAAAAAAAACACATGAATTCAGGCGAGGATGGTTACACGGTTAGAGGATGTGGTTTTACATTTAAGGCCTACATGAAGACAGGAAAAGGGAAGAAGAGAGGGAGTGACAGAGAGGGCGTACTTACTTTCCTATTGAGAGCATCTGCTGTTTCTGATGCTGGTAGTGGTACATTTGGGCACTTTGCGCCAGAGTCTTATCTCCCATCTGAGGACGAAGCAGAAGAAGGAAGTGCGGATGGTACATTAGAAAACAGTGCACTCAGTCGTACATCTTGTGGTTACGGTAGAAGAAGAAGTGAGAAATGGAAACAAAGCAATGTCTAACAATAGCAGTTAGGTGCTTACCGAGGGACCACTGGCTGAGGCAGCAGGCACGCCTGCCCCTCCAAAAGCAGGGTAGTCCACCTTCTGAGCTAGACGCGACTCTTTCTGCAACCTGAAGGGGGCATCATGAGAAAAGTCAAGTCTTGAGTCTCCTGCAATACTGCTCAGAGGTGATGAAATATGCACAGCAAATTGAAGCAGGCTGTGATTTTAAAGGTCAAACAAGTCAATGCAATGGATGTATGTGTTCAAACTTACTTGACGAAACAGACAGTTGCCAGGATCACTGACACAGTGCCAACCACCACGCACAGTGAAACCACAACTGCAGGTCGACGCAAAAGAAGAAGTGGAAAATAAAGGGAAACAGAGCAGAGTGATTGAGTGAGATCAGATGACTATCCTGCAGAGACATTTCCTACGGGTGCTTAATTAGGTAAAGATAACACCTATGTCATGTCATGATATAACAATACCTAAAATCTAAGATGATATATAGTCTCATATAACAAAAAACATACAAAATGATACATTGCCCAACCAGCCCTATGCTTAATATAATTATATCTTAGCTAATTTGCTCTTTATGAGTTTTTAAAGCCATCTGGGGTAAAATGATTTCCAACATTAAAGCAATGAACACAGAGGGATAAAAATAATGAATTGTCCTCTTGGGACAAAGAAAGCAAAAGGGCTAAAATTTTGCCTGCAAACAACCAGGCAGTAGACAAACAAAACAAAACAAAACAGACTAAATTACCAGTAAATTTTCCATCACATTTACACCCTTATTGTTCCGACGCCCTGAATTATTTACCATCAGATAATCAAATAATAGTAAGCCTATCCCTGGGGATACTTCTGGATATGTGAAAAGAGCAGTATAAAGCCAAGGACGTCAAGTGATGTCACTCAGTGGCTGAGTTGCATTGTGGGTAATGTGGGTGCCAGGTTTTGAAAAGCAGCCCACGGGTCTAACATTGTACTCCTATGTACAGTTATGTCGTTATGGACAGTTTAACACAAAAAAACAAATGATCAAAATCGATACAGAGGAACCAGAGATATCACAGTTACTGTGTGCCTACATTTCCCACAATGCAACTTAGACACTCAGTGACATCAATGGAGGTAATTTATCAGATTACATGCAGCTTCCTCTGGAGACACAAAAGGCTTTATACCACTTTTTTCACATATGCAGTAGTCCTCCACAAGACCTTTATATTCACTTTAATGTGTAAAACCTTTTATTTAATACTGCTCTTATCCATGTCTGCTCTCCTACTACTGCTCTGCTACTGTGTCAAGGAATTAAGATCATACTTACTGACAATAATGTTGTCGTTTCCGGGTGTCGGCACAGCTATAGGACCAGCTCGGCCCCCAACTCCAGTGGCCCTGGGTTGGGGGGTCGGTGTTTCAGGGAGGGCAGAAAGTGTGGGGAGGGGGGCTGTAGTAGTGGTATTCATGGTTTCATCTGACTGACGACCCTGGCTTTTCTGTTTCTGCTTGGAGGCATCTGTCCTGCTTTTTTTAACATCTGTCTGGGAGGTGATGACAGCTGGAGACAGTGAGGAAGACACACACAGCGACAGAGTCATGATCAATATCTGATGGAGATGATTGTCAATTAGAGGACATGTAGGGAGAAAATTAAATCTTATATCACTTTAAAGAAATCACTCCCTATAGTAAAAGGGCAGTCTTCATGCTTGAAGTAAATCCCCCATCTCTAAACTCAAAACAGGAAGTGTTTGTTACTGATATTGTTATATTTCTTTCTCATTAGTGCTCGCAGGGTTCTTACCAAGATGTAATTGCTGTTTTGGTGCTTCAATCTCTGTCAGTTCCTGTTTTTCGATGACAGAGTGAAGGTAGTCGATCTCTTCATCCAGGAGTGGGTAGACTGTCACTTTGCCTAAAGAACACACAAGATTCAAAGTTTCACTGATTAACTGCAATATGTATTCAACTGGCTATAATAAGTATGAAGTAAAAGAGGAAGGAGAAAATGCATCAAAATCTACATTTCATAAAATGTTTTATCACTCGCAGCAACAATAAAGGCTTTACATTCACTTGTAAAATAACACACAGATCAGTTAGTAGCCACAGTAACTTCATATGCATCACAAGCAGGTATCAAAGCAAATCAACAATGGCTGAGGTTGACATGTTAACAAATATTTAGCCCAAATTATGTGGAAAATGACAATTAATAACATCTGAATGTTCAAACAGTGGAGTAACTGTGGGTTTTTTTTTCTGTTTAAGGATCTATTTAATGATTCTTTTCATTAATAAATCAATTGATCCTCTATAAAATGTGGACATTCAGTTGTCAAGTATTACAAAAATCAATGAAACTATTACCTAACTAACAAACTATTAACTATTAAACCGACTATTTTGTTAACCGACTAATCTGCTGAGTGACTTTTTTTTTTTTTTACCCCTCTATGACAGTATACTGAATATCTTTGGGTTGTGGACAAAACAAGACATTTGATGACGTTATCTTTGGCTTTGGGAAATACTGATCGTCTTTTTTTTTACCGTTTTCTAGACATTTTATAGACCAAACAACTAATCGATTAATCTGCAGCAAATCCTCACAACCTTGGCATTTCTTGCTTGAAAAAATGACTTCATGATTATCAATAGTTGCAGAGTCACCTTCAGTCAGTCCACTAATTGATTTATCAACTCTAGTTTCCTTAGTTGTCCCTACTTATGTCCCATAAACTTGAGGTTGGGCCTGTCCACTTTCATGGCTGTAATGATGTGTAACTGTAGTGTGTACGTAAGAAAGTGACAGAGAGCACATGCAGATGGTTAAAGCATGTACACATGCCTGTCCCCGACCTCTACAAGTGTTTTTCGGGGTCTTGCCTCTGAAGTGATGGACAGGGAGTGTGTCCATGTGTGCTGTTTGTTTGTGGACTGATAAAAAAGGAGACAATACTAAACTCTTGTTAACAGCCCTCACGGCCAGACAGTGAGCCACATTCTTGCAGTATGGTCGGGGTCTCCTGGGCGACAGGGCCCATAGTGTGTGTGTGGCCGGGGGAGGAAGCACCGCAGGGGGGCAGGAGCAATCAGCCAAACCTTGGCTTCACTGGGCTTCAGTTGCTACATCCACAATAGAATCCATAGCTCGCTGCTAATGGAGGTGATCAAAGTGCTATTTCCCTCTATAAAGTTGGCCTGCAATATATCAAATATCATTTATAGGCATTTGCACTCAAAGCTAGAGAGGTGGCAAGTCAAGAGGGAAGAAGTTGAGAATACAAAAAGTGCAGAAAAAGTGAAAGGTCTTTGATAAAAAGCTAATTTAGCAGATCATGATAAAATCCAACCAGCATCCTGGGCCAATGCATGTACAGGTGTATTGTTTTCCATGTAAAAATAATAAATGATGGGTGCCAGTAAATCAATCTAAACAAAGCCCTAACACATCATTTTATCCACCTACATTACATTAATGATTACAGTGTCACTTTCACTCCAGAAGGCTTGCCATCTGGCTGAGCTAATGTGTATGATATGACATGCCAGCACTTTCACTGCCTGCTTTGTTTTTTTCTTACCCCCCTCCAGTAATGGCCATTTAGTGCACTCCGTAGCAGGTGTCTGTGGAGGCGGGATACACCATCTGTACTTTGCAGGTGGCTGAGAGCTCCAACCGTGCCGTGTGCTCACCAGGAGCATGCACCAATACAGGTTTAAGTTTTAGAGGAGACTGAAAAAAAGATTTAATTGTGTTTTTTTAAGTGTGGATTCATAAAAAATCTGCAGGGAAATGATTATAAATAGATAAGCAGTTTTTATTCACAGGGAATCCTCAGGACCCCACTGAGGCTGAAGCTGATAATTCACCTAAAAAAAGCATCAACTGTGTGTATGTGTGTGGTTTGTCACACACAGACTAAGCACGCACACCTCTCCTTGTGTAAGAGAGTTTTGTCACCGGCTTGATAATGACCCATAACCCCTTGAGAAGCACCCAGGGGGCAGTTGGGTACAACAAACAAACACTAAACAGCTCAACAGGCATTGAGGGTAACACACATCTGTGCCGTTCTATTTTCCCCACTTAAAAACCATTCACATTTCTTTCCTCCCCCAAACAACATGCATGCACACACACACTGCCTTCCGGCCCCCCTTCTCCTTGTATAAAGACTTTAAATCCTTCACAGATCTTGTCACTTTATTTCCACATTTTGGGCTGATGTTTGTGTGGAAATGGAAAAATGCACCGTGGTGTACAATATATCCAAACGCTGTAAAGGAACACAACAAAAACCTCTGAAGAATCTAAAGGCTTTCAAATGAGACTTGTGTAATTGAATTAATTAAACAAACAGGAAATGGGGCTGTAACTATATAGTTTTAATTAATTGTGTAGTCTATTGATCATAAATATAATTTACCAGAGCAAAAAACTATGATTTCACACGTGACAAATTGCACAGAGCAGAAAACAATAACAAAAAGATTTTTAAACAAATGAACAGAGAAATAAATGATTTGAATCATCAAAACGATCAATTTTTATATGATTTATATTGATAATTTCAGCATTGATAACTAATTTCTTGATTTCGAACAACCAAACTTCTAAACTTGGCTTGATGTCATCATTGACTTCTTAAAAGTGTAAAGGAAAATATAGCACTCTGCCTCCCCCTCCCTTTGAACAGTCCTCAGTCCTTTCCACAGTTGATTGATTTGTACTCAATGTGTCCTGCTGCCCTCTAGTGGGAAATGTGATACATCAAGTATGCAGACAGAACAGAGAGAGACAGACATACTGACTTCAGGTCGTTCTAAAATTCTCTGAAACTCTGGCCGACCTGACAGTCGGGTCGACAAGCTGCTGGGCTTGTTTCATATCTTTCTAATTCACATGCTCTTTCCACAGTGTTTGGAGGAAAGGTCAGCAAGTCTGATTGGCGCATGGTTAAAATGTAACCGTGCTAAAGCTCTAAAGTTGGTAAGGTGGTGCACCTTTAACCGTGTCAACCTCCCACCTGCTATAAAAAGTTCCTCAAAGCTGACTGCAGAGCTTTGAGTCAATACAGGAAATCTCTCTGGCACAGTTCTAACCTTCAATAAACAGTCCCACCTGTCTTTCATCCATCATTAAAAAATGAATACACCCAGCAATGGAAAAAAACCTTTTGGTCAGAGCTGAGCTCAGTTGCAAGTTCCAGTATCTACTTACTTCATAGACTCTTAAAATACTTGTAAAAGTCAGCACAATGTAGAAAATATAAAAATATCTTTTAAAGTAATCTGAAAAATCTGAGTTTTCAAGAGAAAATAAGAGTACATAAGCATAGAATGTACAAATTCAATTCAAGAGATTTATTTGAGATTTTTTAACTAAATGCAGCAGAGATTACCTTGCCTAAAAATCCTGTTCTCCAGATGTAAAAAAAAATGTACAGAGATTATTGTGAAATGTAAATTGTAATACAAAATTATATCATCTCAACTGTTATATCTGTGAAAACAATTGCAATAATATACACATCGTGCAGTCCTGACAGTCCTACTTTGAACAGATTTCTGCATCTTTCTACATTATGTGCTTGCTGAACATCACACTCATTACATCACAACTGTAAAAACTTACAAGAATGTTATGTTGAAGCTATTTGACTGATTAGCTGTAAAAAGTTGACCTAGAAACGATGGGATTAACATCAACTGAACTAAATCTGTATGTAAATAAATGTAACTTTTACATAAAACAGCAGTGATGTCAGACAGTGATACCATTTGTTTTAACTGGTTAAAAGCAGTGCGCCTGGTAAGCAGTTCTCTCTATCTCTGATGTTTATTTCATTTTGAGTTTACTCAGTTTATTGATGTGATGTCATGTTACTAAAGTAAACTGCTGCAGGATATTTGTTCTAACCAGCAGCTGAGTGTCCTGCTCTTTATAGTTTGCTGAAACGCGCATATGCAAAAAGGAGGAACAAACCGTCCAATTTAGTTCCATGTGTTGTGGGATTGATATAGAAAGAGACAAAGACACTGGGCTACATGGAGACAGCCTTGCCTTTGGCACATACACAAATTAATTGCATAGAAAGAATACATACCATTAGCAGTCTGTTTGTGCGCTTTCTGAACAAAGGACATAGCTTCAAGGCATACTGTATGTTTACCAATGGCAGTGCACACCTTCATGTCAAACACTAGCAGGTCTTACTTCCAATAAAAAGTGCATCCTGCCTCACCTGTTCAACTACTGCGCACTTTCATCCTCTCTGAATTAGGTATGTGAAATATTTGACATTTCTGACTCCATGCAGAGTGAATACGGCAGCAGAATAACCTTGAATTCTGGCAGTTTTCAGGCAATTAAACTACCTGAACAGACCAACCAGTACAAGGCCACAGAAGCACAATGATGTATTACGGGGAAGAGCTGATAAACTGTTAATCATTTTGAATGCAAGATATGAAAGAGTGTGATTTAGAGAAGAGGAAGTCAGATAGAGGAACATTGGTTTATATTGCAGTAAAAGATGTGGTGTTACTGCAGTGACTAGAATGGGTGATCCCACATTTAGTGAGCATGAGAACAATGACATTAAAGGAAAGACTGAGCTGAGTACAACTACAGTCATACAATTTCTTTGATAATTGATCATGATTTTCTATCCTCATGAGGATGACAAGAATGACTGCAGTATCCTGGACCAATTGGACTGTTCCTCAGGACACATTTGCTTGCTTCTCTCCTCTCCAGACATTCAATATGCGTTTTTTCTGACACACACAGCATCTAATTCTCTCAAAACATGTAACCTGAAATTGCTTTAATGTAATTATTGTGATTATTCTACAAAATGGTAGAAAAGCAGAAAATTCAACTGTGTTGCAGATCCAGTGAGTCAGCCTGATGATGATAAGGAGATGTGGTTTGTTGTGCTGTCCTTGCTGACAAAACAATGGTTTGTTTTAGTTATATTGTGTATGCAAGCAAATCATGAGGCAGAATTTCTGTATTGAACACAATTATTTTGTCCTGAAAACACAACCATCGCGTTTCCTGTAAAGTGACAACAAGAATGAATGCAGTGGAGTAATTTGCAGTCACCGATGCTGCCAGACTATCCTGGCAGTTAATGATGTGCGCTGCCCCTGACAAACCAAATAAACCAAATTTTGTGTATTTAGGAGCGCATGTGAGCATGAAAACGAGAGAGGGTCGGCTCCCCATGCGGATCAGTGTGTTCTTTGGTCTCTCGGGGGTTTATGTAACCTCTTTAGGGAGCTTATCTGAGGCCTGGGATGTGCTGGATTCACGACACCACAGACACGACAGCATCACATATTTTAAAATGAAAGTCTTCATATGGGAAAATGCAGTCACACACAGATACAAATACAATCCAACATCCAAATACTAATAACTGATCAGGCCTCATCATCATACAAGTGTGCTGCAAGAAGAAATCCTCTCTTCTCCTGCACATTGTGACCTCTCTCTGCAAATCGCCCTCACACTCATCTCCATCTTATGTTTACTTCTCCCTCTGATGCTGCCGCCAATAATTTGAGCCAAGTTTGTGCAGTATCCTCTCCTGCCGCAGACCCATCTAAATTATTAATCCTGCCGAGAACACACACGTGCCCACCAACAGACATAAATACACGCAGTTACACACACACACACACACACACACACACACACACACACACACACATATTCGTACAAAAGCAAGCCAGTGTCGCTCAAATAAACACTAGATGTTTCTGTCTCTCTCTTTAATTTCTACATCGCCGTCTTGAAACATGGTGTGCGTGCCAGCAGTGTAATGCCACACCGTCGAAATGAGAAAAATAAGATTTATTTTTCACGGCTTGGCTCCTTCATCGAATGACATTAGATTCAGTGATGGAGATGAAGGGCGAGAGAGATGGAGAGAGATAGAAAAAGAGAGAGAGATGCATGTCATCTAAGTGATTAAAGCCGCCAGCGCGGGGCGGTGCATGTGATGCATGTGATGCAAGTGTGTGTTGCAGACACAGCAGGGGCAGGGGTGGATTAAAAACACAGAGGATCAGACTGCACCACAGTTGTCAGAGATATGGATGGGAGCAGGAGGGGGGATGAGGACCAAAACAAAGATGTAGAGAGAAGAGAACTAGACAGGAAAAGATTGAATTGGAGGAGATTCATGAGCTAGTGAGAGTAAGAATGAATAAAGAGATCAAACTGAGACTGACAGGGGAGCAGAAGGAGAGCACAGAATCAATAGGCAACTGAGAGAAAGAGGTGGAGTGGAAGAGAGATGTGGGCAGCAGGATACAGAGATCAACTGGAAAGAAAAGAGGCAGTGAAAAAGAATGAATGTCGAGTGAAGATCTTAAGCAGAACAGTGAAAAAAACAGCAGTGAGTCAGAACATTTACGTGCCCTCAAATAATTCAATTATAACTGGAGGGAAGCAATTGTTGTAGCTGTCATTGAAAACTTAAGCAAGTTATGTAACTGGAACTGAGGTTGTAATTAGAATAAGCATAATAATAAGCACGTCTTCAATTTACTCTTGTAAGGCTTAATCTTTTCTGTTTTCATCCAGCAAAAAATATTTTCTCGATTAGTCAATTCATGGCTTTGTTTATAAAAATGGTGATGAATACCCAGTTTCATAACCAACAGTCCAAAATCCAAAAATATTTCACTTACATTGTTATAAGACAAAGAAAAGCAGCAAATCCTCATAAGCTGGAACCAAAGCATGTGAATACTCTCTGTGTAATGTTGCCTTACATTACCATGTTACTTGTGTTCATATGAACGAGTGCAGTGGCCATTTAAAACATGCTGTTCAGCACAGATGATCTGCTAATTTGAAGGGTTTACAGATCCAGTCTTAAGCCTCCTGAACTGCTGAAAGACTCATCAGGGCCAGTGACGGTGCTGCCAAGCAACGGTAAACATTCAAACCCAAGAGGCTAATGTTAGCTAGCATACTGCTGTTGACAGAAACATAAAATCTTGCCTCCAGTCCTCACTGACGAATAGAAAATGTGACTCCCCACTTATCCAGACTAGCTATAACCTTCTCCTTTTTTTTTTTTCTCACTGCAACTCGTTACTATAGCAAGTTGTTGCACCACGCTAATCTCCATTTTGTTTATGCCTGCTTCCCCATGAGGTCACGTGAGTCGGTCTGCAGAGCCATGAAGCCAGAGAGCTGAGGTCATGCCCCCGCTGCAGCACAGAGCGGTGTTCACTGCTTGTTAAATATATTAATACTGAACATGTTGCTTGCCCAAATTGCACCAAATGGTTCTCGTCAACAAACCTGCCAAGTGTGAAGCAGATCTGATGAATGGTTCTCTGGATATTCAAAGAATATACAGACTGAGAATCCTTGCTTTAGTTAGATGTAATGAATGAAGTAGTCCGTCAGCATGAGTTAAAGAAAATAAGGGTACAGGTTTCCTTTTAACCACCCTTATTTCTGTATCAGTTCAGTTCATCAAATTTGACTGAGGAAACTACTCTGACCATAATTTCAGCTGCAACATGATTAAATGAACTGAGATTGTGAAAGTGTGTGTTTGTGTGTGAATTTTTAATTATTTCATACCACGCTGATGGTGCTTCTTCTTCACCACGCAGCGTCCTTCCTCGTTCTCCTCCAATACGGAGAGGCAGGGGCCACAGTGGGAGGAGCCTGGCCTGCAGAAGTGGCGTCCCTCATTGGCACAGTCTATACGGCGAGGGCACTTATTGCGTGCTGGGTGGGAGAAAGAGAGGGACAACAACAGTTTCATGAGTGTGTGATGCACAAAGAAGTACTATAAAAATGCTCTCAATAAGAGATGCTTCAACTTTAAAACCACTGCTCCTTTTATTAGTGGATGTGTCAGCTCTTCAGCTCCTTTCAGAGAAACATCTGCCCTCAGACAGAGTGTCTGCTGATGTCAGAATTACATCAGTTACTGGATTTTTGAAAATAGCTTTAAGTGTTTGCTCTAACCTCATCATGGCTTCCATATGGGTGAGGTCTGCCAGATAGGACAGTAAGAAAAGTACACTTTGACTAATTTTCTACATTTCACAATGTGGTGAGCCCCACCTGTTTAGCAATCTGAGTCAGGTTACACCAAAGTAAAGAGATCTACCGCCGTTCACTACAGAACTGCCCGCAATCAGGTTAGATAATCGCTTGACCTGATTACTGCCAAGTTGACACAAAAACGGAGCCCAAACACAGCATTCAGATATATGCACAAACACACCCACACAGCTTGAGGTACACACAAGGGAAGAAGTGGGTCACAGAACCACAGCAGGTGTGTTCGGTAGCAGAGGGCAGGTGGAGCTCAGGGACGCCATCAGAGCGGATAATGAGCCCAGCCAAGCTGCACAGCAGGCCAGCTTAAGGTGAACAGCACAGTGGGTGTTGATACAGGCATAACAGACAGTAGGTGATATAAGGTGGGGAGAGAGAGGATGAACCCAGTATTTTTAAGGGATAATGGGTCTCAGGGGTCAGGGTTGTTCTCGTCTACAGATTAGTGTTGTAAAAACCCCCTTTGTGAAATCGAAATAAAACAGTTTGAGCTTGGAGGCTCACGCGTCATGCACCTTCTTTTCTTTTTCTGTTTCGTAAGAGAATGCCGTCATTCCTCCTTTCTTAACTTGATGATTTTCAATTGCTACATAGGAGAATTACGCAAGACAGGGGATCACTGAGGGGGAAAGCTCAGTGACCTCCATGGCAACAAGGCCTGTAATATCAGGGAAGATGTGTTATTGAAGGAGCACATGTGCAGTCAGGGAGTGTTATAGAGATGAAGAGGAGACGGAAGAGGAGCACAGCTGTGCCTTTTGTACCTTTGTACACATACGTACGCATGCTAAGTGTGTTATTATCCATCCGTCCATTGATACATTTTATCCCCATTTGTATTGTGATTAACAATTCCTAGAAACTACTAATTCAGTTTACATTTGTTAGAGATTTTAATGCAGAAAACTAACACATTATTATTATTAGACTGCTGCTGATTAAAGCCAGGGATTTCTTTGTATAGGATACTAAATGACGCACTGGAACTGGAATGCAACTACATTTTGAAAAGATTTACGAGTTTAATATTTAAAACATCTACACTACTCAACACTAACTGAAACTAAACTCAAACATCACATGTGTGAAAACACCACAGATAGCAAGACAAAAAAAAGATATGCACATTACAGATACACACCCCTGCAAACACACACACAAACACACATTTTGAGTCATCATCATCCGGGAAGTGGACACACTTGTCCACATCTTCTTGTGTCACTGACTGGTCGGCCTCAGGGGGTGAGTGGTGGAGTGACGCAGGTGTAATCTGAGAAGCTTTGTTTTCCTTTCTGTTTGTGTCAAAGACACAGAAAGAGATGGGGGTGGGTGATGAGAGATCATGAGCGTTTCTAATTTTTGTGACACATGTATCTAAGGGTGTTTTTAGCGTTATGAATCACACTGCCAAAACTAATCTGAGCGCGTTTGATCATTAGTTGTTAAGTCACGCTCCTTCTTTTTCTTTTCCTACGGCCAGGCAACAACTCTGTCACCTCTGTGTTTTAATTGCTGCCGCAGCTGCATCCACCCAGTAGCTAAATTATCCCTTTGAATGTAACGTGCGGCTCGGGCCCCCTCATTCCTGATTCAGATCACTCTCTTTCTTATTTTCTCTCCTCCTCCTTCAATTGTCATGGCTTCTATTTTTACGTGCCACGTGCCTTCCTTTAATTACCCTCCAGGTATCAAACCTTTGTGCGATCTTTAACACGTGTTCTTATTGATCTCCTTCAACCCCATGACCACGTGGAAGGAAAAAATCGTCACTAGAAATAGTCATGTACAGTAAGCGACAAATTAATTCTGGGGCACATGTCTGTGCACATGTACATGCAATAAGACTGGGCAAAGACTTAATGCATAAAACACAGATTCACTCACATTCAAAATATGACTGAATCTGTGTTTTTTTCAGCTGTGAGAAACTGTAGTCTCTCTTTAGCACTCTACTGCTGCTACCTGGTAGCTTTAATTCTTACTCCCAAACACAGGCACTGCAGACTAGGGATGGGAGGATATAAGATTTTATCGCATCCAGGATAAGTTCATCTTGATGACTATTCATTATTAGAATAATAAGTGAATATCCTTACAAGAGTGACCTGAAAAAGTTTGATAACATATAGTCGGATACTGATCTCCTTAATTATTATGAACTGCCCGATAGGGGAGCCTGCACCTTTCCAGTAATAATCCTAAACCTGTCACAATGGCCGAAGGCTCGGCTTGTCCCATGACTATCATAGATTTTGCTTCATTCTCACATTGCTGTCAAAACAACTTTTTAAAAGGATGGACAGTATTCCTGGACAGATTTATTGTTGGTAGAAACCCAAGACAAAGATATTCTCAGTAGCTGAGTTGATCAAAAGAATTGAAAAACTTCAATCAGTACCTTATTATTTCAGCGGCACTTAAAGTGTAACTAAACCCCTAAACCACTTTTTTCTGCTGAAAACAAATATATTTGAGTATGAAGTAGTGTTGTGATGTATTCTGGTCCAACTCTTGACATTTTAGTCAAAGTATTCAATTTGGTGTATTTTGTTGTAAAAATGTAAGAGTGACTGCCCTCTATGGGTTGAAACCTGGCTATTACAATCGAATTTTGCTATTAGCTGAGATGGAGGCCGATGACGTTTTGGAGGCAGCTTACATCACGAGCCACCACTGTTCGCCCCGCCCCTCTGTGTGTGTTTTTGCGTGTGTGAGTGTGGTAGTGGTGGTGGTGTGGGAGGGGGGGGGGGGGCTCTGTTGGAGGCTGCACAGAGTGACTGTACGTGTCTTAACTGCTCCTGGAGCCCCGCCCACAATCAAGGCATTTTTTGAATTTCCAGCCCAGATGCACCTCAGCCAAAACCTAGGGGTTTAGTTACACTTTAAGTACCGTAACTAATGATTATCATTTCATTAGCTAGTTACATTCTACTTCTAAAATTAAGAAATACCATGATGAAAAACAGTTAATATTCACATTTGAGCCAGCCTGGCTGTGATTAGTTTAAGGCTGTCCAGTTTAAGTAAGCAATGACATTGGTAAATCGTCTCAGTTGCGACTTTCAACCAAGCAAAGGCTCAAAACACAGCACCCTGCTGGTATAATCTGAAACATGCAGAGGCATCATTTCTCCTGCCCTTTCAAATGATTCCAGAGCCCATTTTTTTCCATGACTCTTTGATCCAGTAACAGTCTGAGGATCAAGGGCTGTTTGGGCCCAGATCCTGTGCAGATGACTGCCCATGTCACAGATCAAACAATCCATTCCCATCACAAACTCCTTGACCTTTCTCTATTGTGAGGATCAGCTAATTTTGAAGATTTGACAGGTGTACCGTTGTTTTTGTATGTGTGCATGTTACCTCTAAATTAAAATATATTTTTAGTCATGCTAGCAATGTGCTAGGGTGGCAATGTTGGTCAGTATGTTGGTTGGTCAGTCACCTGTTGGGTCCAAAGTGAAACTTTTTAAAAGGCTGCCATGGAATTTTGGACATGGCATTAATGGTAACAATGAATCCTAATGACTCCCCTGACGTTTCATAAATGCTGGCATGCAAGAAAACTAAATTAAGTTGGTGAACGTTGTAGACATTATACCTGCTAAACATCAGCGTTTTCGCCTTGTCATTGTGAGCATGTTCACATGCTAAAGTTAGCATTTAATTGTGCCGCTGAGCAGTGCAGCCTCAAACCTCAAGAGCTTGGCCTGATCCTGTGAATGTTTCATAATAATATTCATTATATTACAAATACAATGATTCAAGGCTGGCTCTTTGTCAGGGTCAGTCTTTTTGAAAGACATTTTTTGTGTAAACAGGAATTAGTCATGTATTACATTAATTCACTGCATTATTACGGGCTTCGATATTCACAGAAAACGTTTCAACAAACGAGTTGAACAAATCTTAGGCCTTTTGTCCGGGCATGTTCACGTGTGCTATCATTTAAGTGTAAGACACAGCGAAACCGTTTGTCGTATAGGTAAGTCACATCTATGCCGTCAGTATCACAAAGAGTACTGAGACATTAATGCAATAATGTGATAATCCACTGCAAGAGACTCAGTGGCTGAATCATTTGTCTGGACCATATGTGTCATCAAGCACAAAAAAGCAATTCATGCCGCTGAATGAATCACTGGTGTCTAAGACAAAAAGTGAAGTGGCATTTAATCTCTCTTCTGAAAGCGACAAAGCAACATGTTCTGTATTTAAAAGTCTTCACTTCTCATTATAATGGAGCTAGAATCTCAGCACCTCTGGTCGTCACTTCATCATTATTCATCACGTGGGAAGTTAATATGGTGGAACCTATTGCAGTCACATGAATGCAGATAATTATTCTCCTCACACACAAGCACCCACACACACACATACGCAAACACACAGCCAGGCAAAAAACGACTTCATTATGAATGTGTGCGGCAGGCCGACTGTGAGAAAAAAAGGGTGAGAAAAAAATAAGAAAGTGTGAAAATCAGGGAAGAGTTGCGGTCAAATGAATCAAAAATGGCGTACAGTTTCACAAAGACAGTTTTGTTATAACGACATAATATGCTCTCTGTGAACCAGTTGGTAAAGAGGATCCCTTCCCACACCTAAAAATATCCAATTCAAGGACTTTTCAAGAGGGACAGCATTTTCAACATTTCCCTGATTATCAATACAAGAAAATAAAAATAAATGAAATGAATTATGCGCTTCTTTGGCCTTGATGCAGCATCCTTCTTCTGTCAGTAGTCACCATTCTGTGGTCTCTCTCAATGTCCTGCCCACAACACTGATTGGTGATTGGTATTGGTCGATCCCTACTTTTCAAGCACTTATCAGGCTCAACTCCCTCAAAATCAAGGACCCGAAAAGGCATACTTTGAAACACAGATCAAAATTAATTTGTTACAAAAGAAGGAGAACTAGCAGGCTTTACAGAAACTCACAGACAACAATTAAAAAAAAATACCCAAAGGACTTCAATGTCTGTTTTTTCACGTTCACTGACCCAGATCTATATATCTGAGTCTATTCCTTGATTTATTTACCCTAAGATTCCCCAAATTACAAGGATTTCAACGACATGTGTGAACTCAAGAAAACGTAGATTTGATTGTTATTATTTTACCAAACATACGCTTACAGAAGCCACATTTTCTACACAAAAGTGAACCAATAAAGATGCTCATCCTGGTTATTATTATGACAAAGCAGCAATGTTCTAGTTACCCGCCTCACAAAGGAGCCACGGAAGTGAATGTCAAGTCACCATAGGAGGTGGCCTTGCACCAACGTGCCTCCCACACAGTGCTGTCTCTAATTAGAGAGCTCAATCAAGGAGATAGAGGGAGAGAGATACCAAACAACAGACAGACAGGGAGACAAAGACAGAAGAAAACAAATCCCACACACGTTCCTGCAGTACATCAGGTCGTTTGGTACCAAGGAAGACACTGGAGGTGTGAAAAAACATTATGTAACTCAGGGACTCAGAAAGTAGTCCTTGGAGCGGGTGAAAAATGACTTTCCTAACCATCTGCTGCTGCTGTTGCCAGGCTGTGTGCTCAGCAGCAGCTCTGCCAGGAAGAACTGAAAGGCAAACAGAGGCATTCTCACACAGCCTGCTAAACACCTACACTCACAGACGCACACACATACACACTCACACAAGAACACACTGTCGTGCCACTGCTAACTTGTGCTCCTTCAAGCTGTTCCACAGATACAATACAACAAATGTCACCCTGATCTGTGTCGTGTGTGTGTATGCAACAGAGAGATTTAGAAAGGAAGTAGGAAATGGGTAGGCCTGGAGGGCCATACCATTGTGTGCGTTTCCTGACCGCCTAATAGCAGACAGGAAGTAAGCCAAACACTCCAAATCAAGTGGAAACATTAGTTCTGCTTGGTGCTCTTCACTTGATATGTAACCACACGATTTCTTTCCACATGGATAAAGTTTGGCTTTTTGTGTAACCATGCTGCTATGTTCCTCTTTATTTGCCATGCCTTTCTCTCTAATGACAAAAGCAAACAAATGCCACGCAGCCTGTTTTCTAGTGCTTTGTTTTCATCAACTGGGACAATTTTGTATGCAGTGATTGAGGATTTGAAAATGTGACAAAGTGGTGTGATGAATTGCCTCGGTTATCTATTTTAATAATTGATTAGCCAAAAACTGGGAATTTAATATCACACCAAAAACATTTTAAGATTGACCACCATTACAGAAAGCAGACCTAAGGAACATAAAGAGGCAGACAGAAAAACAGTCAAAATCCTCACATCTCTTCTCAGCTTAGTAATGTGAATATTTCCTGAACTCTAAGTCCTTTATCACAGAAGACTGAATATCTTTAGTTGTGGACAAAACAAGGCATCTGGAGATGCCATATTGTGCTGTGGGAAACACTGACTGACATTTAAACAACTAATCGATTAATCGAGAAAATAATCAACCGATAAATCGATAATGAAACGAATTGTTTGCAGCAGTCCCGTTGTGTGATCATAAAATAAGCGTGTCTGACAGAGTGCGATGACCTGAGGACTCAGAAAGAAAACATCCTATGTTTGCTTAGCTATACGTCAACGGAGAACTGCATATTCTAACAAAAAATGTGCACATTTTGTACACCTTGGATGAGTTCCCTGTTCCTCAGCTTTGCCGTAAGCATTAAAAGTACTTCTTATATGATTTTGAGCCAGGATAAACGCTGACAAATGACATAGCCAAGCATGGGTTTCAGAATCCACTGCCAATTTATTTTTGCAAAGAAAATTGCTCAGTCAGTTCAGAGTCTTTAACTTCATGACGCAAAAGCTGCCACATCAATTTAGATAGCCTCACTTCTCAGAAACAGAGAAGTGAGCCTTAATGAGATGACTATATGCGTGGCGACTGTCTATCCGTTTCGCTACTCTAGTGTGGTGTAGGTGCTGGTTTCCCATATTCTGATGCAATGACTCCTACGTGTACATTTTTTTCTTTCTGTGAAAAATGGTGCATGACTTGACACCTGTTTAACACACATCTGCAAGCACCCACACAGATAAACGCACCATAATGCTGAGGCAGGAAACACACGGGTGGCTGCGTCAGCAGAGAGATAAAGGTGAAAAGGAAGTGGCTGAAAAAAGTTTGAGAATTTGATCCTTGATGGAATGCAAGTTTGTAGAAGAGCAAGGCAGAACAAGTCTTTGTTTTTCTGCTCTGGTGGCGCATTCATGTAATTCTGCCTTATATCTGCCTGTCATCTGTCTTTTCTGTTGCGCTAACTTCTGCCATGTCAGACAATGATGAGTGTAACCCATTACACAGGGGATAATTACTGTGTCATTATCATTAGAGTGGAGCAGAGCAGCACACCCTGCAGCAAACAGAACAAAGGTTAAAGAGATTTATATAATGGCAGAAAGTAGGTGGCGAAAAAAGCTCCCTGAATTAGTTTTTTTTAATTTCCTTTTCCTGGTCACTGTGTTTGTCTGGCTGGTTCAGTCTGCGGTGCAACAATTCAATTAGTTTTAGAGCTGATTCGATTAAGGACTCTTTCTTTAAACGGATTGACCAATGTAAATCACTGGGCTGCTTTGGCACACAATTACCTAAAAGGTCCCATATTGGACAAAGTAACATTTCCTGTCTTTTTCTATTAATACCACGAAAGTATCAAAACGCTCAATCCACAGAGAAATGTACACGCCGGTATGGGTGCTTTCAAATGAGCTGTCAGGACTTCTGTAACATTGTGATGTCACAACTATACAGTTGCCACCCTCAGCCACACCCCAAACACAGCCATGGATCGAAAAACCAGCAGAGCTGATGTGGAAACACAGCGAGCTGTGACTGTCATGGAACCAGATAGTGATCCTAAAGCTGGTGTACAATCAGTCCAGTGACACCAAAATAGTTTTATAGCTTCTGTGATTACTTTCTGGTTATGCGGCCTACTGAATATGCATAGTATAAGTCTGAGGTGTGTGTCAACAGTTTTGAAGACGTCCCTTTTATAATTTTGCTCTCTGGGGAAAATGCCTTTTTGTGCCACAGTGGAATTTGCTGTTACTTTACTGCAACCGGCCTCTTGGAAAAATTGGAGGTAAGGCTGAGTGGCGTCCTATAGAGTGCTGTAGTAATCAGTCCTAAAACCCGGAAATTAGTTCACATTTTAGCACCTCCAATTCCCTTGTCTCAAAGTGAATGGGTTTTGGTTAAATGCCTGAAATAAGGTCTGTAGTTACCACAGGCTTAAGATATTTACATGTCTAGTTCTAAGCCATAATATACACCATTAAATGTCCCACAACTGAATTATAAAGCGCTTACTTATCATCAGCGGTTGCCAACAAGTGGCTAAATGAGACTACAGAAGCTGTCAGAGACATTAAACATCATCTGCCAAACACAGAGACTCATCTATGCACTATTCCATCTTTACCGGTCTATTAGACATTCATGGTGCCTGCTCAGGCCTGTGAGAGTTGACCAATCAGAGCAGAGGGGGCCTTGAGTTGGCTGCAGTAATAGACAAAATGAGAAAAATAATGTGTTTTGTTTTTTTTACGTTAAAAGCATGTAAAAGCATGTAAACATTTTCTAGTAGATACACAAAATAAAAGCATGAACCTGAAAATGAGCATAATATGGGTCCTTTAAAATGAGGTTAGGTGAGCTGGTTATTTAAAACAGTGTGATATTATCGAAAGCATCGGATGTGGTATCTAAAGCAGACAGGTTTCTGAGTATGAGCAAAACGGAAGACGTGTCAGCACTGTCAGTCATGCTTCATATATTTTTGCGGCTTCTATTTAAATCATGTAGTACAGACTTGCTCTTGGTAAGGTTGTGGCCACACATGAACGCAAACCTGTGCATGCAAAACCACTGGCATAAAAACTATGTAGGCTGTTATCTGATTGTAAATTTTTATCACAAGATTGGGTTGATAAAATACACAACTGCTGGTTCGACGATTATGGCTATGGGTAGTGCTAAAACGGGAGGAGCATGGCATGATTCATTCCAGCGAAACTGTGCTGAGTCTGGCTTCGTCTAATGACTGTAAGTTGATTAATTGTGGGCCTCTCATTTCCTGGAGAAGTCTGGTAGCCAACAGTATGCTCTCAAATGAAGAAGAAGCCAAAGAGGGAAAGACGGCGAGAGAGAGAGCGGTGGTTTGAAGAAGCCACTGCAGCAGAGCCTCAACTGACCACTTGAGCTGAGACTGCAAGGACCACAATGGGGAAGATTTATGAGTCCTTCCTGGCTGTTGCGTAAATTCGGTATGATTGTAACCACCATATAATTGGGTGGCAGCATTCTCTCTCTCTTAATGATGAACGCTGGTTATGTCAAATCCCCTCAAAGACCACACAGATCAAAACAGATCCATTTGAAACCAGAGTGACCACTTCTGAACTATAAACTGCATTTTATGAATTACTTCCTAGCAGGACTGAGTTCATAAACAATAATGTATGTATGACACTAAGGTAAAAATAGGAGAGATTTAGTGATTTCCCATCAAAGCCTTGGTATTATTATTGATAAATCAGTTTAAAGGCAACATTTTCTCTTAAACAAAAGGAAAATATAAATGTTGTTTAACAAGAGAAGCAACAATCAGTCGATTAATCCACAGTCAATCGAAAGAAAGTAAATGTCCAACTATTTTGATAATCGATTAATCATATCAGTCATTTTTCAACATTTGCTGGTTCCAGCTTCATAAATGTAAAGATCTGTTGCTTTTATTTGTCTGACGACGTCACTTTGGGCTGTGGCACATTGTGATGAGCATTTTTTTTCACTATTTATTGACATTTTTAATCGACTTATCTTGACAGTACTGGTCAGGTCAATAGATAAAGAAAATAATCGTTAGCTGTAGCCCTACATCTAACCTATACCTTGTCTTTTCACTGCATACACACTCACACATGCTAGATTTAATCTCCAGTCATATGATGATACGAATCATTACATATGAACCCATCGACTCAGAGGTCTTCATGTCCCCTGACAGTGTAAATGTGTCCTTCCTCTTGACTTTCATTTCTCTCAATCTCCACTTCAACGCACATGATTTTGCTGCAGGGCAGAAAAAGGTGATTGAAAAGCTAGTAGCTCTATGTGTGTGTGAGAGGGAGTGTGACACTGAAGATATGGATCGTTAAAGCTTAATCCTGGTGGAAGAAAAGGCCGGGGGCAGTTGCTCTCTGAATAATAATCACACCAGTTCCATGTGGGTTTGGTGAATGACAAACCTGGCATTTAAACGTGGCAGCACAACAATGATCAGGCTGAATAAGAACACTGAGAGGTGAAGATGATGTGTCTATAGTGAAAAGCTAAAATTAGAGTAGCAAGAACAGACAAATAAATGTTTTTTTCTTGTATTCCTAATTCAACGGGCCAAACAGAGCCTGAATTATAAAACTAATTCTGCATGTTAAAGTAATTAATTCTGTATCTTGGCCGGCAGACTAGACATATTTTATGTAATCACTTGGGTTTATGGAGATTTTGGATCTCTTCCATCCCAAGAACCCAATGTTCTGTGAAAGCTTTCTGGCATATTTACACATGATGATGTGGCGATGTTTACTGAATCAACCACCTGATTACTATGCACTTCATGCTGTTGTCACACTCCAGCAAAATCATCCTGAAACCTGACTCGCTGCAATTACTGACTGTGCTTTTTGAGATTCTGCACGAGGCTTCTTCAGTATATTTAACAATCTTTAATAAAGTGCCATTTACTTAAAGAGTAGAATAGATATGACTCAAATCTGATGTGATTCCTTTCACAAGAGCAAAAAAGTGTGTTATTTTCCCTCATTTTGGTATTTCGGCACAACAATCAAAAGCCCACATACTGACACACTGTCACACATTGGTATGAACAAGCTGCGTTCAAATGTAACAGGTGTCAAAACCAATCGTGCATCACAAAAGCAGAGTCCTACGACTGCTGATGACACCAAACATATTCTTTTCTGAACATGACTCAGTGTATTGACAACTGTGTCTGTCTCCTTCTTGTACAAAATGAGTCGATGCTGACGCTGTAAAAGTTCTCTGTGTCACCGAGCCACCTTTTTCCATTTTGTTTTTCAGCACTCAGAGAGAGGACAAAATGACATTTGCATTTTGATTTGTGACGTGGCGAAAAGTGGAAAGTTACTGGATTTTTCCCGACGGGGGAAAACAACAGCTGACACTGCGTCACATCCTCTCTTTTTTTTTTTTAAGCGTCACATCATTTTCATTTCATGCACACAGTTCAGCAGGCTGGAGTGAACCACTTAACGATTGTGTGGATGTGTTTGTGGTTTGGTGGAAAATTACATATTATAACGTATAAACTCACACAAGTCAGTGTCTAGGTCAGGGTAGTTAATGTGTGTGTGCCCCTCAGATAAAGGCTAAAGATTGCATTACATGAGTCCAGCTGTTGGTTCTCCCACAGGGTTTCTGTGTTAAAAGCCGAGAAGCAGATTATCTCCCCTGCACACATCAGCAACAATAATCACTGTGTGCAGACCCATTACACACACACACACACACACACACACTGACAGAAGCATGAAATATATGTTTTCAATATCTACAATCACATTGCCTCAGTGGGCTTTACAATCTGTACAGTGAACGACATCCTCTGTCCTTAGACCCTCGATTAGAGAAAAAGATGAATTTGTCGGGAATTTGTTGTGTTTTCATAAATGTTCTGGTTGGTTACAGCTTCCTTTTGCTCAATTAAGGACCCTTCTGTCTGGTTTGGACCAGTGTTTTCTTTAACTGTTTGTTTTGTGGTTAATTTGTATTTATTATATATGTATTGACTATGTATGTTGTAGCCTGTATATATTTTATTGAGACTGGCATTAGGTTGGCAGAAAATATTGGGCTATCACTACTGGCATATATTTTATCCAATATGTGCCGATATGAAAACTTTATATCATAATACAGAAAAAGATGCTTGGGGCGATTTGTCATTACTTACTTTTAATTGAAGTTCATTATTTCAGTACACTGATGTCATGTTGGGAAATCAAATTTATTTTTAAACTGTAAGATATCCTGCCTCCATTACATATGTTTGTCGCAAGTGTGTGAAAACCACAGATGAGGGATTATTGCTTGTATATCGGAATTTCTTACTTTCTGATATCTGTATCGGAATTATCAAGTATTGGTCATGCTCTAGTATTTTATTAAGTAACGTATCAGGGCGACCTTTAAGCTCTCAATGGCTGTTCCCCGGGCTCCAGGGTGTGACTATTTTGGTTGCAAATGTGCCAAAAAAATCTGTCGTAGGACTCAACATTTTCAATATTTTTTAAACAATTTCTTGTTGCGTGTGCTGTGATTTAAACAAAGAAAATAATGTATTGGCAGCTTTACTCCTGTTAACAATCATTAGCATAATGTGTTAAGACATAAAATTAAAGCTGCTGTAAGCGCTGTCGTCATTTAAGCTAAATTCCTCTTCGTTTAGTAGTTACAAATCCTCTCCCTCCTCTCTACATCACCGACACGCATAGCATCAAGGACTCTCTGCCCGTTCACAAGCAGAAATACCTCTTTATGGAGTTCTCTGTCCTGATTGGATAAAGTGGGCAGGGACACCAGAAAATGTATTTTCTCTTTTACTGCATGAGCAGTGGGAGGAGAGACATGGGTTACTGGCCAAAAACTCAATAACAGTGATTACTGTTGGAATATCGAGCTATTTTAATACATATTTTAATAAAATATATATCACTTACTTTAAATGTTTTATTGGATGCCGCTAAATTCTGTGCTGGTGCACCAAAATGAGAGAGTTAGGCGCACCAGTGCAAACAGTGTGAAAAGTTAGTCTGGAGCCCTGGCACTTTCCAAAACATAATAATAATAATAATAATCAATTAAGATTATGACGATGATATAGCAAGATAGTTAGTTCAAATAAAAGCATAGACAACATGTACACACAGTTCCTTGCTTTTACAAGCATTACAGCACGACAACATGGCTGCTGCTAAGATTAAAGGTGCACTATGTAGTTTTGGGGGAGAAATTTTAATCAGAAGAGAAAGACCTTCGTTGACTGATTTTTTTAGGCATAAACAACCATATAAACAAACAAGAAACTGACTGTAAAGGACAAACACAATTTCGGACCCTGCCACCTCTGTAGCTTCAAACAGTGTTCTGGTTACCCTAATGTCCTCTGAGAACTGCTTGTTTATTCAGTTATGGAAAAAAATGCATATTTCCAAGTTTGTATTATTACCTCATTGATATTGTCAATATTACAATTTTGAGTTTGAGTTTTTTTCTTCTAAACTACATAGTGCCCCTCTAAATATTGTTTTTAAAATCACACTGTAGACTCTCAGTTACCTCACTGTGATATTGGCTCCTGAGATATTATGTGCTGGTCAATCAACTAATCAAAGCAAAACCAAATCAATCAATACATAAGTTAAAAAAATGCAGCTCTTAATCACAAGTAACATTCTTATTGCTGTTTCCTCGTGGATCTCCAACTAGATCTGACCTAATCAATTTGAGTTGTCAGTGTAATATTAACAAAATAAAAAATGTGAGCACACAAGGAAATGCAGTGAGTAACCTGACGAGGAAGAGAATTTTTGTTTTTGTTCCTTGTGCTCTTTTCTCACCCACTCAGACACCTGGGCTACTAGTTTAACCTGTCTAAAAACGACCTTCTGAACTCAGGGGATATCCCATACGAGCAGGCTTCTACTAATACTACAAAAAGTAAATAAAAACTGAATAAAACCATGTACTCGGTGGATTTAAAGGTGTGTTTTCAGATTCAACTGTTGTTTGTCACGAAACTCACGAGTTAAAGATGCCCCACTAACTGATGAGATAGACAGTCCCGGGATGTTTGAAAATGAGCTTACACCACCGAGGGTAATTGGTTTGTCTGGCGCTGGATTAAACAATGTGCAGTGTGTTAGTTGTTGTGAATTTACCTGGAAGGCCGGCGCTGGCAGAGACGACACAGAGCAGGACCGCGGCGAGCAGCAGCAGCGAGGCCCGGTGCTGGCGTCCGTTCGGCGGGTTAGAGAGCAGCAGCATCCTTGGGGTCTTCTCGGGGACGGAGAACCGCAGACGGGGACGGAGGTTGTTGTCATTCCCCCATGACTTTTCCTTAATGTTAGTTATTTTTGTTTTTTTCGTTTTTTTTTAATGCGAGAGAGCGTCAGCGCAAAGCACACGGAGCGATAAGCCGGACGGGTCGCACCGGGGCGCAGTCTGTCCACACACTGCGTACTGTAATCCGTGGCAGAGCTAAAGATAGCGGAGCTTCAGGCAGGAGGGAGGGAGGAGGAGGAGGGGGGAGGGGGCGTGTGTGCTCCTGTACTGTATGTGTTTGACATGCTGCCTTCACGGTCTCCTCGTACAAAACATACACACGTCTAACCTAGCAGTTTTCTACATGATTTTGTTGATTTCTTAAAAAAAAAAAAAATAAATAAAAAAAATCTATACACATAATTATGGCTAATGTGGCAGTCTACTTTCATTACACTATCATAAGTAGCCATTTTGATTTTATGTTATTGACAGAAAAATGTAAGCACGTTTGATTTCCTTTCTGATTCCACCAAAAAGAAAAACTAATTGTTTTAACTGAAAAAAAAAATAATAATAATAATAATAATAGCTCTTCTGCTAATTAAGAAGCTACTAATTCAACCACATCGTCGTCATCATCTTCTTCAGGGGATGGATTTTTCTCAGTTGCCATGGTGATGGCTCAGTTGTCATCCTCACGTCACATCAGCTATGGAAGCAACAAAGTCATCCCCATGACAAGTGAGCAAACTCTGTATACAAGGCTTTCTTTCTTTCTTTCTTTCTTTCTTTCTTGTAAAAGACAAGAACTGACTTTGAGATATCCTTCCTGGTCATGTTTGCATTTGTTATCAGTAGGTTATGTCCCTTAAACAACTGGTTTTATTTTGCATTTTAAAAAAAAAAAGAAATACAAGAAAAATGAATTACAGACAGAATGGACTTTTAGGCTTGGATATTAGATTCAATCTACTTGGCTATCTATTAATTTTTAAATTGAAGAGAAACATGCCAAATAAATAGTAGATGGCCTAAGATGTATAGTAGGAAGATAGTGAAACAAGATCTGCACAATCATATAAAATATTATTGAAATCCCAATATGGCCAAGCACAATATCCAAATCAGAAGCTGAAATCTTTTGATAAATGTAAAATATGTGACACAACATCATTATAATGAAGCACTGTAGTGCTGCAGAGATGTTAAATCGTGCTCTCCAGATGTAAGAAAACAGACCCCAACAAATACCACAACATCATGATTTTAATAGCTATTTTTTCAGGGAAAGTGAATATTGTAATGCAAAAATTATCATGAATCATATCGCTCATAACTAAAACCGCAATCTTCATTTTGGATATTAATGGAATTTTCCACCTTTAAATATAATCTTTTATGCCTTTACCTCGACCTCCCAATGTTTCTAAAAAAAAACCCGTACAATCGACATGTCACTATTTCCCACAGCACTTGAAGGCAGCAGTTTACTGAGTAGATTAGACACAGTGCACAGTGCAGGACGTACGTGTGACGTGATGACGTAGAAAAACCGGTTTAATAACACAGACAATATGATGTTACATACTGCTAGAAAGTGGCGTTTGCTGATCAAAATGGACAAATCTATTTTAATGGAATCATTCGTTTGATGTCATCAATTAATTTGTCAATAATAAAAATATAACGAAGATTATGATTGAGAGAGAAAGTTGATGAGCAAATAGTGTATGTTTACCTAAGTGACCAGGGTGTAGCAGGTGCAGTAAAATGAAGCATGCCATATTTTAAGACTTATGAATACACGTCATATCAGCAAATATTGCATGTATAATTTCTCTTCTCTTTCTCTTCTCGTATTATTGTCCGTTCCACCTATTAACTCCATTATTCATTCCCAAACACAGGACAAATGGTGAAAGGCAGGCAGCTGGCGACAGACTGGTCTGTGTGCTTGGTTAGAGCTGAAAGGCCATCTCCAAACAAAGGCCAAATTTCAGTGACCAGGGCAGAGACAACAACCTTCAGCTGGACAAGTCATTTAAAAAAAAAAAAAAAAGCTCTTTCTGTTAGTGATGAAAATGGACATAAATGTGTTTCAAAATAAAATAAAGTACTGCAGTCATTCTGTGTGGACTCTGAATACTAGAAGTACACATTTTTATAAAAACAAGATGGCTCATTTTTTCATTTAGGAAATATCTATCATTGAATATGAAGGTAGTTAAGACGATTATTGTCAACTGACTACTAAGAACTTAATGTGAATCATTTAGCAAATTTGTGCTGTAATGTTTTTGCCGTTGCTGTTGTCAGCATCACTGTCAATATCAATAAAGTCATCATAATCGTCATCATTCTTGTGAGTGTGCTGTTGCGGGGTAGCTGTTCCCGTAAGGCACAAAAGGTTTCAAGGTCCGTCTCATCAGGAGAAGAGATAGTGTATTTACCAATACACAATGGCTATAGCTCAAGGACACGGGCGTTTTGTTTTTCTATTAATGGACACAATTGACCCTCATGTTCCTTTCTCAACACTTCTCAGGGAGGACAATGTTGTCAGTTTAGTTTAATGTGAAGATAAAAAATATGCAAAGAAATTTTACTGTTGCTCCATCCTTATCTTTCTTACTGTATCATACGTTGAAACAGTATGGGAGGGCTTTACAGTCCTTTGAAACTTGGAGCACTCAAGTTGTGTTTGAGAGCTCAAGCTCCAAATTTGACAACTTAAATAGAAAAAAATATCTATTCCTGAGTGGGTGTGAAACAGTTACAAATGTCCTCACGACAGTAAAATCATTACCAAGATCACTACGGATCAAACTATTTATGTATGTGCACATATAAATAACTGTAACCAGCCTTTTATTATTACCTTGTTGCCTTGGATGTTTGAATAGCACCGATTAGACTCATCTGGCAATCCCATTCTTCATAAATGTTATTTACAGTATTTCATTTTAAGTTTTGTGTAGCCAGACCTATCTTCACAGTCATTCTAGATAGACTCAAGCGACATAAAATGGCTCACAGGAAGCCACAGCTGTCACTGATGCTCAACAATGTCAATCTGTCATGAAGAGAAAACTAGAATAACAGCCTCGCGATTGTGCGCCGCCACACACCAGTCATGTTGCAGTTTACATCCATGTCTGCCCAGATTCATAGCATATGAGTGCTGAAGACTTGACATGCTATGATTAGTGGTCTAGTGTGTGAGTTCATTGAGTTCATCCTCGAGTCCAAGCGGACATTTGTGCCGAATTTGTAGAAAATTCCTTTGAGACGTTCACAAGGACAGACAACCTGAAAACGCAAACCGTCCAGCCACAGCTATCGCCTGTACAGAGGTGTAAGAGGAAAAAGGGCTGCAATTGTGATTTTAAATTTATTGACGGGAGTGCCTCAGCTCACAGTCGGAAACTTAATACAGAGAAGATGTGAAACAGAAACAGGAGCCATGTTGTGCACCTCTTTTGGCACTTAAAACAAACTGAATGAAATAGCATGACAAATAATGAAATGTATCCCCTACTTCTTGTCCATGGTCCTTCTCTCTGTGTGAACAGAGAACACAGTCCACAGTCCTGAGGTATACCGGTTGGCAAAGCCTCATATAGGCTAAACAAAAACAATAAAATGTCAGGTTGGAGTATTAAGACTTCAAATTAACTCAGCAGCATCAGAAAACATACTCCTCTGGCACAAAGAGCGTTTTCCCCCCTACACAAACATAAGCTCACATTTTATGTACCACAAAAGATAAAAATCATGCAACAAATTATTATTGAGAAGTGAATAAACTGATTAAAACAGTTGTGCATCTTTCTGAATTGCTGCATAATGTAATAACACATAAATGCCCAGAATATAGTTTAGCTTGTGTAGTTTGAGTGGGAAAGACTAACAGCAAGTACATTTGAGTTTTGACAAGAGAGACAACAACGCTGGATTCAAAATCCATCATACACTGTACATAGACAATGCACCAGGATTCAACTGGCCTTTCCAGTTTGACTGTTAAGGCAAAAACCTTTCTGCAATCTTAATGGATGTTAAGTGTTCCTTATGTTTTAAGACGGATATAAAACACTGCATTATTACACAATGTAAATGGGAAAATAAATAACTGATTAAAATTACTTATTGCAACACGCACACAGGAGCAAATGCAAGGACAGGCTGAACGGTCATTTCTGTTTCCACAGACGATCATACCCGTGTTTCAAAGTGCATAGCAGTCTGGGACTGCAGACCAACCTGTGATGCTGCATCTGGACCTAAGCAGAGTTACATGAAGACTTCAGTTGCAAAACAAAAAAATCCAGCTTTGGTTATTTTTGTAATGTTTTTATGATGACATGACTAAAGGAAAAAGTAGCCTAAAAAAATCCAAACTTATTTTTAAAAGATCGATCACTGTTGAGATTTTTTTATCAGGTTTCTTTTAACAGCAATGATGTTTTAGCTGAGACACTTTCTTGAGCATTAGTTATTACGAACACACACACACACACACGCACACACACACACAATTTAGCACAAAGAAAATGCAGAACGCATCCACACACACCCACACATCTCATCAAATGGGTCAACCTAGCAAAGTGCATTCACTCTTGAAATTCCCTGAAGTTGCTTACTAGTACAAAATAAAAATAAACTCCCCAAATTGGCCCCAGTTCACCTCCTTCATCTGTGAACATTATATTACTGAGGACAGAGGAGTTATGGTAGCTTACTAACTCCACCTACTGGCCAGGTAATATTCCATCCACCATTTCTGACTATTTAACAGTAGTTGTTGAAGTGAAAAGGTGCAATCTACATTTAAAACAAACTGCATTGCATAAAAACCTAGCTGGGTACATTTTTGCCATGTTGTCCTCCAAGTTGAGGTCATTTTTAATTCTATAGTTAATGATCTATGTCATTATCATTACACGGGCCCCTTGTATGTGCCTACAATAGCAACACTACAGGCTAGGTGTGGGCAGCACCAGCCCAGCCATCTTAACCTACAGCTTTAGGCTTTGAACTATCTAGTTTAGTCTCATGATCCCTCTCTTCAGAGAGACCTGCACCACACGGAATAACAGCTCCACTCTGACTCTGTCTAATAAATACAGAACCATCTTTAGGTTACAAAGTCAAGACAGGATGGGGCTCGACTCTTCTTCATCAGTTGTAAACATGCGGTCTGGGTCAGTCAGGGCTCCATGTGGGGCAGTGAGGGGCTCTGAGGCACATGCCATTCAGAAACTGACGAGGGATCAGTGTTAGGAAACGGACAGCATCGGGATCAGCAGTGATCAAGGGTTTGTGTCTGGTCCGCTGTCAGAATTTGGGGTGTGAGATGAACCCGCTGAGCACGGTTCAGTTCTGTCATTCTCTGCTGCCTTTGTGCAGAACCGCTGCTGCGATTCTTCCTCCTCTTCCTTAAGAAACACCTCTTCTTTCTCCAAGACAAACTCCAAGGTGGGCCCTCCGGCTGCTCCGTCCTCCAGCTCGCCCTCCTCTGCCAGGCGGAGTTTGATGTTCATGCCGATGGGTCTTTCAGTCTTAACTGGACAATAGGAGTAGGAGAGCCAATGAAATGCAAAATTAGATCAGAGAGAAGTGCTAAGATTTGTTGTCTTTTCCTGGTTTTGAAGGCTGCATTACAGTAAAGCGGTGGAAGTCTCTGAACTTGCCAGTCTTCTACCCATATTTAAATTAAGTCATTATATCCTCATTATTGATGGTTATTTATCAAAAGTCTTGTCAATATTCTGTGAAAGTACAAATAATCATCCCTACAATGTATGGGCCTCACCATGTCCCAGCTGCCTCTCCTTGGGCAGCAGCAGCACATCCACGTTGTGATGCTCCTCCAGAGCAGCTGTGAGCATGGCACCCTCGCGGCTGAACAGGAAGACCAAAGGCAGGCTGATGTCTTCAGTGGAGTCGCCATCTCCAACCATCTGGAAGAGGGGAGTCTCCTCGCTATTGCTTCCCTCACGGTGGTCTGAGAAGGAGAATAAGGGAATAATTGGGACCACTTGGCAGTTATTCTAACCTCTACGTATTGAGCTTTGAAGTAGTTTTGGCTCCTCACCTATAAAGATGATTCCTATGGCTCCTGCCTCCTGCAGCCGACGAGCCTTTGCAGCGAACATGCAGTCACCGCGCAGCGACAGAGCGATGTGGCCTTTAAGCTGCGCTGCATTATCTATCGGCCCACATGCGGTGTAGGGGGACGCTTTCACTATGCTGCCCTTCACCTGCGGCACAAGAGTTTGAGTGTATTATTGTAAGTTATTGTATTTCTTAAATGGCTGGAGATAAAGAGAAGTATAGGTCAAACAAAACAGGTAACATTTGCACAGTTTGGTAAAAAGCTGTTGGTCATTGTGGAGTTGATGTTGACATTATACTGTCACATTGTAAGCTCACCCCGTGCTCCTGCTTGGTGAGGTCCATCCCAAACTTGGCAGGTCCCGCTGTGAGGACCGTCCTGCCCAGAAATGGGGGGGATATGAGTTGAACGACATGAGGCACCACCTCCTCCTCCTCAGGCATCTGGTTTACCTCTGCCACAAGTTTAACCCGGTACACTCCTTTATGATCCTAAAGGGATGATTAATAAGATTAATTTATCAAGGCTTATCAAGGCATTTGTTGACACAGTGATACTGTTTATTATGGTGACCTACATTCCAGGCATTTTTTTCCATTTAAAGTACACATTAGTCACTCTGACCCAATTCTTATCAGACGTTTAATAATGTGAGGTGAAATTGGTAATCCCTGCACTCTGATTAACACATTTCCTTTTTCCCCTCACTGCTGGACACCTCATGATACCAGAGAGGGAATTCTTACTGCTGTAGTAAACTCAGAACTGTGCATAGCATAGCTGATAAGTTGATGAAGAAATCTGTTAACATTTGATTTGGCTTATAATTTTCAGAAATCCATTATCCATTAAATCCAAGTACACTAGCTTATTGTTAAAATGTCTATAAAATGTTTGTTATCTTTTCCCCCTATTTTTTTCCCCACTGCAACACACAGGGGTTATAGACAAGAAAGGGCTTTCAACAAGTACATACGATACGTATTATTGGGGCCCAGTACCTGTTATTGGTCCTATTACTTAATTATCTTACTTATTGGCCATCTGCTTACAACCTTTAGACAACATACAACAGCTTTCACTTTCAATCGGAATCAGTCTGATGGCCCAACTCAACTTTTTAAGGATGCCTTCTGTTTATGCGGACAGTGTTGGGGCCCAATGTTTTGCAGGTGTATTTACAGAGATTAAAATATAAAAATGGAGACAGAAATGCAGGTCACAAGGTGAGTACAAAGTAATTCAAATACCCTCTGACTTCTGATGCCTCCAGCCATGACTTCGTTCAGTGGAGTGAGAGAAATGCCCATGCTTTTCAGGAACTCTACTGGCTCCATGCCGTTATCATGAAGCGGTAGTTCAATTTCCCTGTGAAGTACAAACATACGTGAGTTAAAACTCAAACTAATCATGGCTGACAGGTTTCACCAGTGATTTCACTCTAAAACCAAAAGCCAGCTTCCGACTGGACACACCTGACAGGTAAGGGGTGGAAGGCTCGTCCCACCCCAGTGAGGTATTTGTAGCCGTCCCGGATGGTTTTGGCGAATGAAGGGTTGTTGGGGAACAAGGTCTCCATGCTGGGGCAGGAGTGTGTGAACAGGTCTTCTTCTTGAGAGACAGGAACAGTCTCCTGAAGCACAGGACCAACAGTCAGCACTCTATAGCTGCTACATTCATGTCAATTCAGACGTTAAGGGGTCAGTTAGCATTTTAAGTAAAAGTTGCAAAAGGCCCCATACGGACAATTCTGGAATCAACATCTGCTTCATAATGACAAAAAAAAAGCTTGTCTATTGCCAGTTTAAGCTCTCACTGTATTGTTGCCTTGACAAGGCGGCTTGGTAGTGGAGAGAGATACAGGGAGAAGATGAGCCTCCGTGGTGAAGATGTAATCGTCAATATCGATGGGAAGCTCACTCTTCTCCGAAAACAGCAGGTACAGGTATTTAAACATCTCAGCCAGAAAGAAGGAGTCCATCCTAAACACACACAGCCACACACACACACACACAAATGAACATACATATACGCAGAAAAATGAAAGCTGTTATCACACATTCATAGGAGATATTTCGATGGTACCATTACAAGATATTCCATCAACAGAAAGGTTAAACAGACTTCACCATCTAAGGTTACTCTTCCTAAAAATCTGGAAAGTGTAAACATGTGTAATGGCAATAGATACCTGTCCTCGTGCGTCCCCGTGCGGACATCTTGCACAGCAGCAAAACCGCAAGGCACCCTGGCGTAGGCATTGAGCTTTTCCACGATGGACTGTCCCACTCTGAGGTAGTAGGGGTCGCCAGTGGCCTGCAGAGAGGAAGATATCATGCTCACAACACAGCTTACATGGAACATTCAGTTTGCTATAGAAAGGTTTGAGTATATAGTACAAAAGTTTCATCAATAATTAGCCATTTTATAGCTTTTCACCTTATAGAGGTAGTAGGTGCTTTCTGCAAACTCTGGTCTCAGGAGGTGTTGGCCCCAATGAACTCGAAACTCTGTAGTGAAAGCCTGCAGGGAGAGTAACCAAAGGCAGCAAAAGATGTAAGTGACACAACAAGCAATGTCCATGTGCTGCTGACTTGATGTAATTTCATGCCATTTTCCCTGTAAGTTGTAATAGTATAATCGGCAAAATATACTTGAAGTATCAGATATAAAAAGTACTCATTGTGCAGTAAAATGCTCATTATAAGGATGTAACTTGATTTGTCATGTTGTTAAAATCAATTAGATTAAATGGATTAGGCAACAGGAGACATTCCCATCTAATTAGCGTTTAATGTTCTTATATATTTCCAGAAAAGTTATTATATCACAATATAGAAGCAGATCATGACACATAATTATGAATATTGTAATTTGACCCACCTCTATTAAGTGCTATTAACACTTTATCTTGCCAATATATCCCTAATATATGTTAAATAGAGCAAAAAGAGCCGAGATTCTTTACCTCTGGAAGAAACTTGTGCTGTTTGGTGACTTGATAAAGCATTTCATGAGTTTCAATAGCTGGTTTCAGATCTCCTCTCAAAACCTGTGTGGAAAAAAAAAGTGTCACTCCAGAGAACATCTGGAAACTATTTCTACAGCTTCTGCTAGTCTCTTGGTAGTAAATACGATTCAAAAAGTGCGAACTTAACACAGCATCACTGACCTGTAAGCCAGGGAAGAACGCCAGGAGAGAGTCCATCCAGCTGCGCACGCTCACAGTGGGGTTGTGCATGTGCACATTAAGCAGCAGGGGAGGCTGACTGATGTACTTCATAATGGCACTGTAGTGCTGTTGCAGATCAACATCATGAAAAATGGATTAGCAAACAGTGAAAATGTCTTCAAGCTGCAACCACAGTATGAACAAAATGACCACTAGTGGGCCACTGATGATGCAACAGGGAGTACAATACAGATTGCTTGGATATGTGCTGGGATATAGATTTCTGTGTGGGCGTGCAGTAAAGGAAGACTTACAATGTTGAACCTATCCAGAAACACATTGTCTCCTAGTAGAATATAGGCCTTCATCAGATACTCGTAGTACGAGTCAATACCAGCACCAACTCCACTGTCTGCAAACACAGAAGAGAAAAGAAGGTCAGATTAGTGGTTCATGCATAGAGCTGTGTAAAATGAACACTGTACTGCTCATGTATTTCTGAATTATCAACGTTCTGTGTCATGCTGCTCCAGTCTGTGAGAGAACGTGTGGTTTCAGTTTTCATATCTTCTTTATACCAACGTTTGGATGGTTTTACATTATGCACTGTGTTTGTTTAAACTGACTCACCCCTCCTGACCCATTCTTCATTATGGATATTGATGACGGTCCCCACCAAGTCACTTCCCCTCTGTCTCCTCTCCCAGAGGACGTCCAGAGCCTTCCTTGCATTTGCCTGTCCAACAATGATAAGCATTAAAAATGTCTCAGGTAAAATTAATTACATTGTTCAGAAATGGTTTCTTCATTCATCGACTGGCATCAGATATAGCCAGCTATAATGTATAGAAAATACAGAAAAGTATATAAAGCCTCATTTCTAGAGAGGCAGTATTACCTCAAACACAGACTCTCCTGACAGTCTGCTGAGGGCAGCAAACTCCAGGATCATTGTTCCAGCACATGCTGTGCAGGTGTCCGACTCAGTGCCTGTGCGTGAAAGTGGGTTTAGGACTCCATACCGAAGATTCACCTGCAAAACAAAACAAAAAATGAATAAAAATTAATCATGTCACTTCACTTGACTCAATTTCTTTTAGTTACACTGAGTGTGAGGAACTATTAACTAATCTATACTTGTCTGCTCTGTCTACAGTTTAATACATCTGAAACTAGTAGAGAGCAGATCTCTGACACACTTATCAGAAACAGGGATTTATTCATCTTGTATCCTGCCAAACTTGAGTGGATCATAACATATCAGGTACAGCATTAATATGCAGATGCTGTGGTCCAAGATGAGACCAAACTTATCAATGAATGTGAATTTTTCAGCCATGACAAACACCAAAATGTGGCCTGAAAGAAACTATGTAAGCCTTGCTTTTTAGCATAGCTGATCACCAGAAATGCATTTTTTGTCATAAGTCCAAGCTTTCAATATGCTTACAAGGCACCAAAATTTGGCACAAATTGATGTAATGTAAATAAGTAATAGTATCGACCTAATTCTGTCTGTTCACAGCATCCAAGAGAGGTCCTTAAGCACACAGTCATTAATGTGTGCCAAATATTAGGCTGATTGGTTTGACAGTATGAGAGATTAGCTGCAGACACACAGACACACATTTCTCCTACACGCTGAGCTTGGCAGAGATAATAAGACCTGTAATAAACAAACAATAAAATAGAGAAATACCTTGGGGTAAGGAAGGCCACTTGTGGTGTTAAAGGCAGGCAGTAATCGATGACCCAGCTCTTTGGCCATGTGTAGGAGCTCATCGCGATACCACTGCATCCTCTCCCCACGCTGCCGTAGCAAGTCAGCCATCACGTGGGCACCCAAAAGCCCTCTGGGTAGAATTAATGGCAGGAAGAATATACAGATGATTGTGACACTTTATCAGCAGGACATCTTTGCGTAGTAATTGTAATACTCTGTTCTGATGTGGAATAATTCTACATTCAGAGGAATTATCCGGATCATTCGTTTCAGTCAGATGTTATAATAAAGACTCGTCTATAGTCCGAAAGTAAAAACAAATCACAGACATGTTTCTTACCCTAAAACTCTGATGTTGGTCTCAAACACAGACACAACCACATCGTTGTCCAGGCGGACATCCCTCACAGCCTTCCTCACCGCGTCCTCAAACTCATCAAGCTTGTTTAGCACCTGCCCGCACAAACACAAACAAAGGGAACAAATAAATTAACTGTTTCAAAAAAGGAAAAGTTGATCAAACTACTTGTAAACAGAGGAAAAGCAAGTACTCACCACCAGGGTATCAAGGGTGTCAATCAGTGTCAGAGAAAACCTGCAGAAAAGGTAAATGTTATGATGAGAGCCTCTGGCACAGCACAGTGGAGCTGGTGTCCCACTTAGCCACTGATCCAGTTTCATTTGTAATGAACCACAGACTGTTAAATGTCTTCAACCTGTTGAATCTGCAGTGAAATTACATTATGCAACCTGTGTGGTACATAAATGGATGCGTTGAACTGCCTTCTGACAAATCTCATCGACTTGAATTAGCATCTAATTCGTGTTTTCCTTTGAAACTAGGACATCTACACTGTGTCGAATTAAACCTGTTATAAAAAGGAAAACAAGATTGCTTGTCTTCTTTGAAGATGCAAAATACTTTCCTAAAGACAGATGACATGGCATAAAAAAATCCACTTTTTGTGTTAAGTCCCTTACATATTTGCTCAAATAAAAATGTATTCCGGACAGTATATGGTATCCAATCCTGTTACTGCACATATTAGTCTTTAAAACAGCACATGTGGTTTTGGTCTAAACTGATGCCGAGATGGATTAAAAATACATGTTCTGTTTGTTGATGCTGTACTTACTTTCCCAAAGAGTCATCTATGTCCCCTCTGTTGGGCTCCTGGCCCCGGACTCTCCCCCTGCAGCTCAGAGGCATCAGCTCATCTGCTGGATAGGCATATTTCTGCAACACAAACAGTAAAGTGTCTTCAGGCTTCATTTAATGTCTCCAGCAAAGAAAAGTGTCATTGAGGAAAAATGGCTGGAGGGTTGAAAATGTTGTCTTAATCATTTGAAAAGGGAGAGGTATGAATGTAATAAAAAGAAAAAAGGATATCAGATAATATTGACATTGGCCTTAGAAAATCCATTATTGGTCAGGAAATAATAAAGACCACAAGGGAGAGTTAATGACCTAAGCAGACTAAAATGTGCATAAACCATAGCAATTCTATTTTGCTACTAATATGAGTAATCAATCCCACAACCAACAACAGGACTTAATTCATCATCCTGTCCTTCCAACACACATTAACGAGACTGAGGAAAATCCTGAGTTTCGTCTCCTCACTGAAAGACAAATCAATACCACCGAGACCACCAATGTGCTGCTGGCATCTGCTGCACCAGACTGACACTGCAGCTACAACAAAATCTTGCCATTTTGCTCTCTACACAATCCCCACTAAATCATATTCAACTGCACCGAGGACTCTGTCCAGCCACTGGTTCACTGGATCACCCTGAAGGCAACAAGCCTAAATGCCTGGGTCTCACAATACAGTTGTTATTTATACAACTAAGTGTTGTTGAAATGTCGACCTCTTCAGCTTTTCTTAACTTCGAACATGCAAATGTAGTGGTACAATTATTACATCAAGTAACACCTTACCATGTAACTTCCATAAGCGTGATCAAACATTTCAAGAATCTGGTCCCTGCAAAAAAAAAGGGAAAACAGCAATTAATCAAAAGAGAAAGTGCCACAAACGCTGTTATATTTTTCACAGTTTTGCAGAGACTTCTACAGCCAGTCATTCACAAACACATATTTACAGTCTTAGCCTGTCTAGACATATCCTCACCTGATAACAGTCTTCTCCTCTGGTGTCATGATCTGGCTCTCTTGACATTTCACCCAGCCAAGAAGACTGATGATAAGTAGGGTCTTTAGCATCATCCCAGTGCCAGAAGTGTGGACCATGTCCCAGCACAGTTTATTTCCTATTCTCCTCGGGTTGAGCTTGAATATGGACAAACAAGCTCCTGTCCTTTGTCCACCGCCCACACAAAGTCAAATAGTCCAGCAGGCACAGCTGTCCTCCCTTAGAGCCCCGATCAACCTCATTTTGGAGATGTAGACAAACGTTAACTACCTCCCAGCTCCATTTCCATATTTCCACAGTGGTTGTTCTGTAGTTGATCCAGTATTGTTACGACCACATGCCCACAGCGCACTTCAGCTGATCGTATCCATGTAAACAATGGAGGCAGCTAGCTAACCTACAACTGAGCCTCCTAAAGAATGAATGTTGACGTTAGCCTGTAAAGAAAAACAAGACTGACCACGAAGCAGCAGGCTAACAAAAGTGAGCCCACACAGGGCTAACTGCACACTTCTTGCCGAGCAAGGGAATGTAAAGAAATATGAAGAAAATGTTCAGGTAGTTACCAAACTGGTGGCACACAGACAGCTAACGCTTGCTAGCCACCACAATGCTGGGAGGTTCCCTGTTGCTAGCCAGCTAGCAAGTTGCTAGTTCGCCGTTAGCAAAGCGGATTAGTTAGATAGCATTAATAGCTAAAAAAAAAAAAAAAAAAGTGAACTAGTGCTAAATATCATCTTGGTCTAGAACAAATGGTCCACTTGGCGTGTAAACTGATTATCATAGTCGATGACACGTCGCCAAGTACCAACACGGCTATACTGTACCCCTGACGTCGAGTACCGAGCTGTCAAAGAGGGCACAGGCAGGCTTTTCTGCCTTCCGCTTCTAATTTGCCCTGAGTACAGGATCTCAGGCAAGCTCTACTCCAGAGTAGACTGACGTAAAGTGTCCCCTACGGCCATATCCACCTTTAAAATGGTTATATATAGGTTTATAACACTTAAAGTGGGGTTGTGCTTAGAGTTGTAGCCTGACAATGTGACAGGCTGCAGGTTGTTTGTCCAAGCAGGACGGAAGTGTTGCCTGGCAGGCTTTATTTAGGGTTAATTAATACAACTATACCTGAAAGCGACACGCTTCATAAAGTAGGCGGAGTCAGAGCGAGGTAGTGTTATTTCCCCTAAATGCCTCAGAGGTGGAGAAAGGAGTGACCTAACCTTTATCTTACATAGTTATCTAACTAAATATTATAATCAGTGAATATTCTTTTGTATCAAAAAGAGCCCAATTTATTTATTTATTTATTTATTTGTATTTTATTTTCTTTGCACACACACAATTACATACAATCAGATAATTAAAAGATAAGAGTCACGTGTGGTAATGAGGCCATGAGCCTTATACAACAGACAGAAAATAAAACTTAAAGTCAATGAAAATTAATATGCATGATTTGGGAATATACAGCAAAAAAGACAGCAAAAAGCACAAACGATAAACTAACCAAACATAGGCAGTTATCCAATGAAAAAAATATAGAAATACAAAAGAAAAAAAAACAACACACTGAAAGTAATAACTAGACTTCATGAATTAAATGCATACATTTCTACATTTCTTTAAAAAATTTTGAAGGTGACAAACACTGAGTTTGAGTTGCAACTCTCACCATTTCCTCATTTGTATTATTTTTTATTTTCACTATCACTCCTGCAATCCAAAGACATGCACAAAGTTAGGTTAATCTGTTACTTTAAATTGTCCGTAGGTGTGAATGTGAGTGTGAATGGTTGTTTATCTCTATATGTCAGCCCTCTGATGAATTGGCATCTTATCCAGGGTGTACCCCGCCGTCACTCAATGTCAGCTGGGATCGGCTCCAGCCCCCCGTGACCATGAAAAGGATAAGCGGTAACGGATGATGGATGGATGGACTGTCACTATGTGATAAAGTCATATGGGTATCATCAGCAAACAAAATGAGAGAAAATACATCATTAATGTAAGTAAGAAATGATAATGGTGCAAGTATAGATCCTTGTGGTACGCCACATTTAATATGTACTGTGTTTGAAGCACAAGTATCTATTATCTATTACAACATATTGTTGTCTTGCAATAACTATTTAACCGCTGTAGTGTGTGTGCGAAACAGAAAACATGTCCATATCCACTGTAGTGTCATCATCCATAAATCCTCACATCATACCTTGTAACTCTTCCTGGTTCCTTACCCTTTGTGGGGTCACATCTGTAGTCACTACAATTCACCACTAGGTGTCGCCACTGCCCTCTCCTCTCAGTGTATTATTTACATACCGCTCCTTGATTTATGCATCTGTTGTGGTTCAGAGGAGGATACTGTGGTGAGCTGCTGGGTGCTGTGTGTGTGTGTGTGTGTGTGTGTGTGTGTGTGTGTAATTAAAACATGTCTAGTTTTAACTCAGGATAATTAGAAGTGCTATAATTTTTCTTAGACTAAACTAACCGTTAGTTGATTTATTGTTTTGCATAATTACACAATCTATAATTCCTTATCCTGCATCTAAAATACCTCCATTTAGTTAAGTTACACTTGAAAAGCTAGAGTGATATATGTGATTAGAGTTTGTGATCACAACTTGAAGCCACTTCTGTGATGAAATGAAGAGATAAGGCTGATAACAAACATTTCCTTCCTCTTTCTCTCTGACTCATATCCTTACTCCTGCACTGAGAGCAAGTGACTTTGGACTTGACAGTGCTTGACGTTTTTCTGTTTTTAAACTGAAATAAAAAAGGCTTCAAAGACACTACAATGTTGTGTTTTCCACTAAAAACTACACACAGCTTGACGGATAATGCACAGCATATGTGTTATTCACAGTGAGGCACAGTTTGGGAGTCATGTTACAGAGAAATCATGGGAATAAATCCAGTAATGTGTCTGACAGTGTGCTGTTACTGTTTACAAACGAGGAGGAGTTTGTGGGAAAAGCTCTCCATGATTCAACTTCCTCCAGATCATAATGGGCGTTGCCTTCCCAACTTCTCTGAAAGGTGTGGCGAGTTTGGCTCACTGTGAAATTCCTCATCTGACACCGACCCTGTCCTCTCAGGTAAGAAGAAAAAGTATGATTTTCTGTCGTGTGATTGTAGTCTTTATGGACGAAGCATACGTCTTTATTTACTGTCTACTGTCTGTTCCGTGTCGCTGATCGAGGAAATTGTTATTTCGACTGCAGCAGTCGACGTAGACTTTCTAACGTGACCATGTTGGATTACTCAACCGTTAACTGTGGAGAAAAGGAGAGTTACTGAGGATTTAAACAGAGACCTTTTCAAGAATAATGATCCAGCGGATGTGTTTATGTTACCCGAAGTGGCTGCCAAGTCAACTAAGGATGAAATGCAAGAGACGTGTGCTGATACGTGATATCACTAAACACTCTGATATGAAGATGCTGATATTTTATGGTCTTTTTCCTCCTCCCTTGTCTCCAGTTTGAGACTTCTGTAAGACCACAACCATGTCTGTGTGGGTGAGTACTTGCAGGCTATCTATGAGTGCTGATATGATTTAAATGAGAATTAAAGACTCAAAATATGTGAAAATAAAGGTGATAATTGGAGCATATTTGTTGACTTGTATTGTAGGATGACTTGGACCTGCTGTTAGAATCCCCCTCCTCACTGACTGTGACAGTAAGTTGGATATACTTGTAGAAATATGTAGATGATGGATAGTGACAAAAAGAAAAGCTTGAAATATAAAAATATTGATCAGGGAACAACATTACTTATATATATATACATATATATATATATATATATATATATATATATATATATATATATATATATTAGTGTTATCTTCCTAATCATTTGAATATATATTTTATAAAGCACTTGCAATGTATTATTAAATATTTATCAAATGAAATATTCTGTTCTCTTCTATTGACAAATATACTAATTATTGATGTTTGTCATATATTGTGAAAATATATCACTATATATTTTCCATAGAAATATCTAGTGATACATACTAAATATATTTTAAAGGTGCAGTGTATAAGAATTGGCCACCTGTCAGAACAAATAGGGCACATCACAGGTGTAACCACTAAATGCTGCCAACAGAACCTGCCTTATCCACCTGGTGCCATCAGACTTTATAACGCACACACACTTTAAACTGCACCTTATCCTCTTGCACTTTATCTCCCACTTACATTTACTCCTCGATACCTCAGCATTTTATTTTATTTACCTCAGTTAAACATACTTCAATTATATTTTATGATACATTCTTAAAGCAAAATGACAATGGATATTGGCAGAAATTGTCAGATACATGTGTACTCCTTCCATATATTACATTGTATTTTTCAGTAAATGTCAATGTGTGTTTGTTCTGTCAGGGTCCTGTACATGAACTTGTGTTATTGCTTTATATGTGCAACTGGTTGATTCATTGTTATGTGTGTGTTTCTGTGTTTCTCAGTCCAACACAAGAGGAACTGTGAAGGACAAGGCAAACTTCAAAGTGGAGGAGGACGTGTCTGCGCTGAGGAAAGCCATAGAGGGCATTGGTAAGTTAAGAGTTATCAGTATTATCAGTCAAACATGTAAAGCAGTTTCATCATACGTTACTAACTCTGTCAGTTAGTAGGTATCTGTAGGTTGTAAACCCATGAAGTCTACCTGTGCAGTGTAAGTGGTAAGCCTGTCTTTGTGTTTATAGGTACGACAGAAAAGACACTGATCGAGGTGTTGACCCAAAGAAGTAACGCTCAGCGTCAGCTCATTGCTAAGGCCTATGAGAAAGCCACAGGAAGGGTATGTAAATTGACTTAGTTTATAAATATTCATTCTGAGTATTGTGCCAAAGGCGTAGACCAAGATGAGCTTCATGATGGTGGAGTAAGATTTGCGTCTTATCAACTTTCCTCCAACAGAAATTAGTAGCTGACCTGGAGGGCGACACTCACGGAGACTTTGAGGACTTGTTGGTAGCCTTGGTGACGCCTACTGCTGTCTATGACTGTCATGAAGTCATCACAGCCATCAAGGTAAGATCGTGTCAAATTGACAGAATCTTTATTGGCCCCACTGACACACCTGAGTTTATATCTGAAGAAATTCTGAAGGACTTTTTTTTTTTTTTTTATTAATATAACATGTACAAAAAAAAAGTCTGGCTCAGTTTAAACGAGACGTCAGGTCGTCCGTAAGGTTGTGATGTCACAACTATACAGTCATCGCCCTCAGCCACCCAAAAAAAAATTATAAACCTAAAATTGAGCATAATGTTTTGTGAAAGTGAACAAATACTAGTTCCACATGTAAGTTTGTTTAAGTTTGTTTGTGTGTATATACTAATAAGTTGCTACTTTGTCTGAAATACCATTTGGTTTCACTCCATTATCATTTAATTCAGGGTGCAGGAACCACAGAGAGTACGCTGACGGAAATCTTTGCCTCCAGATCCAACAGACAGATCAAGGCCCTGTCTGAAGCTTACCTGGCAGGTTTGTGTCTTCAACACAAAAGTGTTTGTAATTTCACCGGTTATATAGTGACTCAGATTATTGTGAAGCCGTTGGCAAATGTTTCTGGTGTAATGTGTCATGATGATTGCGAAATATTCTGTTTTGTGCTTCTTCCTTTAAGAAACTGGAAGATCGATAATTCATGATCTGCAGTCGGAGGTGTCTGGAGATTATGGCAAAACACTGGTCATCTTGGCTGAGGTAGGTGCATTACATTTTAAGAGTGATGTGTTGCCGTAACACCTTCCCAACACATGAGAATCAGAGCTTAAAGCATTACATTTATTATAACCAGACAGCTCTGAACATTCCTATCATAGCGCACAAAATGTGAGGAAATAAATCAACCAGCACCTTGAAAGAAAAGGTTTTATAATCTGAACTGCATTTTTGGAAAGCTTGTCATCTCTGTTAGCAAATTGCAAGCTTAGATGTTGAATCCTGACAAGTATATTAAACGTGCCCTTCAAAAAGTCTCATCTCTTAAATGTAGATTTATTCGAAGTCTTCTTCTGGTCCTCCTCACAGGGAAAGCGGGACGAGAGCACCAATGTGGACGCTGCCAAAGCTAAAGCAGATGCTAAGGTATAGACTGAATTGTTCATCGTGTGTAGTCAACCTGTTTTTCTGCCTGTTTCTCAAGCACATTTGTCTGTTAATTGATGAAATACTGCACAGCAACCATGTGGCTAATGTGGCAACAGGAAACATTGCATATTACTTTATTTAGTCACACAGCTCTGTAAGTGTGGTATACGCAGACTTCTTCAGTTGTTTGACTTTACACAGTCATGGGGTTTGAAGGCACCACTCACCTCAGATAACACAACTCTCTTGCCAATTCAAGTTTCAGTCGAGTTTTCCTATGTTCGTCTGTTGTATTTCAGCCACTGGATTTGCCCCTAAAACTCCTTTTTATATATAATCTAACGCTGTATGTATTTTAACACTCAATCTCATTCCTCCCAGGCCCTGTATGAAGCAGGAGAGAAGAAGTGGGGGACTGATGAGGCGAAGTTTATTGACATCCTGTGCCACAGGAGTATTCCCCAGCTTCGACAGAGTGTGTAGCATCTTACATATTTTTTTATGTAGATACTAATGCAACAAAAATATGTTTAAAGAGTTTACAGCCATCCTTGCAGCTAATGCAGCTAAGGCACAACAGTGGTTTGAGCTAAAAGCTAACACGCTCGTGCAATGTTAGCATGCTAACATTTGTTAATTAGTAATATACACAGAGCACAGCTGTGGCTGATGGGATTCTCATTAGTTTTGCAAAGTATTAAGTTGTAAATCAAATAATTCGACAAGTACACATTTTTAACCTGGCGATGGTGCTAGATAAAAGGTATGGATCAATTATTAGGATTCATCCTCTGGGCATCATGGATACCTGCAGCAAATTTGATAGCAATCCATCCCATAATTCTCAAGATAATTTACTAAATGCTAAAAATGTGAAGTGGTGGCAGTACAAGTAAAAGTCAGGGAATTGACAAAGTCGGTAGGATTCCTCCTCTGGCGAACACAAAATTTCATGTCAACCATACATGCAACTCCAATAAAATAAATCCATGTCTTTCAACAGGAGAATAAAAGTTGTATTCAAATCTCTCTCTTGTTTTTCTAGCTCTGGTAGAGTACAAGGCCATTAGTAAGAAGACTCTGCAGGACAGCATTGAGAGCGAGATGTCTGGAAACCTGGAGAAGATCCTGGTGGCTATTGGTGAGAAGAATGTGTTGTGTTGTCTCCCTGTTTATATAATATAATGTTAATATAAATCTAATTTCATTTGTTTTTTTCTAGTTAAGTGTGTGAAGAACGTTCCTGCATACATGGCTGAGAGGCTTTTCAAGAGCATGAAGGTAAGCTGTACAATATGTCCATCTGTATCATCAGGGCCTTTAAAATCCCGAAGCCTGTAGTTACACAAGAGGCTCCCAAAACAAAATCCACATATTGTTTGGCCTTTTTAGCCACACCATACAACTGTATTGGCCCCCAGTGGTGTGGAAAGGAATGTTAAGCTGCTGTTTTGTAGCTGCTGCTTTGACTAAATGTGCCAACACGCTTTAATGTGAATAACCAAAAAACATGCAAAGCTGCACATACTGTAGAAGCAGGATGATGTATGTTAACATGTAGCTGGGTCCAATATGTGGCTTTCTTTCCATAATGTTAATTTGTCCAGGGTCTGGGAACCACAGAGTCCACTTTGACCAGGATACTGGTCAGTCGCTCAGAGATCGACCTGATGGACATCAGAACCGAGTACAAGAAGCTGTTCGGAGTTTCCCTCTACTCCCAGTTAGAGGTCAGTACACACGCCCACAGATAACAATTAAACAATCTTATCACGCTCTACAGAATTGATCATCAAAGCCCAATGTCGTAGGGTCTTGGTTGCAGACAATGGACAAGAATTTACCCCCGCTGTTTAGACGACATGTTTGTAAAACACAAACATGATTTCCTGCTTCCCTCACCCCCTTTCTTCTCTCATGTTTCTGTAGTCTGAAGTGTCGGGCAGTTACGGTAGTGCCCTCAAGCATCTATGTGGCCAGGACTAACTCCTCCCTGCTGCTGGTATGAAAAACGTGGTGTGAAGTGAAGCTTTGCAGATGGGAAGAGGAGCCGCATCTAAAGACCAGGATGACCAGCCGCTGACCTTAAAATAAGCATCATACTGATACGTTAGCTTGAGCTTCCCCCATGATATCTGGAACTAACACACTAGAAATGCCTCTTAATGTGGAATCCCAGTAATGTTCAGCCAGACACTGATGTTTTAGACTGCAGACTGAATGATTAACACATAAGAAGAAGCTGTCATTCGTGGATATGAAGATGTTGTTGAATGTCTTTTTGAATATCTTATATTGTTTGTATTCCATGTGGCTGATAGCTATCGAATATGTATAGTTCTTGTATATTGTAACACAAACAGCATAGAAAATGCCAACATACACACAATAACTAATAATGTCATACCTTTCACATTTTAAGAAAATAAAACATTCTATTATTTGATGTGAGTGAGTAAAGAGACGCAAGACGACACCGTGCTGTTTATATAAAAATACGTATTTTATTTAATGGTTTTGTTGATGTTGCTGTAACCGACTCCTACACACGTCATCAGGACTTTGTCTCCACCTTTTCTTTCGTCTTCTGAAGGCTTCTGAACCTCAATCTTGAACATAATCTGGAAGAAATCTTTAATGTGTCTGAGGAACTCGATCCTGAAGGACAGAGAGAGACAGAGGGAAGATAGTTAGTAATATGATGAAATATACTCTCTTAGCTAGGATTTCAAACACTTGTAAAACAAGGGCAATTTATATACAGAAACATAATCGTAATTGTGCAGATAATGCACAGGTTTATATTTTTTAATAAACACGACTGAGGGAACAGGCTGTGTTGCCTGTCATCAGCATTACCTGAGTAAGAGGAGCAGTGTATTGTGATGGCACTGCCAATCTTCAGTTATCATAGTACTGTACTTGAGAGGGACACAGCACCGGTACCATGATAACTGAAAATGGACAGTTCATAGTTCGCTCCTCATACTTGATGACGACCACGTCTGAAATCAACTTCCTGTTTCATTGTTTGTCTATTTTTGTTTGCTTTATCGTTAAACATTATCCACAAACAGTTTACGAGAAAACAATGTAGGTAAAACACATCTTGGACTGTAAATAAATTAATTCATCACACATTCACCGAGCAACTCTGTGTGAACTGGCGCAGACTGTGTAAATGCACGGCTGGCCAAGTCCCATGATGATGCATACATTCAAAAGTATGTGAAAAATTTGTGAAGAAAAAAAAATACATTGATTTTAACTGTGGCCTGTTAGTTTCTACTGGTCTAAACCCCTCGAGCCGCTGTGTTCCCTATTTTATTAAAGCAGCTGCAGGGTTCAGCTTGTTCCAACAGGCACTGAAGGATACAAAAGTATTCATAAAATTGTGAAGAGAAAATGTTACTAATGTCTTAACATTGCTATATGGTGTTTTACAAACCTTGAACCTGGGAATGTTAAAGTAAGGTTCAGTGTGTTTAAACAACAAGTCCAACATGCATTTTCAGAATAGGCCAACTGCCGGGTCTGCTGGTGTACATGAAAACAACAAACTTCTCATTGCACAAGCACCTTGTTTACCATGAACTGCAGCATCTTGTGTGCATTCACAGCAACAACTGTTCGGTGCATCGCAACATTAAATTTAGGTAGAGCTGCAACGGTTAATCAATTTGTTTTCCAACTATTTTGACAATCAAGCAATTGGTTAAGTTTTCTTTACAGAAATAAAGTCAAAAATCTCTGATTCCAGCTTCCTAATTTGAGTTTCATTTTTCACCATTTCAGACATTTTATAAACCAAACAACTAAAAGATAAATCACTAAAATAATCAACAGTTTAATCGACAGTGAAAATAATCAGTTGCAGCCCTACATCTGGATGTGCATTATTTTTTTTAAATCAGGTATTTTTCGGTGACAATCAGTAAAAAAATAATGTTAAACAAGCTAATGTGTATTTATTGCCGCTGTTGTTTATTTGCCCAGCATTTTGTGCCCTACATTGCGATGAGAACTTTGAAACATGGTCACTTGCCAAGATTGGACGAGTAAAAGAATAACAAAGTGTCAGGCTCGATATGTTCCACATTTGGACAAAGTGCATGTGTCGAACAACTTATGAATAAGCCAAGGGCCTGGAGGGGGAGGGAGCTTTGTGTGTGTCTATTACTGAATGACAACGCTTACGTGTATGGGGAGAGGGGTCCGAGCAGAACCTTCGACACGTCCTGCTGGCCAAGGGTCATCAACAGCAGCGCCAGGCTTTGATTGGATGAATCCACGCAGCCACCCTAAAACAGATGAAAAGGAGGGGCATCGTGTTTCAGCAACGAAAACAACAGAGACATACGTCATGGAGGTGGAGATGTTTAAAAAGAACTCAGCAACCCCTCCACAGAGGATTGATTATCTCAGGGGGAACACTGATAGCCATCTACACCTTTTTTTCAGCTCTGGACACAAATTTAAAGTCTTAACTCAAACCTAGTTCAATAACAACAGAGAATAAGTTTTGTTCCTGATCTTAATTAAAAAACGTAGGCCCAAAGCTACAAGTATGAAGCATTTTGAAAGAATCTGTTCAGAGTTTTGTTGTGGTTTTAAGTCAGAGGAGGAGACCAGGACAAGATGAATGTCGTGTTGCTGCAGGCTCTGGCTACAAGTTGCAACTCTGCATTTCTCGCTTAACTCACATGACACCTTCTACAAATTCAAATATCCTGTTGGTTGTTTTCTCTTCCTTGTTCACAAATAATGCTCGCCCTTTGCCTCCTGCTCCCCTTTTCCTTCAACACAGAGGACCCTCTCTCCGTGTCCAAGTGATCACATGCCATCATGATTGCTCGACAACAGCTATGTGCTATTCACCAGGCTGTATGAAGAGGCCCATGCATGACTGGACACACCCAAGAACATTTTATAAATACAAAATTAACTTTAAAATGGCTGTCCATCCTGTGATTTTGTCCGTTTAAGTTAACACAAGGTTACTTTCTGCGGGACGGTCATGCAGTATTATGGCATCGTGACAGCTTGTCAGCAGGAATATGATTCAATTACATAATCATATCACCGACATCACGGCGAGACTATGGTGACATTGTATTTATTGTTGATGAGGCAGAGATCTGGCTAACTGCATTCCCTCTGCAAGTGGATGTCCATTTATCAAACCTGGTATGCTGTAGATAAAAAAAAAATAAAAAATCCTTCATGAACACTATTTTACTCTATTAACAAGCCTTTGGCGGTTTAATGCACAAAGTAAGTCCATCTTTTAATAAAAATAAGTTTTCTGTGTACATCTCCTGTCTAGATACATGATTCACATTTAACCTCAAGACATTCGAATAATCATACTTAAAGCAGGACAAATGTAACTTCCTCGAGAAATATAGTTGACTGCGTTGACACCGAGTCTCATCCCTAGCTTGTCAAATACTGACACTTTGGGTTGTCAGTTACATTTTGTTGCTCTAATTTAGCTCGAGTAAAAACTCAAAAAAAGACTTCATGTAGAGCAAGAAATTTTAAAGGAGGTTTAATCCAAACCCCAAAAACATTTCTCTAATATTTTCCACAAAGTTAGCAGCACGGAAAGTGTACTAGTGAAATAATATTGCGCCTGAGCACCTTACCGTTTTTGTGCTGCTGTTCTGGGCTACAGAGGTTCAAACAATTTAAATCTTTACTGACCAGTTTCAGGTTTTGAAGGTTTTGTTTGCCATGTACTTTTCAACAAGCAGCTTCATTTCAGTACGAGAGCATAACACTTTAATTACACAATTCCTAACAGCTAGTTTCAGGCCCTGCCTTCCAAAGAAACCATGAGACAGTTAGGATCTGCAGCCACGAGCCGGGCACAAGGCCTCATCGACATCGGAAATGACAACCCCCTTTCAACTATCAAATTGGAAAAAAAAAAAAAAAACTCAAGCGAGTTCTATGATGAAATGAAATGTCAAATCAATGATCAACTTTACAGACTGAGCAGGCGTCAATCTGTAAAACTGCATAAATAATTGAGAGGATACCAGCAGAGTGAAATAAAGAAAGGAGAAATCTATGTATGAGAGCAATGGGTTAAGACCAACAACTTCTTTTCTGTGGATTGATTTGACCTAATTTGACACCATTCTTACCAAACCTAAATTTAGTGAGACCTCCCTACAGCAATACAAAATCAAGTTTTCAGCTATACCAAGTTTAACAATACATTTCCCAAATGTCTTCAGACTCTTTTTTTAAACAACTATGGTCGTTTTTACATAAAGCTCTCAAGCTGAATATAATCACATAAATAACAGACACTGACTGAAAAAAAAACCAACCCAACAGAATTTCAAGAGTGCACCGCTTACATCAGCTCCTGTCCAGTGTTGATGTTGCTCCCAAAAACAAAATGTCCATCGAGTAGCGTTGGTTTACTACAAGACGACTGTACTGATTAACCATAAAACAAACAGACGCGCACATGCAGAGCACCCATGCCCTTTATCGTGGATCCAGCAAATTTCTTTTTGCCGTTTTCAAAAATTAACTATTCCAGCACAAGACACATCCATTTTACCCCCTTTCTCTTCTTCTCTGCTGTAGCCGTCACCCTGTCCTCCTGCTACAGTTAGGTATTAAAAGCAGCAGTTATTCAAATGCTGTTCAATTTCCAAACTGGTGAATTTACCTGTTCCACGAGCTGCTGTGGCTTTAGTTAAAAAAAGGAACAAAATGGATTTTTAATCCACCACCCTCCGACGCTGCTACAGAGAGCTGTTAGCGGCCCACTCTGTTGCTTGGAGTTAAGAGGATGCATCCAACAATATTCCTGCTTCAGAATTAATCAGCACTACCCTGACCAGCTAACTGGACTCACATGGTTCATATGAGAGGCAGAGCCATGCGGAGGCAAAGTGAAGTCACAGAAGCACTGAATCTAATTGGACACATTCTGATGAAGTGGGCTCTTTTTCCTCCGTGACTATGTGAAATTTTTTTGTGCCTGAATAACTCTTTAGAAACAGCCAAGTTACACGATCTCACACCTACTACTATAAGTCACAGTTAGGTAGAAATATATAGGAACATAAAGTGTGACTTTGTGAGGGTTTTTTTTCCCAATGGCCACAAATGTAACTGTAGATCTTCACTCACAAATTCCTCATTTATCAAGCCTGTTTGAACGAACACTATTCAGCTGACACATCACCGAATCAACAGTAACACTGGTGAGTCTCTGACCTCTGCACAAAATCTGTGACTTGGAGTAGATTCAGGAATCCCAAACTGTTTAATAATAATTAAGACTTTATAAAATAAATACACAAATGAATAAATTGTGTGACAAAGTGAAAAGTTGTGTGACAATTTAAGAAATTATGAAAATTAAACTTATTGTGAAATGTTAATTCTTCACCATTATTATTTTCAAAATAGTTTCTTTGTACCTTTTTAATTTTATCAGGGACAATTCAAAATGTTAAAAATACCAACATTTAAAATTTCATACTGGCACTGTCATCAAGGACGCTTTTACTTTGTCAATTTTTATTACAATGAATAACAAATAATAATAACAAAATATTTCATTTCAATAGATTGTTGTCGTGTTACTGGAATTTCTAGCTTCGATACATGATTTGCAAAATATCGATATGCGATACCATGTTTGATACCACGTGGAAAAACTGATACAACTTGATCTTTTTAAAAGATAAATATCACAAGGCTCGTGTCCTGTCCGTCAAAAACAACCACATCTAATTTAATTTATTTTCGGAGCTGGTGGGTTTATGTGGGCACGACAGTGTGCACCGTTCAACTCGTTTCAAAAATTCAGAATAATTTTGTATAAATATATTGATATTTTTAACAACACTAAATCATATTTCTAATATTGAACACTTTGAAGATTCATTGATTCCTGTCAAGGCATAGTTATTATTTACTTATCTGTTTATTCAAATAATTGTCATATAATAATAAAAACAGATCCCTTTTGTGTTCTTATTTGTATGGCTATACAATTTACTGACTTAAAAGTGTACTGACATTTTATATCATATTAAATGAGAGACTTTCCAACAAACCGTCAGTAAGCAAACATGAGAATATAAATCTGGCTCTACCTTGTCTGTGTGCTTTAGTTGTCCTATTGTCTCCACCTACAACAAAGTAGTTTGAATTCTGTTCTTTCAAACCTAATGTCGGAGAAACTGCCTACATAGCAGGCTGTAGCATCGTTCTTGAAGATGAGAAAATGCCTGATAAAAACATCTGATTTGAACTGAAATACCCTCCAGTTGCTTTCTACATTGTGATTCAGCCCACAAACAGTTTCTCAGTTGAGTTCCAGACTGGGGTGATTACCAGAGAATGTGGATAAACAAGGGCAGAAAATGTCATTGTTGCTGAGATAGCAGTATGTCCTGGCCGACTGGTATTCCCCAAGAATTTGGATTTGTCTGGTGATATACTGCAAACTGATTCTCCAGATGCTTTGGGCGGGGCAATTAAGACCTCATATCAACTTTCAGTGATAATGGAGATTTTAACAGCAGTGGAAACCCCAAAAGTTAAGTTTCACTATCGTATGTAGGGCAAGTTTGATATAAACAAAAAAATGAATTCTCAGCACACAAGTTCACAAAAGTATATCTCTTCAAACATATCCCATAATAAATTAGTGTTGGATTTCTTCCGTAAACTGTTATCAGACATGTGGGAGATGACACAGGCAGGTACCCATGAATGCCTGCTTGTACTTGTAATTAAACAGGACAGGGTTGGTATTCTGAATGGCAGTTGCTTTGTAGATTAGTGAGGTGATGAAAGAACCCTGCAGTTTTAGTGCAACGAAAACACAGACAAACATGACGCAAAATAATGTAACGCCTTGTGTTTGAGAATCCTCACTGCCAACACAAAGCACATTTTCACAGACTGCTATTGCGAATCAATATTGAGCCGTTTTCCATTAAAAAGCTATTTTCGGATGCTTATGGGTACAAAGCCTTGTAACGATATCTCTGGCTGTTCGCAATGATAAACATATTGTATATCCTTGTCACAGCAACATCAATACGTAGAGTCATTGACAGAGGGGTTATATGATGAAAAGATGAAATGCACACAGTCATTTAAATTTTTCCAAATTTCAGATTCAAAATCAATCTGAAACCATGACTATTCTCCTAAACAACTGACCCAATCACAACAGTGACATCAGTCTGTATGTCTGTGTGTGTGTGCTGAATGAAGATGTGCTGTGTGAGGGTCTTTGCGGTACCTACCCGATGTACCTCCTCCAAAAGCATTTTGGCACAGTTCCTGCCGAGGTCCTCCGGTAGCATGGGGTCCCCCTGCCCCTGCGGCGTGGACGACATCTCAGCACTGAGGAAAGAGCCGTTCAGGGTCTCTGCCACCAGGGTCAGCCCGAAACCTGGAGACCTGTGTTAACAAACATGGATGATTTTGTATCCTTCTCTGTATCACTGAAACTTTGCTTATACATGAACAAGTTTCTGCATTTTAAACTGTAGTGACAAGACTAACAATAACGAATCACCCTGTCCACTATTTAGAAATTAAGAAAATAATCGACACTATTCAACAATGACAATACTCGTCAGTTCTGATACTCACTTGCCAGAGTTGGCTCCTTTCATGTGGTCGGTGTAGATGTAGATGTCTGGAATGAACTGGTTGAGGACGCCCCTCGTTGACTCCACTATCCTGTTGGCCATCTGAGGAGAAACTCGCACTGAATATCTGGTTTCAGACCGTCAAGGATTTTTGATGATTCCGACAATATTCACCGATGAAAACAATGATTTCAACTTCAGGTTGAAAAGGAGCACATTGTGTGGTACCAAAATCCAGAAAACAACAGAGTTTAGTTTTGGCATTCATGACATGATTGATACCGTAGAGTTTAGTCAGTTAATTGATTAGACAGGAATTTGTTTGGTGGCTATTGTGAAAATGGATTTATTGTTTTAATTTCTGGGCAAAAGTCCAAAAAACAATCGCATCCAAGTTTCTCCAATGTGAGGATTTGCTGCTTCCAGACGCTTGAGCTGTTGATCAGACAAAACAAGACATCTGAGGCTGTAACATTGGGCTTATGGATATTCTAAAATTGACAGATTTTGATTAATCACTATTTTCTCACATTTGTACTCAAATAATCATGAGTTATGACCCTAAAAGACACAACACAATTGAACAAAATCAAAAAGATTTTTAAGTGACAATCTGTATCACTCCAGCTTTGTTCACAGAAGAAATAAGGCCATGACTGCGAGCCTGAGAAGGATACGCCACTCCTCTGATCCTCTTGATCTTTCCTGGGTCAGTCAGCTGCACCGGCCTTATGGTCCTGCGGACAGGACATGTGAAGGCTACCTCTCCTCCCCCACCGGGTGCCATCCCCCTCTTCACCACCTGAGGGTGCAGCAACAAAGAGAGGATGAGTTATTTTCAAGCAGCAGCACTATATTTGAACATAAAATTAATATCTATACATCATGCTTATCAACACGCCAGCATCGTGTCCTCACCTTAAGATCGAAGCCCTCTCCATCAATACCAAACTGCTTCATCAGAGGAAGGGCTGTGGTTTTCAGCATGTCGACCTGCAGGAGGCAGAGTGATTAAATCCTTTAAACATTCTTCTCAGTCTTTCAAGGCTTCAAGATGGAAAGTATCTCATAAAAGACTGCCAGGACGGGAGTCTATAACGGATTTGTCTACCAGTTGGCCTCAGAGCGCCATCCACTGGGCTAAGGAGGTAGAGGTATTGCCAAATGGTAAGATTAAATTCAAAATGTGTTTATTTTTTGGAAATATACAAAGTTTGTTATCTTTTATCAAAATATGCTCAAGAATTTGCATAATAAAAAAACTAGGGCTGCAACAAAAACAAAAAAAATGTCTTAACAAATTAAAGAACATCATCAGAGACAAACATGTTGTACATGTTCGCCACTTCTGGTTGGGTCAGCTCCTTCGAGTGCATTGACACAAAATGGCATGACATCCTGTCATAGCTTAGGTTATGCTTTCTCCTTTTTCTGGTGTTTTTATAAATTATTTGGGAAGGTGGTCCTCAGAATCGTTCTTACCATTCACAAGGAGCCTTAACTTAGACAAAGGGCTGAGAATCAGTGCTACAGTAGATCATTCCTCATCACGGCAACAAATGGTGACGCGGTTCACTGTTTCCATAGCAACACCTCTCCTCCAGTGTCTGCGCTTCTTCTTTTAACTGCTTTCTCATCTCTGGTTTGTTGACATTACCCACTAACCAGTGCAGCTCATCACAAAGAGCAAAAACAAGGGCTGATGCAGTGGCTGAGGCTGGCTTGCTATAACAACACGTCAAACATGCAAACATTTCAACTCTCTCTCAAGTCAATATACAAACTTCTGAGTTGATTCAAAAGCCCGACCATGACAAATTATGTTATGTTCTAAAACTACACCTGACGTCAAATATATGGTTTGTCAGGACACCAACTTTCCTAAATGCATGTAGCGATGTGTGCACTAGAGGGCGGTGTACATTTGGATTTGCTAGCTGGGCATTTTACCCAGAAATTACTATGCAAATAAGTTTCTTTGCAGAAACTAGTTACTGCTTACTACTGATTAATCTTACTAATGAGTTACTGACATCTACAACTGTCAAAAGTGAGTCTTATTGGAAAGTGTAACACACGTAACCATTTATCAATATTACTGATAGCAATATTACTGAAAATGTCAAGGCAAACACAATCTTCAAAGCCTTAGTGTATGAATCTGGTTATCTGATATTTTAATTTGATTTGCCAAATGATATTTAACAGTACATACTTACTGTAAAGTGGTAACAAATGAAGACACCAAATTATCTACAATAAAATACCACACATATGTGTCCTCACCGTCGGGTCACGTGGGTCGTTGGTGACTCCCCTCAGTGTGGCCTTCAGAGGAGTCTTCATGAACGGAGCCAGCATGAGAAGGGCCTCCAGATAGTAGCCGATCGAGCGCTGCGTGTTGCAGTCATGTTCTACAGAGCCACCACTTAACAAGCCAGGCTGGTAGAATAACACAGTACCTTGTAAAGAAAGACACGGGGCCAGACAGGGAGGTGAGTCCATAAAGTAGTGGATGGGTTTTTATAGTTTTGTTATAATATAGTCAACTGAAAACAAGGGTTTTGTTGCATGTGCTTTGGTTTAAAGGGGCACCATGCAGTTTTGGAGAAGAAATTCAAACTCTGAATTTTAAAATGTCCATAACTGAATAAACAAGCTGTTCTCAGTGGAAAATAAGGTCCCAGAACACTGTTTGAAGCTAGAAAGGTGGCAGGGTCCGCCACACATAAACAAAGTTAAACCGTATGAAATTGTGTTGTCCTTTAAGATCAGTTTGTTTATTTAGTTTGATCAGGAATAGCAAAAAGGCTACCTCTTCTGATTAAAATGTCTACATATTGCTCCTTTAAATGAAGAAAAACACTTAAGAAATTACAATTACAATGAATTAATCATTTTGGCAAATTACAATTTGTTAAATTTGACAGAAAATGAAGCCTTAGTTAAGATTTCTGCTTGTTAACGCAGCCAACTGAGGTTTCACCATGTAAAATAAGAATACAGTGATATTATCCGACATCATAGGCAATTTAGAGCAAAAGAAAAACCCTGAATTATATGAGGGAAGCCAAATAATGCGTATATTCATATATTCATAATCAAAGTGGCTGTTTGTTGGTGTTGAACAATGCTAAATCTCAACACTCTGCAATCCTCTCACAGTAAATAGTAATCAGAAAAACCACCCCGTCTGTGACAAAAGGTAATATTACAGTCACACCCTGATTGTTAACACTCACCTGTTTGGTTTATCTCTATTCTGGAGCCATTGGTCACTTTGTCTAGCAGTCTGATGAAGCTGGCCTCAAAATCTGGAGAAGACAGACATGATTTACTCAAAGGAAACATCTCCAAACAGCTGTGATGTGACTGAAAGCCTTGTTTTCTTACATTAAACCCAAGTGTATCTAAACTTTTTTTTAATGTCAACAAGTAGATGAGGGTTAACTAATGCCTACGTTTAATATTTAACGTTCATTTCCAAAACATATGGATTGAAATAAGTGGATTTAAATGTTCTTGCATCCACTGGGGGAACTTCTGACAATCCTCACTCACATATGTGAACATAAATCACTCAAATAATCACAGTCAGAGCTCTGTGAAGAGATGTTTTAATGCTCTGGACTAGCAAAATAAAGACACAACTTTGTAAGGTTAAGTAAAATTGCATTTAAGTCACATTTACACTACTATCCCATCATTTCCCCCACCTCCTACGCCCAGTGGTAAAACACACTCCCAACTGCGTAACAGCTAGCTCGTTAGCCGCCGAGCTAACTGCGACGCCACATGCAGAGTGAAGCTGCGACTCACCGCGCAGCCCCGGGTCGTCATCTTTGGACCTGATGTTCTTGATTTTAACGCGCTTCCCGCTGAGTGTGGACAAAACTAGCCGCTGTCTGAAGAAATTGCAGCCGTCGTACGCGAGCCCGTGGCTTGCCATGTTATTGTTGTTTCTGCCTGGCGTCAGTGGAAATCCACGTGTGTTTGTCCAGGAAGACGTTGGTGGGAGGCGAGGATACGGCAGAGGAGGAGGGTCAAAAATGAGTTTTTTAAGGGTGCATCGCCGCCGTTTGGCCACGAGATGGCGCCAGATCACCATTCATTGAAAAAACATGTGCGTTGCTTAAAGGCACAAAACGTGATCGAAGTGTAAACAAACCTGTTACTTCCTATAAATATATCATATTATATAGATTATCTCCCTCTAACACGGGCTATAGGTAGATAATAAAGCAAATTAAAGTCATTTTAAACCCTCTCATAATGATTGGCAGATCAATGATGAAATCTAACCCGAAAGTTATTGTCTTGAGGCGTTATATAGATCAGTAATGTCTGCAAACACGATTTAACTCCTTGAAAAGATTTTTAAAATCTGAATATGAGAGCAGATTGGTTGTTGTTCATCCCTGCCTGCCACTCTGCAGGTCTGGCTGCTCAGAGGGATCGAGGGCTCGGAAGGGATTAATCACAGCAACCTTGCCAACAAGCTTTTTTCCGCCTGTATACCAATTACATAACCGTATTATACAATAAATACATCTCCAGTCAACCGTAAACAGCAGTGACATAGGGGAGGAAGTTTGTCAACGCGCAGAAAGGGGCTCGTTTTGCTCGGAGTGCGTCCTCAGAGGAGTGCGTCCCCATCTGCCCCAGCTGGCACTGTACTGGTGGCACTTCTCATCTTCTTCCTCCTCCTCTTCCTTCTCCTCTCCCTTGTGTTCCTGCAGCGCTGAGGGGAATAACTGGAATGAAAGTCAAGGTCCAGTGAGACTGGCCGCACAAGACGCGCCCACTCTTGGCGGCGTTGCGCACTCCTTCGGAAAGAAACCTGCGCCGATACAGTCTTGGCTGCGCATCCACAGAAGCGTTTCATGGGAAGGACACGGCCAGTCTGCTCCTAAAAACTCGGTTTGCACACGTAGTGGCGCAGAGATGGCTCTACATAAGATTTTCCGTGCTGTCATAATGGGACCTCCCGGGTCGGGGAAGGGAACAGTGTCTGCGCGCATTACCAAAACTTTTCAACTGAAGCACATTTCCAGCGGGGATATTTTGCGAGCCAACGTCAACGCCAAAACCGGTAAGGCAGCGTCCAAACTCGAGCATATATTCAAGGAAGTAAATCTGCAAAAGTCAGCGTGTCTTTAGGAGTGAAGGTTATTTCAGGTCATATCTACTTTATATTCAGAAATGTCACTTTTACATGATGGTGTTCTGGAGGATATTCTCTGTTAGAGACAACCCACGCACTTCATGACTGTACACAAAGTATAAACAGATTATGCTGTACTGTAGACTAGTGTGAGAAATAATCTGGTCTAGTCTGATAAAAGCACCACTCCCATACCAGTTGGGATTGGCTCACAGAATTTGTATCCTCTCCAGGCAAGGTCAAACTGGTGAGCAGGGGAAAAGGGCCTGCTGCTTTGTGTTTATACTAGAAACAGTTGAACTCGATATTACCTGAGCTTTGGAAAGAGGCCCACTGCTTCTCAATATCACCTTGGGTGTAGATAAAGAGAGGTGCAAAGATAAGCAGCTGCTTCAGGTGTGGTTTTACAGCTGTATGACAGAGGAGCTATTTGTTTGAAGGACGTAAATCACTGTGTAAGTGGAGTTTGGAGTCTCCTGCAATCAACCTTTATTTATGCACACATGCTTTTTCCCCTCATCATGCTCTGTGATACTTTCATACTGTACACGTGCAGACATTTTGAGTCACCTCAGTCTGACTAAACCCTTGTATTGTTGGCAGCTGAGCTGCCCCAGTGGAGCAGTTGGCAGCCAGATCAGATCTTCTTATTGACATTCCCAGCTTATATTTCCCCAAACAGACCTTGAATCTAAACCAGTGACCTTCCACGTCCTGAAACTGCCTCTCCAGCATCCTCCAAGACTTTTCTGTGTGAAATATAAACTTGATTACAATGAATTACACAATCCTCCTAAATTGTCACTTTGCGAAACTGGTGGTCATGCAACAATGCATTTGCCTTCCAAAACACTTTGCAGCACCAGTGCACATGAGTGTGCACTCTTTATATTCGTCACGTGCTAAACACAAAGGAAACATGATCTTATTAGTCTACGTATGCCCAATAAACATAGAACAACATCATTTCTGTATTAAATCCAAGTTCTTTCTTTTATGTGGCCTTTGGTTTTACACTCAGTTTCACCATTTCCTCTGTTTCAAAGTGACATAACAGCAGTCGATTAGCACAGTCCGGTCACTTCTGCAAGGCTTGTCAGGAAATTCCTTTCTTCAGCTGGACTCTGACCAATTAAAGAGGAAGCCAGAGGAAAAACATGGAAAATGGAAGTTATTTTCTAGAAGTAGCTTTACATTTAAAAATGTCCTAGACTAAAAGTGTTCACATAATTGTCTGTTTGATTGTAGCCACCGTATAAGGGTTATGATTGTTTGTAGATATTCAAACCCACCATGCCGGGACTGCACTGATATTTTAAATGGAAATAAGTGAATGCACAGGAAGAGTGATGGCGGAGGCAGCTGAAAACATACAAGAGTAAATATTTAAATGCAGAAGATTAAAAAAGAAAACATTTGTGTAAGGAGTACGAGCAGCATCTTCTCTATAAGTGTCTCTTTTTTATGTCTGTGTGTCAGAACTCGGCCTCTTGATGAAGTCCTGTATCGATCAGGGTCAGCTGGTACCCGATGACGTCATGTCTCGTCTCATCATGAGTGACCTGAGAGCTCTGGACCAGAGCAGCTGGCTGCTCGACGGTGAGTTTGTAGCACCACTCATTTCTGATGGGAAACATTTGCTCGTAAAAACGTATTCAGAATTGTTTGTTATAGATTTAAAGGTGCAGTGTGTAGGATTTAGAGGCGTCTAGCTGTGAGGTTGCCAATTGCAAACATTATTGTGAATAATGTCCACCTATAACTATATTTTGGATGGGATGTTTTTATTTATCAGATGTTTTCTTAGATCTCATTGGTTCTAAATCCTGTTACAGTCATTTAACACAGCCCTCCTTCTTCCCCTGTACCTCTTTCCTTTGCTTCACTCCGTCCATCTGTCTCTCTTCTAGGCTTTCCTCGTACTGTATCCCAGGCGGATGCTCTGGATAAAGCCTACAGTGTGGACACAGTCATCAACCTCGATGTACCCTTCCAGACCATCAAACAGAGGCTGACCTCTCGCTGGACTCACTTTCCCAGCGGCAGAGTTTACAACGTAGATTTCAACCCGCCTAAAGTCCCTGTAAGTACATCAATCACCCCTTCACCATATCCGTTTCTGGTTTCCAGATACGGTCAGTACAGGAACTGCACCGACAGCCGGTGTCTTTTCAATTTCAGTTGTTTGCTCACAGTTGGCGTTTCTTTTCTCCTATGAAATAATGATTGTTTATTTGAGATTGGTCTATTATTTAAGGTTTTTCCTAACGTCTGCCTTGAAAGAATGAGGCGCAAAATGCAATTAGATAAAAAAGCCACTGGAGATGAAGCCAAACAGAATGATGTGAGGTTACTGGAAGACAGATGAGAGACACTAATAAGATAAGTGACACACTAATGAGGAAAAACATTAGCATCCGGCATAAACAGAGGAAACGGAGATGTGAAAAAAAAAAAAACAGACTGCAAAACCGTGAAAAACGGGTAGTTGAAACAACAGGGGACCTTTGCTCTCCTCCAGGGTTATTACACAACGAGTAAAAAGGAAACAGTTTCATCTGGATTTTTTTAAAATCATGATCGCTATTTGAACTCTCTTACTTTCTGTCACATACAGGTGTTTTGTGAAGATTTGTTTCAGGCAAAATCGTTTTATTCAAGCCTCTTTTCATCTGCATCTTTTTTTGTGCATGTTGCATCTGTTTCCATGACGACAGACCGAGCTCTCCGATAGCTGCAGGCAAATGTTTGTTATCCTTTTACATACTGTCTTCAACCTCGCAACATTTACATGAAAGAAGGAAATATCTGAGGAATAGGAGATTATTCAACATCTCCATGAACGTCTTGATTGATCTGTGTATCAGTATCATACACCGTATAACATAGCATGGATACTGAGGATATTACACTGCTAATTTTGTGACAGTGATGAGGTTTTGAGCTCCTGTTTCTGTCTAACTGATGGCTGACTCACAGCTAACATGCCTGTGCTCACGCGTGCTCTCAGTGATTGCCTGCAGTCTGGAGGAGTAACACATTTATAGTTAATCATTGGCTCCTTCGCTGTATTCTCCACAGACCTGTTTGCTAGCATGCCTTAGTCGCTATAAATGTTATGCAGACCCCATAACAAAAAAGGCGTAAATAATAAAATTAAAGATGGCTGAGTTGAGTTAGCAGGTTCAAGGTCCCGGTACTGTGCCTGCTGTCTCACTGGTTTATTGAGACACTTCAATAGAACAGAGTCATCGTTAATGTGTTATTATCCACACCTGCTTTTCCTTCTCAAATGTGGCTGTGAAACAGGCCAGTGGTTTAGCCTAAAGGAAAAGCTCACTCAAAAATAAAATGTCAGTCATTATCTCTGGCATAATCCAAGTCTGTGGAAGCCCTGAGACCTCAAATTGATTTGAAAAGCCTTTATTTACAACCTGGACACACAGTCCAGCTCATGCACTCACTTCAGATGCGGTTTGCACTGACGCTTTTAGCTTAGCAGCTGCAATGTAAACAACAGCTTTTCAAATCAATTTTGGATCTTGGATCTTCCCAGTTATGCCGATAATGCTTTATAACAAGTAACTACTTCACCCAACTTTTCAATTTTGGGTGAACTTTACCTTTAAGATGTGGCTGAAGATATAATGTCATATTTCCTTGAACTGTTTCTGTTTGAGATCAGTATCCTTGGAAATGACCTGCTGCTGCGTTGGCTTATGTTCAGTGGAAACACAGAGACAACGTGTCACACAGGGATGAAATGTAGCTAAAATGTCTCTCAACATAATTTGGCTTTATTACTATCAGTCTCGTCACTCCTCTTGGTCGACTGGTTTGAAAGCAAAGACAACACTGTGTGTCTCTTGAGCCGAGCGGTGTGTTTACATTCCAGTTTCTGTGCTGTTTCTGGCTTTGAGCTGGAGAAATGTCACGGCTGTGGACTTGACTTGCGTACAATGGCTGGAAGTTACCTCGAGCGTTTATCAAGCAACTCTGTCTCAGCAGGTTTCTCACATTTTCTTCTGATAAGCATTCATTATATTGCAGCCGGCAGTAAACATGACTAAAAAACTGCTATTACAGCAGGTTGTGCAGGTGCAGTTTTTGAGTACTGAAGCAAGCGACAACGTGTGTTTATGTGTTTCTTCAGGGTTTGGATGATGTGACAGGGGAGCCTCTGGTGCAGAGGGACGACGACACACCGGAGACGGTCACACGGAGACTGAAGGCCTACGAAACCCAGACAGAGCCTGTCTTAGAGTACTATAGGTAGGGAATTTTGCATCCCTGCACAGATAACTTCAAGGGGAAAACAAGTTTACTCCACATAAATGCATTAATATAGGCAAAAGGCTGCGAACAAAAGCTGCTGAACTTTGACCTTGGGCCTTGTTCCCCCCTCACATTCCTCACGGCTGCTTGCATGACTGAAACACTGCTTAAGAGCCACATTCCAAGAGGACAAGCTAATAAGTGCAAACCCCCGAAGGAGTTAAATGCACACACAAATATAACATTTATTTATTTAGTTTTACCAAAATCAATGAAACCCAGGCAAGAAACATACATGTAGTCACTAGACTTGTGAGGCTGTGTACCCAGTTTGAAAGTTCATGCATCATAAATGCTATTTTTGGACTAATTAGGCAGGAAAACATATTACTCTGTTTTCCCTCAAACCTCAGGGATGTGCTTAGCTAGTGTCCCACTTATTTTTAGCACAGTGTTGGAGAGGCTGTTCATCATATGAAACACAGGAGGAACAAATATTTTAGTTCGATTGCTGTTTAACATGTTTTATCTTCTGTACAGAATATTTTTAAAGCAAAACTTGAATTTGTGGTGTAATACTGGAATAACAGTGGCTGTAAAAAAGGATTTCTGTGTTTCTTTTCCCCTCCAGGAGTAAAGGTGTGCTACAGAGCTTCTCTGGCACGGAAACCAACAAGATCTGGCCGCACGTCCAGGCTTTCCTCCACAGTAAACTCTCCTCCGTCAACCGGAAAGTCGCGTAGAAATCCAGAACAGAATGGCACAAGAAGGGTTCAAGTTTACCAGAAGAAACCACTATGTACACAGCCATCGATCAGGTGACACTTTCTGTGAAACAGGAGGAGAGCCATCGGTGTAATAACATGTTCAAAAAAAGGAGGAAGCTCATACAGTTTGTGTCGGGAAGCAATAGTAAGACTACAGATGTTGTGGGGGGGAAACTCTCAGGATGGGTGCGTTAAGTTTGAAAAAAGACTGTCTCCTCATTCCATAATGTGCCTTTAAAAATGTAAGATGTGTCACTGAATGTAGTATCAAATATCAAGATCTTAAACAGTGCGATATCAAGTTAGGTTGACAAGAAATGTGAAGATTTATACAACGATCGGAAGAGTTGTTCTGGCACATCCTCTCTGGTGAGTGCAACCACCCTTAAGAAGTGGAGTTGAGTACTGTATGCATTTTTGACTTGTTTCTTTGTAACTACAATCATGACTTCTTGTCTTAGTAGAATGGTAATGATATCTTGAGCTAAATAAGAGACTTTTCAGCCTTATTCATAAGAAACAAGCAATATTTTGAGGGCATAACAACTCCGATATGGCTTTGGGACTGTTTCTTATGCAGTGGGTATTAAAAGACCATATTCACATGGCGGCCATTTTCCTCTGACGTAGGTTCAGGATAGGAAGTTTGAATGCTAAGATAATTTTATGGTGCTTTTTCTAGGTATAAATGTAAGGTATCTGACAAACTGTCTCATTTCACAACAATCCTGATTTAACAGCAACTGAAAAGATGACCAATATTGAAAATCTGGAGGGACGTCGGGCCATACTTCAAGGTAAAATAACATATTTGATAACCTATTAGCGAACGTTAGCATTCAACCACTTCCAAGCTAACATTACTTGTTTGATTACATCCAGTGTTTAAGTTCCAGGCTTAAATAAATGTGACTAAGATGTGTGTTGATATTTTAGCTATCATTCGCTGCTTTAGCTCATTGTATTGTGTAACACTGTCAAAAGGTTATGTTAGCTAGGACGTGGTTGGATGCTCACGTTAGCTGTTGTCTAACGGAAGCTAGCGGTCATCAAATATGTTGTTTTACCTTGAAGTATGGCCTGATGTCCCTCTGGATATTTACTGTCCATTGTGCTGATCGATGACAAAATGGTGAATCATAATATCATGTCAGATTACCTGTTTATTTGACTTGCAAGCGTCGACATTTGAGCTTTCCACACTGGGCATGATGTCAGAGGAAAATGGCCGCCATGAGAAGATGGTCTATTGCCCTAAAGGGAACTGTGCCATGTTCGACAGATTAAATTCACTTTTGCACTTAAGTGCCTCTTTTTAAAAAAATGTACCAGGTAGCTCTGTGAATGTAGTTTGTAAATACTTTTTATGAATATGGACCACTGAGTGAATAATGTATAAACTGACCACACTTATAACATTTCAGAGTATAATATAGTATTTTGGATTTTTAACTAAGCCATCATTGTGTAACAGCTTCTTTCAACCACTTCAAGTCTTAATTGTGTTGCCTTTTGAAATACATCACATTGTTTCCATTTTAACCAGGCATTCCTTGTTTTGAAGTTTATAAATGCAGACCATCTAATGTGACTTGACAACTGAAAACCCTGTTGAGAAATGTATTAACTTGACACACTCGGAGCAGTTTGTCATCTGGCGAGAGGATTTCACAACATTCAAGGTTGAGCTGCAGTTGTGTGTTTCTGCACTCGGTCTAAAAAATGTCTCACCATGTTAAAAAGCCACAGGAATGCTAACCGGCATTACAGTGTACTGTGGACTGAAGCAGTGAATGTTTCCTGAATTGTACCATTTATAAAACACTTGAATATTTAAAGAACATCTCCTTTTCATGGACAAATTACAACTGTGTCATGAGTATTTATTTTGAAGCACGATAAACTTCTGATTCTATTGAATGTATTATTTTTAACACTGCACCAAAGTAAAACAACTGGACAGCAGTTTTGATTTCACCAACACCTCCAACAGACGGTTAGGACAGTACTCTGCTGACTCAGCACTGTCACGATGGAAAGTTTAAAAAACGAAAGTTTCAAAACCGATGTGGCAGAGAGCGAGATGTTGTCCGTTTCTATTCCACACAAACTTTGCGCCTACATTGCCCACAAATCAACTCTACCGCTGAGATTTTGTCCATCTCTAACGGCGGCAGGAGAAGCCACATCTTACAGTAGCCTTCTGTGAATGACATGTAACTTGAATACTATAATAATAACTTTAATAATAATAATAATAATAACAATTTTAATAATAATGGAAAATAATTATAGATTTGTGACAGAGTTTGTTACCCTATAACGTGCACGGCCGTATCATCAATGGATCACACAGTAGCTTCAAGTCATAAACACTTGTGTTGTACTTTAATGCATCACATGGCATCTTTAATTCCACAGTCTGCAGTTAAAGTCTTACCGATCATGTCACTGAGCAGATGTTCACACTGATTTTGGCTTGTTAAATAAAGAATGTTATTATCAGGGGGACAGTTAATTGGAAGCTTAATGAATCTGGCACAAACCTCGAACACAAAAAAGTGACAAAAAAAAGTCAGCAAACAACAGAATACCACCGTGAAACAAAGCAAAAAAGTCACGCCGTTCAAAACAGGAGCTCAGCTGAAGAAGCCTGCTCGTAAAATAAAAAAGTCTTGGTGACTGGGAAGAAGAATAAAGTCAAGTGCTTGAATCATTCCACCTCGAGACAAATGTAAAGTGCAGGACACATTCAGATGCAGAGTTCCTTTCTGCATACAGATAAACAATAAAAGTCATTGTAGTGAGCTCAGCCCTTTTTTCCCCTCCCCTCCATATCAGTGCTCTTTAGCCTTCTCTCAGGTGGAGGTCACAGAATCGAGAACTGTAACAAACACCGACAACAGTCTGCACAGAGCACTTGTGCGAGGAAACTGGCAGTTGTGACTCTGCTTTAGCGGCTGGGTACAGATGGCAAGCTGGTAAAGAAAATGCAAGCTAGTTTCACACCGGCCCATCACTGAACCTGAAACAATGAATACACAAAAGGCAACGCAGGCCGAATAAACCTCATGTTGGAAAGAGGAAGTGATTCAAACTCCATGATCGCGTGAATCCCAAGGGATTAATAACAAACTAAACTGACAAGCGCAGCACCCTCTTTACACCTTACATTACCATGCCTCTTACACTCAGAATACCTTTCCAGTGAACACTAGGATTGTGTTAAATGTCCTCATAAAACTGGGCTGACTGCCCTTCTAAATCCCACGTTTGCATTGAAAGCAGAGTGCTTTGTCATGCAATAAATAGTGAGTAATTATTGTCACATACTGAAAAGCGAGCACTACTGTCTTAAGCTCATTATTCGGCTTTGTCTTATGTCAAGCTGCTTAAATAAATAAGCAGCTGGCTACTGTTATACTGATTGTTTCTGGCACAGAAGAGGACGATACGAGCCAATGTAGCCACGTGCACAACAACAATTATTGTCATCCTGCGTTGTGTATGTGGAAAGTCATTTGACTTTATTGTGTATATTAAATGAATTTCAAGTTCGTCTGCAGACTTGGACGCTAGATAAAATCTGGTAAAAGATGCATGTTAATGTAGATGTAAAGGAGGTAGTCTGATTACTTGCGCCCTTTACTTGCTCCCATAAGTTTCTCCAGACAACACTCAGAATACTTAAGGGACAGTTCACCCAATAGCTCATCTATAACTCTTTCCAGAAATACAACATGAAACTGCTCACAGCAAGCTCTGTGGATCATCTTGAGTGACCAGGTCATAATTTCTGGAAAGAGACATTGCTGTTGAGTTTTGAAAAATGTATTTCCTTGGTGCTTTGACCACCACATGTGGAATGCCATTTAGTTTTATTATACGAGAGAGAAGTCAGACATCTCTACCTCCGAGAGCTCCAAAACTCTGTAACTCACACTAAAACAAATGAGATGGATAAACAGCACTACAGGTAAAAGGATAAATATGTGTTTTTGATTTTTGTATGGGCTGTGTCTTTATTAAAACCACTCTTGTCTTGCCTTTCAAGAGATGCACAAATGACATCCAATGTCTTAAAGTGTATATAAGCTCCTATTCTGCATTTGTAAAAGCAGCACTGTAAGGTAACTAATCAATTGTACCGACATCAGAACTTTCTTGTTATACTTGTAAAGGAGGCTGTGTTTGATGGCTTTTCAGGCACAACAAGGAATGGCGACCATCAGGTAATGACACTAATGTATGACAAAACCCGAGTAAAAGTGAAAACATTTGCACCAGAAGCCATCATCATGAAACATCTCTGTTGTCTCTTCATTTCAAACAACTGTGAGCAAGCTAACTCATTAGCCACCTGCATTATTTATCATCTCCTGTGGGTATGTGTTCAACTGCACACATGCAGATCAGTTGAGAGTCTGACTGTAAATTCAATACTGGTGAAAAACACAAATCCAAGTAGGGCTGCAGTAATTAGGCAATAGAAAGCTTACTGCCAACTATTTTGATAATTGCTTAATCGTTTCAGTCATTTTTCAAGCAAAAATGCTTTTTTTTTGCCATTTATGACAGTAAATAAAGAATATTTGGGTTTTGGACGGTGTTGGGGAAGAAAAAGCAACTTGAAGATGTCACTTTAGGTTCTGGGAAGAGTATTTTTCACCTTTTTTGGCATTTTACAGACTAAAAAATATTCATTATTCATGAAAATAACCGTCTGATTTAATCAATAGTGAAATAATAGTTAGGTGCAGTCCTAAATCCAAGTGAGCACAACTGGTGTGCTCTCTGTATTGGTTACATTCAAACATCACGCCACTAAAACAGACAAACTGCTCTGTCAAGTGCAGCTGAAACTGAATTACTCAACGGTTCACTCCTGCTGATCAACCTACTTCTCTCTTTTTTTACAGCAGTTACTGTATGCTAGAGATGTGCACGACTAGTTGCTTAAACCGTTGTTTTTTCCTCGTGTTTTGTCTGTTTGCACAAGTTTGGCCATCATACTTCCCAGCCAAATGTTGTTTCATCAAAGAACAAGCATCTGTTACTAATGTTAACAATGACAGTTTACTGTTGCAACACACACATTATTTTTTGGGACACTTTTTGACCTCATGTATTAAATTGTGCTCATCTTTGAGTGTGTTCATACTTTTAGACTTCCCGGCTAGTCTAACTTTAAACCTCCGTTGAAGTGCTAGCCGTATACAAATGATCAGGTAGTTTTAAATTTTGCTTCAAGACACTGTGCTATTATAAATGCCATGCACAGAATGACAGACCTTCAGTTGACAATACTTTATATATAAATGTTCATCCACGATCTGTCAGTCATGCTTCTCTTACACCCGACATGATTCATTCTAAGCAGCTCTAATTACTCCTCAGATCAGTTAGCTACGTCAGGCATGGGATATGGTAGCTAACTGACTTTAGCCCAAATACTTTACAGGTCTAGTATTCTTTGTGTTGTCAGGACTTAGTTTGTCAGTTTGTTTTGTTTTCACTTTCTCATTTTCAGAAGAACCAGCTTGAAGGTTACAAGAACTCCATCTGTAAAACCAGGCTTAGGGCACAACACGTGCATTTAGCTGGCAAGAGACACCGCAGGAACCTACTCTGCCAGAAGCCGACCACAGTGGTATATATCGACAAATCTGAGAAACGTTTGTCATCAGAGAAGCATAATTTCCTGCAGGTTCTCCTCTGAAAATTGCAGCGCAACAATTGATCATTTCTCTGGTTATTCCTGCTCCGCTCTGGTATTGTTAAGCCTGCTCTACTGAGTAAAGGGGGCTTAAAACTCAGGTAGTTCCTAAAAAGAGGAGACGATGGAGGTGGAAGAAAAGCAGGGGCCGGTCCTACAATCCCTAGGAGGTCTCCATCATGCGTATATCGTCTGTTTCTGTGGTGTCATCCTTTGTCCACCTTCCTGTGCTTGTCCACAAACCGGCCTCTATACAGCGCTTCATAGGATACTCTGCCACCTAGTGGAGGGGGAGACAGAGAGGAGGTGTCCAAAGATAGCCAAAAAACCAGTCAAAGGTGAGGATTGTCATGCACAAACCTAAATAAAAAAATAGGTTTAAAACAGAGCGAGGAGAGACTTAAGGGGATTAAGCTACTGTTGCCTTGTTAGAGGATTATAATGGTTATGTAACTGCACTCTGCCTCTTAAACATCCAATGCACTGATCTGAAATCCAAAAGCAGGACTAGGAGAGAAAAGCTTCAGTTTTAACAGGCTCCATCGCATTCCTGGGTAGCCATCTTTCCTCTGTGGGAGAAGAGGAGGATGTTTTTTCTTCCCTCTGAGTAGATTTTTGGCAGCAGGTCAGGCTGTGGGGCCAACAGGGGGAGGAGGCCTCATTCTCTCTCAGTCACAAAAGGCTTTCAAACTACAAAGATTACGTTTACTAGAGAGGCCATTTGGCAATTTCCACACTCTTCATCTGAATATAGAAATACTGCACTCAAATAAAAAAATATCTTCCATGCCTGTTAATCATTTACAATGTCATGGACAATAAAGGCCTTTAATTGTGTATGAGGCAGACAACTCAGGGCTCCAGAGAGTTTTCTTGGCAGAGCTGGTAAAGCTCCATTTGTGTGTCTAGGAAACATAATGATGCAAAATAATGATCTCTTGGGTGGGAATTTACCTGAGCTGCCGACACAATGATTAAAGGAAAGGGACAAACATAGACTGATGGCAGAGGTGAGGATGTTATCCACTTTTGGGGACTTAGGACTATTTGGATAAATAATGATACATGTGTTACACTATTATAAGTATATCAGCACCAAAAACACAATTTGATTATAATTACATCAATTGTCTTAATATTTCAGACACAATCCACTTGTCTGGGTTAACCCTTTAGTTCTATACCATATGCATTTAATGGCATATTTACGGAAGCCCTAAAGGGCCATGCATTCATGCATTTTATTTCATATTAATTTCATTAGTTTTCTCGAGATATTATCTCGAAATAACAACTTTGTTTTCCCGAGATAATGGTTTAATTAATTTGAGATCTTGAGAAAACAAAAAGATAGTGTAGTATATTAAAATCATTGCAGGAAACATCATTCAGTGTTCCAAGGAGCAGGAGCATATCGATCACCGCATCCATATCTTTTCAATCAAGGCCTGACACAGGCTGAAATAGCATTATGCCTTGCTATTCCAGATAATATACACATTAGTGTGCGTAATCTAAAAAGACGGTTAGCAAGGCTTCAGCTATATCGGCGGCTCAATCTAAGTGAGCCTGATGTCGTCATTAACTACATAGCTGACCAGCTACGAGGTCCCCGGCATCTCCATAATCTCAGGCCTATCATATCACAGTCATTATCTCGAGTTCGAGAAAAATGTTCCCGTTATCTCGGGAAAACAATTGAAATTAACTTGTTACCACGGGAAAACGGAGGAAATAAAATGCATGAATGCATGGCCCTTTAGGGCTTCCGTACATATTAATTTATTTAACCATTTCTTTATTTTATTTTAGGCGTTTCAATCCTCCATATGTTGTAACAGTTTCTATACTTTTTCAAATAACAAGAAAGGATCAAGTAGAAGTGATTTCTATGGGCAACATTATATTAATGCAGTATATTCAGACTTAATATTTGCATGTTCAGCAGGAATAAAAAAAAAAAATCTTCCGTTATGTAGTTCATTCGTTTCAGATGAAATTTTGACTTGATCTGTTTTCCTAGGAATTTAATCCAAGTTTGAGACAAAAGGATTTTTACTACAGGGGAAAGAAAAGAGACAATATCTACTATGGTTCTGTAAAACTGTCCACTGCAGTGGAAAATGTGATACCTGCTGCTATGTTATCAAGCTTGGGACATCACACTCCCAGACAGCACATTTGACTGAGACATGTGATACTAAACAGCTGACAAAAGCCCCCAGATCACCAGTGGCAAATCAGTGCTTGATCACTATGTGGTTTAATTCATGTTTTCCTAATGCCTATGAATCCTTCCCTGCTGCATTGTTGTGCTGTCACCATTCATGAATAATGACACTGAGCATAAGCAAGCAAATGTGAAAAAGGTCATTTGTATATTTTGTGACAATGATATCACAAAAACAACATCCTAAGTGCTGCGATTTGAAATCCAACATCAACTAAAGTTTCCTCAGGAAATTCTGTTTGAGACTAATATACAGTAGCTCAATGGTGCCATCTTACAGCTGTGTGAGGTAACTGCAACAACAGCCTGGAGCAGTGGGAGAAAGAGTGAAGGGAAACTTACTGTGTCCAGGGCTTCTTTGGGGTCAAGTCTGCAGTTTGTGCCAGTGTTTCGTTGTTCAATCTCGTTAACCGTGTCGCCTCTACACTTGACTGCGTAGTCTTTCACTCTGTGTTTGAAGGCCTCAAGCTCTGTTTGGAAGACTTCTAAGTAGACGTCTTGTCCGTCCTACACAGCAGCAAAGACAACAATATGAGGAAAGAGCACAACATGGCTGAAAGCGAACATCCTTCTGACACCATCTTTGAAATGGAAAATCCAAGTGTACCATATGAGCATACACTGTAGGAATGAGCTGTTGGCTCTCATTCTGTTGTGTGCACATATGGCATTAATCAGATGTGTGTCTTACTTTGGCTTTGTGGAAGAACTGTCTGAAGCAGCCTCGAGGATCCTGCTGAGAGTTCGACGCCATCTCCAGGATGAACTGCATGACTACAGCTTGGTGCGCTACCTGCTCCATCAGTGCTTCTTTCTGCAGGACACAAAATATGACAATGATTTTGTGTCCTTGTCTGAATTGATTACAAACCATTAAGTAATTTATAGGCCCTGTGGGGTTACAGTGGACGCTCAAAAGTCTGCTTCAAAGGAGATTAAACAACCTGTGACAATTCTTAACATTGCATATATTACTGCTGTATGTTTTTATGTTATATTGCATGTTTTGCTATGTGTTTTTATGCTTTGTGGAATAGAAATGGACTACTTTGTCGTAGATACTAAAAAGATTGAATAAGACCAGCCTTATCCTTTCAGTACATTACCCCTTCTTGCTGCAGTCTCATGCACCACAGAATTAAGTAGTTGGCTGTTTCCTCACAGATGAGCTGAGGCATGTCTGCGAGGAATCGCTGACTGTCGTCCCATCTGTGCAACATACCTGATAATTGGATATAAAGCACATCAGTTCATGTGTTCAAGACATAAAAAGCACCGAATGGGTGATTTGTGTATGAAACTGACAAAGAAAACCAAGTTGTTTGCTTTTTGTGAGAATGTTACAGTGTTGATTAAGTAGATTTTAGAAATATTTACAGCACCCAAAAGAATGAGAGTTTTGCATTAGAGGCTGGAATCGGGTCGGGTACCCGCTGTTTGTCGTCATTGAAAATAACGTGAACTTTGCATAATAATATTTCGGGTATCGGGCCGGGTCGGGCCTGGTTTTTAATTAATTAATTAATTAATTTGGGCTCGTGTCGGGTCAGGTCTGAAAGTCTCGGGTTCGGGCCGGGCACAGGCTTAATTTCCAGGCCCGATCCACCCTCTATTTTGCATCACTTGGCAGTTAAAGCTCACCAAGTTTACCTTTTTACCTCATCCATAACTAAAAACACCTTATGAGAAGTTAGTAATGATTGCAGCTGGTTGACTGGCAGTGTCTTATTTCTCATGGCAACATTTAAAATGATCCGGCCAGTATTTTCCATGCATGTTCAGAGTGTTTCACAGTGCACCCCTATATTTTAAGACTGAGTAAGGCAATTCATTGCAATCAATCCATAGTTTTTGTTAAAGTGAAAAGAACTGTAACATGGACAACTCAAACGCAGTACAAACTGCCTTGCTGGCCATTTTTCTCTGCAATAACTTAAGATGTATTTACATTCATTCACAAATTCACATGAAAATTAAATAATAGAATTCCTTCTGGTGAAACTGGAGAAGAAATCCTGCCTAAACCTGCGACAATCCAAACAACTCTTATTGTTTAGCATCTGACTTACCAAAATGCCTGAGCTCTTGCTCGTACTTCTGGAGAAACGTCTTGCACTTGTCCTGATCCATTTCTGCTTGTTTATTTTCGACATTGATGATACTCTGGAGGAGAGAGAAGACATTAACAAGGTGTTGATGACATAACTAAATGCTCAGTGGACAGCAGGTACACACAATCAAATAAGAAAATGTTAACAGAAATCAACATAATGTAACAAAGTTATAAAACACGTCAGCTTTATGTGTACCCGCAGACCTTATCAAAAACGTCCCAACTCCCGACTGCTCCGAGCACAGGACTGCGGCTCGGCTCCTGACCTCCCAGCATGCTCTCCTTGCGGCGCCACTCCTCCTCCGTGTGTGAGAGTTCTGTGGGGCAGGCCCGAGTCCGAGCACGCTCCTGCTCCAGGGACTCTGAGCTGTGGACGCCTAGAGAACACAGCTGGTCCTGGGCTTCAGCCAGTCTCCAGCTGGAGACGATGGAGGCCTTCACGCAGCGCTGCTGGCTCTGGCACAGTGACTCCATGGCGCAATCACAAGGGTGCGATGATGATGACTGGATCAGTGGAAGAGAAAGAGAAAAGAAATATACTGTACAGTTAACAGCAAATTCTCTTATATAACGTACACATTGATCCAATTTGTTTAAACACAATCTGTCAGTGTCAAGTTTAGATCGCTGATGCAAAAGTGGCCTACAGGGAGGAGAGAGGATTGGCTCTGCTACAGGAGGGAACAGCTGACACCTACAGACTGCCTCTGAATCACAAACTAAATGTAGGCCACTGGCTTTTGAGCTCTCATGACCACAACCGTGCTGTATTTGGTACAGGGTGGGGCGAGAGGGCTAAAAATAAATAAATGCTTGTTTCCATCATGTCCATGGCTACCCAGACAGCAAAATGCCTTTTCTAGGCAGACATCGCACACAGCTGCCAGTGTCTGACAATATGGAGGAGGACCTGGGGGAAAAGGAAAGTGAGCTGCTGCTTCATGTCTTGTTGTGGCCTCTGATCTCACCACTCCTCCTCCGGATGGTCTCCCTCTGACGCAGATTTTAGCAGTGAGGCAGGAGGATGAAACTGCGAGCGATCTGTTCACCATATGACCACACGTTTGTGTAGAATATAACTAGCTTTATTATGCAACTCTAGGTTCGCATCAGGTCAGCCTTCAATCTAGCATGCATGCAGCCTGGGAGTTGGTGTTGTGCCAGCATGAAAGTTGTTCATGCTAACGTGTAAGATAATGACACGAAAGCGAAGGTAGAGGTGTGAAATGTAATACTATTGGAAAACAAGTAACTATTAGCCTGTTCGTTGCTGACTGTTTAGTAACTCGGTATGAACTCCAACGAGCCCCAAACTGGTTTGTTAGCTTAGTTAGTTAGCATGCTTCCCATACCAACCCGTTATATGTGCTGCCAAGTAATCTTCCGCTAACATCCCAACCTCTAGCATGAGTTCATTACCTGCTGGTGAGGATACATAGGACTGGAGCCCCTGGCTGTTGAAGATGGGTCACTGTTAGACTCCTCATCAGGGTAAATTGAAGCTCCGTTGCCCAGCCACTCCATAACTGCTAAGCAACTAACGTTAGCTGGCTAGCTCTGCTAGCTAGTGCTAGCCGTGCTGGAAGAACCAGTAACAGTGTTGCTCTCTGTGATAAACTGTCTGTCAGAGTTATGTTTGATCTAAATAGCAGTCTGAGAAGTCAGCAGAGCTGAAGGAGGAATATGATGCACCACGACGGGGAGCTCAGCTTCTGTAAATAACAGCGTTGTAATGTCTACAGTAACTACAGTCACTGGCTGTGAGGAGCAGTCCAGACCGCGGCTGCGTCGTTTTAAGAGGTGACACGCAGAGCACGTGGTAAACAACACTGACCACGTGACACCCTCTCAAGCGTTTCTCCAGAGTTCTGTTCAGTTCGAGCAGGGTCCTGTAAAGAGCCCGAAGTCATGCTTGAGGAAAAGTAAAGATATTGTCTTAAAAAAAGACTTAAATAAAAATGAAGTCTTAAAGTATCTGACAGTAAATGTAGCCTACTGAAGTATCAAGAGTAATTTTCTGGCAATAAATGAACTTAAGTATCAAAAGAAGAAGTAAAAGTAAATAATACATATATTTACGTGTGTATATGTCTAAATGGGTTAACTGATTATTGGATTCGACATTCAGCATTTATCTGATGTCAGGAGCAGTGTGTTTTTATTTTTATTGCTGATAAAATAGATTTAAAAATGTGCTCCTGTAGCAGACTGAAATCTGCAATGTTACTAGTAACTACAATTATCAAATAAATGCAGTGGAGTAAAAAGTACAACATTTGCCTCCAAAATGTAGTGAAGTAGAGGAATAAAGTACCAGAAAATGGAAATAGTCATGTAAAGTACAAGTACCTCACAATTGTCCTGAAATACAGTACTTGACTAAATGCGCTCACTTACGTTCCATTACTGGCTGTAAGGAATGGATACAGTGTAGTTAAGTCAAATGTAGAAAGAAAAAAAAGATAAAATGTTGGATTATGAGCTTATTTGGGCATGTCATTATTCAAATACAATACTGCAAATATATTATGTACCACAATTATTAAACAAGTGATACCTACAAGAGAATTCATTACTCTCACTATTTTATAGACCTCTCTGGGTAACTGATGTTGTACTGACAATATGAGCTAGGATATGGGCCTATAGTAAAAATATATAGCCAACATGTTTCAAAATGTGTCTTTACCATGCCAAAGAGTTATTATATTATACCAACATGGAAAATAAAGGGTATACTGTGGTGTACAGTGGTTTTAAAAAGTGTTTTCATGGTTTGTGGTTTTGAACTTACATGTAAGTATTTTGTTTATGTTTTTGTTTATTTAAGATGTTTCTTAAACTGCATTTTTCACTTTTATTTTTGTTTGTGTGAATAAACAACAACTAATCCAACAGAAATGTGTTGAAAAATGTTAAAACGTGCTGTGTGCTATGCGTTCTTTGACCAGAAGGTGGCAACAGTGCGCTTTGGACTTTGTATGACAACCTCCACGGAAGTAGACCGCAAATGGACGTGGGTATTTATTTGCCCTACTTTTAGCATTGAAGGCAGCTTTACTTACAGCGTGTACATCACTCTTGATAAACTCCATCAATCAAACATCGGAGATTGTGGTTAATTCTGTTTACTGTTAGGGAAATTACATAATTCAGGGTTTTAAATCTGTACGTTCTTGCGTTTTGGACCGCATAAGCTGCCTGACAGGTGTTACGCAGGGCAAAACTTCGCACTCAATCTGTTCACTCTTACACTCAATTGCAACTAGCTAGGTAGACTACCTGACGATAGCTAACTGGAAGCAAATAGCACATGGTGAGTCCATTCACATCAATACCGTAACGTTACATTATTTTAATTATATATGCCTTGTTCGTCAACACACTAAGAAGTAAGCTGACTGTGTATTGGGGCCCAACATGAGAACCTAGCACTGACTTTTAAGCTAGCCGAAGTGAGTCACGAGCTTACCAGTATAACGGTACTGGCAAAACTACAAACATTGTTGTGTCTTTAAGTTGGCCCTTACAACACAAACACTCGAGCAAGTATAATATAAACACACGGACGGGTGTCATCAGAGTGTGTGCTTGATTTTCCTGTGCAGGACAAGCTAATGTTTGCTAACAGAAAGTGTGAGATGAAGCAACGAGGAAGTAGGAAGCGTCGTGCCACCACTAGGTGGCGGTAAAAGATAATAAAAACACCTGACTGCAGGTGCCACAGGGCTCTTCTCTTTCTTCTCCATTCCCCGAAAGAGTGCTGCTGTTTCGTGGACAGTGCTGAACGCTAAAGCCCGCCTCTAGACCCTGCAGACATTCAGACAGGGAGAAACAACCAGACTTCATGCCTAAAAAAACATCCTCAGGCTGAAATCAAGTCTCATAGCCAGCTGGCACCTTGCCCTTTCTCAGGCTGCTGTTCCCACAGGTTTCTGTGTGTGTGTGTGTGTGTGTGTGTGTGTGTGTGTGTGGGCAGGAATGATAATATCAGCAAAACATGTTCATAATCATGTTACATTTTTCTTTTGGTTTGATATTCACTTCCGTTTTTGTTTTTGTTTGTTTTTTTGCTTCTCTTGATGCTCATTGACATCACAGTTCAAGATGCCGCAAACTTTGAGCCCAAAATAATTGATTATAATTGGTTTCTCTGGCATTCAGCTCAGTGTAGTTGCGTCACCATATAACTATGTGCCATAATGACGTATATTGCAAATGAAAGTACTGTAAAATTCTGTGACAGTAATATATTTGAGCAATTGTGGTGGAGACGTCTTATTTATAGCAACGTGTTGTTCGGTGTGCCTTCCCCAACAGAGTGTCAGCAGCACACCATCCTGTGGACAGAAATGAGCCATACTACTCCGGAGGCAGTGGGTGCGTATCACAGTTTTACAACACAGAGCTCTCTTTCAATATTTAATATAGAAACAACAAACTTTGGGGTTAATTGTGGTGTGATGATGATGATGGGTATGCACACTCCAAAGGTACGAGGCACAGCTGAGAAATATCTGTAGTTGAAATATACACTACGTCTGATGTCATGTCATGTCACGTAACATAGCTTTTAAACAGTGGTTATAAGGCGTGTATAGATACATACATGTATGTATACATTTTAAATCCCAGCCAACAGTTTCAGCACTTGTTCAGCTTAAACGTTTTAGGATGAGTTCATCCTAAAATGAAAAGTCATTATCTGCTCATCCTCATGCTGATGGAGAGTCAAGTAAAGTTTCATAGTCCACAAAACATTACTGGAGCTTCGCATCAAAACAGCATTGCAGCAGTCTCGTAAACAACTGAAGTAGATGGGGACTCTAGAAATGTTTTGTGGAGTATAAAACTTCTCCCGACTTTCAGTCTGCATGAGGGTGATGATGTAATGACAGAATTTTCATTTTTGGGTGAACTTCTCCTTTAAGGAATTGCCTATTATTGTGTAGATAAGTGTGTTGCCACAGCACACTGACTAACTTTGAGTCATCTCTGATTTTATGCTTTGTTTACACATGCTTCTTGGCAACATTAGTTGGCTGAAGACAAAGAGCTTAAAGAGTCCACAATGATATCAGCATCATTTTTTTTCTCACCGTAGAGCCTGATGGTATGTGTCAGACTCCATTTGGATAGAGACCAAGTTGTAGTGGGTCAATTCTGGAGAGGTGATTTAACATGCAAACGCTGCTTTAAAAGGCATCTAATTCTGCAAGTGCTTGCACTCTCCTCGTTTTCAAGATTCTCTAATGGCACCTGTTGAAAAGTTTTTCCAGCACCTACAACGAAATACAAAAGGAGAGAAGTGCTTGTCGAAGAATGTCGTGGCGTCCTTCCAGCGGAGTTGAGCCACTCGCAGAACCTCTGCCAAGTCACACTGAAGCTGTTCTGGTGGCTGTAGTGACACCAAATGCCCCATTTAGACACTTGATCTTTGTGTTTCCTTTATTTTGGCAGCTGCCTGGCAACAGGCAGTTAGACCTGCCTGTGGATTGTAATCTCTGTCTAATTTCACTTAAATTTAAGTGCGACTTTTATTGTTTTGTAAGAGCAGGGAGGTTAAATAGTGTCTGATTACTTTAAAATCAACTGAGTGTAAAATGCAGTATTTTCTCACCATGTAAGTTATCTGGTGCCAAAAAATACAGATCCCAGAGGTGAATGAGTGCATGTTCTGTATGTGTGTCCGTGTGTATTTGTATGTGGTGATGGAGGTTATTATGTTGTAGTGAATGTGGAGCCTCCAGCTCTGTCATTCACCCACAAGCCAGGACTATAAAGAGGCGACATGCTCCACATTCCTCTCCTCTCCTCTCTCCTTCTCTGTCCTCTCCTCTCCTCACACAAACAGTGAGACTGAAGTGAAGTGGGCTTGTGCTATTTGTGTTTGTGTGAGTCTCTGTGCACGTACGCATGTCCGTCAGTGGGATGAATGGGCTGGAGTGGGGTGTGTAACAGCAGAGAACCATGGAGAACAGCAAAGGAAACTCTGTAGCTATTCAAATGCTTGAAATTCAAGGACCTTTCAACGGACCAGAGCAGTATTCTTAGACTTCTTAGCCCATTTACTACATATCCAGTGTGCTTTGCTGTTTTTCATAGCATGCTGTAATGTTGCTGTCAACGCTGTGGCATCATGGTGAGACAATGAAGTGTAGGTTGATTTGAAAAGCTGTTTTACCATACGAGAATTAAGCATCTTTCACAAAACATAAAAGCAGATATTGTAGTCATTTAGCTGGATTGTCTAGAGAGGGAATTGCATTTACAAAAATCAGAAACTATTTTATGCTTTGGAAAGTGACTGACAATAATGTAGAGCGTGCATGATTTAACTCAGTGAGCCAGAACATGCAAAAAGGCTGGCTTAGCGCGACTAGCATTATCTAAAATAAAAACACAGAATCAAGTCACAGACTCGGGCACCAAAAGATAATGTTTAAGAGGGAAGATAAAAGAGACCAAAAGTATCAGGCCATGAGAGATGCAGTAAAGAAAGAGGCCAACACGTAGAGAGGGAGAGGCCTTTTGCTCTGCTTTCCCAGGCTATGCATCAGGAAGGTTGTATTTTTTACACCATGACCACCGCATAGCCCTTTCCTGGGGAAATCCGAGACAAAATCGAGAGAGGCTGCTGCAGGGGAGGGAGAGGGGAACAGGAAAACTAGCCCTGGGAAGGAGGGAGGGAAGGAGGGAGGGAAGGAGGGAGGGAGGGGGGCAGGTACGGTGTAGCCCACACAGCATGAGTGACAGAGAGGGTAGCTTTCGGGAAGGCTCAGTGGAACACACGCACAGGCAGATCGACACAAAACGTGACACACACATGCATGCTTACATCTCCTCTTGTTTCTAGTCCCTTTTATCAACCGTGGCCTTCCAAAAAAAAGGGCCCTGAGTGTCGTCTCTAGAGTATTTTGGCTGCAGATTCAGCTGGAATGCAGAGCTAATGCCGGGTTCCTCTACTGTCCAACCAGCCTCAGCTGTTAATCCGATGTTATGGCTGCTCGGCCATGCCTGTTAAAGAAATAATATTTGACGTTATGGCTGCTCAGCTATGCCTGTTTTAACGAACAATATTTCCAGCAGATCACATTACTTATAAGCTAAGATTTAGGTTGGACACAAAAACATGGTATTTCATAACCGTTTGGCAACAAATTTGACCTTTTATTATCATGACTAATACTGAGGAGCAAGGGCAAATCAGCATTGCGGTTTTCAGGATTGTTTTTATGACCTGCACCAAAGTTATGGACGACATTAGTCTCAGCAGACAGTTGAGCTAACTGGAAATAATAGATGTCTTGTCATTGGATAACCTAATGCGCCAGGAGGTTACACTGAACCATCTGGGAAGTAGTTCTTGGGAAATTTTTTGAAAAGGGCAGGTATTTTCAAAAAATACTTAGCAGGTGATTGGACAACCCATCCGTCTATCACAGGCACACTTCAACCAATCAGATTGTTAGTAGGAAAGCCAGTTGGTAAATCAAAGACAAACACCTTTTCTTTGCTCCTCTTTCAATGAAATAAACTTTCCAGTTCTGCTATAACTGATGCTATAGCAGCTTCTATGATAACCTTTTGAGGATCCGCCATGTTTCTTTTCAAACGAACAGTCGCTTCTCTCACTGGTTGTTACATCTGAACCACACCTGTAGTTGACCGTGGTTCCTTATAGGGTGATGATTGGTCCAAACCAATGTGGGTAAAACCCAAGCGCATAGCTTGGAAGCTGAGCAAGATATGAGCTGCCTCAAATGTTAAAACATTTTTAAAAACTGCTAAAAAGGCCAATAGGTGTGGATTCCTTGACAGGTTGACAGAGGTCAAAGGTCAGAGTGAAACCCCACCTCATCTAAATGTGTGTGTGTCTGTGATTCCCCCCCCCCCCCAGGTCTTGACCCTGCCGTGCTGAGAGACGATCTCTTCGAACACTGGAACCGGAAAGATCTTCAGATGGTGAGAGTCACTTTCACAGCGTGTGTCAATTCCATACATGCAATATTGTGTGTGTGTGTGTGTGTGTGTGTGTGTGTGTGTGTGTGTGTGTTTACAAAGGTAGAGAGATGGAATCTTTGTGTGTCTGCGAGAAGCACAGGAAGGAACAGAGAGAGAGAGAGAGAGAGAGAGAGAGAGAGAGAGCTTGGATACCGGCATGTTTAAATGAAGCTCACCAGTGTGTGAGTGTGTGAGTGTGTGTGTGTGTGTGTGTGTGAGTGTGTTAATGAGGAAACCAGAGTGTCTGTCAGTAGGAAGGAAGGAATTTGTGTTGCACTGAATGAACTTGAGATCTGTGTGAGGAGGATATTGAGTGGATGACATCTGTTTTACAAATTAAGACGCGGGGCGAAGCATTTTCTCACACAGATATTATTTTCTTGTGTAGGAAGTTTCTAATGCCAGAGTTTACTGTCTTTATCTGAAACCTAAAATGGGTCACAGATCTGTGTCTGCTGGGCCCCCTGGGAGGGAAGTTAGCTGTTTGTCTTCACTGGATGTTTTGTTTCTGCTTTTCTTGCAATTCACTAATCAGTTCCCACATTTTACCAGCAATTTTGAGTCATTTACTAGAAAACGTATAATATTTATTGTAGTTCTGAGCAAAATATCTTTATTGTATCGTTATCATGATATGAGACTATGTATTGTCTTAGATTTTGGATATTGTTATATATCACGATATGGCATGATTGTTGTCGTTTCCTGGTTCTAAAGGCTGCATTACAGTAAAATTATTCAATCCTCAGAGCTTATCAGACTACTCTACTTATACTTATCTTTACCCACTTATTCATTATATCCACATTACCAATGGTTATTTATCCAAAATCTCATCATGTTCATATTTTGTTCAAGTGCCAATAGTCATCCCTACAATAAATGAAAATAAGATTTAATAGATGAAAAGATAGGCTGTAATGTTTTATACATCTATCTTTCTCTCTCCACAACTTTAGTTTGAATTCACAGCACTGCCTCCCCTGTTCTCTGCCCTCACAGCTAAGCTTGGCAGCCCTCCAGGGATTTTCAAAGGTGACTGAGCCTCTCGAGGCCTTGCTAACAATCCTGGAGAGCTGTCCGGGCAAACAGAAGGGTCGGAGCCACACCCTCGGCCATCACATCCTCATGGAATTCCAGGCATGGCTGAAGGAACATCCGCAGGTTGACGAGATTCATCAAACAAACGTTTTTAAACTTGAGAAATGCAGAGTTACAGCTCCATTAGTTGCAGACACTCTAGACGTTTTAGAAAAACTTACTAGGTCTTAAGTTGTCGGATTGCCTGAACCACACTTACAGAAAAGCAATTTTCTGTAAGTGTGGTTCAGGCAAAAATAAGTCTTTTTCAAGCACAATATCTAAATCATTTATGGAGTCAAGTGAACAAGTTAAAAGCCAGTTTCATGAAGTTCCTTATATCTAAAAATAGAATACTTAAGTACATCGATCATCAGCACAGATGTTACCACCAGCCCCATTTGAGATTAGTTGCTTGTTTGTTGTTTTTATTCTTTTTTTCTTTGGTTTCCTTACACTTGTCCCCTTCCACCAGGTGACCCTGAGCTCACTCCCAGAGCAGCAGGTATTGGCACTCCAACATCGGGCCCTGAGCTTACTAACAGATATCCAGCCCAGCTTTGCAGACGTTCTCATAAACATCTACCACCTCAATACCCTCGATCTGGCCACTCTCCGACTGCACATTGAGAGGTTGCAGGCTCTTACCTGCTACAAAGAGGTGAGTGCCTCTTTTGGTGTTTGACCAGAAATCAAACTTTTGCTGAAACAAAAGTTTTTCTCTTTCATTTACTTTGTGGTTTTCATAGGCAGCAGTGCTCAGCATGAAGCTGAAGTTACAGAAAGAGCTGAATATGGAGGAGGTGAGTGAGACAAAACATCTTCAGCAGACATGTCTGTCTAAGCATTGTGCATGTTTATTCATAAGCATACTTAAGATGTGTTTGATCTGAAATGTTTTCAAATCCTCTTCTGCAGGTGTGTGTACCACTAATCTTGCAGAATAAGTTGCCGTTGGCAGAGTCTTTCGTCACAGGCCACAGTCATCTAGAAAAACAACTGGTGACACTGCTGGACTCGTGGTGCCACCCCAACTTCAGTGTGGAGGAGATACGCAAGTAAGGAGTGTCTGTGTTCATTCCTTTAAGGGTCATTGTAACTGACACTAATAACTGTATAATACCATGATGATGAGAAACCATATTTTCTCATAAAGTTATCCTATCATGAACATTTCATACTGCCAAAACCCTAATTGGAACCTATGTGCGTAATCATTGTGCTGCTGTATGAACTCATAAGGTTGTGTCTTTATGCGTTTCCACAGGCAGTTCCCTCGCCTCTCTTTGTCTAAACAGTGCATGGACCAGATCCAGCCCAAAATGCTCACCAAACAAGTCTTCCGCCTCATGGAGAAATTCAACATAGACCAAGGTGTGTGACTGGACACGTGTGTAGCTGTTCATGTGTGTGTGTACACCTCAGGCAGAAGTAATTTTGACCTCTTGTTTTTTTTTTTCAAACAGGGCTGTGTCCCAATGCCCTGCACAAGAGGAGACTGGACTCTCTGCGTTACCTCATGTACGCGAGGTTTCTGGAAGTAAGTGATGCCGCGGACTTTCTGTTTTATTTTATTTATTTATTATTAACACAACAACAAAATATAACAGTTAATTAAGCAGGCTAATCATTAACAACTTGACTTTGATTGAGCTAGTTTGAGTTAATGGCAAATCTAGTGGTCAATACTTTTGAGAGAAGAAGAAGAAGAAGAAGAAGAAGAAGATGTCTGTTCTTGTTCGGTGTCCACCATACACACATTTCAGGCTTTCTTTATCACGTGTTGATTGTTGATGGCTGAATTTAGTGTAAAATATTAGTGCTGAAGACAACCATTAATGTGGTTTCATGAAATACTGAAATATACGGGAAGCAGTAGTATGTAAACCACTTGTGTTTCAGGGCTTAATTGTATCTTAGAAATATTTTGCTTTTTTTGCTGATATCTCATATTCCTGTTTAGTTACACATATGTCAACTTTAATCACTGTCAGAAATTTTGCCAGTAAAAGCTGGCTACAGATCTCAGTGGAATCTCGGTTGGTTTTAGGGTGAAGGATAGATTCAGTTTCTGTGGGAGGCATTTGAGGTTCTCTAAAGCACTGGTTCTTGAACTTTTTAACGTCAAGGAGCCCTAAACTGACACAAATTAGACCACAGACCCCCATTTGATCAGATATTTGCTTTTAGATGTTTGATTACAGAAAGTGATCATGGCCAAAAAGAATATAAATCATTACACTTTTTTCAGCGGACCCATATCTGTGGGTTTCAGAGTAAAAAAGTCAATTGTATGATGAAGTAATACGTCTCCTGACCTTAGCAGTAAATACATATTGCAGGGCAGGCACGATTACAGTGTTGTCACGGTCAAACACCGAGAAAACGTGTAGAGACATTTATAATTACATTTACCCATAATGGTAAGAAGGTTTGCAATTGTAGTTTATTTTCATTTCAGCAACACCACCCTATGGAAGATGCATTATCACAATCAGGATAGCCAGTTACAGAATTATTTGAAAAATTAAAAATAAAAATCTGTCTTTCTCTTTTCTTTCAGAAAAGCATGACAGAGGAGAACTGGAGTGACCATGTACAGGTAGATGCTGCTTGTAGTTGTTTATGGCAGTGAGCAGTACACTATGCTGTATATATCAGTATTAATAAGATAATGCAAGATGTGTGACTTTTTTTCTTTTCTTTGTGTTTTTTATGTACATATAGTTTGTTGTGGCTGATGACCTTGAGCTGCAGATAAACTTGGTGGAGATGTTGGTAAAGAACTGTGGTCTTCAGAAAGCCTCTCAGTGGGCACTGAGATACAATATCCCCAGATATCGACTTCCCCTTGGAGTGTGGGAAACGCAGCAGAGTCTTCCGCCTGATCTGCAGTGAGTGACAAAATATGCATAAACATATGTGATGATGCAAGTTGTGGTAAGCAGTACACAAGTTGAGAAAGGAATATATGCAGGCTCAGAGTTTTTACCCAGGGTTTTGTCCACCACATCCCCTTCTCACACAGTGCATGTCACTCTGTTGTCTTTTAGCTTGACTTAACTTGATTTACGCCTCTTTAGCTTTAGCACTTTAGATATTAAAGGGTGGCTCCATATATTTATCATATTACTTGCAGTTTCCTCTGGAACCACAAAAGGTTTTATACTACTTTTTTCAAATGTGCAGTAGTACTCTCCAAGACCTGTAAACACACTTAAGACATGCTATAATCATATACGGTAATCTGTCTATTCCTACTATCCTCTCTAGGATTTTGGTTTTATTTTTCCCTCCACTATTTTGTCCTTTTTATGTGCACACTCACACAAATACACGTCTCGCCTCTGCTCAGACAGATATGTCCGAGTGATTCGGCACAAACTGAGGAGTGGATGTCATCTCCATCTCACTGTCGGAAGTTCTACCAGGCTCCACTCACCAAGGACAAGGTTCATTTTGTGAACACGCCCGAAGCGCTCCAGAGGTGCCGAAACATTGTGTTGAAGGTATGTATGCTTGATGCCTGATTTAAAAAAAAATAAATAAATAAAAATATATACCTTCTTAAATCATATAATTGGCCAATTGGGTTTCATTTGAAAGTATTGATGGTGAAAATTTTTTGTTTACTGTCTTTAACCTTTCTTAGGAAGGTGGTATCATAGGAGTTGACATGGAGTGGCAGCCAACATTTGGCTGTATCTCAACTCAGAAGGTGGCCCTGATACAGCTCGCAATTATTGACCAGGTTTTCTTATTAGACCTCTGTGCAAACGGATTCTGTCAACATCCAGATACTGTTGGTTTCATCAGGAGCTTGTTCTCTGAGAGAAATGTTCTTAAACTAGGTAAGCAACAGAGCTGACAAAGATTAAATCCAAGTGTTGTTTTGTACTTAATGTCTCAAACATTTCTCCATTCTTCCTATTCAGGTTACGGTATGTCAGGTGATCTGAAATGTGTCTCGGCCACCTGGCAACAGTTTTTAGAGGAGCCATTGAAGATGGAGGGGATTCTCGACCTTCTTAATATACACCAGAAGGTAAAATGATCCTGTCATTCACATAACTTACAAATGACTTACAAATTAAATCCTGCAGCTATAGCGACACTAAATAATAGACTATTAGAGCATCAATTCTCAGGCAAGCGACTGAGTTTTGATACTTAAAACTGACCAAAACTGAAAAGGTTTACCTGGTTTAGCTCAGCAAGCATCTGTGGTGGCATTGTTGCTTGTCCACTGAACCCTATTCAACGAGAGTTACAGGACCAGAGGATTGTAACATTTAGGCTGTCTATAGACTGTAGTCAACGCTGCTCTTCTCTGTGTTTAGTTTCATGGTCGTAACTTAGGTACATAGTGCAGCTGTGGCCCAGCAGTTTTCCTGACATATATGTAGCTGAATTCATGGTCTCTGAAGTGGATAGGAATGTGGAAATGGCAACATGGATCTGTGACCGATGAGGTCACTTCACCATCTGCTGGAGTAGGCTGCATGTTGCAGGATGTGAGGAATCAAAGAAGTATTTTTGAGAATTACAAGAAATGTCAGGTTGAAAGAGGATTGTTTGACAGGACAGGAGCTGGAAGTGACTGTTTAGAGTTCAAAAATGTATTGCCTGGGTTCTTGCATCGTTACAAATTCAGTATTTTTTAAAGTTAATCAAGCAACCATGGAACTGGGGTTTTTATAGGATAAATATTCAACACTCGACAATAACATTTAATTCTAACTTTTATATATAAAACCTTTTGCAGATCCAGCGTAGCAAGGTCAAGAGGACTCAAAATGGACCTAAAGAGGTGCTGGTAGGAGAGGACTCGGCAGAAAAAGGCCTCAGTCTGTTGGTACAACAGGTCCTGGGACGGCCCCTGGACAAGACAGAGCAGATGTCCAACTGGGAGAAACGGCCACTGCGCATCAGCCAAATTAGATATGCAGGTAAGGTATTGTGCATTTACAGACAGACAATGACAGGGTGACAGATGGCTGCTGTTCTTTTCCCTATAGAATATCACATATTATGTTGTTATCCCCTGATGAAACCAATAATTCTTCCTGTCTCGTTTGTTAACGTCCTTTTAGTGGCAGATGCCTATTGTTTGCTGGACGTGTACTCTGTCCTCTCAAGCAACCCAGCAAACTTTGGGCTACCAGCTGACCTGCGCAGCATTTCTTCAAGCCAGTCAGAGAAGAGTGCAGACAAGAAGCAGAAAGAGAAACAGGCTGAACAGATGAAACAGGTATGGGAGTAAATCACAAGTTACATCACAATGCGATATTATATCGATTTTTGCTTATATCACAAAGGCTGGTGAATCCATTTACTACTTGACCTGTTCTCGACCCCGACCTTGACAAGTTTGTCTTTGACTGGAAATATAATGTGGATGTCCTCTCACACCTACAAACTGTTATTTCACTTCATTATAAAACATATTTATACACTTTCCTGGGACTTTGTAATGAATAAACAAGGAACCAAAGGTAATTTGCCCAATTTCAGTCCTTTTCTGCACGTCTTTAGAACATTCAGTCACCATTGACAGGGTTATTTATTACTGATATGTATTTAACTTCACAGGCAGCCATTTTCTATTTTAATGACTTTCATGCTAACACATTTAAGCTTCCAAGAAAACCTCAAACTGAAGAACCTGGGTTTGAGCATCCAACCTGCAGGGAGGGACAATATGCATTTGACCGAGACACTTCAGCAGTTCCTATCAGCTCCAGGGGTGCAGTCGTATAGCTCCCCCTGTGCTTTGACCTCCCTGCACCATGGTGCAAGTCAAAAGAAAATCCCCCTGTGGGGATCAGTTAAGTATCACATTATTGTCTCTGTCCATTTAGGAATGTCAGGGGGCTCAAAGGGTCAGCCCCCCTCGCTCTGACACAGAGAAAGGCCTCCTGTGTGGCGAGAAGCCCTCAGAAGACGCCCCCCCTCTGGCCCCCCAGCAGTTGCGGGTGGTGTGTGACAACATGCTGCAGGGACTGGGGAGGTACCTGCGATGTTTAGGAGTCGATGTGATCATGCTTGAGAACACTGATGATCACAGAAGAGCTGCAATGGTTAGTTAGCACAAGCTGAAGACATATGTATTCCAGATGATAGGTGCCACATTTGATGTGATACGTTCACTTCTTCATGAAATCATTAGACTTGTTACACTTGTACAGTTTGGGGCCCATTAGTATTAAAAATAAGTTGTTGCTTTCTTTCACTAAAGAGTGGTAGAACACTACTGCTTTTGTCCACAGGGGGCACAAAAATCAACACAAAATGAATGTTCATGGTACTTGCTTAAAGCTAAATTGCTAAGGTCATACTGAATATTGTTGCATTCATTACAGTCATGGTATTGTCAGCGTTAATGAATAATAGAATTAAGCTTTTCAAACTCAACACAACATGCATGCAACAGATGTTTTATTATAAAGTCTAGCCTAGGCCTTTAGATGCCATCTCACAGATTTTCTTCTCTTCTTTTCTTCAGCGTCACTGAATTCATTATTAACTGTTCACCTGAACAGTTTATGGTGTTGTATGTCGTATAATTATAATCGTTGACCATCACAATATATGGGTAGTCATCACAGCTTCTGTGTTTTCATGTTTGGTTCAAGAGAGATGATTTAAAATGTATACTTCGGTAATGGCAGAGAGTGAAATGGCTGCCATGGCTACCACCAGACGTTTTTTGCGATGGCCCCATTTCTGAAAATGTTCAGGGCCCCAAACTGAACAACTGTACCAAGTTTCATGCTTTGATGAAAAAAATGAACATTATTTTCTTGTATCAGCTGGACTAACATGCACCTTTTATACACAGAAAGTAAGAAACCTAAAGCCAGAAATACTTCATATTTTAGCTAATCAATAGTAGCCTTACTGCATTCATGTGTTCTTTGGTTCTGATGAGTATTTATTGTGTCAGTTAGCACAAGCGGAAGGCCGAGTCATACTCACCTGTGGACAACCGTTCCAAAGTGTAAGTACAAACTAATGTGAGCTCATGAAATGACTCTCAATTCTACAAACTCATGATTAATTGTACATATGTGTTCCTTGTTTGTGTGCATGTGCTATCGCTGTTGCCATAGCTGCGGTCCCAGGTAGGCGAGGGTCGCTGTCTGTCCCTTGACTGTTCAGAGAAGGCCAGAGACCAGGCTGTTCGAGTCCTCAGACACTTCAATGTCCAGCCCACTCCCAGCGATATATTTAGCCGCTGCCAGGTAAGGAAAGTGATGCTGGTTGTGAATGTCTCTTAAGTATAAAGTTCTTTGTTGTTGCACAAAATAATTTCAGTGTTTAGCACATACATAATAATTAATACATACAAATGGGGGAATAGTGAGAATAGTGAGAACAGTGAGCAGAGAGAGTTATAAGTTCATCAGCTGATTTCTAAGATACACAGCTGGAGTGAAAGAGGTAAGTGCTGATTGAAGGTAAATTATATCCATACAATCAAAAATAATAATTCCAACAGTTTATGTACAAATACATTCCTATTTTAGGCATTTAGTTGATACTTTTCTACAAAACAAGGTCCATTAAATAAGAGGAAAAGCTTGAGTTCCTGTATCGGTGAGAAGTACAGGCGTCATGAATACCCAGACAATATTTTTGTGGTTATAAAACATTTCAGAGCTGGTTCCTGAATTTTGAGAACAAAGCTTGTGGTGGCTGTGGTGTTTTGTGTAATGCTAAGTGAAAGCGGAATAAAAACTTTTATGATAGAGGGGGGAAGAGAGAACAAGGGCTCAAAGAATAACTTCACTTTACTTTTCTGAGAAGTGGGGCAAAGGTGGGGGCCCTGACGTGATGAACTTGGGTGACAAAACCAGATCATTTGTATGTGGAATGTCACTTCTCTGTTGGGGAAAGAGCTGAAGCTACTGCCACAGTGAGGCTACAGCTATCATTTATTTGTATTATCAATTAATCTGCCAAATATTTTCACGTTAAGAAGACACAGACTCTCTTTTTTACTTTCAAATGTTTGACATTTTTGCTCCAAAAATTACTGATATGATTAATAGATCATAAAAATAGTTGGCAGTTAATTTTCTTTCGATCAACTGATCAGTTAATCGACTAATTGTCGCAGCTCTATGCAAGAGGTGAAGGTATACAAGCTCACCTCTACATGCAGCACTGGCTCTGGAACCAAACACCAGTTTTGCCCTGGGGCATAAAATGTTGGGAGTTTTCACAGCATGTCGACTGTGACCAGCTTTTGTTCATGAGGGAGAGACTGGCAGGCATTTGCAGTAATGTGATTGTTGTACTGGAGATTTCAGATAACAAGCAGATGAAGCTTGAAGTTGAAGGTGGCCAGTTGAGACTGTGGGATTGAATAGGTATCCCCCCCAGGGCAGCCTCCCTCTAAAGGTGTTCTGGGCATCTCTAGGCCCTGGGGCTGACCCAGAATACGCTGAAAGGCTTTGCATATCCCATATGGCCTAGATGTGCCTTTGGGACCATATGAGGAGCTGGAGGGTCTGTGTAAGGAGAAAGATATCTGAGCTGCAACAGCCTCAACTTAATTCAGCAGGATACATTAAGTGTTAGGTGTTTCTCTTAAGATATTTTTTACCATGCAATAAAACACAAGCAGTTGGAAGGTAATTTAATCACTAGTGAAGCAGGATAGAAATTAGTTGAACCACGAGGTGAAATAAAAATGCCATGCACTGCATTATTCTAATTCCTGCCTGATCATGTTTGTTGAGCCTGAAAAGATGTTTGTCAGTCAGTTTGTTACTAACAATCATTGTCGGATTTACGGTACCTGTCCTGCAGATATCTCAGTGGGTGGCTGTTTAGGGAAACCTGTGTGTGCTCCGACCTTTGTGTTTGTCTATCTGTGTGAGGGGAGTCTTGGCAGGACAGTTTCTAAACTCGGGTGTTCTGGCCTGCTGGTAGGGGGGCTCTCGTGTCGAGATACACCACTCACTGCATTTGTCTCAGACCCAAAAAGTTAAAAACCTGGACCACCTTGATGCTACCTCCTGTCTTGATGATTTAACACACAAACATTCACAGACACACCAAAAAAAATCTGCCTGAACGACTTGTGGCCAAATGGTCATCCACCTACCTTTTCTATTGATCACTCCCAACAACAGTCACTTAAGGAAGACCAAATGTGACTTTAGTGTTCCACACCACTAGCAACAGCTCTGCCTCAGATCTTTCCTATCAGCTCAGACAGTAGACCTGAGAAAAGGTTTTGTCCCAGCATGTGGGTAATCTTCAACAACCTCAACCAGGGCATATCTGTCCATAGACTAATTTAAAAGATAGCTAACTGAGAAAAGACCTGCCTTTTCCTTGCTGATTAATCCTTTCAAGTTGAATCCGAGTTGAATTTCTGAAAATGATCTAAAAATGTCATGTCTGAAAACGAAGTCCAAGAAGTAATGAGTGTAATTGGGCACCTTACCTTGAGGATCAGGCTATAAAATGATACACAGTTCATACTAAGATTTAGTTAATGACTTTTTGATTTGTTAAAGATCTTTTTGAAATAGTCAAATACTAGTTAATAGTAAATTAAGGTGGGCCTGATTTTTGTGTGTGTGTTTGTGTGTGTGTCAGTCAGAGAGAGTTTCACCCTGGGGGCTTCTCTCTGGCCCACCCAGGCGAAGTTAACCCCTTTTATTATCTGATTGTAAGGCTCTCTGATTATCAATGGATGGGTTAGTTTCTCTCCCTTTGTCTCTCTGTGTTTATACCTCATGCACATACACCACTGATGAATGTCATGAGGAAAGACAAGTTAAAGAAAAGACAGAGAAGAGGAGATTAACCGCAGACTTGTGTATGTATGTGTGAAGATCTTGCAGGGAAAGGGTTAATGTTTGTCTCTGTATCAATAGGCCCAACAGAGATTTTAGAGGCATAGGAATGTGTGTCCACCATGGAGACCCCAAGAGGGAAAGGGAGATGTTGAAGGGCCTCATGTGTATATGCATATGTCCTTGGGTACAATGAAGAAGTGGCAAAAATGAGAAAAAATGACAACTCCAGACAGCTGAGAGTTGGTTTATTTTATACAAGTAATCTGAGAGAAATATTTATCTGTGTATTCTGACTAAAAGAGGAAGAATCATCTTCACTCTAAAGTCATGTCTGAATTTAGGAAAACAGGATCGAGACGCGATCCGAGAGCTCGCCAATGTGTTGCAGATGCTTGAAAGATATCAAGCAGGATTATTATCTGCTTGTGTCATGGATGGGTTGGGGAGCCATACAACAAGCCACGACCAATGACAGCAGACACAGGCTGGGGGAGGAAAGGAGTCGAGAAGGAGAGATCCTACCCGTATTTCTTTTTTTTTACGTTGTATTTTAGCTGCAAATCAGACAGACAGACTTGTCAAGGATTACTCCTGGTGAATGATTTTGTAATGTGTGACCCCACTGTCGCTGATCAGTAATGTATTGACCTGATGACTTTACAAAAAAGTCATGTAGTGTGACCATAAAATGCATAAAGGCATAAAGTGTCAAAACGATTGTTGTTAAAACAGGGATGGATAATATTTTCGGCTTTGTCACTCTGCTCTGGCACGAATGAAAACCACAGGATGGGTGCTTACAGAAGCTGCATTTGAATATTGATCTTGATTTTAATACATTTATTTTTAAATAATAACAAGTTATTGATAGTTTATTTACAATGTATCAAATTGTTGAAAAAGTGTCTTTCAACTGCACAATGCTTCAAAAGTATAGATAAGAAAGATACATTTTTTCTGTGTCAAGAGGTTGACACGTGTCACATTTAATTTAGTCTGTAGTCCTTAAATTTAATCTGTGTGGATTCCTGCAAGGGGCTGGGTTAAAGGGTGGAGTTGGCCATTGGTCCATTACAGTTTCCTTATTCAGCTATATCCTATCCCTACACATACACAAACACACACACCCAGATAAGCACACACACTTCCGTTCCATCGGATGTAAAGTACTGGCCTTTTATAGACACGTTGCGATAACAGAGATATCTTGAGAGATAGACATGAAAGTAACCAAACTTACACCTTCACACATACTGTACACAGTAACTGACAAATGCATATTGACACCATCATACGCACATATACACAGTCACCTCAGCAGTTAAGAGCACATAGCCTCGCTCACAGATGCACACACACACACACAGTCGTAGACACTGTTACAGCAGAAACGCTGGTTCCCACGCACCAGACGACTGGGGAAGTGAAAACAAGAGCAACAGGAACCGCCACACCGTGAGAGGGAGGGGTGGGAGAGGAAAAGGGGGGGGGAGGGAGAGAAGTGAGAACAGAGGTGATGGCAGGGAGGTAAAAAGACAGACTAAAAGAGAGAGGAAGGGAATGGCAGTGAAAGCAAATGAGAAGAAGCAAGTGAGATACGGAGAAAGACAAAAATAACGTGGAGTAGTTGAGATTGTGTGAGAAATAATCAGTCGGTGTGCGAGTGAGATGAGTATTTGCCGAGCGAGGAAGAGCCGGAGGAAGAGAGAGTGTCTGAGAAAGGTGGCATTGAAGGAAGAGGAGGGGTGGAGGAGGGCGAGGCGATAGAAAGACTTGTTGTCTGTCCTTTGATCTACAAAGAGAGCCGCGGGCTGAGAAACAGGAGGAATTTGAGAGGTTGAGACACGTTTAAAGTTACCCTTCACTGGCTCTGAGTGTATATTTGTGCATGTGTGAATGTGTGAGTGAACTAGGGTTGGTCAGTGTGAGGATGTAGGCATGTGTAAAAAACAGAAGACATGTTTATAGACTTGTATATTCTCACATCTTAGTTCAAGTTTGTCATTTTTAAATACAAGTGCACACAGCTTTCATAGAAGCAAATGCACAGAGTCACACTTTGGTCACATTCTCACATTTTTAAAAGCTCAAATTAAGTGTGTGCGAGCTCTGCGGCTTCTCCTGCATTTGTGGTCCCGTCTTCTGTGCATGTACTGTTCTCCGTGGCGACAAAACAGGGGTCAAATTTGTGCGTCCCGCCGTTTTTCCCACTCCCCCTCCCCTCTCCGGAGTCTAAAGGAGAGCGAGAGTCGGGAGGAGGAGGAGACGGTGGGGAGAGGGGAGGGAGGGAGGGAGGGGGGCATTCCATAGGCACGCCAAGACATTCCGAGGGAAACCATCCCAAATATTTCCCACTGTGTGTGGCGAGGGCTTCGCGTCTCCTGTTACACACACACACACACACACACACACACACACACACACACACACACACACACACTCATGAGAAAGTGCTAAAAGCGAATACACACATACACTGGGACAAAGTCTTGCTCACGCATCTCACAATCTCTCATACACACATGTAAGTAGTTAGTGAGTGCAGTTATGAGTGACTGATGAGCAGCTTGTGTGTCTGTCTGCATTTGTCTGTTTTTCATCTCGAGGGCCGACGTGGTGTCGCTGTGTCTCTCTTTCTGTCTGCCTGTAGGGGAGCAAAATCAGAAAGGGCCATTGTGAGTGTTGTGTCTCTTCAATGTGTGAGTTTATGAATGAATGCGAAAAAACACATGACCACAAGTATTTAGCTCTCACTTTGTTTCTCACGGTAATGGTTTTCTGTGGAAATGATTTCTTAACTGGAATGAGATGTTGACTCATTTCCTAAATAAAGTGAGATAATTGTATTCCTGTTTGCTTCACTGGAATACAGTGGAACTTATGAAGAAGTCAATGATAGAGGAACCAGTGGCTCTTTCAAGTCCCATTCAAGGGTTAATATTAGTCATATTTATTATGATATGCACAATACAGATGATATGATCAATAAATAAACTAATCATTAGGGCAAGGCTTTGTGGTAAAAATCCCTCTCATGACATTATTAGGGACATTTTCTGATATGTATATGCCTTAAAAATGCTTTTTTTTGCCATTTTGCAGTTAGCAATCTCCTCCCTCCTCTCTACGTCGCCACATGAATGCAGAGCAGTAATCGCCACACATAGCAGCAAACCGCAGGGTCCTGCTCTCTGCACATTCACCAGCAGACAGGACCGCCTCTTTATGAAGTTCTCTGTCCTGATTGGATAGAGTTGGCAGGGATACCAGAAATCTATTTTTCTCTTTTACTGCATGATCAGGGGGTAGACAGACATTGATTACTGACCAAACACTTTATAAGGGTGATAACTGTTTAAATATAGAGCTATTTAACACTTATTTTAATTAAATAAATTCACATACAGCAGCTTTAGTAAGCAAATGTATGCAAAATCATTTTTTTTCAGTGTCATACCTTACATGAGACCAAACTCTTTGTATGTACAAAAGAAAAACTTTAATAATAAATGTATGGGTGTCAAGATATAACAATATTGATAATTGCGATATTTAAAAAAAAAAATTGATATCATTTTAATAATACACATAAGGTGATAGCTTCTGAAGTAATTCTGTTTTTTTTCTTCCTGCATTGTCCTAATTGGTGGCAGTGATGTACCTTAACCCTGATTGCCACCTTCCATAAAATGGAAAAAAGGAAGAGGAATTAGATGCAGTAACTTGTTAGCTTGTTCTAGATATTACCACAGTGTTACAACCGCTTCATGAAATCATGACAATCATTTCATGTCAGGAGATGACAGATGTGAGTGACACGCTCCCTGCAGTGCCAGCAGATCTTACAATAATATCATCATCGTAAATTCTTATGGTCGCGATCATCATGCAGTAAATATATCTCGGATATCTTGACAGCCCTAAACTAATGTGTTACCTCTTTTTATAGCTGGGGGATAAATCAATTTTATCAATTTACTTGAATTTATGGTGTAGGATGATGTTAAAAATTAAAATGTTCGCTTACCTGAGTAATTATGATAAGGAACCGCCACCGTCTTCATGAGCTCCCGTAGTTCATAGCAGGACCAAGTTATGTTCAGACACAGGTTAAATATCAACATGGCAGCAGGCGCAAACAAAAGTGAGGAAATCGTTCTCCTCAGTCGTCTTGAAGTGGTTTGGTATTTGGTACAACTACCGTCTGCTGTCAAGTTTTTCTAAAGTCTGTGAAAACTAAAAGCAGCATCAGCGCTATTCTAGATTCTTAGACAGATGCACGCAGCCAAGTGGGAATGATTTTCCCATAGTATTCCATGTGAGAAGAAAGGGTCCGTGTGGAAAGGCATTACAGATGTGATAGCGTTTCACATTGCCAAAAGTATGGTGCCCTTATATATACAGCTGAAAAGCCTGGGTTCATCCACATCATAAGAAATAAAATTGATTAGAACCGTAAAGCAGATGTGGTGGGGGCCTCTGCTCTTGTAAAAAATATCTTTTTGGCATTTCTGCTTTATGCAAATGAAAGTGGTGTGTGATGGAAAGGTGCAGGAGAGAGAGAGGGGATGACCTGTAGCAAAGGGCCCAAGCTGAAATCAAACCTGGGCAGCCGCGTTAAAGACTCAGCCTTAAAACATTTTCTGCTTTACAGGGTGAGCTACTGGGCTGCCATGTGTATTAGTTCTTCATCACAGCTTGTTCAGAGTTATATCATAAGGTCATATCGTCACGATATGATTTCGCTGAAAGTTGCGGTTAAAAGTTGAATTTGTGAGAAGCGTGTAGTTTTTCTCTGGAAGCGGTGGGATAATCCCATGTGAAAATCAGTTTGTAACCTGTGAGACGTGTCTTAACAGTGTCTTTAGTGTCCCTGACTCATTTTGAAGTTGATTCTCATGGCTGTCTGAGCAGACACAATACTAGATACACGCACAGATACACACACAGACACACACAGACGGATAGATAAGGAAGAAGATGAGCCGTCACTCACCAAGCATCTGGTCTTTCAGAAATCATGCCTGCTCTTTTTTCCCACAGTCTAGTTGGCCCCAGGATAGCATAGCAACGCAATGACACCTGTGTGTGCGGGTGCACGTATGATACGTATCTGTGCGTGTGTGTGTATGCCTGTGCACTTGCTGGTGTGTGAATTTGTTGCTGCTCAGACACCACTGAGACTTCTCTTAGCACTCAGTGTGGCGGATAAATGTGTGTATAAGTTGTTTGTTATTCAAGACATTTAATTATAGATCTAGGAATCATTCAAGAGGTAATAATGTGTTGAGAAGCTACCTTTCTGCTGCTTCCAGCTTTGCCTGCGATGGCTCATTTTGTGTGTGAGTGTAGCCAATCACGTTGAAATATGTTGTTGACATAAACAAAACAGAATAGTTTGTATTCTAAGACTCCATTCAAGTGTAAAACAGAGATTCAGTTGATTAGCCTAAATAAACTGGTGGCATCTATGACTGTCAGTCATGTAATTCTTTTAGGGTTGTGTGATTCTCTGAAACCAGAGACAGAAAAATGTGAGCACCTGTGTTAAAACAGAAAATAACTAATCAGAGAGAGACTCCGAGGGACTAAACTCTGCTGTGAAGAGCGTGTATCCGCCCATGTACATGTGTGAAAACGGTCTGTCTACAGCAAACCTACCATTTAAACTGTAAACGGTGTCATAAGGCTGTAGACATGGCGTATTTAGAATTTTTCTGCCTTCACTTTCCCCTCCCATTTTCTCTCACACCCGCAAGCCTCATCTCTTCTCTACCTTATTTCACCTCCTCAGGTTGTCATCGTGACATTGTTTCTCCTCTGTTTGGTCTCTTTCCCTTTCACGGAAACACATTCGTTCATTCCAACATGCTGACTCAGAGAAGTAGACGAGGAAGATACAAAATTACTGCTTGTTGATTTGAATTGAACAAACTTTAATTTTTTAATCTCTGATGACACAAATTTAAACACACAAAAAAACAATAGATTTTACTGCCAGGTACTTTGCATCTGTGGTCCCTTGGCAGGCAGTCACTGTATTATTTAATACGCATATAATAATTTCTCTTGCTGTGTCCAGACCTTTGAATCCGTCCACTCTACCAAGTAGGGTTGCAGCGATATGCCAATGTCAAGGTAGAATCTGATATGATATTTGATGATAATCATACTACCTGCATTTGCTTGTATACATTAGATTCTACTATAATGTTGTTATTAGAAAATATGTATTTCAAGTTTCTGTCAAGTTTCGTGCCTGCCAAGACATCATATATTTTTTAAATTCTAAGAAAGCTTTTGTTCGAGCAAGAAACCCTTCGGTTTTCACTCCGTTAAGGCTCATTGTAATTGTGGAATTCTGTGATACCATGAAACCATGCTATTTCTGAGACGGTTATCATACCATGAAAATCTCACACCGTTGCAACCCCTACTACCAGGTTGACTGATTAGGCTGGCGTTTCTTGGTTTCTTAGTTGAAAATGAGCCAATCAGCACTACAGGCAGGGCGAACGCTGTTGCCAAGCCGTTGTTAAGTAACCAAGGAGGAGTCATAACTTGAAACTGTACATAGGTATGTCTTGTCAGTATCGCCTAAAAGTGTTTTTGTTTTTAATTCACTCTACTCCACTCTTAAAACCCAAGCAAGCCAGTAAGTTGGCATGGCAACCCATCAGCGCTGACTTAAAATGGCGTTACCTTCAGGCAGACATGTAGTGATGGGTTAGGGTAAAATCGAAATCTCCCTTATCCCATGGAAATCGGTTAGAGTGGAGGTAAATTCAAGAGCATAATAAGTTCCCAGTTTAGTTTGATAACAGGCAATACTTTGTATGCATGGTACAGTAAACCTATGCCTTCGAAGACATCATGAGTACAGAAATGTATGCAATAATAATTCTACAGTAACACATTACTGTTCTACTATTTGCAGACCCTTTCTCATTTATCACCTTCTCTAATCCCCTGCTGTCCAGTTTCCCCTCTTTTGCTCCCCAGCATTTCTTTCTCTCCCTCCCTCCCTATCAGTTTCTCCTTCTCACCCTTTGCATGGCCCTCTCTCTCTCTCTCTCTCTCTCTCTCTCTCCTCTCTCTCTCCATCTCCCCTGCTCTCTCCCTCACCCACTGTTCTCACCCTGGCTCCCTGCTCTGCTCCACTCCCAGTCTCACTCTCCTCCGTTTCAGATTAGCCAAGGCGAGGAATCCGGTGCAGCCGGCAGCTGGAATGTCCTGTTTGTCTTGCTCTGTTTGTGTGTGTGTGTGTGTGTGTGTGTGCGTGTGTGTGAAGTTGGTGAGGCTGGTGCTGCTTTTTGATGTGTTCCATTGTCTGAGAGCCAAGCTGCTTCCTGCTCCTGCTTTCCCCAAAAGCCTGAGAGAAATGGAGAGGAGGAAAAACGAGAAGGGAGAGAGATTACCAGAACACATAGCAGTGACAGGTTGAGATGGAGAGAGAGGGAATCAGGAAGGTGGCATAAGAAGGAGAAAATAGCAAGGGTAGATGAGGAGGAAGATGGCAAGGAAGGGAAAGAGGAGGCAGGAAGTGATGGAGGGATGGAAAAGGGAGGAGAGAGTTGGAGAGGGAGGAAGAGAGGTGAGAAGGAAGGAGGGAGAGCTTCAATAGGGCTTTTCCTCCAAACACCAATACAATGAAGTAGTGCGTAATTTCCCATGTCCCCCACACCCACACCCACACATACACACACACACACACACACACACACACACACACACACACACACACACACACACACACACACACACTTTTTCTCATAGATGATATAGCTTTATTCTCTATATTAAGTTGTCATTTATCTCTCATGCTTGCTCTGTTTCTGTGGCCTGTGTGTGGTCTGACACTGCAGACAAGCACAGGCAATACAGATACGGGAGGATGAGAAATTATGGCTGAAAATGAGCAGAACAGTGCGATAAAGATAACGCAAGACATGCAGAAGAAGAAGATGTCCGTAGGAAGCGAGAAATGAAAAACAATTGCAAAGTAAGAAAATGAAAGAGAGAGAGAGAGAAAATAGCCCAAAAAGCCATTTGGGTGCGTGTTGTGTATGCGGTTCATTTCCCTGTGAAAATGTGGACGTGCATAAATCATTCAACATGTGTTTTTGTGTATGTGTGTGTGTGTGTGTGTGTGTGCGTAAACGTGTGTGTGCGAGTTGCTGGCCGGTGGAGGGGTTTTGACGGGGCAGAGCAGAGCATTCCTGCTGGGTGGTGATGTCATGAGAACTAGCTCTCCGCTCGCAGACAGACAGCCCTGTTTATGTTCCCCTCCAGAGGAGAAACCACACTGTGTGTCTGAGTGTGTGTGCGTGTGCGAGCATGAATGTGTGTGTGTGCGTGTGTGTGTGTTTGTGTGCGCGTGTATCTCTGTCTGACTGCGTTATTGGCTCATGGGGGAGGTGGGGGAAGCCGAGAGGCACTCGAGAGGGTCTACTTTCCCCTGCCGCTCAGGGAGAGGGAACCACTTACTGATGCCTTCCTCTGAAACATACACACAGAAAGAGGAAGTTTCTCATGTTTTTCAGAGCACAGTAGCTGCACGGCCAGACTGTGCTGCTGTGAGTGATTTCCCTCTGCTTCTAAATAGTCTCCTAAGGGAGGCAGAATTCTTTGCAGTGTAATAACAAAGCTCGGGTCAGCTAATGACAACAATACCACACAGAAAAGGGCTATGAACCCATTAAAAATGCATTATTGCTCACGGTATGTGTGCATTTTTGCAAAAGTAGGTCAAAAAATCTGTTGATTAGAAATTTGACAATATTTGTGAACAAAAGAATTCAATCTGTGCACCCATGCAACCATCTTGTCTAGATTTAAGGGGGCATACCCACAAATTTTCCTTCTACCAATGAAATGGAAATTAAAGAAGTAACTTTAGAAAAATGTTGTGAGAACTAGCCCCAGCAATCGTGTTTTGAGAAACCCAGATACTGCTGGTATGACTGTCTTTGTGTCTGTGGTCACGGTATAATGATTTCCCTTGCGATAGTGAAATGTGATCTTCAGTCTTTGGTGCTTAGTGAATCATAGATCATTCTCCCACACTCAACACGCAGTGCGACATAGCAAAACCATCCCAACTCAGTCGGGGATGATAAAGAACTCTTGTCAACCCTGCTAATACCTGGCAGTGAGAAATAGCTGAGAGGTTTAGGGTTGTTATTATCACAACTCTGTGGCACACGGGCCCACTTTAGTTGCTTGGGTAACTCCTCCACATGCAGTCATGCTTTTGAGGCAGCCATGCTTGCTGACATGTGATATTACAAATGATTCCTCTGTTGGCAGAAACCCAATTTTTTTTCTTTTTACCTTCGATAGAGGGTTTTTTTTCTTACCGTGGCTTCCAGGGGCGAGAATAACTTGATTGTAGGTTTAGGCCTAGAATATGAAAGTTACATCAGTTTATGTGGAGGCAGACAACTTAACAGGCTAACATGGAGCCAGTCTTCTGTTTACTGATTGATTCAAGACTGCTTATTACCCTGTAGTTGTCATTCTACCACATTTTAACCCTGAAGTTTGTAGGTTTCATTCCAGTTTAATTACACAGCCAAACTGCACTGAAGCAACCAGCTCTAGACTGCAGAAAATTATGAACTAAAAGTTGGTGGTTTTCACATGTTAAGGACACCAGTTTAAGCTCTGGTGTATATTTGGCAGTCAGAAAGGCGAGGTGAAGAAAAGGCAGGTTTGCGCTTACAATAGCCACATCTTTTACGGCATGTGGGAGTTTTAGGGAGCAAATGGTGCTATCTTCCATGCTGTGTTTTTGCTAATGTTAGGTTATTAACTGCATAATTTTAGCTACCTTTTGGCTCATGATTGCTGGCTCTCTGTGCGATGAATGTGTGTGGTCTGTTGTCTGTGTGCTTGGAGTCACACAAGAGTAGGGGTATTGAAATTCTATAGTTGGGTGTGTCCCATGATTTTAGACAGAATTCAGTCAGAGTCGAAAAAAACGGTGGATGCTCCCTGATTCAGAGGTTGTGTCGCACCTCAGACTCACAGGAAACAGCCCTGCTGCTTTTACTCAAACCACCACCAACAACTGATTTACACCTCCAGTGTCATGAGAATGTGGTTAATGTAGCTGACTGGATAGAAAACCAGCAAGACTGGGAACCACTGACCTAAATATCCTCACAACAATAAGCCCATCTATTGTGAGCTAAGTAGTTCTTGTTTTTTGACACCCCTGTGTTTTTGTATGCCTTGTCTCAGTGCAAGATTGTGTGTGTGTGTGTGGTGGTGGTGGGGGGGGCATGAATGCGTGTGTGTGTGTGTGTGTGTGTGTGTGTGTGTGTGTGTGTGTGTGTGTGTGTGGGTGCGTGAATGCGTGTGCGCGTGTGCATGCAGTTTCCGAGAATGAGTTGTGTCAACAATTACATTTAAACCTCATGGAGACAGAGATAATAGATTGTAACCCCCCACATAGTCTGGTTTGTCAACTCCGCCAGTGTACTTCATGTGTTTGCCTGTTGTGCTGATGCTCCTGTGATGTATTGCTGTTTTTCTAACTTGTTCTCATGTGTGAAACTGTGAACGGCATCATTTTGACTGTTTTTCACAGTTTATGCTCTGAGCGTTTGTCTGTACATTCTGGGAATATTCTTGCGGCGCCTGACCAATAAATAGTTTGCCAATATCGGCCTATCACAGACAAATCTGTGCTGATTGCAGTGATTCCCCCTAGGTTGACTGCTTTTGGGGGGATGGGGTGTTGTTGATGTCTGTCTGTTTTTAGTTCTAGATTCAGGCTTGTTACACTACTACACTTCACATTGATTAGACATAAAATGGAGTTATTGTGCTACATGAACCCTGTAGTACTGATATTATGATTAACATTGTCAGTGACTTCTGCTCAACTACTTTATTGACAGCAAAAACACATGCATCGATGGAGGATGTTTCTGGACATAAATGTCTCTGAACGTGAAGAATTCACAAAATAAATATTTTGCATCTGATCAATACTTGGCCAGACAACGGCAGAGGTCAGAGTCGCAGGACTTAGAATTCACTTCTCACATGACAAGAATAGGTGTTTGCTCTGTAGACACATTTTTAATGAATGATAGCGGTTAGTGCTAAACTCGCTGAACACATTGCATTTCCTGTGACTAGCTCACTTCATAATAAAAGTCCACTTGTGTTTCGCCAATTAAATGCTTTTATTGCAGTAGTAGGTAATGTTCAGTTTTCAGCAGTATTGCTTTTTGTGTAAATAGCTACCTACTGTGCACATAAATATTTATATATATGTAAGAACATTGGCCTGTATATCTATCAGGATTTTTATACTCCATAATATTGTTGTCGGGATCAACCCTAAAAATCCAGTCGGGCTCTACATTCGTTAAATGTTCGATGTGTGTTTGTCATGTTGGTTGACTCGTATGTGCATGTATAGGTCTTGGAAATGTGAAGCCAGCTCAGCCTTAAAACTTTATACTCAGTCTTGCAGCAGTTCTTCCTAAAGCCTGCAGTTTGCGTGATATGATGCTATCAGGAGGTTAGAAGTCTGTTTGCTTTGGGAGCTGCAGGCTTGGCGAGTACCCACACACGCACACACACATTTTCTCTGTTTTGTCCTCTTTCTTCTCTCTTACTCAAAGAGTCAGATTAAAGTGAAAGTCCTTTCGGGGTGGGAATGGTCACAGAAAGACACCCCCCCTACCCCCAGGGAGCAAAGAGGTAGAAGGCTAGAGAGGTCAGGCTGCTTGGCCTGGGAAAGGCCTGAAAGAGCAAAGCAGGGGCTCTGGATAGATAGAGGGTAGATGGATTGATAAAAATCGGAAGCAAAAAGAGAGAACAGAGAAAGGACGAAGGACATAGACTAAATATAGATAAATACTGTATGTTTGGGGGAGAGATAGCGAGACAAACAGGAGTGGAAGCCAAGAGTTTGGATTTCTTGGACTTCTAAGCTACTGAGGGACATGCAGGATATAAAAGGGATGGAAAAATAGACCAGCAGTAGGTAAAAAAAAAAAAAATGATGATGATGATGCACAACTTGCATCTTTCACCCATTTCCTCCTCCTCCTCCTCCTCTCTCAGGCCAAGGAAAGCCAGTGTGTAATGTTTCTCATAGGAACTGCATGCTGGCATTTTAGCAAATGCCTTGAAGTCTGAGATGTGTATTTGCATGCATGCATTCTTGTGTGTAGTCTCTGGAGACCAGATGCACCAAATATGACATGAACATACCAAACAATTAGATGGACAGTTTTGATACATAAACCAGCTGTGGTAGTTTTTTTTTTTAAGTTTCTGGTATCTACAGAAGTGTGTATTCAAGCTGTCATGTCGTCATCAGAGGGGATCTCATCGCTGCCATCTATTTGCCAAGGACCCAGTGAGGTTCTGGGCTATGATATCAAAATAGAGATAGGAATAATGATAATAATGGTAATATTAATGATGATGATAAAGTTAAATGCAATAACATGATGATGAACATGATTTTTAAACAGGCAAAAAGCTTATATTGTTATATTACATCCTTTTTAGTGCTTCATTTCTGGTAATTCGTTGACTTCAGTGTACAAAAGCATCAGCTTGATATTGTGCAACTATTTAAAGTTTTTGAATGCCAATCATTACAGTCATCTCATTCCTGAACTTAATGTAAACTTCAAGTCTGAATGCCTGTGACCCTTTCGAGGTGCGTGGTTGCGGGTGTGACTGGGTGTGTGATAGTGTAGTATTAATGTGTTACTTGGGTGTGGGTGTTTGTGGTTAAGGGTGTATCCTTTTTACACATGGGACGCTGCTACCTAGGACCGTTAAAAGCGCGCGACGAGTGTGAGAAGGAGAGCTCGCTGTATGTCCCACCGACTCTGACCAAAGCCGCATATCCATTAATGAATTAATGTCGCAACTCAAGCCACCCAGCGTCCCCTTTGTTGCCGGTGGAAACCAGAGGTGACTGGAGTGCCTGAGTACCTGTCTGTCTGGATGATCCCATGGACCTCCTACACACACACACACACACACACACACACACACACACACACAGGCCTCCTTGGATGCAGGGAGCCCTTTCTTTCTTTCTTTCCCTCCATTTTCCTGCTGTCTATTTTGGTCAACTGGTGGCCCGTTCCCACAGTGCTGCTGTTCCCATGGTTATCGCGGCGGAGATAGCGAATGGGGGGTTGGGGGTGGTGGGTGGTGGTAGTGGGCTTGACAGAGAGCGGGAGAGACAGCGTTGCTCTGTTCGAAGAGATAGGGGACTCTGTGGCTGTAGAGGAGGCAGAGGGGGGGCGGGGGTGAGGTGGGGTTGGATTGGTGGGGGTGGGGGTGAATGAAGGGTATGGGGTTGAGTGTGTGTGAGTGTGTGTGATGTGTTGCTCCCATGAACATCACAGGTGGCCCATGAGGATTAAGTCCATATGGGATTTTGTTCATTTTTAATTTAATCATCAATTAGGTAATATTCATATCTTCATTATACTTGAAATTGCTCATTAAATGTGTAAAAGTGTGCATCATATAAGATGCAGATTGCAGGCTTGCAGATACTTTGGTCAGTATCTGCCTTGGACATCAGCATTTTAACCTCATGCGAGACCTCTTTCTGAGGGTAGATGCTACTTCCTGAGATTGAGAGATGAGGTGCGGTGCAAAAAGAGAGGTGGCAAAGGAAGTGGAGGGGTGGCGTGGGGGGCGAGGGCCAGCGAAAGGAGGGAGCGCGGGAGGGAGTGCGGGGCTCAGAAAGAGGGACGGATTCAGTTCCCACACTTCTAATTACTGTGTCACTGGAGACTGAAAGGGGACTGCCCCTGGCCCTAGGGAATTCGCTGGGGCCGGTCGCAGAGAGGGGAGCAGCGGTGGAGGGAGGGAAGGGGACAGCGGAGGGGAGGGGAGGGAAGGAAGGGTGGAATTAAAGAGGGTGTATGACACAGGAACTCTCTCCATCGTCCTTTTCTTTCTGGTTTTACCTCATTGCGTTCACACCAGAGGTGAACCCCTTCACCACGAGTCCCCTCCCCTCCTCTGCCCTAATACCCCCAACCTCTCACCTCCGACCCACTTCTCCTTAACCCTGCCTTACCCTCCTCCAACCTCAGCCCTCTCTTTCCCTTCAGCCTTTGTTCACCATCGTGTACTGCTTCCTTTTTACCCCCACACCCTCTTTTTTTTTTTTTACCTCCCCCTCTACCTCTCTGCGTTTCCAATGCTGTGTTCCTCTCCTGTGTCTCCTGTTGACATGAACAAGGCTACCAGAGACACTTTGAAGTGAGTTTAAACAACACACACACACACACACACACACACACACACACACACACACACAAGCACAAGCGCAGACACACACACTTGCATACACTGATGTCTTATTCTGCATCATTATTGCCACTTAACCCCGAGCCCTTTCCCTCTTCTCTTTGCCTTTATCTCACCCTCCCATAGCCTGTCCTTGTGTGTGTATGTGTGTGTGTCTCCTGATGATACATATAATGACCCTGGCAGAGACATAGATGTGTGTTTGTGTCTGCCTGTGTCTGCAAGCGCTCAGCAGTGATTTGATAATGCTTTAAAGCAGTAATGATGTTGTTATCTTGCTCAGCATCTCTCTACATTGTCACATGGACCAGTTGGTCATTTGCGGCCCCTATAAAATCACATCTTAACAAAGCTCACTGTCCTTGTTTCTGAGGTGAACACCAGCTTTTTGGCCGTGCACAGATGTTTTCTTCTTGAACCCATTTACTTGTTAGCCTGATCAAAATGTAATGTTGTAGGTTGGGCTGTAATTTGAAGCTTCAAAGCTTAATTCATAATGTTGATAATCCAATTTATTAATCAACATTCGAATGCTGCTTGATTCATGGTTGGGACTAGATAATCTACTCTCTGTCTCCAGAACAGCTCACCTTCAACTAGCAGAAATCTAACGGCACCATAAATTACATTTATGTAACCACAAATCAAAAAAAATCTATTTCAGCTCTAACACGATTACAACAAATTACTTTATACAAAAAATGAGATCATATTACGTATCTTTATTCGCTTGCCACTTAGTACTTCATTTAATCCGATGAATCACTTAATTCAAATCTAGGACTTCAAATATGTATAATAAAATATGAAGACAAACATTTGAAGCTTCTTCAGAAAGCTCAATAGAAGTTTGAATGTAAGTGGGGTGTGAGTTCACTGTTCAAATTGTTTGTTTTAAGGACTTGAAGTCGATGCTTGAAGCCACTTCATGCTAGAATAGTTACAAATAAGTAATAAGTGATGTAAGACCATTTTCCTGTTATTTAATATTATTGTATTTACAACTAGTATACTTCATGTTAAGTGCTGACAAGAGAATATCAGTAAACAGTTTTTGACAGCCAGAAGTAATTCCTGCGCAAAGCACAAGATATGAATGAGCTCCTTATGCAGTGCCCCTTTTTTAATGGTACTCTAAATACTGCTATCATCCATTCATTATTTCAGTAAAAGAACTTGTTCTTTATGACCCCATTAGTTCTTGTGCTCAGCTTCAGTAGTCTGTTGGGAATTTCATGCCTATTTAAAACTCATAATGGATTTATTTACAGATTTAAACAAATGAGCATTTGAAAGAAGTAATCACCATGATAATTGAATTAAAGATTGTGAGCATGGAAGTAGGGCTACAGCTAATGATTATATTCATTATCGATTATGCTGCTGTTCATTTACACGATTAATAAATTAATCATTGATTCTATGAAATGTCAAAAAAGTGTGAAACATGTTCATCACAATTTCCTAGAGGCCAAAGTGACGTCTTCAGTTTTTGTCTTTTGTCAAACCAGCCGTCCAAAACCCCAAAGACTCATTAACTATCATAAATGACAAAGCAAAGCAAATGTTTGAGATTTTTGCTAGACAATGACCAAAAAGCTAAATCAATTATCATGTAGTTGTTGAATAATTTTCTTTTAATTGACAATTAGATCCACGTGTCAAAATTAAATAATCTAAGCTTAAAAGTTTACCGAGCTCGCAACCCTCTCTAATGGTCTTCACGTAGCTGTCTCGGTTGTCATCGCATAAGTACTGAACTTTGGTCTGATGATAACATATATGTAGGGGGATCATAACTTCTGTTCAAGGATGGTCTTTGCATGTGAACGGCCTCTGATTTTTCTTTAGTAACTGCTTAAGTCTTAATCATAAGACAGTTAGAAATTGTACACACTGTAAATATGTCAAACTCCCCCACTGTTGGTTCAGTGTCGATCAAGGCTGGAAGAATATATAACGGCAGCCAAATATAGTCTGAAAAGAGTAGCAGACAATTGACAGTTCTGTTTACTACATGGGGTGTCTGCAGCCATGGATGGCACGTACTGTCCATGTTTGCAGTCTGCTAGAGCCTCACGGACATGGGCAGACAACAAATTTATAGTATAAGACATGAATGAATGGATGCAGAAACTATAAATTGCACTAAATGCTGCTTGGGGTGTTGTTGCTGCATCTGAAATTGTTATGTACAAGATGATTTTTGCCCACACAAAAAGGATCCATTTATCTCAGTCTTACTGACTTATTCATCAGATTGCGCCAAAATGAGAGACCATACTTGTTTCATTGGGATCCTGCTTGCTCTGCTTCGCTCATACCAAGACGAGACATGAAAAAATAAACCAGCCCACACCTGTTTGAATCTGGCCGGCAGATTTAGTCAGAATTTCTACAGCTCTAAGCAAGTTAGGAGATGTGACAGAGCAGAAAAGTACAGATGTATACTGTACAGGCGATATTCTGGTTCTCTAGAACAATGCAAAAGAGGAAATTTAAAGAAGAACTGGGTCTCAGCCACAGAGGATTTTGGTCATTTTTCATCATTGTACTGTACACGGTCCACCGCCATGTGTTTGCTGCTATGCAACTCCCACATCTGGTTATGCAAGCATTCGACTGTCAAACAAGCGGACACAAAGGCCAGCATGTTAAATGATTCGCCGCTACCCAACCCCGACGATGACACCTTGTCTGTCAAAAAGCCACAAGGTAGAGGCGTTTTTTTCTCTTTTCCCTCACTGCTCCTCAGGAGAGAACAGACCAGACCAGCAGCAGCCACCACCGCCACCACTGTCAATATTTACAGTCCTGGATGAATCACTCTGCATTACAATAACATTCCCTGCGTGCCTGCGTGCCTCTACATCAGGAAGAGATGAGAAAAAAAAAGGAAAGTGAGAGAAGGGGTGAAGAGGGGGGCCGGAGGGTGAAATATGCACCAGCAGCGATAAACGTTGAGCGGAGGAATCTGCAGGTGGCTCTCCCATGACGGGGCTGTCTGTGTGTGTGTTTGTGTGTGTGTGCGCAGATGTAGTTCAGGTTGATGGATTCAGGTCGAGTGGGTGGAATTTCAGTTTGCAGTGTGTGGGTGTAATGACAGTTTGAGAACTGTTAGCGCATGTCGAGGAAGATGTGGATGTCGTAATAATATCGGGTTGAATGGGTGCATTGAAGGAATGGGAATAATTAGCATATTAAGACAGTTCTAGCGTTTAAGCGTGTGTAAACGTCACACTGAATAGGCAAACTGGTGGGAAAGCATTTGGAGCACCAGGTCCGCCTCAAAAAGACAAATGTTAACTGACAGTTGCATGGTTGTTCTGTGTTTGAGAGAGGCAGTTGTCTTTATTGCACATATGACAGCGCTACAAAAGCCACCATTTGTCTCCTCAACAATCGAGTTTTGTAGACGAAGATAAGCAGAGAAGTATCCCAGGGTTTCACCAATCTGATGCAGTTAAACATGGAGTTTATTCTTGATCAATAGGTTGTGATAACAATTCAGTTTACTGTTTTGTTTCATTAATGAATGTACAAGCAACGATGTTTTCAAATTTTCCCAGAGTGTGCTTAAGTGGAGCCGTTACTTACAGTTGCAGCAGTTCGACTGTCTTAATACTGAATACAATACTGGATCATAAACAGTTTTTCCGATAGCCAGTATTTATACAAACACTTTCTTTTAATGCCATCTTTTTAGCTGCAATCCCACTAAAAATGTCTCCTCATTCAGTTGTTTTGTTCTGTCTGTTGCTGTCTGGACAAATGGTGTGACCCACACAACAAACTGTAGCAACGTTATAAGTTTGCAATTGCATTACTACAAATATACGCTTTTTTTTTTTCTGCGGCAGTCCCAGTTTCACTTTTGCTCTGTAGTTTATTCAGCTTTAGGATCCTTGACAAGGGCTGCAACTAACGATTTTTTTCATAATCAAAAAACACTACTCAAAATTAGTTAGGGATATTTGGATTTGGGTGCATATATGTATGTGCATGGATATGCATGCATTATTCCCTGAGAAATAAACGGAAATGTTGAAAAATACCTCACAGTGTTAAAGTGAGAAGAAATTTGAGATCAATCCCTCTATCTGGATCACTGCCATAAGTTAATGGGGTCTTTTCTTGGCCGAGACCCATCCTCCATCCATGTTTCGTGGAAATCTGTTCCATAGTTTTTGTATAATCTGGCTGACAAACCAGCCAACCAACAAACACGAGTGAAAACATAACCTGCTTGGCGGAGGTAAGAGGTAGCAGACTTGGTAAACCGACTAATCAATTAATGAACTAATTTTGTTACCTTTGTACAGTCTGCTCCCCATAAATCTGCTGCTGGAGGTTCTTAGCCACCATGGTTAGAGGCTGAACATCTGAAGCACTAAGCATTTCTCAGCTGTGACCCAAGCCAAACCTACACTGACATGGGAATTAACAAGTATAGTTGAAGAACACAGTAGGGCAAGTAATGAACCAGTCATTTGCCACCGAGCGTATTGCCCCTCCAACTTGTTGAAGGTTTCAGTTGTTTTAATTTTAACCCGTAATACAAAAAGGCAACATATCAATAGAGGCTGGCTGGCGGTTTAATCCAGCTTTTTATGTTTTTGAGATGAGCTGTTTTTATCCCTCTTAGCCCAGTGAGCAGCATTGTCAACGGACCTTTTCAGTGCGTTGTTTTCCTCAGCTGTTTGGCTTAGACCGGGCCCAGCTATCTGGCGTCTGAAGAGAGAGAGAAAAAGAGTACTTGGAGAAGGAGAGAAAAGAAAGAGGTTAGAGGTGAGAGACAACTAGAGAGAAGGAGAGAGGGAGATTGAAGGGGAACACTGGAAGGGGGTAGAAGGAGCTTCAAGCAAGACAGAGAACAAGAGAAAAGACATAGGTTGAATTGGAGAGAGCGAGAGATAGAGGTTGAGGTTGAAGGTTGAGTGGGTAAAAAACAGAATGAACTGACTGTGCCAAGCCCAGGGAAAGCATTAGTGCTATTTGTGGGACGGCTAGACTGTTATCTGCTAGACTCTGGGCTATTATCTTCTTCATTACCCCTTTTAGTGAGCTCCAATAAAGACGAACTAAGGGAGCAAAGGAGGGAGGGAAGAAAAGGCAGAAATGCGGAGGCCAAGCGGGGGGTGAGAAAATGGTCGAAAGTGGACAGCAAAGTTGACGAGAGAAAGAAACAAGAAGAGATTGAGCAAGAGTTAAGCACGCCGGGGGAGCGGGACTAAACGAGCGATGCATGAAATTAGAAAAGTTTCTCTACATATTCTGAAGGACAGAGGCATGATGTCATGGATTTGCCTCATACTGTGGCACTTCGGTTTCAATATAACACATTCAATCATTGAAATATTGAGATACATATGAGATACATTTCACATTCAAAGTCACCTATCATAACAAAATGAAGTGACTAGAATATGGTATTACATTTGGTACATTAGTGTATATGCAGAGATTTGTCTGTTCACTAAGTCACCCTCAAATCAGAAAGAATAACTTTAATAAACATAATGGATCTTGTTTTAGTTAAAGAAACAGAAAGAAAAAGTAAATACAGCTGCGATTTTTAGGGTTATCTGTGAGCATCTGTGATATCCACAGTCCTGAGTCTTACGGTTTTCATTTTTGAATGACAAATACTGACTACCTACCTGAACGTGCAAGCTAGTTAGCTGTTAGCTGTAGTAATGCATGGTCTTTTATTGAAGCTTTTTGGCTGAGACACAAGCAAAGTAAGGCTGACTTAAGTAATGGTTGACTTTTGTTGCTGTTGATGTTGGTTTGGTGCGTCGGGGAGAATATACTGGGTAGAGCCCAAAGAACATTTAAGCAGCACTGAAAAAGTAAAGCAACATGATATTGAAAACTTAGCACATCTGTTTTAGATGATTTGAAACAAAGTTTATTGGATATCTAACGTCTGCTTTATGCATGAACAGCAGATTTTCCCAGCCATATTCTCAGGAACTCAACTGGATGATTTGCATCCCTGGAAAAATCCAGGTGGGAAATTTATCTGACTTCTATCATTTGTCATTTCACGCAGGTGAAATGAGTGGGAGCAAAAGTGAGTCAGGGAAGGGTGTGCGTGTGTGCATGAGCTGCATGTGACTTTTTTACATCTTTTGCATGCCTGTTAAGTATGTGCGGGTGTGCGTATGTTTGTACATGTGTGCGAGCGAAGTGAGTCAGAGGAAGGTGTGTGTGATGTCAAGCCCAGACAGGCTCTGCTGTGGTCCAAGTTCAGGTTGCTGTCAGGTGGTAGTGGTTAGTTAACAGAGCTGGTAATTACCTCAGACTGTCGGGCTGAGACACTGGCCAGATACCCTCAGGATACTGTGGGAAAGTACATTTAGTAGGTCATTGCTGTATTTCCCTCACAGTCCTCCTGCAGGAGAAAATGACCCCTTCACCAGGTGTTTAGATACAGTATATACAGGAAAAATCTATTTGTAAAGGATCTTTCAAATGACAAAATGTGCTTATAAACTGCAGCCCGTTGCATATACATAGGTATAACAATAATATAATAAAAAGAGTCAAAAGACAGTTTTCATGTAGTTTGCATGTGTGCATCTGTTGACTTACTGTGTCCTTTTTGCTTTGACAAATGAGCATCTATTTCATAATGCACTTTTTTCTAAAAAATGTAACCTTTATGTAGCCCATGTTTTGAGTAAGTACGGCTATACTGCCCATCAGAACTGACTAAATAATTTACCCATATACCGGTCTCTTATTATTTAGTTTTCAATAGGAGAAGTCTGGTTGCAGTGGTTGACGTGTTGCAGGCATCAAATTCAGATAGTATTTACAACAAAGAAAAAAATAGTCCCACATTTTTAGAATCAGGTTAAATAAAAACACTGTTCGATGGAAGGTGATGATGTGATGAAACTATGGACCTATTTCATGTTGCAGCTACTGAACCACAAGATGACCTCTTTAATTTTTAAATAAGTCTTCCAGTAAGTGATTTATCATTCTAGAGAACTTCCCGACTCTCTCACTTCTTTGGTCAGTGGTATGACTTTGCAGTCTGACTACTGGTATTCAGGCTTCATTTTCCACTGAAGATAACTTGATTTAATGATTAACTGCAGTGATGTCAGCTTTCTCAGCTGGAGGATCCTAAGTCAAGTAAACCATTTCCACTCTTTTCTACTTCCTTCTGTCCAGCCAAAGAAAATTAAATCGGGTCACTTTCGCAGTTTGCATCCGTCAGTAAAATCATGTGTGAGATTGTCCATCGCTGTTGGAAGGGATCCAAATCACCTAGCATGACCTTGGGACTCTGTGGGAAAGCAGAGAAAAGGGTCAATGCTTTTGGCCAGTTTGCTTCTCCTTACTCATCATTTCTACAGCGGTATGAGGCTGCTTTTTCCACTTCTGCTTGCCGTCCTACTTACAGCGGACCTACATCATTTCACAGTGGCAACAAAATTTCATAGCTGCCCAACAGAATGACAGGGAACTGAAAATGACAGAACGTCCCATACACGGTATGTTGGGAGCAAACAATGAATCTCTGCTGTTGTATGTTTTATTTTTCTTTCCTTGGAAGGGATACCGTAGTTTCTGTAAAAAGCAGTTCTTTACTTATATGCTGTGTGTATGTTTTAGACCACAGCAGCCTTGGACAGTGGAATTAACTATATTTAACCTTAACTTGGACATGAAATTTGCATTGAGAAGGAAAAGACAACATCTTCAAAGGGTTACGATGGTGCAGTTCTTGCTCCCGCCTCGCTCTTCTTCTCTCCGGTTCCCACGCTGCCCCTTACCTGACTTACCACAATTTGAATCAAATCACTAGTGGCCAATTGGCTGTTCTGGCCATGTGACCTACATCGGCCCTAAAAGCACCGCCTTTTGAGATTGGTTTCGGATTTTCCCATGGGAGCTGCCTACACAGCCAGTGCAGTACGAGTGTGTGTGTGTGTGTGTTTGAGAACGTTAGGGAAAAATCTCCCACCCCCCTCCCTCCCTCTCTTTCCTACCTCCTCTCCACTATCCCCCTTTCTCTCCTCTTTTTTCCACCACCTCCCATCCTTTGAAACACAGTATCACACTTTAGATAGCCTTTGTTGTCACGGCAAGGAGCATTCTTTCTCTGGCACGGCCACACGGAGTGTGAGAACGCAGGAGGTTCCCTGAAAAACACAGAAAGAACAAAAGACAGAGAAAGGAAACACAGCAATGTAGCAACTGCCTAAAAGTCTTCAGAGTTAAATAAATAGAAATTAAGAAAATATGTTTTGGTTAGCTGGTTTATTTTTTGGTGCCCGACTTAAAGACAACATTGAAATACAGTTTGGCAAGTTTGCCGCTGTTGAACTGTGAGGAAAAACCAGAATCTGCTGTCAGACACAGTCAGTACAATGGAGACAAGAAGGAGAAGAATTTTTATTTCATTCAGATGTTTATTTAAATTCAAGGACCATTGACGTTGGTTGGTTTCCCTCATTTACAATGATGTTGAATTACAAACAAGTTAAAATAAAAAGAAAAGGGAAAAACAATCTCATACAATCGTACAATGTACAATGTAGTGAAACTGGTTTTCTGCATTTATCATCCGTCCCGGTGGAGTAGTGGGCAGCCAACATATACTGCCTAGGGACCAACTCCAGATCTAAACCAGTGCCTTGGTTAGAGCCCGACCAGAACTTGATTTTTGGGGCAGATGCAGATACTGATATTAAGGAGTAAAAAAAAAAAAAAAAACAGATAATGATATATCGGCTGATAAACATAAATTTTTTTCAGTAATCAAATGTGATTATCAAATGCTTGTGACGAAGATTTGTAACAGAGGCTGGATATTTGACATTTTAATAATAAACTTTATTGCCAAAAATGACATGAAACAGTAAACATCAATAAATCATAAACTACTCCAAACATCATGTTCTGCATTATAAGCTCTTAAAATATCTATCTATATAATATACAGATGTATAGATATATATTTAATATCATCACATATCAGACAACATTTAGGACAATACTGATATATCTGAGAAAGACCAGTATTGGCTGATAATATTGGCCAATCGATACGTTGGCCAATCGATACATTGGTCAGGCTAGCCTTGGTCAAGGGCACTGACCGAAGAGTTGACCTTATATACATGTTTTGATGTTGGGGGAAACCAGAGGAAACCTACACTAGCACAAAGGGAACAAACAACTCCACACAGAAAGGCCTCAGCCAAGATTCAAACCTAGGACCTTCTTGATGTGAAAATTTTTTTAAAAAAGCTTGTTAGATGTGGTTAGTGAAGACATGCCTCCAAAAGACGCATGTGTAAAACACGATAACATGGCAATGTGGACAGGCTGCAGGCACCACCTGACCAACCTGCACAGACTGCATTGAATGGAGCTTCACGCTCTGCTTCTGGATGATCACAAACATGATATTTTGCCTGTGCAAACATGCCAAATTTGACTTGGTTTGACAGTACTATCAGACGTGCAGGAGCTGCAGAGACGACACCTTTTGCACCTTGGTGCTTCTTAGGCTCTGCGTGACAACTGCACGCCTTAAAACTCTAGTATTCAAGAGGTTCTGTGGAAAAATAAGACCTTCGTGTTCCTGCAGCAAGCCAAAATCAAGAAAAATGTTACTGAAATCATCCGGTCCAACCTGGTGTCAAACACCCACCATCTGTCTTCATTCAGATATGAAACACCACAAGACCTCACTAACTTTGTTTTGTCTCTTGAGAAGCATTAATGCACCTAAAGCTCTGATAGTCAGGAATATTTTTATCTCAATATCTGTTAATATCACTGTGATGCTTCGTAACATCAGAGCATAATTTGTCATAACGTAATTTCTAAATTAACTTTATTTCCTTTTCTTCACACCTTTTGTTTTGCCATTTCTTTATTTGTCTAATATATCTCTGCAGGATCTTTGGATTTGTCGCTAGCTGTGTTTTGATTAATTTAAGATTTAATTATTTCCATCCAGGTTGCGTGTGTGTGAGATGGTGTGCGTGTGTGCCTGCCGGTCCGTGGCTTAGCCTTGAGAGTTCAGAGCAGGTTCTGGCTTGCTCAACTCTGGGAAACTTTGAGCTGAGCAAATAGCTGGGTCTGTTTTCCTGGCTGTCGACACACTCGTATGTGTGAGCCATGTGTATGCGCTGCGAGCACTTGTATGCATGCGGTTTATGCACACTGCAGTGTAGCCTGTGCGAATTGTAAAGTGTTGTGTGTGTGTATGTGTGTGCGTGTGTGTGTGTGTGAGGCAGAATACAAAGAGGAGAATACAGACTGTACTGAGGGAGAGATGGGCTTCATTCCCACAGGCAAGACAGGAGATGACACCTCTGCTATTCCCACACCTCCACTGTCTAGCCGCTTTCTCCCGTCCTGACCTCAGTTACCGCAGAGACAAACAGCGCTCTGCATGTGCACACAGAAAGAAGACACGCTTTTTCTGATTTGCAGTCTTCATTACACTTTTCCCGGGTTAGAGAGAGAAGGAGCGGCCTTGAGCAAGCCAGTCAAGAATCCTTGCATTGGTAGGTCTGCAAGTGCGGTTTGATTTACAGCTCACCTCTAAGTGGAATGCTGTTTGCTGGGTGGAGCTCAGGTGTGTTGACAAGGCTTTTAGCACTGACATGCTGTCAGGATGGCTTACAGACGAGTGTGTGTGTGTGTGTGTGTGTGTGTGTGTGTGTGTGTGTCTGTCTGTGCACGTTAGGGGCCGGCAAACAAGAGGTCACTAATGTCCCACCAGCGCGACCTTTAGCGTGGAGAAGGACAGGACAGCATGGACATGTGAACGTTACTGAGGCGTGAACGCTGTCTCCACACACACACACACACACACACACACACACACACACACACACACACACACACACACACACACACACACACACCACACACACACCACACACAGATCTGATCTTTCTGAAACACTTAGCCCCTTTCACACCAAAGCAGCTACTGAGGAAACATGTCTGTTTGCCATTGGTGTGAATGGGTCATGACAAATATTCAGGCTCTGCAACTCTGGTCCACACTGGTCTCACACTTTACGACTTGAACAGGTGAACTCTGGTTACTATAGTTACCACGGCATTACTAAAGTAAACTTGACATGTGTTGCAGCTATCTGACAGAGAGAGCTAAAAGTTGCAATATGCTCCAGTAGATTTAAGGACATTGGCCCCTCCCCCGACATCTTTTTCACGTCAGTTATTGTAATGTAATGTCTTTGTTCTACATTTCACCAGCTCTCTGCATGAGTTGCCGTTCATTTCATGTGTTCAAACTTTTGTAAACAACAAGACATTTAAATCATACAAAATGTTCTGTCAAGACAGAAGAACAAAATGAAGCACATATTCAAAATGAACAAATTTTTTCTTGGCATTACAGAAGTTTGTCACATTGAGCCAACTAACCCAACAGCCAGTGTAAAAGTGGAGAATTATATCCCCTCTTTTTTCTCTCCAAGACAGCGTTGTTAAGTAAAAAACCTCTTGAAAACACTTCTTTTAACCCTGCCGCTAATGACTGTTTTATTTTTTGTCTAGGCGTGTAACTGTGATCAGTATGTGGCCGTGCCCAGAAAGGACATGATCGGGATGCTCAAACAGAAAGGTCAGTGAAACCAAACATAGTAGAGGAGACCTCTTGTTAGAAGAATATTGAAGGATGTATCTACATGCCGTTACTGAAGTCTTTACATCTGTTAAGGGTAGTTTTGGACTTGCTTTGGCCATCAGAAGCAGAGTAGGGCGGTTCATGCCTTGCCTACAGCAGGACTCGTAATTTAGCGGATGGGACAGGGGTGTGATGTCTTTCAACAATGTCTTGTGTCACATGTCAACGCGTTACATGTGCAACTGACAATCGGGAGATTTAAAAGGAGCTATCAGCAGGTGGCACCTAACTCTCCTTACCCTTGGAGCAATGTTCAAGGTCCACTGCTATATAACAGGGATGGCAAATGATTGTTTTTGCAGAAAGCGCTTGACATTTATGACACTACAAGTCACGCCTCTATTGCTTGCAAAACGCTGGCATGCCATCCAAATCATACTGGGGCTGCATAATGCCGCCGTTGTTTTGTTCAGTGAAAGAAATAAAGGCAGCCTAACGGAGGTTCTTCATTGCGGCTGTCTTGCACGATCTCTGTGTAAAAAGTGCTTTTGACTGTTCAAGAATAACTTCATTAAATTTGAGTATTTTGTTTGTAGGATTTTTGGAGGACCAGGACAACACTGACCACACACTACAGCAGGATGAGGAGATGACCCCCAGTGTGACCTCTGACCTCCCTAGGTATGCCCTTCAGTGTCAATGGGCCCCCCTTTCAGGTCTGGACCCCGACACCCTGACCTTTCCCGGGGGGGAACCCATACAGCTCCACACCGTACCCCCCGGCCTCCTGCCGAGGATACCGCTCTTCTATGTCTGCACCAGATGTGGCAAGGTGTTCTGGGAAGGCTCTCACTTCGGTCGTGTCCTTTCCATGTTTCAGGACGTCTTTCACATAACAGACACTGACTCAGCTGCAGCGCCCGTTCCAACAGCTCAGCGTGACTGACTGAAAGAGGAGCTGCTACAGTTTACCTCATCCTTAAGAAGACATCTACAATAATTCTTTGCACATTTAGGTCCCAGGAACCATCTCTCAGAATCCATATTAATTGCCTCATAGATATTATTGTTTTTATTTTCACATCTGTCAGAGTTCTTTTCACATGTATAAAGTTTCAACAGTTTTAAACTTATCGCGTTTATAAGAATTGAAAATTCAGTGAACCAAAGAATCTTTTTACTTCGTGATTTCTTTTGTTGATTATTCTCACTGTTATATCATTCACTCAGCAGGGAAATATGTTATGAAATGTAAGTAGATGAATTAATGTTAAGTTTGTTCCATTTAACATTGTTTTATTGTTTTGATCTTAAAGCTGGGATGAAATGATGACAGGACTTTGTCTTTTTAAGCAGTCTTTGGTAATTTGATTCTCTGTGTTTACATTTGTGTACCGTTCAATTGTTAAGCTGGAGGCTGCTGAGTAAGTGTTAATAAACATTTCTTTTCTTAATCTACGAGAAGTCATAATCGTTTGTCCGTCCGCAGGTATGTTTCAGAATCAGCCCAATCGCCAGATTAAATGTTAGCTAAGTATGTTTCTGCAAACCACAGATAAGTAAAAGCTTTATGTTTCTTTATGGTGCAACTTTACTTTCTTTAGCTTGAATTTTCTAACTCTGTCTTGTCATAATGCTTTGTGTATGCTCTGGTTAAGTTTAGGCACAAAAAGCACTTGGTTAGGGTTAGGACAACAACATGGTTTGGCTTAAAATACCCGTTTTTGCAGCCTCGAACACAGCCGGAATTATCCCGAGGTCTCTTTTAAACAACTGGTTCTGTCGCCACAAACACAGCTGGAGATTGCCTGACTTCTATAGAAAAGTAACCGGTTTTGGTCACCACAAAAACAGCTGGAAATGTCTCTAGGTCTCATTAAAAAACACCCAGGTCTGTTATCACAAACAGGGCGGGAGATTGCCCGACTTCCTGAGAAAAACATCTAGTTTTGGTCACCACAATCTCAGCTGGAAATTGCTCTTAGTTTAACCAAAAAATATCCTGTAGTTTCAACATGGACGCGAACCGCGGCCACCTGTTTGGCAGCCTTGTCGTTTTCAACTCCCATCTGACCCTGGATGTGAAAGTCAGGTAATAAATACGTAACGTAAATGTGATATGGCACATTTTGTACATATGGGACATAGCCTATGACACAAACAAACTTGGGTGTACAGTATCTGTGGTTTGCATGAACAATGTTATATCCAGGTGACTGGGCTGATTAGAATTTACAAAACAGATGGTAAAGAACTAAGAGGTGACAGATTGATGAGATCATCCAAGCTTCACTGATGTCCATCAGGTGTAACACTAACAGTGTAGGGGGGGTGGGTTTCCTGCCCCGAGGCTGAAGAGCAGGCAGGTCACAGAGTAACCCAACACATACACCGCCTGAATCCCTTCATATGTTCTCATACCTTTCTCTCTAACTCTGCTCTCCTCGGTTCACAAATCCCACACTGGATTTGTGTGATTGCAGAAAATGAGATTGCCCAAAAGGGTTTTCAGAGATCTAATGTGGAAAAATCTGCAACTAAAGATGTTCTGGTGTCTTTTAAAACATTTGTTTTTGAGACTGCATTGGAAGACTGAGTTTTGCACATAAAATCCAAGAAACCACAACCAGATGTGCACTTTATCTAACTGATCACTTAATGTGCATCAAAAAAGCCACAGTGATTTCCAAAGACAGGTCATCATACCGTGAATCACTGATGTAAATGTGTTTTCAATGACTGGGTTTGAATCACAGCAGCTGCCGTCGGAAACAAGTGATTATTTTTGTTGCTTTCTTTTTCGTGACATTTAAGGCAGTGAGAGCATTTCTCCAGAACGTGATTATCATACCAATAACAACCACTGAGGTTTCAGATGTAACATGTTTCACACCTCTAAGCTCTATTTCAAGAAATTGTTTGAATAACAAGTCAGGACCTCTACGTGTCAATCATGTAACACCACATTACTAGTTGCATAATCCTAAAGCCAATACTAAATGTAGGCTAAGGGCTTTTGTTCCAGTAAATAATGTTACACCATCAACAACGCAGTTATCTGGAAGGACATAAGTATTGTCACCTCTGAAGAACGAAGTCGAAGACCGCTGACTGTTCATCGCTGTCAGCGTTTCTTTGAGATTTGAACCTGACGCTCGTATGTCCCATCTGGGCTACCACTCCAACAAGAAACTGTCTTGGACAAAGGAGATCATGTGGATTACTGCACAGACATGACACAGATGTGTGATTATATGCATATTAGTTACTCTTAAACAGAATTTTTTTAGTTTAAGGTATTCAGTATAATCTTGTTATGAATTGAGTAGTTTTTGTTTATCTTTTCACCAACTATTTGTAGAATTGGTTGCCTTGTTTCGCAAAAAGTGTTGATATGTCATGACTAATGTCATTGTTAGCGGTTAACACTTAATACTCTTACGGTTAATACTCATGAGTCACAGCTTTTGGGTTTCCAGATTATTTAGCAATGTACAGCAGTTTGTCAGATCATCAGGAAACATCATTTACAGGATTCCTGTACACGGACATGAAATTAAAAATACTTTTTGCGACTCTCAGCACAAATATCTTTTGCGTCAGCACCATGTTTCTTTGATTGAAACGCGACATGTATGTGGTCTGGGCGTATGAGGCCAGGACTGTCGCACCAGAACCCAGGGTTTTGCATCCACTCTGAAGTAAGTTTGGTTTCGGCAACAGAACCACTTTAGTTTAGGTGAGGAAAAGATATTTTCAGTTCGTCAAACACTCAAATCGAATCTGCAGAATTCACTTTGGTTGAGGTGAGGTGATCATAGTTGGTAAAATAAAACAAATCTGTAGTTGTAATTGTTAACAGGGTTTTGAAGGACTTGGGTCCACATCCTCTGTAGCACTTTCATACAGGGTTAAGGGAATAGTTCTTTCATGTCCAGGTGATGTAGCCGGAGCCAGCAGGGGGTTATCTTAGCTTACCACAAAGACTGGAATCAGGGGGTAATGGCTAGCCTGACTCAGGTTTTTGTGTGGAATAAGCACACTAGATATAGTGCGTTAATTGGTGAGCTTTAAAATTGCAGACAGGCAGATTTTGTAACCTTTGGACAGAACACAGCTAGCTGTTTCCCCCTGTTTCCAGTCTTTATGCTAAGCTAGGCAAACTGGCTGCTGACTGTAGCGAAGCATAAGTTGTTGGTCTTTTATAACGCAGTGACATCAGAGCAGTATTAGAATCAGCTGGTGTTAACAGATACTAAACTCAAAGAATAACCAAAGAAACAACTTCAAACTTAAAGTCCTTATATGTATTCAGCCGTATTTCATTCATGCATTCAGATAAGGGCAACTGATTCCCATCTCTGTATAACGTTATCTCAAGTTAACCTCCAGGTGTGGAAAAAGATGTTAAACTGGGAGCATGACTGATCTTGCCAGCAGAAGATGGCTGATGAGATCAATCTGTAGAAGAGACTGGCCTAATTGTTGTTGACATCAAATTATAGGGGAAGAAACCTCCTTATCCGCAAAATGAGGGTTCAACGACACGCCACTGTTTTATAGTTACTCCTGTTAATGCAGTTTTATGCGAGGTGACGCATGTCTTTCATACATCCTGGAACACCACAAACATTGGCGCGCTGCAGTGCGCCCCCTCCCCAAATCAGCCCGTACGATAACCACAGTAACACTGATCTGAAGCATTTTTATTTGCTATGAATGAAGTCGACACACTAGCTCCCGAATAAGCCTCTGTGTGTCTTGTCCCGTCCTTGTCCGGGTGGTCGCAGGCTGCCCCTGCCTCTGCGCAGAACGCGAGCTTTCTGCAGCAGCACCGTGTTATTTGATCCTTGCTCTTTCTTTGCTGGGAAGAAAAGCTCGCCTCTTTCCCACGCTCTGAGGACACGTGGTGCCCGGAATGAATTGGATTCAGAAGGCCCTCCCTCCCGGTGAAACGTCATCGCTCTCTCTCTCTCCCCCCCTCTATCTCTCTCTATCTGCCTCGCACACATGCACACACACTGAGTTTAGTTCAGCATGCTTTCTTACACCTGAATGTATAAGAACATTCCCAACGCGTCATAGTTTAAACATTTTTTTTTACATGACAGTTTCAACGTGTATTTTCCTGTGTGTGTGTGTGTCTCAGTGTGTGTGAGCGTTCCTGTCTGGACTGCAGATACATGCATGCGCGCAACATGCCGGGACGGGACAGGAGGCTCCTCCCGGTCTGTCTGGCCCCGGCTGCCCCGGGTCCCGGCGCCAAAACTCGGCACAGCGCACGGATCTGCCTCGATCTGTCCGGGCGCTCCGCTCACAAGGCAGAAACACAAGCCTGCACGACTCTGGGCTCTTTCTATGTCGCTGGGGGGGAAAAAAAAAAAACTACACGTCTTGTTTATCAACTCACAGCAAAAGAACGGAGATATTGCCAAAAAATAGAACCAGAATCGACTTGTATTATCTTTGTGGGAACCGTTTCCATTAACTTTGAGGAGAATCGGCCTCAGTGCAGCCTCTGGGCCAAGGTGACCTCTCAGACTAACTGCAAACTAAACTAAAGGATGACTAAAAGATTTTTGGATCGATTATTCCTAATTATGACTGTGGTTGGCGTGCGCTTTTACGCACGCACACAGCGCGTAATTCTAGCCTTTACACAACTGTGTTAGTAATTCGGCCTGTCAAAGAGAAACAGAGAGGTTGTAAAATAATTGTTTAAAGTATTTCATCTGTGCTTCAAGTGAATCTACACAACAGTCTCATGATTGTATCTGGTTTTGGCTGCTTCCCAGACACACATTACCAAGAAAAGACTCAGGAGCGAAGTGGTGGCGGGCAGAGAGAGAGAGAGAGAGAGAGAGAGAGAGAGAGAGGGGAGCAAATGCCACAGAGTTTGGGGGAGAAACTCTTCCAGTCAGAGAAACTTTTGGCTCCTGCGGTCTGTGCAAATGTTTTCCAAGTGTCCAGACGCGCTGAAGCCAAAGCTCTGATAGCGGACAGATGTTCCTGATTTTCCAGAAGATGTTCTGCACCGTTCTGTAGAAAAACCCCACGAAAAAAACAAACACATTTTTACAAACACATTCAAAACTGATCCTAAAAATACTAGATATGAAAATGGAACCATAACACCATAACCTTTTTACATTTCCTGCCAGTGTGCCCATGCAGGTCAATGTTGTGTTAAATGAAGGCCATAGAGAGGAACACATCTGTTACTGTAGCGGCCTACGTAGAAAAGTCCGGGTTAGGTGTTCTCCACATTTCTATAAATGAGTCAGCGTTGCGGTCTTTGTTTTGGAGCTTTTGCAGCTGTGGGTGCAGAGGAACAAACAGACACACAAACAGTCACCTGCAGATGCACCTGAACGTGTCCAAAACAGATGAATCACAGTCTCTCAGACAAAGCGTTTGTCCAACAAATCCATGACAAACATCCAAGATGTGGTGGCACACAGAAATACTCGTTCCTGACTGACTGGCTGGCAGGATGAATTTCATTGTACACTGGGATGCCTTTAAACATAGGTCAGGCCAACGGTTGAATCACGGTTCAGAGCGCATGGTTAACTTTAAAGTAACCATAGAAACCATGCTGTTGAAACCAACAATACTGTAAGTTCAAGTCAAGTCAGTTTTATTCATGAAGCCAGCAGAAATGGATCATACTTAAAGTGTTTGTGTCCATAGTTTATCCTCGATAATACACCCCAAGGTGTCTTGTAATTGAAGATAATGAACCCATAAGTCAGAGTCACTTAGTTTAACTTTAACAGGCACAGTATGTAATCTCTGCCACTGTGGGATCTCACACTCAAAACAAATCAAGACATAAGTCTCGTGGGATCATGGGAGTTGTTGTTTTCATTGTCAGACAAACCCTAAATACTCAGGCAGAAATGTTCATGAACGATGTAATGTATTGAAGCGCTATTCTCGCTACGTTTAGTCGTGCTCGCTGACTTCCTTCCTCACTCTCTGGCTCTCAGTTCAGCTGTTGAACTGTGTTTCAGCCGCCACAATTTGTGACTTTAAAGGTGCTTTATGTAAGAATTGGTCAGATTCACACTCATATTACACAGGGGTGGCAGCACATCATCAGAGTAACGGCTGCTAATTGTAGCTGCCTTGAGCTAGTTAGCTCAGTTAGCCGTGCAGCTAGCAGTTCGGGGACCAGGGGAGTGTTATTGTTTATATTGCTAGCACAGGAGCTTTGGGCCGGGATGGGAAGGGACTAGCATGATAGCATGTATTGTCAAAATAGTGCTATTTTTTACATCCTGTTGATAATTTTACTTATTTTTTGGGATATTTTCAACAATTAATTCTTACATATCGCCCCTTTAATGGACTAAATGCTCCCAACATGTGGCAATATAGCAAATTATGAACCTGGCTCTTTGAAAAATATTGCTACAGTCATGTTGTCAGCCATCTGCAGGGGTTTTTTTTTCATTTTTTTTTTCATTTAATTAAATAGGTTGTGACCTTCATATGTGGGATTTCGGTTGCTGTCTCTCCCACGCCAACGCGCAGACGCACAATCTCACTCTCATGTAGACAGATGCGGCCACAGACGTGCGCCAAATGTACAGTTCAGAGTGTGGGAAAAAGAGGACAGTGTGAAAGCCACCAAACCATCAGAGCGGAGAGCGGTTTTATAAAGTGTTACATAGATGAGATGGAGTATGGGGCCGAGCAAACGGAGCAAACGGCCCGAGGAGGGCTGAGACGCAGCCTGTACCTGCTGTGGTTTCCAGATAAATCTCTCTCGATCTATCCATCTGTCACTTTCGCATGCATTCTTTGTGTCAACCTGTGTTTCTGTCTATCAATATCTATCATCACCTTCTCTGTTTCTCACACACACACACACACACACACACACACACACACACAGGCAGGCACCCAGTTCCCACGGTGGCGGGGGGAGCTGAGCGGCGTGTCAATCTGCGCGCAGCGTCACCTCTTTTCACTTGCAAAAAGGAAGTAGCGCAGGGCTTTTGTTATTTGAAGTCCCACAGTCTAGTCGTTTAAAAACAACTGGAATATATCCGCAGTTTATGATTTAAACAGCCGCCTCTAATCTCCTCCTCTGAGGTGTTTTATAAGGAGCGGGCACGACCGTTTGGACTTTGTATTTTTTTTTAGTTTTACTGTCCTTCCCATTTGGTTCCCAGACAATCACCATGACAGAGAACACACGGGCTCTTTTTTCTACATGTGTATGTCTAAAAACACCTGGAGAATAAGCCTCTTTTATATCCTGTTTTAAATGGCTTCTTAACTGGAAATGTAGGGCAAACATTATGTGCACAAATGAGCTGAGAGGTTCTCCGGCGCTCTATCATCCGTCTCAGGGCCACCCTGCACAGAAAGTTGTGGCCATGTATAGCTCCAACCACACCCTGTCCTGGATATCATTATCAGCACCCTTTCCTGACCCCATTGCATATAAAAAGGTGCAAATGACACTCATTTGGAAATCTTAATAAACCTTTTTGACTTATAGTTGTGCAGCCAGGTCTTTTTAAGGGGTGAAATCAGGAGTGATTGAAATGAGAGCTTCCACCTGTTGTGAGACTCAAAGCAGTGTAAAGCCCTCTAGCCACATTTTAACACTGCGAAAAATGATCTTATCCACAAGAGGACACGTACTTTTTGTTTTAAATGAAATGGCATTTTGATTTTTATTTCAGCAGACGTTCTGTTTCCTATAAATGAAATCCTTCTCTGCTGCTCTTCTCGCCGTCAATGACGAGTTTGATCTCGAGTTACTGCTGATGTTAATCCAGCAGATGATCCTCCACATCAGCAGTTTACAGCCCTGGCAGCGCCGCGCCTCTCTGGCTCTCAGTCCGCTTCCTGTGGTCTGCCGGCTACAGGAGATCGGACCCAGACCTCACCGTGATGCTGCTGCGGACGGCTTGTTTAATATTTCTGCCACAACGTTTGGCTCCCCCCCTCGGAAGACCACGCCCCCTCCCTGCAGTCTCACACAGCCCTGATCCCTCCCCCTCGCCGAGCCGGCAGCCTATAACCTCCCCGGGTTTCCGCCCATTCCTCCACAGTTGATTCTTTGGGATGGTATTGTCATGCAAATAAAGGACGCGTAAAATATTCCCCCAGAGCGCAGCGCAGGGCAGAGACTCACACGGACCGCGCGGAGGACACAGACCGGGGCCACGGTGGATTTGTATCGTTTTCATCGCTACGGACCCGTCCATCTGTCACAGGTAAGTCTCTAATCTGCAGCAGGATGACATTTCCAGACATGTTAAGTGGCTAAAAATCAAGCAGTGTGTCCGTGCGTAAAACGTGTGCGCACGGAGGTCTCCTCTCTCTCGCTCCTGGATGTGGCGGAATGTGGGGGTCTCTCTCGCAGTCTGTTGGTGTTGGTGAGGACTCGGGATTCATGCGGACTTCTCTTGTTTTTTTTTTTTGTTGTCTTTCCCAGACACCCTGGCCACATGAGCACCGACGTATAGCCAGGACGCGTAGCCGGGAAACAGGTCGGACCGTTTAAGGAGAACCTGTGGAGGAGGCTGCCCTGTGGAGATAGTGGTCATACTTCCAGTTTCCCCCAAGTGAAGTCGGAGGTGTCTCTCTTCTCCATCCCCTGCCAGAGGCTACCTGCTGCTGCTACGGAGAGGGAGCTACGTCTAGAGACCCCTGGATCGCTTGAGAGCATTTTAGGATCTCTCAAATATTAACATTATTGCACACCACGTGTGTTATTTCCTCTCTTGTCCTTTTTGGGATATATACAGTGCTCCTTTTTTTTTTTTTTCTCCTCCTCCTGTTGTAGTACTTTAAAGTGCCTTTTTTAACTGGTTGTCATCCAGTGTAACTGTGGCATTGTCACCAGAGCAGAGACGCTCAACAGGGAGAAGACGATCATTATCAGCTTTAGAGTCCAGGCAGGATTACTGGTTCCCCACCCTCCAGCGAGCTGCAACCATGAGCCAGGCGGATGTGTCGACTTGCTCCGCGCCGCAGAGGGTTTTCCAGGAGGCGGTGAAGAAGGGCAACACCAAGGAGCTGCACTCGTTGCTGCAGAACATGACAAACTGCGAGTTCAACGTCAACTCCTTCGGGCCGGAAGGACAGACGGCCCTGCACCAGTCCGTCATTGACGGCAACCTGGAGCTGGTAAAACTGCTGGTGAAGTTTGGCGCAGACATCCGGCTGGCCAACAGGGAAGGGTGGAGCGCTTTACACATCGCCGCCTTCGGGGGCCACCAAGACATTGTGCTATACCTCATCACCAAGGCCAAGTACTCCTCTGGCGCCCGGTGATCTGTCTCTGCTGTCAGGTAAAAACAAGAGAACAACAAAACAACAACAAGTGGAAAATTAAAAAAAAAAGTGCAACACACGGGAAAGCCAGGACAAACTGCCATTATCAACATAGTTGTGCCAAATTCTACACAGAAAAGGAAATAACACAGTAATCTTCCCTCATTGTAAACCAAACGGGGCCCTCTGTGCACTCCCGAGTGAAGCACCGCATGGTTCACACACGCACGCACGCACGCACACGCACACACACACACACACACACACACACACACACACACACACACACACACACAAAATAAGAAAACGCCATTTCGGTGAGTTTTGTTGGTACTAAAGCTTTCCTCTTGAATGTGTATCCTAGATCTTGTCGTCCACTATAAAAGAAGCCAGTGTCTGTGTATCACATGTGTGTGTTTGGACTCCAAGAGCGCAGATGGCCCAGTTTTTTTTTCCTCTCCCTCCTCCTCCTCCTCTCACATCTCCCCAGCATACAGTTGAATAGTCTCTTTGTGGGGGGGTGGGGGGGCAGCAGCAGCAGATCTGACCTGTTGCTCCTCATTGTTCGACCCTTTTTTAAGTTATTTTATATGAAAACACGGCACTTGATGCTGCATGGCTGCATGCTGGAATATCTGAAAGGGAAGACGCGTGAACAAGAGAAGAAGGGTTGCCCTCTGTTGGCTACCAGAGGTCTGTTTTCTTAAATTCATTCATCTTTTTTTTTTTATTTTAAACTCAAAGAGCGGCATTATGGCTATCCAACACGCTTTCAGATGTGTAATCATTATGTAACAGCAATCGAGCCCATCGTTGTTGTGAAGTACTGTACACAATAGCTTTACTTTTTTTGTTTGTTTGTTTTTTTTTGTTTTGTTTGAAGAGTCAGTAGCTGACCGGGGCTCTGCCGATCTTGCCATGCTGGCGTCCAACTCGTTAAAGCCGGCGCGACCACTTTCTGCCCAGTGGTCACTGTGTTATTATAAATAAAGAGAAAAAAGGAAAAGAAAGAAAAGAAAAGAAACCGCTGCTTTCGCTTTGTATCAAAAAAGTAAAAAAGAAAAAAACATTTGGAATTCACTTTATAATCTCCTTTCAGTATTTTATTAACATCCTAGTCATCACTGTGAAAGCAGGCTGGGTTTTTTAAATTTTTTTATTTATGAAGGTACATTGAGAAGATGCATTTTTTTTTTTTTTTTTGTTTGGACATGTTGTGGTTCTTCTTTTAAAAAAGATCTATGAGTGTAAGAATATCTAGGGTGACTCAAGCTGCTTCAGACTCGTAGTATAAACTGTCCCGTGTGGAGGTAGACCTGCCCCCCCTCCCCTTCCCAGAAACCCCTCTGTTGACCCCCTCTCCTCCTCCTCCTCCTCCCATTAAAAGGACTTTGTTTGGTTGCCTTTTGCCAGCTACCTCGACTATAAAGTATTCTCAAGTTGTTCAGCACTCTCTCTCTCTTTCTCTCTCTCTCTATGTCTCTCTCTCTCTCTCTCTCTCTCTCCTCTGCCACGTTGTTTGGAGTCTGGAGAGATTTTCACAATTTCTCTGTGATCATCCGCATGCCAGTATGTTTATTATTATTATTATTATTATTGTTATTATTATTATTTTCTTTAGCCATGATGGACTTCAATTCAGAAGATGCAATGATCCCCAATTCATGCATCCTCCTCCTCAGTTCGGGACAGTTTATTCTACACTACAACCAAACCAATTCTGACAAGCAAAGCATCGTTTTGCCTTTTTTTTTTTCTTCTTTTTTCCTCTGCAAGGGAGTCTCTCTCTTTCTCTTCCTCTGTCTCTCTCTCACTGCCATTGTTTTCCCTATAAACCTCCACATTTGCCTCTCTCTTTCTTCTATTCTTTTGTTTTTCTATATTTTTTCAGTCATACAAAAAAAAAAAAGTGGAATTGTATCGCATGACTTATAAATGCAGGGAGTTTTATTGCACAAAAATGCGGAGCCTTGTGCGCCCCCAGTGTTCGTACGGGGTATCTGCAGGAGCCAAGGCTTTGGAATAGTTATACGACTACTACTGAGCAGGACCCTATTACTGTTGGACGATGAAGACATAAAAACAAACAACAACAACAACAACAACGCATGACTATTGCAGGATGTCACAGAAAAGGAAAAAAAAAAAGAGAGAGAGAGAGAGAATTTGGTTTCATAAACTTGCCTGCTGCATTTTGAAAGTCATGGCACCCTAACATTTGTATCAATGCTGCTTGTATGTTTCTTTTTTTTGTTATTGTTGATGTATTTTTATTTTTTTTTAAAAAGCCTACTGCTCAAATGGCCAAGCTTCACAGCAGCACTGGTTCACCTCATGAGAAGCTGTTAAGAGAGTGTGTTTTTTGTAATTGAAGTGTGTGTGTGTGCGTGTGTGTGTGCTTCTCTTGAGACCCCCCGACCCTCCTGTGTCGCTGTGTACAAACAGTCAACTTCCCATTTTGAACCTGGAAACAACCACAACTGAAGCGATAGATCCACTACATCAGATTTGGTATCAGGCAACACATGAAATATGCATCGCTTGTCTTAAACTTGATGTTTTTTTTTTTTTCTTTTTTTGTTTGAATATTGCACTGATGACTGTTGTTGAAAAGTTGGCTTTTTTACGTGTCAACATTTTAAATTTTTCTGAATGGAAAAAAAGAACAAACACAACAAAATACTATTGTATAAATATATGCTCCAGGTGATGATGTCCTAATGTGTGTGTTACTTTGTGGAGAAAAAACATGATGTTTTTTTGAACAAAGATGCGTGTATCTCTGTGATTGGGTGTATGTATATATACATATGGATATATATATCAACGCTGACGATGATGATGATGATGATATCTTGGGGCACTTTCTTTTCTGAAGTGCTGTCTTCCTGTTTTATTTTTTTGTTTTGTTTTATTTTGAAAGGGGAATAATACATTTGATGGTAAGATCATTGTAACATGATTAAAAATTGCACGGTTGTGTGGTTGTTTGGCTTACCAGGGTCATAACATTTATGACGTTAAGGAGCCAGCCGCTGGATTGGTGTACAAGAGTGAGATGATTTTTTTTTTTGTTTAAAAAAAGAAAAAAGTGCTGACTTCTTTGGACCAAGTTGTGTTTCTGTCCTTGCTTCATTTCAAGCAAGAGGAAACAGCTGATTTTTTCATGAGTGATGCAGATGTTCCATCATGTTTGACTTTTTGTTTGTATTCTTTTATTTTTTGAACGTTTGTAACACTGTGATGATGACGTGATGTCATGTGGAGATGAGTGCTGTATTATTTTTGTACGTTTGTGTACAAGCCAGTAAAGAAATCATTAAACTCAAATCCTCCGTGTATGCATACATTTCTTCCTCATCTCCCGAGCAAGAGCTGCCCCCCTCCTCCTCCTCCCTCGTCCTGCACTTTTCATAGAAAAGGTTGGTTTGGGAAACACACCCCTACCCTCCTCTCTCTCTATCTCGCTCTCTCCTCTCCCTCCCCTGTCTTCCAAGCCGGGCCCAACCCAGATCCCCATTCTTTCCTTTTGTCATTCATCTGGCCTCATCCTTTCACTGCCGGGATAAAAGAGCCCAGTGCATTGTGGGTAGGCTCGGTTTAAAGAAGGGTCCCCTCCCCTGTGTGTGTTGTGGGAGAGCTGGTTTTATGTTACCCCCACACACACACACACACTCAAAAACTTTCCAACACACACTCCTCTCTTGTGCTCTCTTTCCAACGACTGAGGCCCGATCTCTGCACCGCAACTCAGCTCTCTGCTGACAACCTCTCACTCCGATGTGCCGTTCACTCATTATCTGTACACTTTTTTTCTCCCTCAAATCTTTATGGGAAAAAAAATCTATTCCTGCTTGTTGTATTTTTTTGTCTATTTCTGTGAGTTTAATTGTGAAATATGCACTCTTAAGCTTCCTGTAATGGTGCATGAAATGGCCCTGGTCAAACTGTTAACCACTCTCACTTCATTTGGATCGGTCATGAGTCGAAAAAATGGAGCACACATTCATTTGTAGCCAAAAAATGGTTAGGAGACACTGTGTTAATGTGTGTGTTTGATACTGGCCAACAGAAGTTGATGTGATTTCTTCAGTTAAGCCGTAAATCTTTTCTATTGTAGCCTGTTTCTGTGCTGCAGGGTCCAGTTTTGGCTTGGTTGTCTCTTCTTCACTGTGTTTATGGCACCTTATTTGACCAGAAACCTTTGATTGAGTCACGTTCTCCCCGTTTCATGGAAATGCTGAGTTGCAACTGATATTGCAGGGCTTTGGGAGGGTCGTGGGAAAAGTGGCACGACAATACGTATTTCCACATGCCCGACCTGTTTGTGTTGTAATGCTCACTGGGTGTAGACCTGCAAATGTGTGAGTAAAGAGGGTTACACATGTGATAGTAATATTGGTTTGACCGCTTTCACTTCAGTATGGGCCTGAATCTAAAGGGACAGGGACAAAATGAAGAATCCATATTTTTCCTTGTGGTTGTAGTGCTTTTTATCCATCTAGATTGCTTGTTGTTTGTTGTGAGTTGCAGAGTTTTGGAGACATCAGCTGTCATGATGTCTGGTTTCTCTCAAACATAATGGAATTAGATGGCTTGTGGTGCTCCAAGCGCTAAAAAAATGCTTTTGAAAAACTCAACAGCAATGTCTCTTTCCAGCAATCATGACGCGGTCACTTAGGATAATCCACAGACTATAAAACTAAACAGAAGGAAGCGTGTTTCTACTTGCGGACAAGATCTAACTAAGATAGTTTATGTTATACCTCAGCCGAGGAGGACACCATTAAAGGTGCACTATGTAGTTTTGGAAAAGAAATTCAAACTAAGCAATATTTACAATATTAATAAGGTAATAATACAAGCTCAGGAATATTTTATTTGCTTAATATATGTCCATAACTGTATTAAAAAGCTGTAAAACAGTATGAAATTGTGTTGTACTTATCCTTTATCTATTTATTTAGTCTCATTTACTCTAATCAAAGATTTTTCCCTTCTGATAAAAATTTCTTCCCAAAATCTACATAGTGCACCTTTAATGTTTACACAGTAGATGCACACTTCCTTCTTTGCGGTGATTCAGAAAGAAAATAGTTCCTATATGAAACTGCTTACCGCAAGGCCTGTGGATTATCTCGATAACCAGGTCATGATTTCTGGAAAGAGACATTGCTGTCCTGTTTTTCAGATGTATTTTTTTTCCCACATCGAGCTCCACAAGCTCATCTAGCTCCATTACATTCAAGATTAACTCAGCAACTCACACCAAAACCATCTAGATGGATGAATAGCGCTACAGTTAAATCATGTATTTTTGATTTTTGGGTGAACTGTCCCTTTAAGCGTCTTACATCTCTTCTTTACTGGCAGGGATACGTTTGTGCTATTGTTAGAGCAGCCGTTAAACTCGCTTTCTGGACTGCAGCTGAACCATCAGTGACCTCAGCTCAAATGTTCTGCTCCGACCACACCAAGCACTCCAATCTGATGCATTTCTTTGTCAAGCTCAACACCAGGAAAGTTAGCTCCTCTACACACCAGCCCCCTCTGTGTTTTGATGCCGTGGCAGGCCGAACAGGCTATCTGGCTCGCTGTTCGCTTGTCCTTTCCTCTCTCCCTCCCGGTCTCTCACTTCTGCAGGATGTTTTTGTTGAGCTGGGTTCCCTATTGTTCACACACTGAGTTGGCTGGCCTCCCAGGGTTGCTGCTGGCTGCTAGGCCCCCTAATAGGTTCTTCATGTGCCTTGGCTTTCCTCGCTCGTCTTGGTCTGGCCTGTGCGTGGAGCGGCCTGCTTTAGTGAGCCGGACAACTCGAGGTATTTTGGGAGGAATTTTGACAATGAGAGTAAATCAGATGAAGTCCAAAAAAAAAACTTTAAAGAGCTGCATCAAAATCACTTTATTAACAAAGCAAAAAGGCCACGTTGGCAAAAACATAAAACCAGTTACATTCATTTATCGTCTGCTTTAGTGTTCCATCGATAAGTTGTCTAAAATATCACTGGTGGGTCGATGTTACAGCAGCTGCAATCAAATGCGTCTGTGTGATTATCTTCCATCTCCATTCAAAAGGCCATTGTTCGGCGGCTCATAAACTATTCATATCCATGCTCACACCCCTCATTCGAAGGGTTACACTTGATCTGTAAGACACAAGATTAACTGAACATCTTGTGAGACACGTAAAATGTAATTTAATTGGTTTTGCAACACTGAATTCCTCATTTTCTAACGGCTCCTGTTCAACACACATACATTAACAGGAGCTTTGATTGTGAGACCCTGCGTGTGACTTCCTCAAAGTGCCTCAGTATTGACATGATTGCGGTGGGATTGAGTAAGACAAACAGCTTTTTTGAATGAGATGTAGGATGAGAACACAGATGAGGAACTTTAAGAGTTGCTGTGGGAACCTGTGGAGTGATGAAAAGCCACATAAAGAGGAACTTTAAGCAGCGTTTAACCGTCCATCCAGTATCAGGTTACACGATAGGTTGTCATTTTACTTCGTGTTGCCCTCCACATGACATCTGCAAACTGTTGTAAAGGACCAGTGTGAAGGATTATCTGGCATCTAGCGTTGAGGTCGCAGATTATATGCTCTACGCATGCTCGAAAGGGGTCCTGTCGGTCAAAGAAAGTGACCACAAATGTGCCTGTTGAAAATGATTGTACAATAATAAGAAAGGTTTAGATGTGCTAAGATTATTATGGTTTTGAAACAAATATAACATTTTCCGTCATGCATGGAACGGACTGGGCAGCCTGTACTGATCACTTCCAAACAAGGGCTAATTCTTAAGTAATGAAAACACAATGACTTGTTTTTTGGTGATATACACTCGTAAAAACATAACTAAGAATATTATATTCCATTTCCTCCAGTTTACCCCCTAAATTCTTCACACTCGACCTTTAAATGACCACATTGTTTGTTGTTAAGGTGAAACTAACTTACAGTGCTGTTTTCCCTGCAAAGTACTCACACGATATTCTTCAAAATGCTTTATGGAAACACGGCAGAAATGTTAAATAACTCTAACCATGGCAACTCAAAGTCACTCAATCTTAATCGGATTTCTTTCAAATCATGACATCACCTACAATTTGTCTGAGTTGTCCACCCACATAGGTGTGTATGTTGTCTGATGAGAGCCTTTCCCTCCCTCCTCTCTTAGTTTTCTTGCAACTCTTAGGATGAGACAACTCATGTTCCCATCATTCATTTTTGGTAAATAAGAGTTTGGTGATGTCACCTTTTTCCCATCATTACTTCTTCACCCAACTTTCACCTGACTAGATCTAGATCTAATGAGCCAGAGTAATTGAAAATACCTGTGTGGGTGTGCAGGGCCTTTCATATGTTTACAGTAATTAATGAACTATGGCACAGAAGACAGACAGCAGTCTGGACATGTGCTTAGTGCTCACAGCTTTTCTTGGAATTTTCCACAATTAACACGCCTGAAGCCTCATTCATGAGGATATCATGTGATGTTTTTGGATTAAAGGGGCACTATATAGTTTTGGAGAAGAAATGATATTCATGATTATATATTAATGAGGTAAAACTCAGAAATATTTTTATTTTTTCATTAACTGAATAAACAAGCTGTTCTCAGAGGAAAATAAGGTCACCAGAAGAACTGTTTGAAGTGAGAAAGGTGGCAGGGTCCGCCAAATAAGTAAAACAGTATGACATTGTGTTGTCCTTTAAGGTCAGTTTGTTTATATCAGTTTATTCAGTCATGAAAACAAAGAGTGTTTGTTTATTTAGTTTGTTTAGGCATAAAAAAAACAAGTCAATGAAGATCTTTCACTTCTGATTAAAATGTCTTCCCCAAAACTACATAGCGCACCTTTAAAATTACAGTTACATTAATGTGTATGATGTTTAAGGTTAAGGCTCATTTGAACTACTTCATATACTGTAGGCTAGTTTAATCTACAGCAATGCATCATGTTCTATAAGATCATCATACGTTTCACCTGTGAGAACCAGGTATCCCTGAAAAATCTTTTCATGGTGTCAGAGTGTGGCGCTTTACAGTTTTACAGGACAGGCCTCTGTTTGTTTATTTGGATCCTGCAACCACGACTCTTCCCAGTGTCCATAATCACATCCCTCTGCCTCATTTCCTCACTCATCAGCACATTTTCTCTGGATTCATCCTGTGAGATGTCTGGATCTGTATTTTTGCTTCTCTTGGTGGCAGTCATTTCACAGAATGGAGCATAAAATCATCATCATCAACCACAGCTCCAGCCCATATTGCAGCACAGAGTCAGTGCTCATGGTGGATGACAGTGAGCTTTAAATCCTGCTGATACAACACTTTCTCCTTGAAAACAAAAACATGTCTGTCGCTAAACACGACTGAGGGAACACCCCCTCCCCAAAGTCTGCCTGTGAGTAAGAAGGGGAGTAAAAGGAATAAAGTGAGAGAGAGAGAGAGAGAGAGAGAGAGACAGGTGGTCGGGCCGGTCTTTTCCTTGCCCTCCGCTCCTTTTTGAACTTTTCTTTCATTCTTCCAGTTCATTCTGTGCTTCTTTCCATAGCGCTAGTGACAAGGCGCTCCATTCACTGCCTCATTCTTCCACCCCTCCCGCCTCCCTCCATCTCCCTCACACACCCCGACCCCATCCCCTCCCTCCCGGCTCCTTTGTCTAGCTTGCGGGGGCCTGCTTTAGCTGCTATTCACCAGCCAGACGGACCGCCATTGACTGGACCCCCCTCTATCCTCCCCCCTATCATCCCTCCCTCCCTCCGACAAACACCCTCACACACACAAATGCACACAGCAACCTGGCCATTCCCCACCCTACGCCCTGTATCAGGCAGCTGCTATGCTAATAGGGAGGAAGGGATGGATGGACGGAGGGAGGGAGGGAGGGATGAGGAGGACAGACAGAGCAGCCAGCCTATAGTAAAGGGACGGAGGGAGGGAGAGCAGGGAGAGTGACCCCGCTCCTCCATCTCCATAGCCATGCCAGAGCAGCAGCAGACCTCCTGTTACACAAAGGGAGTCCCCCGGCCCTCCTCCCCCCCTCGACCCCCTCTCTCCCCCCTCCTTCCACCCCTCTGTTCCCCTCTTTCTCATTCAAATCCATTTTATACCCCAGTGGTAAAGGGAGCTGTAAGTGCAGTATGTAAAGTAACCTTACTCCTGCCCTGCGGGCGTAACCATTCAGGGCTCAACACACAGAGAACAGCCTGTGTGTGTGTGTGTGTGTGTGTGTGTGTGTGTGTGTGTGTGTGTTTGTGTGTGTGCATGCATGTGTGTGTGCGTGTGTGTGTGTCCATTCCCTTGCTTTGTTTAGGACTGCAGCCCATACCTCCACACACACATGCAAGTGACACCTGTCCTTGAGTCAAGTTGCATCTCCCTTCCTAGACACATTAGAGACGTGCATTCTTAATACACACACACAAACACACCAGTCACTGTTTGGTGTTGGGTGATTTATACACTTAGTTGCCAATTTATTTGGTACACAAAGCTAAAAATAACACAGCAACCCTGCAAGAAACGCTACTCACAAAAGTTTTACTGATTTAGAGGCGTGTTCCAACTTAATGGTCATTTGGGAGGCTGTTGTTTGAATTTTAGTGTGTTACACAGGTGTTCATAATATTTTGACCACTCCCTTTAAATATTAGAAGTAAATGGACTGATGCCACTTAATATGGCAATTATGACCGAAACTAATTTGCAATACTTGTCCCTAGTTCGACTTTTAGTGTAGAAAGAAAGTAAATAGAGGTCACTAATTTTATACTGGGTGAAAAATTACATTTGCTTCTGCAAAGAAGGTTATGTTTTCGCTTGTGTCGCCAGTTTTTGCCCATGTTGTTGGTTTGTAAACAGAATTTCACAATAACTACTGAACAGATTTCCACAAAACTTTGGAGGAGGATGTGTCTTAGCACAAAATAGACCACTTTAACTTTTGGTGTGGATCCAGATAAAGGGATGGATCCAGGAAGCATTTTCTCACTTTCTTCAACATTGTGAGACAAGGTGGAGGTATGCATTCTACCAATCTAGTTTATTTATTTATTTATTTATTTATTTTGTCATTGTAATCTGCATGATCAATTTGGAAGTGAGTGGATTTAATCAAAAATCAGATGTAATATGCTGCTTTAAAGTGTTAGTCAGACTGATCATACTTTGTGTGTTGGCATGTTTGTGTCAGCAGCTTTTTTTTTCTGGTGTGTTTGGTGTGTTTTGGTGAGGGGGGCTGTGTGTGTGTGTGTGTGTGTGGAGGGGGGTGTTGGCAGGAAGGCATTTCTCTGTCCCTCCTGTTCTGTTATTTACCCCTGTGCAGTGTGACCCTGTGCCCCATCAGGGAGGCACGTCCCATTTGACATCTGCCTGTTTGCAGGGGTGGGGGGTACAAGGGGTGGGGTGCCCATATGGAGCTTCAACATCACCACCCCCCCACCCCCAAAACCCAGCCTTCCCCCCTTCCTGACGCACACACACACACACACACACACACACACACACACACAAGCACACACACAACTCCAACACCATATCTCCTGCACCCTTTGTTCCTCCATGTGTGTGTGTGTGAGAGCGTGTGTGTGCGTGTTAGATGTCATGTCATTCCAACACACAGACCTGCTGCTAGCTAGCTAGGATAGATAGATAGATAGATAGATAGATAGATAGATAGCTTACATTAGCGTTTAAGTTTAAGTGCCTCATATCTATCTACACATGTCATTTGGATGGATAGACCAAACCACCCATCCATCCGTACTCAAATTCTGCTGTCCTTATGTGTTGCATGATAGGGTGTAACAATTACCCTGTATGGATTATCCTCCTACACAATGATTCAGTGTGCTGGGCGCACAATGAGCAGGCTGGCCGCAGGGCTGGATCTAGGCTAACGAGCTCGGTGGAGTTTAAATGGCCCAGTGTAACACTGACAAAAACTGTCGGTGATACTGCGCTCTGTGACAGCACTTTCTCTGTCAGGGCCTGCTGCCTTTGTCCGACAGGCTGTTAACGATAATACCTCTTGTTAAAGGGCTTAAAGTGAATTAGGTTGTTAATACATATTGTGACACAGCTGTTGCAGTTTTTTTTGTGTCATGGTAAAGAAAACGAAGCTTCGATGGCTTTGGAAATTAATCTCCATATGCATCGGCTCAGTTGTGTCTTTCGAGCTGTGGGCTTTTGAAAGAATGCAGGAGGGTGAGTGAGTGCACGCCCCATCCTATATTTAGGTCAGGTGCAGGTGAACAGCAAATGAATTAGAGGGTATGCACTGACTGGAATAGCATCCAACTTTATCCCAGCCATTTCCAAACTCACGAATGACTCAATCAAACTTGAAATTGCAAGTTCTTCTGTCACTGACATTGTGTTTCCTGCAAAGCCACCCAGCAGTGCAGGTCAGGGTCAGATGGCACACACATCAATGGGAAGCAGACTTCAACACAACACCAGGTAAAAACAGGTCAGATAAATGAAGAATAACATGTTGTTTAATCAGTTCTGATGACTTTTTTAATGTAATGGTAATTTCAAATTTAACTTACTTAATGTATTTATTTATTATGAATGACCGCTCGCAGCCGACCTGAGGTACCTTCACAGCCAACATAGAGCCATCATTAAAATGGAAAACATCTCTTTACATTACATTCATATACTTCCTGAAGGCCTTCCACAGCCCAGACTCGAACAATATTTGGGCTCTCATGGGACACGACGCCCTACTAGAAAAGTTCATCACACTATCGACACCCTTCATGCACAGTAGTGCACAATGGACCTTGACCAGAAGATTTTACCATGGCGACTGGTGTCAGACAAGGCTTCCTGCTCGCAGAGGATTGGATCATAAGAGACACCAATCTGGAATACACTGGATGCTGAGGTCCCGATCTTAAAGTAACAGTTGTCAAACACCAACAGAAATGTAGATTTGTTGGAGAAAACAAACACTTAAAAAAAACTGACATCTATGTAAGGAAAAGGAAGTAGGGCTGATTTTGACACAGAAACTGGATTCAGTGTAACCAGACAGGCTCTGACACTAAACCCACAATGGGGAAAAGACACACAAGGGAGACCCAGAAACAGCTGGAGGAGGTCAATAGAGACAGAGCCAAGGGAATTAAAGTACACTTGGACGGAGCTGGAGAGGGCAGCCCAGGACCGAGGATGATGGAGTTGTGGATGACCTACAACCAGCACTGTGTGGTCTTTGTGAGATGAAGCCACACTTTGGGACCTTTCTTCCTTTCTGCCATGACTCCTTCTTGTTTCAGCTGTCCAGCAGCATAGATCCATGTGTTTGACATCACTGTTTTGCAACGTGCAACTGTCAGAAAATCATCAAGCAACTGATAAGCTCTGAGGCATACGATGTTGGTATATCGGACAATTTGGAACCTGCTCTCACCAATTTCGGTTCTCAATTTCCATCCCTATACATGTGTATATATGTGTGCGTACGCACATGTGTGTATACATGTGTGTCAGGGAGTAATTACGGAGAATAAAGGCCTGGTTGTACAGAGTGAAACTGTGGGTTTTGAAGTGAGATGGAAGATGCTTTTCTGTTTGGCTGAGCAGACTCAATGGTCCTATTCAGCCAGCCCCCTTACTGCCCATTGTCCCACCACCACCAGTCCTCCACATACGCACACACACACACACACACACACACACACACACACACACACACACACACACACACACACACACACACACACACACACACACACGGCTGTAGGGACTGAGTGGGATTGGAGTGGAGGCCTGGAGGAGAAAGAGGGATGAAGTGAGCTCACCCTGAATCTGAGTGAAGCGAGGAATATAGTGATGCCTAATGATGTTTTATCTTTAGTTGGTAGAATTGTCCGACAGCAATGTGATGTTTTTTATGAGTGGTGTCGTTGCGTATAAAAATGTATGAAAGGATTACTATGTCACAATGGAACCAGGGTTGATAAATCAATAATTTGTCTTTGTCTTAAATTAAGTCTGCAGGACACAGTCAAAAGATGTGAAATTGAAAAGATTATGATTTTTTTAACCATCAGACTCTGAATTTAGCGAAAATGCTGACTGTCCAATGCTTGGATTCAAGCATTGCATTCAATTCAATTGCTGACAATTTAAACCATAGAGTTTTGACTGTCTCAGTTACAGCAACTCAGAGACTTGAAAACAAGAAGTAGTAAAAAGTGAAAGTCCCTTTCTTGAGTCATTGTTTCGTTTGTTCGTTCTGGGCTACTGTAGAAACATGCAACATGGCGGACTCCGTGGAAGAGGACCTGCTCCCTCTGTAGTTGTAAAGGGCTTATTTCAAAGGAATCAAAAACACAACATCTTTGTCTTAAAGATGATAATACGCAAATTAAAACATAATTATCAATATTAAATTTGATCTCTGCCAATAGATCCTCCTAAATCCTACACATTGTATCTCTAATGTCCAGTTTTCCACAGTTTTCTCAGGTCAAGACAACACAGGTTGTCACCATCTCATACCCCTCATCCGGCAGTTAACCAGCTCCACACGACCGAAAAGACCCTCACACAATAGTCTGTATACAAGCACACAGTGGTCACACAATTGTCTGGCTGTGGGTATGAGGAACCGACACTCGTCGCGGGTTAATGATCGCCGGCCATTGGTCTGTGGCCCATTAGGCCATTGATCTGGCTGCGTCTTTTATGCCACCTGGGGAAAGGAATGCGCTCGGTCTCCCTATTGTGTCTGCAAGTGTCACAGAGTGGTCATACAGCGTGTGTGCTTGTGTGTGTGTTAAAGAGCAGCCAATCAAAGGAGAATAGACCAGAGTTTCACACACTGTGCAGAGACAGTGGAGGGTTGCATATTCTTGAGGTCAGTTGGTCAAGGGTCATTGGGTCCGGACTGACTTTAACAAAGAAACGAAGAAAGACCGAAAACTTACATCTTAACGTTCAGGAGCTCACACTGACTGTATACATGAACACAAATATGTAAACACATTCAGACAGTCTTGCTCAACATGATAGACACTCAAACACTACTGCGCAAAGCCTGAAGAAACATGATGAACGATAATGCAGAGCTCAGCACCTCTGGTGACTACGTGACGCGCATACATACACACACCACGCACACAAAGGAAAGAAAGGAGCTTCATTCATAGCTGCCTCTGAATTTATCACCTCCTCTTATAAAACATCCTTCATTAAAGACAATAAAACTCCTCAGTGGGGGGAACACATCTAATTACAAGCACTTTGGTTAGTCTAATTGAGCAGCTTTTTCCTGCACTTCTATTTGTTTAACAGTCTTAAATTAGTGACTCACTAAAGTGGAGTTTGGAAGAGGCAGATTACCACTTACTGGTAACCTGGCATACATTATGACGGGTGTAGGAATTGCCAGGCTTACAAAGTGAGAACACAGGACTATTTCAAAATGAAGTTCTAATAAGATAAGGAAGGTCATGTGTGCTGTTAGATTAGTAATGTACTAAAGGGTCATTTATTTACCTCCTACCGGCTGACATTAGCTTACCAGCACTGTAGATGTGGATGAACTGTTTCCACAGCCACATAGCTTAGCTAGCGTAGTACTAGCTTGCTACTACTAGAATGCTTTTAAACTAAATTATGAAGTCTATCTATTAGCCTACTCATGACCTACAAGAGTGCATCTGATGGTTGGTAAAGGAATAGTAGCAACTTAAATATTATTGAAGTATTCCAGACACAATCAGGTGGTTATTCCATTTAAATCTTATATGAATCTTCTGGATTGGATTCATTATCTTGGTTACCTGTGTTTCATTTTTGCTGCTATGACAGCCGAATTTTCCTCTGGGAATTAATAAAGGTTTATCTTCTTAAAGCTAATCTTTTAGTTTTCATTTATTACTTCACTAGTTTCCCACACAAGCCTCTACTACTAATCTCAGTAATATTAAGTTATTCAAGTGCTTTCTCTCCGAACATGAACTCCTTCCAGAGTTCCAGATTCTGTCTTTTTGGAGAAAACATCTGTTAGATCTCAGACTTACTGAAAACGCTCACATGACACAGCTGGGGTTTAGGGGAGGGGGTTCACAGGGGCTTTAAATGTCGGGGGCCGCCAGTTGGTCGGCCATGTAATCAGAGTTGAACTTGAAGAAGGAAAGAGAGTGATGTCCAACACAAGATGAGAGAGAATAATGTGTGTGTGTGTGTGTGTGTGTGTGTGTGTGTGTGTGTGTGTGTGTGTGTGCGTGTGCGTGCGTGCGTGTGTGTGTCCTCAGGACAATAGACAGTGGCAGCAGCAGCAGCTGACCAGAGAATCCCTTCGTCTTTTGTCATCTCCACCACACACACACTCTGTCTCCCCCCGTCCTCCCCTCCTCACCACATTGCTGCTCATCCCTCCTCCCTCTCTTCCTGATCCGGCATTAAGGGACTTCTGCATCTCCTCTTTCTTTCTCTTTCTCTCTCTCTCTTCATCTCTCCTCTTCCTCCCGTGTTGACTTCCATGTCTTCTTCTGTCCATTCTGCTCTTCAGAGACACATGTTCTTTCAATATCTGCTGTGTGTGTATGTGTCTTGGTATGTCTGTGTTTGTGCAAGTACGTGGGTTTGTATATATGTGTTTTCCAGCCTTTGCTCCTAAAGAATGTAACCTTTGAGTTACTCTCACACACTCAGTAAATATCTCCATTAGAGGCCACATGTTACCTGTGTGTAAGTGCAGCTCCCATCTGTGTGCACTGATGTCTGTTTCACTTTGTTTTTAGGTTGGTGGAGGATTTTTGCGGCTCCATCCTGAAGTAAAAGTGGGCTCGCCAACTAAATATACATTATTATATTATATAATGAATGTAAATATAAATCCTGCATTCAAAAGCTTACTTAAGTAAAAGTATTTAAGCATTCAGGGTTTGAAAAAAGTACTCAAAAATCATAATTTAATAAAAGTAAAGATAGAATGTTAAATATTACTTAGGTAAAAGGTCAAAGTCACCCATATGAATAGTAATTGAGTAAAAAAGTATCTGATATTAAATGCACTTAAATATCAAAAGTACATATTTGCTCTGATGCATCCTGTAATCTGCAAAGTAACTAGTAACTAAAGTAATCAGATAAATGTAGTGGAGTAAAAAGTACAATATTTGCCTCCAAAATGCAGTGGAGTGAAAGTTTAAAGCAGCAGGAGGTGGAAAGTAAAACCACCAGTGGAGTGGAAGAATAAAGTAGTAGAAAATGATAATACTCAAGAACAAGTCCCTCAAAGTTGTACTTAAGTACAGGACTCTGCAGAAAAATGGCCTGTAGGACAGATTTTTATATATGACACTATTAGATTGTTCATATGGATGCATTAATGTGTACGCTGCATTTTAATGTTGTAACTGGTTTAACTACTTTATGGTCACCTACCTGGTCTGCTTCCCTTTAAAAGAACATTATGTAGAAATTTTGTATATTTTGGCGCCCTCCACAGTTTCTGAGTGCAACACCACTGTCGTAAATACAAATCCCAGGTGTGTAGCAGTTTGTCAGACGTAATTTAGGTGCTAACTACAAAACAAAACTCATTACGTCTTGAAGTAAACATGTATGTAATTGACATGTAATGTTGATTTACATGAAACTATCTAAGAAGTTTAAGGTGAGGTGGTTTCCATGTAAAATATGAATATGAAAAGTATTTTAGTAACCATAGCTGTCCAAATGTAGTGGAGTAAAAAGTACAATGTTTTCCTGTAAAATGTAAAAGCACAATAATGTGCCTCAAAACTATAGATTATAGGTTTTTTTGGTGTAACGTATTATCATGAGGTAAATGTTGATTGCACAATGTAACGGCTACAGAATAATGAAACCATCTATGTTTAGATTTGTTCCTTATAAACCTCGCTTTCACTGTACAGTTTTGTCTGCCACCGTGCACGAAATCTCCTGGGAAAAGGAAAGTTAAATGACAATTTAGCAGTCACGTTGGAACCATCTCTATTTGCTTTCACATCTCTATCATACACTAAATGATTGAATAAACTCCCATTTTGTGCTGTGATGTTGTTACGTGCCATTCTGAGCCAGCTGTCTTTGCAACAGCAATGCCAGCGTTAATACGAATTGGAAACGCTCAGGGGTGGTGAAAGTTGACCTTTGCCTCTTTAAGTACAGTACCTGAGTGAATGTAGGCCCACTTTTATTATGCAAAGTTTGGGAAGTTTCCTGTCAAATATGTGGTCAGCGCTGCCTTTCTTTGCAAGGCATTGGAAAGTTTTCTACATGACCACTCAAAGTTATCGCTTCCTCTCTCTTTTCATGAGAACTTGCTCTCAGTTTTTCCCCTCTCTCTTTCTCTTCTCCTCAAAAGCAAACTGAAGTGTGTCACATAGGTTTCTCAGTGAGTGTGCTCTCGCTATCTGAATGTGTGTGCGTTTGTGTTTGTGTGTGTGTGTTTGTGTGTGTGTGTGTGTGTGTTTGGTCGCTCTCCTCCAGCCAGCACCAGGTAATGTGGCCTGGTACGGAAGGTCACCGCTGTGATGTCACTTCCCCTTCCTCTCCGGATATTCCCAGCATTCTACTGCCAGCAGCCGGGAACTCTGGGAACTAAGAGCAGGAAGCCTGGCTCCTTCACGGGAGAGGGAGAGAGAGAGAAGGGAAGAGAGAGTAATAATGAGTGTATGTGGTGATCTTGCAGCATTGAATGACTCATTTGCCGTTAAAAACAATAAACGTAAACGGCGAGGAGAGAGTTAGAAAATAGACGAGCTAATGACACAAAAATGAGGAGGTGCTGTTTGAGGAGGTGTACTGTTTATTTAAATGTGTCAGTGTGTGTGCATGTATCTAAGTTGAGATGGTGTGAAATACACACAAATCATCAATAGATGAAGCAATATCGCCTCCTCCTGGTTATGCCGAGTCAATGAAAAACAGAGGCCATGTAGACAAAGCACCATTTAACCCTTGTGTTTTGATGAGATACCCTCTGTTCCTTCACTGTATGTGGTCCAACACAGCCCACTGCTGTGTGTATAAAATACAATCATAATGATTTCAAAATCTTTAGTTCTGTAGATGTATATTTCTTTCTTTTCTTTAAACCTTAGTTTAAAAACCCAAGTTTCATGAGTTGCAGTGGTTAACCCTCTACATTACACATTTAGTGGGGGGGATGATTCAGAATGCCCTTCAAGAATTATTACACCAAATAAGGAAATATCAGACGCTGACATGTGACCACGCAATGGCCTGCTTCTGGTTCAGATCTGGCAAACAGGAGCGGACCACCTAAGTGCAGTCATTTCTTGCGGTATGTGGGCCGGATGAGGGTGTGCGGTACCATTTTGCTGTCTGGAACAAGATGCAGTCACAAAATTGTGCAGTTGAGATCAAAATGAAGGCTGAGTTTAAAGAAGGCTGTAATCCGAGCAAGGGGACCACGGCCATCTTCGAACTCGCCCGACCTGGAAGTAATAGTGGTGCGGTAGAGTCCTAAAACCTGGACATCAGTCTGCATTTTTGAGCTTCTGGTTCCCTTGTCTCATAGTTGATGGGTTTTTTGAATTGGTTTTCAGTTAAATGCCTGAAATGAGGTCTTTGGTTACCACAGGTTTTATATATTTACACATTTTGTTCTACAACATAAAATACGTCATTAAATGTCCCACAATTTAATTATAAAGCGCTTACGTGTCTTAAAATCGGCTGTCGCTAAGTGGCTAAATGAGACTACAGAATTAACATTAAACGTCATCATGACTCATCTACTCACTCTTCTGTCTTTACAGGCTGACTCCAGTTGTAAACTCTAACTTTACAACTTGTGGATTGATCAAGTGATGGAAAACGTGGATAGTAATTGTAGCCTGTTTATAGCCTGACATTAGGTTTTTACTTCTAGCCATTTAATTTACACTTTGAAAATCACAAAAGCTGGGTTATCTGTGAAGACTATCTTGCTGAACAAACCTTGAAGTATCATAAACTTATAATACAAAACCCAATTCGAAAATCCCATCAGCTTTTTGATGAGGGTACCAAGGCGATTGCTAACTTCCGGGTTGGCCTACAAAATACGTCATCCTTACATCACTCCATTGCATCATGGGAATCCTTTAAACAATAAACAACATGAATACTAAATAACAGCAACAAAGAAGACACAGAGGAGAAATGGAGTAATGACTTGTTTTATTGGATATAATCATTAGTGTTTCAACCAAATCCTGTTCCTTTATTGTGCTATAATGTGATGCTGGTCCACGTTACATCTCTGTATGAAGAGTTCGGACGAGCTGGGATGTTTCCTCATCTCACTCACTGAACTGCATCCAGGAGCTCTGTGTCAACAAAAGAGCAAACATACAGTAAATACTTTTTAATATGTGGGTGGAGATTTGGTGCGTTGCTTGGTATTGTGTTTGCATGAAGACAGAGGAGTTTCATCACGTCATCCTTCGGTGTTGGCAGTTATGCCAGAATCCTCTGGGTTATCTAAATATTTCTCAGATCGGCATTTTTGCATTTCCTTATATCTCCTTTATCGTCTCACCATCTTTCGGCAGCCCGCAGTACTCCTCACACTCGGCCTTGCTGTAGAACTTGTTGGCGTTGGCCTGGCAGATGCCCGTTTTGTAGGACAAACACAGACCGATGCTGGACTCAAAGGCCCAGGTGGTTGGCTGTCCTGTGCATGGTAGGGGCACCAAGGGCAGACGGCACACAGCTGTGGAGTCAGATCAAAGGCGTGTTTTTCATCTGTTTAGAGCAGGGGTGCCCCAACTTTTTCCATCGAAGGGCCAAAAATGAAACTTAATGGTGGGCCACGGGCCAAAAGCAAACATGTGGAAGCCCATTTCTGCCAGTTAAAGAAAACCAATCGATGAAAATTTTGCCTTTATGAAAAAAAAGTTCCCATGGTATGTCATAAATGCTGACTTTTAATCTCAGAATTATTAATTTTTATCTTATAAATGACTTTTATCTCAATTTTGACTTTTTATAATCTCAGAATTATGATGCATCATGGGAATATTCAACATTTACGAAATAGGCATCTTTTATTTTTACCTTGCTGAAATTGGCTTCCATACAAATACCTGCCGTATTATTAACATGCAAAATGGTACTAGGATCCAAAGCTCCCTTAATTGACTGACTTGATTATGGAAAAATATTAATAATTAGGGATCCTTCATATTTAAAGAGCATTGTAATACTTAAAAAAATAAAACAGCATAAACAATTGTATAATTCTGTAATAAAAACAATTCACTCAAAACATCTGGCGGGCCAAATTGAACCTTGTAGCGGCCCCACTTGGGGCAACCCTGATTTAGATGGCTCTCCTTTTGTTTATTGTTCACATTCTCACATCTGAGCTTCATAACAGACAACATTACTTCATTCGGCCCTAAAGGGGAAACCCCGTCCCTTGGTCAGGCTTGGCAGACACATAGGAGACCTTCAGACCTTTCTGCCAAAAGCCTTTAAGAAGTCAGGTGACGCAGTATAAAGAGCGACAACGTAGGTAGCTGTAGGTAGGAGGGTGGCTGGGATGGATAGGTAATACACAGGACCTTCACCCAGCAGACTGCTATCCGTGTCCTGTGTGAAACCAACAGTTGGGCGATATTCAAAATTTCATATCATGATATTGTCCTGACCTGAATACCGCGATAGACGATATTATTGTCTTATGGGAAAGAGTACATATAGCCTCATTCAAACCACTTGGCTCGCCATTTTCTCTTGCTTTGAACACAAAATACTGCCAAACAGGCGAGCTGGTGTTCTTCTTAGAAACTAAGTCCTCTATGTCGGTAAGTTAAAGTTCAAATATTGAGGTGCGTTGCCTTCGCTGCTCAGTGTGCATTTTCTATTCAAAACAAAAGCCTGAAGATACCATAATAGCTGTTCGGTATTTGATATTGTAAAAAATATGTAATATCATCCCATGAATATATATATATATATATATATATATATATATATATATATATATATATATATATATATACATATGCATATATATATAAGATATTGCATTTTCATATGTTAGTCCTCACCCTCAGTGCGACAACTCTGCAGACACTCTCTCTCACTCTCAAAGTTATTCTGGTTGCCCAAACAGCCTCCGTACTTGAAGGGTTCACAGCTCATTGAGGAGGAATTGTAGAAGTAGCGCTGGTGTAACCCAAAACATGGTCCTGTGTCTGGCGCTGCTCCACAGGCCTCTGTGTGGGAGAGTGAGGAGCAGAGACAGCACAAGGAAGGACGGATAGATAGCCATTAGTTGCCACATCAAAATCAGCATCTCTTCTCTTCCTTTCTTATGTAATTATGCACTATAATATCTCAGAATATAAAGGTACGCTGTCATTCAGCTTAGTAAGATGATTACTTACCGGTTGTGTTGAAAAAGCTGTCACCAGTCATACTGTCACCAGAACCCTCCTCGACAACAGACTCTAAAGTGGGCACTACGTTCCTCTTCACCCGCTGTGTCACAGTCACAGACAGACTCAGTTAGATATATACGAAGCCACTTGAACCCAAAATATTCACCTTAAATCTGCCCTTGGTCTGTTTCAAAATTCTTTGAGACAGCAACACAACTCTAAACTACATTTTTCTGTATTAAACAACAGCACTAAAACAAGTGATGGGGGGGCAGAGTGGCTGATACAGAGACACCATTCACCCTATTACAAGACACTGTGCCATCAACATGATTTTGAAGCTGTTATATTAAGGTCAAAAAGTTACATAATGTTGCTTTAAAGCAATAAAAAGAATAAAACGAGAGCCAAAATATATCTATTAAATGTAATACAATACATTTCAACATACATGGATTAGATAATTCAGGTTAGATTAATGAAGTGTAGTTTGAATACCTGAGGCTCAGGCTCAGTTGTCGGCTCAGCCACCTGCTCGTCAGGAACGCAGTCACCTGCAAAAAGAATAGAAGAAAACACGTCGTCTTATCACAACCATTCACTTTACAGCCACAAATGTGTACTCTTTTAATGTCTTCAGTTGTCTTATCATATTTTTTTATTGTGCTTTTGTTTTGTGTTTGTAAGAAGACTGACCTCTTGTAGCACAATAACGATCTGAACTTGTTAATGAAGAGTCGAGAGAAAGATTTATCTTCATGTGTCTTCGTTCACATGTAGTGGAAATAAAGGTGTGTGAGTGTGTGTGATGATCTGTGTCTGTGTTGTACCTTTGTCCTGCTTAATCACAATGGTGTCCTCACTCATTCCCTGTTGACTGACCAGTGTTTTGAAGTCCTCCAGCACTGTGGCTCTGACAGACCTAGATCGACCTGAAGAAGACAGAATGAATCAAATGAAGCAGATGCAAATCAAACCTTAAATATGGTGCGAGGAACAAGGATGTGTTCAGATTCAACTCAGAGTCGCTTCACAAAAAAATATTCTATTTCATTTAAATGATTAATAAGTCTAAATAATTACTTCATGTTCAATAAGATTGCCAACGAGGGGTGAAATTAATGAAATCTAATACTTGTGATGTTAAAAATGATGCATGCCACTGAAAAAACAAAAACATACATGGTTTGGTTTACTTTTTTAAAAGAAATGGTACTTCAAAATAAAATTCAACAACAAATAAATGAATAATGAAATGTTCCAGTGCATCTATGGAGAGTGTCCACTCACTGTAAAGCTTAAGTGAGGTGCTCTTATCCCCTGATGATTTCTGTTTGCTCATTATCACAATCGCATACTCGTTGTAGTTCGTGTGAACCACATAGGCGTCCACGTCTGCCCCCCACCCTGTTGAAAGGACGCAGAGAGATACAATTACTGTTAAAACTTCCTTGGGCAACATGAACTTGATTGAGAGAGATACATCACTGTGAGATTATACAGAGCGAGAGAGAGAGAGAGAGACGTACTTGCAATGTGGTAATGAAATCGCCCAGGTGTGGAGGTCAACTCATAGTCCCCAGACATCTCCTTACATGTCCCATGTCTGCACATACACAAAAAAATCACTTGGAGGTGGAACAAAACAAGTGAGGCTGTTTGTATCTGGGGTCATATTTAATACAGCTGGCCTGACTTAAATCTGTCATTTGTGCAGAATGTCCCAGATAGCTATAAAACACTGTCAGCTTTGGATTTTACCAGTGTTGGAAGAAGGACTATGATGTTTGAGTAAAGTAAAAGTAGCAAGAAATGTGTGTTACAACTCAAATATTGTTAAAGGTGCAATATGTAAGAATTTTAGTTTCAAACACTCAAGAATTAACTAAAACTATCAACATAATGTTGAAGAAACAACAGTTTCGACATTATTTCGAAGACGTCTCTGTGTTGTTTTACAGAGGTATCTATCGAAGTTAGCATGCTAACTAGCTTGCCCCTAGCCACATTGTACCTAAAGAGGTGAAGGTCCAATAGTAAAAACATCAACAATCTCCCAGTGCTCTGAGCTCCTGGCAGAGTCAGCCAATACACCTGCTAACTGCACGGTTAACTGCACTTAGTAGCCAACGTCTGCTATAGTTAGCAGCAGTTAACGATTCCTCTGGTGATATGCTGCCCCTATTTGTTTAAACTATGTGAGTATGTGTGTGTAAAAGTATGACATATGCACTTCTTACAGACCTAAGTACAGTTCGAGTCGCCTTGAGTTTGTCTGCGGTGGCGCCGCTCAGCAGTACCATTTTACCAATGGCTGCATCGCTCTTGTGACTTTGGATATGGGGGCATGTACTTGCCAGGGCGACATCATACCAGGTTCCCAAAAACTGTAAGAAATGGGAAGCATAACATGTTTATATTTTACTGACATTTTGCCTGTGTGTTAGCCAGTTAGGAGGAGGAGATTATACTTTGTGGTTATGGTTTACACAGGATCAACAAAGAAAGAGAAAAAAGACTTGGCTGAAGAAAAAAAAATTGCTAAACAGGCAAGAAACAATTACATCATGGCGCTTCAAAAGGGCACATCCTACACGGTCGACAAAACTCAAACTCAGCATGTAGACTGTCTGAGCAACATCATCAATATGCACTGCATACGCAAATTCAACACCATGTCAATCAAACAACGGCAATATAACATATAACTGTACAATACTCAACAACACTCCCCTGGTGCTCCAAGCTTCCAGTCCAGACTGCTAACTGCACGGCTAACTGAGCTAACTAGCTAATGCCAATGACAATTAGCAGCAGTTTATTCTAGCGATATGCAGCCCCCAAGTTTGTTGCTTTGAGAATGAATTAGGTGGCTAATTTTTACATACTGTACCTTTAATGTTATTGTAACATAATTGGCCTATAACATTTTTTCGCTAACAGCAGTATTTAAAAAATGTGTTTTTTTTAAATCAAAGATACATTGGATCTTTCTTTTACTCGCTTCCAAAACAAATGCACGTGCTATCCATACGAAGATCTTTATGGAACGAGGAGGCGGTGCACATGGGAAATGTAGTCTTCATGCGCAGAAACTCTATTGCTTTTCCCCACAGGGTGTGCCAAAAATCAACACAACACAACACAAAATGAACGTTCCTTGTGGTTGCTTAAACATTCTCAATATTTAAAGATGGGGTGAGCGACTCTAGAGAAACTGATTGTCGACACTTCGGGTTGGTGGCTTGGTTTGAACCACTGTTGTTGATTGATGAGTCTTATCTCCAGATCTGGAATAAGACTTAACATTAATGTAATCTTTAGTCACCAGATGCTCTTATTTTGCACATTGCAATATCAGTATCTACTGCAACCTTGCACAATCTAGGTCAAACTGTTTGCACTGCTGGACAAATCTGGACAGTCTTCACCTTCTCTATTTATATTTATATTCACACTCTATTTATATTTTCATAGTTTTATTATGTCTGTTAAATACTTTTAGTATTGTTTGTTTTTTTGCACCTACACACCACAGCAAATTCCTCGTATGTGTAAACTTGGCAATAAAAGCAATTCTGATTCTGATTCTGAATAACAATCAATTAACTTTCTCCAGAATCGCTTATTCCAACTTTAATGCATGAAAATCAATCAAGGTTTTATCTTTTACTGAAGATATGTATTTTTCGGTCAATAACTTATAAAAGTTTCCTCAATCTGCAGGTTAAAAACATTCTATTCTCAAAACATACATAACGGGTATTAATCTAATAACAGTAAGAAAAAGGACAGAGTTGCATTTTTGCACCTCTGCCTCACCGTTTTATACTGAATGTGTTATCAAATATTAAACATAAAAGAGGAAACATGCAAGTCTGCAGAACTCAGTCACTCACCTGAGTCACATCAAAGTTCTCCTGTGTGGTGTAAAGAGGTTCTGGGAGTACAGGGAGCCCCTGGAGGGTGTAGGTCCACCCCAGGAGCAGCAGGGGAACAAGAATCACTGCTTTGTGCATCCTGTCAGCCTGTCTGCCTGCTTGTCTCTGGAGTCCGAGACACTGAATCCCAGGAAGAGCCCACCTCCTTGCCTAACTGTTTCTTACACCCCCTCTCAACTCTTCAAAGCGGGACAGGGCATTGACCTATGTTTTGCTTGCACTCCCACCTCCAAGTCAAAAACAAACAAGTTAAAGAGCAAAGTTCTGCTTCTCTGTCTCTGGCAGCTGACCACTTAAACATTGGACCTCAAAGTTTAGGCAACATCAAAAAATCAATACGTGATCATGATCTGGGAGATTAACAACTGCAACATTTTATCCTGTTCTGTGTATTGTGTTATTCATGTACACTCCTAAGGACCCTGTACATCACAGGAAACAACTGCTTCTGGAGTTGTAGTTTCATATTTTACAGGTTTAGTTTGATTTATTTTAGCCAACTAACATTTAAATGATTTATCAAAACCTTCCCATGCATTTTCTTCTTAGGCCTCAGCTATTGCTTTCATCAAAAAAAGCATCTGTCCAATCAACATTCGAAGGATCCACTTCCTCCAGTAACAAAGCACTACATATGAAAAACTATAGATTCCTTAAAGGACAAGTTCACCCAAAAATGAACATTTTGAAAGTTTCGTCGTCTACAAAACATTTCTGGAGCTTCACAGCAAAACAGAGTTGCAGCATTTTTTAAAGAACTACTGACACGAAAACATTAAATGGCTCCTTACAGCTCGTCATGCATAATCCAAGCCTTTGAAAGCCCTGGGATCCCAAACTGATTTGAAAAACCTTTATTCACATCCTTTTAAAACCCCAAATCTCCACTGTAGCTGCTAAACTAATCTGAAGTGTGTGCACAAGCTTGTACTGTATCAACGGTGTAAATCAAGTCTTTTCAAATGGATTTGGTATCTCAGGGCTGACGAGCTGTATGGAGCCATTTCATATTCTTTTTTTCCAGTTGTTTTTTTATGTTTTAAAACAAGTCCCTGTGTATTTCAGCTGTTTGGGAGAATGCTGCAATGCTGTTTTGCTGTGAAGCTCCAGAAATGTTTTCTAAAAACTTACCCAGAAGTTCCATCAGCATGGGGGTGAGCAGATAATGACTGAATTTTCATTTTCGGGTGAATTTATCCTTTAATGTTTGGCCGGTGGGATTAGACTTTTATCAAATAATTTCCTTGTTGAAAACATATTTCAACAGTATTTCAGCACTTTGTAGTATAAGATATACAAAATGGAGTTCAGTGAAAAGGTCAAACGCACTCACATAAACACTGAATCACTTTATTTGCAAATCGGCTACATTACAAATTAATTGAGACATAACAAGTCTTTCAAATACCACAAAGAGTCTACTAACTAAACATAACAGAGCTTTTTTATCTATTAATGGTGTGACAACATGATAGTATGGTGACAGTTTATATGTTAATCCTCCTCTTCAGTTATTCCACATGATCCTGTAACAGTAAACAAACATTTATTAACAAGCTAAAATTGGACAGAAAGACAATGTCTGCATATGTTGTTTTTCTTCTTTACCATTCAATGCTTTAGAATGTGTGATGAATGAAACAAAAACAAAGGCGTTAAAAAGCCTGTTGTTGCTTATAACAATGCCAGTGATGGGATGTTCTTCTCCTCTCATTTCCTGTCATATCTCAACTGTTCGCTGTCTAATAAAGGCAAAAAATACCCCCCCAAAATACAATAAAACATGAATATATGGGGGCAAAATATCCTCGATGGCTCACACTTCATATGAGCGAAAAGAGCCTAAATTATTGTATAATGGGTGGATTTTTAAAACCAATTTTTTAAACTAAAAAAAACAACACCTGATCACTGTTTATATAATGTGACCTTTGAACGATGAGTCACTTGTCCTCTCACCTGGTCAAATATTACCAGCGTCGTCCTCTTGTGCATGTGGCAACACATTTCTTTTTGACCGCTTAGGAACCAAATTCTAAATGACAAGGGTACCACAGCAGGTGACGACCATCCGTCATACAAATATAGATCTGTGGTTTCAGTATGCAAATGGAATTTCAGCACATCACAGCGGGAAGCACTTACCTGAGGCTTCGTCACCTGCTCACCTGGATCACACTCACCTGGGAAGAGAGTGAGATGGAGAGGTGGTTCCTGTTTTTCACGATTTGTCTCATCATGTCAAAAAAAAAGTCATAGAAACTTGTGATTGCAGGGACATTTTTTGATTCATTACATCTGTTTTTCTTGAATGTATGCGTTTGTTTGTACCTTTATTCTGATTCATGATGATAGCGTCACCAGTCATTCCATGTTCTCTGACGAGTATTTTAAAGTCATCCAGCACAGCGGCCGTCACATTCCAAGTTCGACCTGAGGAAGAGAGAGTTACTGTTACACAGAGTTATCCATTTATTGGATGAAAAACAACACATTTAACAAAAAGAAATCATGCAAGCCCAACCATTGAAGTGCAAACTCACTATAGAGCTGGACTGTGATGCTTTCATTTCCTGATGGTTTCTCTGTACCCTGCAGAAGCATCATTGCATACTCATCGTAGTTGGTATGAACCACGAAGGAATCAACATCTGCTCCGAACCCTGCAGAAAGGAAAGTTTCACAATGCATTACATGGAAGATTTGTAAAACACATAATAGTGGTAGATTAAGGGCAGAATCAGCTCGCTGCGATTCAGTTTACCATCACAAAAACGTGCTATTGTGGTTTGAAAGTGACAGAATGTAAAGTTAAATAAAAAGGATGGAGAATGGAGGGAAGCTGGAGAGATGTACTTGAAACATGGTGGAAGAATCGTCCTGGAGTGCTGGTCAAAGCATAATCTGTAGACGTCTTCTTACACGTGCCATTCCTACATGCGGGCGCAGACACATGGAAACACAGCACAGGTTACACTGAATACTTTACACCATATGTCTACTAGAATGCAGTCAAGTCTGACCTGAAACTGGTGGCTGTCATTGTGAAGTTTCCCTCAGAGGCAACATGTTGCAGGTCCAGTGCAAGAATGATGGGGTCTGCACTCTTGCGGCGCATGTAGTGAGGACAAGAAGAAACCACTGCTACCTCATACCACTTCCCCATGAACTGCAAGAGACACAGAAATATTTACGGTACAACAGGACAAGAAATATTACAGAACTTTCCTATACTGTCCAATTAATTTTTTCAAAAGACAGTTAAAATATACAATTGGTGATAATTTCCATCCCCAGCTAGATTAGTTGAGTGTTTAATAAAGGTGCAAATTGTAAGAAATGGCCAGAATTTGAAGGTAGCATAATCGCTAACTGCTGCTAAGTATACTCTTTGCTGTAGCTATCTTTGGCTCCAATGACTAGCTGGAGGTAAGTGGCCCTATTAGTTCATGTGAGTCTGATAGTGACTACATGGCTCAGCTCGACCAGGCTCAGCAGCTTAACAGGAAACAGGAATGGACACCAGACTGGGAAGGAACACCATCAGATGCTAATTTGATGTAAGGAGGTGATTTACAGCGGCTCTGACCAGGACTATGACTCCGGGGACGAGGAGACACAACAGGTGAGGACAGTGGAGAGGTGAGGCTACATAGGAGTGAAAGAGTCTGCAAAAACAGTTGATAGAGCCAGAATATTTCCAAATCTCACTTGAGGATTGAGGATTTATGACAAACTAACACAATGCGATTGTGGAAAGACACACCAAGACTGTTTTGCTGAGTTTTATTTTGTTCATGTTGAGTTTGAATGATGGTGTTTTATTTTTACTGAATTGAATTTGGATGGTGTACTGGTGTATTTTTCTCTTTAGTAAGGCAAATTTGTTAAAAAATATCTCCTTTCTTGACATTTTGTGACTTAATTTTGTTTACTTATTAGACTAAGTAGAGAACTCACTGCTTTTACATCTTGCGGGTGAAGCTACAGGGGCTAAAAGACTATTGCCTCTTGCAATACAAAGCAGTATTTTGAGACAGGGCGGGCTGGTGCTAGCTGATTAGCATGATAACTTCAGGCTATCACTGTTGCTTCTGTTGTTAATGTTAGTTCATGCTTTAATGTTTTAAACTTAAATTGAGGCCATATCTTACAAATTGCTCCTTCAATGGACATAAAAGGGTCTCACAGGGGAGCTTCTGAAATTATATTATGGCAAGAAAACTTTATCATTTTGACTGGTAAAGAGGAATAATTTAACTGATTAAAAACAGGCCATTAAAGAAAAGAAATGCTCCTTAGTAAGAATGCACTTTTACAAGTAATATCATCATTATTTATCATAAAATATATATATATCTTTTATTTCAGCCACTCACCCTGCCCAGATCAAAGTTCTCCTGTGTGAGGTTAAGAGGTTCGTGGAGCACAGGGACCGCTTGCAAGGTCCAGGCCAACGCTAACACCAGAAGAGAAACCACACTGCCTGCCCTCGGCATCCTGTCAGCCTCTCAGATTGGGCTGGTTTTGTAAATGTCCCCCCACAACACTACAAAAACGCTAATATAGCAACGTTTAGATTGTCTCTTTATCTGTCGTGTTATCTTGCTCGTCTTGGCCTTCATGTGTGCGCACTAACTGTGCTCATGTGACCGTACATTTGTTGTTCCATATAATCAACAATCAGAACTGGACTTCAGAATTTGAAGCTTAAACAAACAACCAATCAATAAAAACAGAGAAGCGAAAAAATCAGGTGCTCTCTAAGGACAGTTAATGTCCAACTTACCTGCAATGGAAGTCACTCACAGGGAATCTGAGTCACTGATAATAATTGTTGAAATCATTTATTGAATCATGGATAAACCAACGCGTTTCCAAAGAGTCTTGATGAAACACTACCACTGACTTCCATTACAAGGAAGCTGGACAGTCAAGGATTTAGTGGCAACTGAACTGTTTGTTTCTTGTTTTGTAGGCTGGAAACACATGTGAGGAAGGTCTATAGCTGCTGCAGGAATGTCGCATTATGACAGCCACATAAAGAGGAACTTGAATGTCCCCTAATCAGGCTTAACCAATAGGTTGTCATTTTACCCTCCCAATATAGTCTTACAAAGGTCTGGCTGCACCAATTCTCAATCTGGTAACGCCCAGCAAACCGAACCAACAAACGCCCTGGCTTGTTTGCATGTCTTTAAACCAATCACAATCGTCTTGGGCGGCGCTAACCTCAGGATGCAGCGACGGCGCCCTGCAAAATTGTGTTGTAGGAAAGTTGTTTTACGTATGGGGAGGTGAGTCCTGGCATTAAAATGGCTAAATCCCTTTAAAAGAGAAGGGATCAGCTACTAGCTTGTTTATGTTTGTGCTATTAGCAAGCAGGTTATTTTAGATTTTGCTGTTTTTGTTTCATAGCAATGGGGATTTCGAAAAGGTGGATGCAGACAGTGGAAGGAAGGGCAAAAAATGTGGAACTAATATTACATTTATTTTCTGCCAATAGATAATCTGAAGTCCTACACACTGCACCTTTAACAGCTGATCATTAGTAGAGAAAAGGCTAGATTGCTGTCTGATACAGTGTCGTTTTTGAAACTACCACAGGGGGCACCACAGTCGCCATTTTTCCAATTCTACTGGTATTGGCTTTAACCTGGTTTCTTACAGTATCCAGCTCATCATCTGTGCATTATAGGCTGTATAATTTTAGGTTACATAGCTAGCACTAGGTAGGACATCAGAGAGGTATGAGGTCTGCTTCAAGGCATAAACATATTGAGATGTGTCACATCTGCCCCCTTGTGTCCGTATGAGAACTGCACTCCACTTGGAGTTCTCAACAGATGGAAGTCCCAGCACACACACTCAGTCTTGAGATTAATATTTTTATTGAAGTATGTCATCACAGTTAAACAACCCTATTGATTATATTCAGGGGGAACGGGAGAACATTTAGAACTTAATTCAAAGATTTGTTTGTCTTAGACAATTTAATGAGAGACAAAAACCAGCCACCACAACAAAATGTCTTTGGTGTTTGGTGATTAAGGGAAGAAAGAGAAAGGATTTAAATAAGCTTCAGGTGAGCATTGTTCATTTAACTATGACAACACAGCAGAACTATATGGACAACTCTACATTGAAGAGGATGATGAGTACATTTCAACAGCAGTATTTACTATTTATCATCTTTGTAGCCACAACGATGATGTTTGCTGAAGAGAGTTCCGTTGTGTAGCTCTTCAAAGTAAGTGCGAAGCAGAGAAAGAGCTTTTCAGAGTACGCTGCCAACCTCATCTCAGGCTCATCTGGGAACGTACAGGGAGAAACATAAACTAATTTACACTGAAGATCACTCATACACCTGCAGGTATAAGTAATTCCACAGGAGCAAAAACAACAACAACAACAACAACAACAACAACAACAACAACAACAACAACAACAACAACAGCAAAAGACTCACCTAACCAGATCCTGATGGAGGACAATTTTCTGTTGGCCAGAAAACATAGAGACAAGAATTGGGAAACATCAGGGTCATTAAGCTGTCAACAGTAACTGTGTGTAAATACACTGTGTGTACTTTACCTGCAGGGGGTGGAGTTAGAATAGACTCTTTGGAGAAACCCTGGGACAAGGCAAAGGCTTTAAACTTCTGAATTACATTGTTTCTGAGGCTTTGAGAGCGACCTGCGAACAAGAGACACACAGACACACATACACACATATTAATTCACATGTTTAGATGTAATGTAAAAATGTAGTATGTGTGAATGTGTGTCTCACCGTAAAGCGCCACCTGTGTGTACTCTCTGTGAAAAACCTTGTGTTTGAGAACCAAAGCGTAATCAGTGTAGTTTGTGTCGACCACTGTGATGTCCTTCACCATGTTATGGCCTGACAGGAAACACAAACAGAAAGTGAGGGACAAAGACCAGAGAAATAGTAGAATGAATAAAAATCAACCTGGGTGACACTGTAGTTATCTCTGTAGAGCAATTAGACTCTGTAAAGTAAAAGAACGTTAACTTTTGTGATTTAAGATAAAATGGTCACTGGAAAGTAAAAGATATTTAGAAGGAAGAGGATTTACATGAGATGAATCAAACTGGGTGCAGTACACCAGAGGCAACCATAGTAGGCCTGGGGTCGCAGCGGTATACAAGATATACAGTGGATTGAAAATTGTGTACATTTGCGTATGTAAAGTATTGGACTGCATTAGGGTTATCAAATTATATTTCAAGTTTATATTCGTCAGTACATGATATTTTTCATAATAGTTTTCTATCAAACAGCTGTTTGTATCATTTATGGAGCATTTATTTATATTGTTACTACTGTCAACTATTACATGCTGCAGTATTAGTCAGTATTATCTACATTGTGGTTACAGTGTGGCACGAGGCACATATCTTATATCTCTATTTCTAGTAGCAATTCTCTTTATATATATGTAATATTTCTTTTCTAGAAGGAGCTACTGTAATGTACCAATTTTCCCCTTTGGAATCAATAAAGTATTTCTGATTCTGATTTTGTGAAATTATAAATAAATAAAAAATAAAATGTATTCAACTAGTAACCCTTTTCTGTTTCAACTTCATTACAGGCCATTATTTTAACTACTACTGTTGGAGCGGCTACAACTAATCATAATTATAATTGTGTAATTCTGTAAAACAGTAATATTTTCTGAGATGGTTATTGTAGATGTTAATCTCAAGCATTGCAACTCTTCTGCCTACAAGCACCTCCTCTGTGTTTTAAGCTGATGTTGTTTATTGTTTTGTATCTTGGGTGGTTTATAAGCTGAGAGGCAGACTGTTTCAAGCTTGCCCACATTTGATCCACGGCATCACATGAGCAGAACCACACAGCCTACGGATAAATCCTTGACTCGAGTGTCCCGACTGAAATACTTGTCACATGTCCTGTGTGGGCACTGTGGCTTCCATCCGTGTGCTTGCTGAGGTTGTTTGCTTGTACTGTTGCTGATCTGGAATTTAATCCTGTTCTACTGCTGCGCTCAGTGTGTGTGCCAGTCAAATATTTACATTGTCATTGAAATAGCAGAGTCCCAGGGCTTACTGATCGTTTCCCTTCTGATGAGTCAGATTAGACGTGATCAGAGACTTACGTGTGCTGAAGTAGGTGAACTGTCCGGCCACGTTGGTCTTCTCATACTGGTACACCTTACTGAGACAACTGACAGAGCTGAAGGACACAGAGGAGACACAACATGTCTTATATCTTTTCTAAACTCTTACCTTACTATTATATTACATTTATACATACACTATATTAAATTATATACACATTATAACACATTAGCTGTACTTAGACTGTAATTCTTTTTTTTCATTTTTTGTGACCACCTAATTACTCAAACATGTACTCACGTGGCGTCCCACATTGTGAGGTTGACGTTGCCGCTTGGCAGCACTGCGATGACGCCCATTGAGGCCTTCATTTTGTCTCTGTAGGGGACAAAGCTTGGGGAGTCATAGGCCAGGCCCACTCTGTACCATCTCCCTGCAAACTAAACACAGCAACACTGAATGACATATGGACACCTTCTCTCTATATTAAGAAAAAACGCACTCACTCTTATTCAGACATTCACAAACACACATATGTACACAAAATTAAGCTGACATATTAATGAGCTTGAGTTTCTGGGGGTTTATTTGATGACTAACTATCATTCAGGTGCAGATTACGCCTTTGCCTTTCATGCTATGACAAGTCAACATGTCTGATGCTATAAACTTCACTGGTTTGTAAAATTTAAAGGATGAGCCCGGCAATTTTTTAAAAACATTTTTTATCACTTTCAACACATCACAGGAAAACAGCTCAACCAACATTGTGTACATTCGTCAACACTCCCTGACTTTCCTGCCTTAGTTGTGGTTCCTACTGATGAAATAGATCCTTAAAAATAGGTCACGTATATATAGTCACACACATTATATATAGAGAGAAATTTCCTAAAGCGGCTGGACATGCTGTATTTTACTCAAACATAAGTAAATATTGTGCGGGGGGTGGTTATTTTCAGCTGTGGATTTGGTGTGCTAGGAAGCAGAAAGGTGTATGTGAGGTTGACTCACATACATCTTCTATGTTTATCCTAATGAAGTAAAATACCACCCAGTGCAACAGTGTAGCTCATGTATTTTTAATATCTTTTGGACTAAGATGGAGTTATGGCACAAAGGAACACTCCAAAAAAAAGCTGATTTGTTCTAACTTTAAACATTTAGTGTCTGGGCTGCATTGACTGAACTTGAGAAGACGAGTTGAGGTGATTTTGCAGTGATTCAAAACAAATACGTTTTCTAATTATGTAAACTTGATATTAATTCAGTTGTACTTAAATTCTTTAAAGGTCATATTGATAACATTTTTATGTAGAGAAATCTTTTTTTTAAAATAATACATCTACAGAGCTTGTAGAAAGGTGCAGAATAAAACTATCTCTTTCCTTGACCATTATTATGATTGTGAAACAATAAATCTGAAATGTTTGTCAGGCCCAAAATGATTGTTTTGTTTATCTCTATGTGAGAATAATGGCGGGATCCAGCTTCTATGAAGTTCAGTCAGCTAATAGCACAACACTGTTGGTATCATGTGGTATCTGTGTTTCATCAGCTGTCAACAGTCTTGGTAGTTGCCAGTTTGTGTACTGAGTCCTACAGTATGCGCCCAGCAGTCTGCAAGTTAATGACAAAAGATCCACAGATTCCACTGCAGCTTTTTATACAAGGAATCAGGCTTTGCAGACAAACTGGTTCAGATAGGCATTCGAAAACAGAATTTTGTTTTTTATGGGACATGTGCCATTTTTGGGCTGTTTTTTTTTAATGCAATTGTGTATTTTAGTGTCTACATTTTTAGCATGATGGAGAACCAAGTGAGATTTGATGTTGCTAAACACAGCATTTCCTCAAGTCCGCACACAAATCATTTAAATCACTGACTCGATGGGGGGAGTGTGAATGTTGAATTCTGATTGAAGAACCTGACATGACATGTGTGAGCATGCCACTTCATGAGAGCAATAACCTGGTTTTACCTGCTGCTGCATTTTCTTTGAGCTGCTTTAGGTCTTGTAGATAAACAACAGACATGAAGGACATAAAGGAAAGAAAGAGGAAATAATAGAAGTAGTTTCTGGCCAATATTTTACATTGACCTTTTTGATAAACACGAAAGAAACCCACCATTGGGATTCTTAAAACACTTTGGGGATAAATTCAGTCGGCTATCAAATCAGCAACAGGAAGCGTGAAGATCTTCCTTTTTGAAGACATTTCTCATGACGTTTTTTTCCATGGGAAATGTCAAACTGACCTCTCTCAACCTCTCGTGTGTGAGGAAACCAGGAAAACAAGGATTCACAAATGTATTAATCAAAACAATTTGTACTGAGAAGAGACCTAAACCCGTCATTGTTTGTTTTGGATCACCGACTGAGTGACTGTTCTCAAACTCTGACTATACTCTCTTCTCTCTCTCTCTCCCTCTCTCTCAGACACACACACACACACACAGAGACAACAAATAATGAGAGCAGAACCTCCTCAACTCAACAATTCAAATATGAATCATAAAAAGCTTTGTGTGTGTTTCTCTCTTACCCTCTGCAGGTTGAAATCTCTCTGTGGCTTCACGTCTGCGTGCGCCATCATCGCACACATCACCATGACAACGGCAACCATAGTGGTCCTCATTGCTGCGTGGAGAAAGGAAGAGGCCAGGTGAATGGATCTAAAAGGTTGAGAGAGGGTATGTGACCCGAGCCTGAAGTGAACTGTTAGTAGGCAGTCAGCCGATACAGGTACAGAGTGGCAAGACCTGGGGCAATGTTTGTTTTTCTCCTGATCCACCCACCGGGTTGTCAGCCAATCATCGCTAGGGACCAGGGAACAGTGGCTAAGTGTTGAAGATGTGTGGTTCCAAAACAACCCCGACTTAGACTTCACTTCCCTTCCCTTCACAGAGGTGCAGGAAAACATCATGCTTGTGGTCTCTTAGCATCAGCTGAAACGCATGTGCTGTCACAAGTGTAGACGCACTGGTTTCACAAGACTCTGTCCCACACTGAGAGAAGAGGAAGCTTACAGGGATCAGGGAGTTCTTCACGTAAGAGACTAACATAGTGTTGGAGGAAGTCTTCAGATAATTTACTTTAATACAAGTAGCAATTCCACAATACAGAAAAGCCTGTCCCTCATCAGAAAAATAACCATATACTGTTGACTGGTTCAAAATGAAAAGTATGTTTTAAGGTGGTGACCTATAGCAGCTGTAGTAATTATTACAGTTGCAAAGGAGGACGTGAGTATAAAAAGAGTATAGAGTCCGTGTCGGGATAAAGAAGCACAGGACTTTCATTAGGGAGACAGCTGTTTGTTCAGTGTGAAACCAGAAGTCAACAGTGAGTTTCTTTTAACTTGCTAAGGTAGTGAAGTAACGTCCTTACATAACACAACGTCACTTAGGTGAGTAACTCAGAAAATGTGGGTGCGTTTGTAACAGTTACATAAGTAATGTATTGAAAGTAGTTTTGGTGCCTAAACCTAACCAACCTGCGACTGTATGATGAAGGTCCGGCACGTGTGTCGCTTAAAATGCTGCAACATTCACGTTGTTATGGTAACGGTGATGTATGTCGTTTTGGGAGATGCTGACAATCGACAAATTTAGTATTTTAGATATGATGAGGTGTTGATACAGAAATACTCATTAACAAGTAAAAGTCCTGCACTCAGAGCTTCACAGTACAGATGCATTATTAAAATGTACTTTAATTAAGTATTAAAAATATTCATTATGAAAAATGGCTCCCGTCAGTGTTACATGTGTGTATTATTGGTTGATTATAGATGTATTAATGTGCAACTGGTACTTTAATGTTAACATTGGTCAAGGCCGAACTGTTTTATTTGGTTTGCTATGACAAGGCATCACATTTCAGAAATGTATCATGTGTTTTGTATTCTGTAAATTATCTAGTAATTAGCTGTTATATAAAAGTAATGGAATACAAGTATACAGTGGTAGGATACTAGGAAATAAAAATACTCAGGTACAAGTGAAAATGTGGAAAAAAAATAGAATAAAGCTTTTTGTGGCTCCAGAGAAAGCTGCATGCAATCTGATAATTATCCTCCAGTGATGTCACTTAGTGGCTAAGTTGCATTGTGGGTAATGTAGGCAGCAGGCAGGAGCAGAAAGGCAGTCTGCCAGTCTAACATTGCACTCCTATAACACTGTTGGACCCATTGTGAACAGTTTAAAAACAAATGATCAAAGTCAATATGGCAGCTTCAGAGATATCTCCTTTTTTCTTCTTCTTTTTCAAAGCCTGGCGCCTAAATTATCCACACTGCAACCTCTGAGTGACGTCACTGGAGGCCATTTATCGGACTACACAAAAGGCTTTAACTATTTTTTTCACACATGCGGTAGATTCAAGACATTGATATGTAAAATTGGTGGAGTTACCCTTTAAGTACAGTAGTTTTCCATCACTGCTTGGAAGAATACTGAGTTTACTCTTGGCTTGAATTGAAGTTTGACATTTACATATGAATAGACACGAGTTTGCACATAACATAGTCACCCTTCATGTCACGACAGGAGAAACCACTCATATCTTTCAGTTGAAGAGGCCTCTGACAGGCTCATCTTGAAACTCCTTTTTAAAGTTCAAGTTTCACTTTTCTCAGTTTCGTAATTTCTGGTTTGGAAGATAAATTACTCAGAATATCATTTACTAACAAACTCACAGTTTACTGTAAAGCTCAACCTTACAGTTTTTCTTTTGTTTTCGATAACTAACATGCATTGGTCACAACTTATGTCACACTATCAAAACTCTTCACACAGTCAGTGAAACAGAAGTCTGTGTGGACCAAACTGTGAATCATTTTTCATTGCTTTCACACAAAATGATATTTTCCAAAATCTATGAACACTTTTCTCTTTCATACTACAACACTTTATATTGACAGTATATTTTCCAAATGCTAATACGCTGTTTTCAAAACTGTCAAAAACACATTCAAAACAGAATGATGGCAAATTTCATGCGTCTCTCTAACCACGTTGAAATACATTGAAAAAAGGAGCATTTACAATAAAATGAAACGATAGGTAATGCTCCCTGTTGTTATGGTTTGAGGGAGTTTTGGAGGTGAGGTTAACTGTTTGGCCAATATGCATGTTGGTAATGCAGACTGTACGGACAGTTCTGAAAAAGTGCCCTCACTATTGACAAAACAGAAACTAAAATCTAACTTGTGGTCAGCTGTGACTAGAGTAAATGAATTTACAGAACATATGATCAATGTTGAACGTGGGTTTGGAGGGAGCCGTGTTTGCAGGACACTATGGAGTCCCTTAAAAGTGTTCCCACTGATCCTACTGTGTGTAAATTAGAGGGAATACTTCAGTTGTTAGACTGGCTTAAAGGGGCCATTTTGTGTCTTATCTAACAGGAAACCATTTGTCTGTGACCCAAAATGAACTGCTTGACCTTGTTTGGGACATGCTGTTAGTGTTGAAACTGTTGCAATCCAGCCCTGTAATACACTAAACTTCAAGTATTTTAATTACATGAACATTTCCTGTCTAATTTGATTAGGTTCAACTTAAAGTGTCACAGTTTTTCTATATTTTTCATGTTGAGTTAACAAAATTAATAAAATCAATGCAGGCTTAAACATAAACCTTGTGTTCATTCAGTTATTACATATAAAATTAAGGGGAACTTCTACATAAAACCACTTGAATAAACACATTGTTAAAGTCTTATACATAAAAATAATGCATTTCAAATAGATTGTCTCCTGTAATAAAACACACATCTAGTTATTTAAGTAATACACATTTACTTAAAAGACTTAAATGATAGATAAACTTTGTATTTAAAGTGACCCTTAAAATTGGACTTATTGTAAAAGAATTAGAGGGGAAAATTACATGTAATAAAAGTACTTAAAGTCACTAACTTAGGCAACTTATTTTCTGAGTGTAGTGTGGAAAAATCTATCTGGATTAGCTTAACACAGCCATCAGGTATGATCAAACTCTTAAATCTGAAAATAAAGAAAGTGGAACAACAATCAGAGCCCAAGTGAACAATTTAAATAGTTTTTATTAATAATGATTTTCCATTTGCAGCACTGTTTTTATCTCATTTTCTTAAAATGCATGATGTATACAGCTAGCCTTCAGTGGACAAGAGGACATCAGTGTGTGTGTCTCACACACACAGCACACCTCACAGACCTCCCCTACACACTCTGTTGCACAGGCTAAGAGCTGCCGCCTGCGCAATGAGACGAGAAAATAAAATAATAATTAAAAAAAATAAAACTTTCACACACATAGGCAGACATGTACAAACTCGTTTCCTTCTGTAGCACGGCTCGATGTTCCTGAGGACCACCACAGGCAAGAAAGGAACACAAAAAAACAAAAAGTGCAAAAAGCTGAGTGAGAGATGTTGATCAGAGGCATGAGGGACAGAAATCAATCAGCCTGGTGTGAAATGATCTCAACATAATCACAGACTTATCTATGAGCTCAGAGGTGACTTCTCCCCTTTTTTTTTTGCAGTGCTTTCCAACCAGAGACTCTGATTGTCTCAGTATGAGATGGGAAGACTGGTGATAGTTTGATGCCTCTGAGGCTTTCCTCTCAAAATTGATCACCTTGGAGCTCAAATGGACAAACTTAAATTCACATCAGTCACCACAGACTGACTTTGTTTTGGGAGCTTTAATCAGTCAAATAATAAAGTAAAACTATGCGGATAACCTCTGAGATGAAAAAAATGTGAAAGAAACAGGGTCAAGCGACTTTAACAGGCCAATTTAAACATTAACATCGAAGAAAACATCCCACATTTTGAGATACATCATGTAATGTTTTATCTTCACCTATACATTTCTATCTACAGCAGCTGTAGTCAGTAGATCGTTTCATTATTCATCCAAAGACTGCATGATAAAAGGTGGAATGGAAACTTTTGTGTGTATTGGCAAGGACACAGCGCCCCCCTCTGGCCAAACAGATGTCTCAAAACACACAACTATCCCACAGACATGTGACTCCCTGTGGTCCCTCAGCTGTTTCAAGTGTTCCACCTGACTCATCTGGTCTGCCGTCTGCTTTATCAGAACAACAGTTACTAATTGGGAAACAGTAAATTGGCTCCTGGTTAACATTCACTGTGATCCACAAAAGTCTGCTTCCTACTGCCTTTTATAAAAAGGTAGAGAAAAAAAAACCAAAACAGAAAATAACTGCCATTCGATTGTCTCACACTCATGAATCCCGTTTTTCTTATACCAGAAAAATCACAAAGCTATGATTTCACACAAAGAAAGCAAAAAAAGCAAACACATTTAGCAGTGAAACAATCAAAGTATAATTAACAGTTCCTTCAAAAAAAATAATAATTTAAAGTCATTTTTTTTTATTTTTAAAAAAACGTGAAAAATGGAAACATCTTATTCAGAGTGATCAGCTTGTGAGGCTGTTCAGTCAGGGCTGGTCGAACGCAACCCTCAGTCACTAGCATCATAACAGCCAAACTGTGTTCCCTTAGATACGTAAATCACACTTTACTTCACAACACCATCACCACCATCATCAGCATCATCTTCGTTATCATCATCATCATCATTGGTCACTCATTTGCTTTTTCAGACATTCATGAGAACATTTCACACTCATCATTAAAGAATAAATACAAGTGAGAGAGACACGCTTCGAACTAGGACCACAGAGGGAGCAGGGATGAGATCTTGGTTTCAGTCAAACGGCTTTGTTTGGGAATTACTTTGACAATCACCGTCAGCGGACTACAGCCGTCAAGGTCAACTGTGTCAGTCATTCAGTGCAAAGTACGAACTAAAGATAAGCCGTTTTAACACAAGAAGACGAAGCAGCCTAAAAATCATGACGAAAAATTTGTCCTCTACACTTCAGCCAGTCCTCACATGACTCACTAACCTGGCTGTGCTGTATGTGACTAAGAATGTGGTCAGTTGCAAAGGTAAGACAAAAAGTCACAGGGTAATGGCAGACTACACACAACACACATTGGCCAAAGATATTTGAGAACAGTTTTGAGTGTACTGTATAGTTGGAGCTTTTTGTCATCAGAAATCCTGAAAAAAGTGGACAAAAAACTCCCTCCAACAAACTCCAATTAGGAAATATCTGAAATGTATCCAACTGCTGTTTATACCATTGTCTGAATCAACGTGAGCACAGCGAGATGATGCAGACATGGCAGAGAATGAGGCTTGGTACCTGACGAAGACAGCAAGGACCAAACGGAGGTGCAAGCTCGAAGGGACAGAGAGAGAGAGAGAGAGAGAGAGAGAGAGAGAGAGAGAGAGAGAGAGAGAGAGAGAGAGAGAGAGAAGGAATAAGTAAGGGAGGAATGGATTGGAGATGAATTCATGAAAATGACTGGAGTGCTTGGCAGAAAGATGGAGATAAAGGCTTGGTGTAAAGGTGCTGAGCAAATGGAAACTTGGGAGAACAATATCTATAAGACGACCCAAGAAAGAAACAAATAAGACGGCTAGAAGACAAATTAAGGTTAGAGTGGGGCTAAGGAAGGACCAGAGGAGACTCACAGGACAGGAAGTTAGGAGGATAGCATCCTAGAAAATGTGATGACAGCAGCCTCGCCCAGTGAGACATCAACACAGACTCTTCCTGCACCTGGCAGGACGAAGGCGCCAGTCGCCGGGCAGATGATTTTTCAGAATAGTATATGAGCTCCCAAGATTTAGGCCAACGTTACCAGGGCTACTACGGCAGGGACGAGTGAAGCTGAATGAAGGTAGAAGAGGGATCCATGTAAGATACTATGTGTGGGCCAGGGCCTGTGAATCTGGGAGGTGAACTCACAGTAAGGCACAGTGCTCTGCTTGTGGTTGATGATGCTCACTCGTGTTGCTACAACCTCTGGAGGGTGACAGCTACTGCAAACAACAGACAAAACATCGATGACAAAGCACATTTTCTCTTCTTCTACCGTTCTGTTTCGGCGCACTTCCGCCTTGGAATCTTTGGATCTTTCGGCTCTCTTGAATCTGGCACCGCAATATTGTTTAAAACACAAGTCCTCGATGATGTGGTGCTTCTCCTTCTTCAGTCAAGAAAATACTCACACACACACACGCGCGCACGCACACACACACCCTACGATAGGCAAAATCTACCTTTAAAGGACCAAACCTGCACAATACAGCCACACAAACATACTGTACGTCAGCATGTGGACAAGTCCTGTATGTGGAAATAGCCCCATGTATTAGCCCAGGGTTGAATCAGTCCGATCACTTAACTTTGTATTCCAGCAGCTGATATAAACTGCTTACTGCAGTTTCAGTTTTGAGGACTCCATGAGTTTCTTAAGCACGGATTTGGATACATGTAAAGCAAAAACAACCTGATACATCTGCACGAGAACAAAAGAGAAAGCTTTAACAAAAACATAAATTAACTAAGACTTCTTAAATATGTAAACAAACACTACAACTTAAATATATTTGGTGTGATGCAGACATATTTAAATACAAAGCTTTGTTTTATATCAGCACTCGTGTGGTGCGGCTGATTATTGCACTGCAAGCGCTGGAGCCCTATTGCACTTTAGTGAACCTCTGAGCTTCAACCACTGGTCTAATTTGACTTCTGTAACCGTGGGTTACGTGTCAAAGGCTTTCCAAAATCTCTCACATCCTTACGTTGTTCCCTTTAAAAACAAAACTTGGTGTCCTTTCTTCATTTTCATGTCAAGTTCTAAGAACAAGGGTGGAAACAAAGCTGTAGTTGTCACACAGGTTTGTCACTGCTGGCTGATTGTGCAGGTGAAGTCGACATTAGGGGCTCCACGCTTTCACAAAAACAATCCTGCTGACGAAAGAACGAGCCGAGAGACAGTTTAGGCCCTCATGAGTCCCTTCGTTGTCCAACACCCATTTTTTTGTACTGAATCCATGCTCTTCCTCAGCATTCTTTAAGTCTGTGGTCATCTGTAGTTTTCAAGTTTTTGCATTCTGGATGCTAGGCAGCCGGTTTTGTTCTCCACATCCCGCATAGCCAGCTGTGTCCCACAGCAACACATCTGGTTCGATGGACCAGGATGGACAGGTGTGGTCGTTTGAGAGACCTGTGGGGGGGGGGCGTAAAGATTGTGTGGCTATGAAGGGTGGTTTCAAGTTACCAAATAGACCTGGTTACTAGGTTTGTGCCTCTCTCTGTGTTTGCTGAGGTAGCGAGAGGAGTTGCCGGGGAGATTGCAGGAGGGATGGATGAGTGGTGCTGTGTGTGTGTGTGTGTGTGTATGTGTGTGTGTGTGTGGCGTGCATAAGACTGTTTTAGGGGTCGCAAAGAGTAAAGTGGTTTTGGGAATACAATGTGTACGTGGATGTGTGTGTGTGTGTGTAAATGTGTTGGCATGGAGTGTGTATGGCTATTACTTTATATGCATTTGTGTATATGGGGACAAGGTCCTGCATTCTGCTATCCTGGTCACACAATATTGTCTTCTTCTCTGTGTCTGTATGTGTGTGTTTGTGTGTGTGTGTGTGTGTGTGTACATGTAGTGGTCAGCCTGGTCATCACAATTTGTGTTTCCCTGACAGTATGGAGCGGTACAGCTCCTCGTCCAGCTGCGCATAGCGCCCTCTGCTGGAATCCAGGAAGTACAGTCTGTCTGACACTGCGGTGGGGTCAAAGCCGTCCCGACGCAAGTCCGTCTTCTGAAACTTAAATGTTCCTGAGAAAGAGACAGAAAGAGAGTTTATGTAGGTATTTCATTTAGCCAATTAAGCTGCAGTTTAGCCGTTTTAGAGTTACTGTATTTTAATGTCTGTCAGCTGTCCTAATGCAAAAACTCCCCAAAGAACAACAATGAATATCTGAATATCTTAATCTTTACAGCATGTTACCTGTCTTGTTGACCTCCGGAAGGAAGCGAAGGAACACAGGTCTGGCGTACGGAGGGAGCGCCTTCTCCATGTCCTTCACAAACTTCTCCAGGTCGGTGGAGTGAGACGGATCAGCGATGGCTGCCATTCCAGCCTTTCCTTCGGCTCCTGTGCAAACAGAGAAGGGCATGTCAGAGGATTCATTCTGTGGAGGTTTGATGTCAGACACATTTTTGTGAGGCCATGAATGCAGTGTTCTAGTATGTGTTTGATGTATAGAGTTATCATATTATTTCATATAATATATATTAGTGAAGTGACCCAGTTCTATATTAGAAGATTACATTTTTTGAATGGGACGCGTTGATGTCACTGCTGTCTATGAATGTCTGCACAGATCCATATACGTAGCAAAAATAATAGATCACTGTTTTAAGTCAGACTCACTCAACCTAATGTTACAGGTAGAGTGGCGAAAAGCAGTTACAAGAGTGATGTTGGAGTATATTCGTCACAAGTATATAAACAAAATGAATGTGCCGTGTAAGCTATGTAACATTAATCATAAGGAGAAAACAATGGAGACATATAACAGGCAATCTCTCATCACCTCCTTTGCTAGCAGTGTTGCATCGTGTTGATTCCACCAGGGAGGAAAGAATATTTGCTTTGTTATTCATTTTATATATTATTTAATAATAATTTATATATGAATCCTTAGTCACTACTTTACGAACACTGTGGCACAAGAAACTCATATGTTGTCCGCTATGATCTGTCTGACTTGTAATCTTCTGTAAGTTGTCACTGTGCACACCAAATTAGTATATATTATATTAATAAAGTTATCTAATCTAATCACAGCAACTGGAAAATGGCAACGGGGAATTGTCCCTGCTGTCACTCAAGTGCAGCTCAGCTTTATATGTGATGACATTTCAAACTGGTTTAATTAATTTAATTAAATTTAAGCTTGGATACTGCAGCTGTAATCACTTCAGCATTGAACACAGTTTGGTGACACTTTACTCTCAAATATTCATCAAGCAAGATTTTACCTGGTACTTCCACTCCATACACAACTACATCTTTCATGTCTAGCAGCCTGCTGAGAGTTCCCTCCACCTCGGTCGTCGAGACGTTCTCTCCTTTCCAGCGGAAAGTGTCTCCTGTGCGGTCCTTGAAGTACATGTGTCCGTTCTCATCCATGATCAACACATCACCTTGTAGGGGGGCGAAATATCACATTAGTTTAGTCGGTCAGCAAAGAATACGGTGAATAACTCCAGATGTGTGTGTGTGTGAGTGAGTGAGTGAGTGAGTGAGAGACTAACCAGAAAGATAGGCACTGTCTCCCTTCTTGAAGACACTATTAGCGACCTTCTTGCTGGTTGCTGATTGGTTGACATAACCATCAAACCTCCGAAGAGGGTCGTTCTGAATGATCCTGCCCACTAGCTGGCCAGGCTCGCCTGGAGGGATGGAGACAGAGAGATTGAAAGAACAGAATAAAAGTATATTCTTCTTAACATAAAGAGCAAAATCATTTCATTTAATATTCTTTATTTACAAGGAAAAACATAAACTAACATTTATGTACATTTGTCAATCATAGCAAGCCAGCTTATTTATTAATACCAGTAAGTTGAAAGACTCCCTCCCTAAAGCCCCCATGTATCTGTATGTACATTGAGGCTTACCAGGTGTAGCGTCGATGTTCAATACATCTATATAATAAACCTACCGGGTTTACAGGGAATGCAGACACCATCAGGTCCCCTAATGAGCTCCATGGTCTCTTCATCAACCCTCACCAGTCTGATGGGGTAGATGAAGGGCAGAATCTGACTATTGAAGCCACACGCTCCAACCTAAAGCACAGACAACAACAAAAAAAAAACACAACGGTTTAAGTTTGGTAAGATGAAAGGCAGACCAGTTCCAACCAGCCAAAAAGCTGCAGTGCTGATGTGAGTTGTGTCGATAAGAAGCTACCAAAACTGAGAAAACAAGATTGGGAAGACAGGGACTTGCATGGTAGATTCAGTTGCACCTCAAATACACTGAAATCTAAGTCAGTCTGAATGTGTGCGGGCGCTGACTGGGATTTCATGGCGCTCTCAAATGCACCTCCTAAACTCAGAAAAAAATATACCTGAATGGCCACGAAGGTTGTTTAAAAAAGGGAAAGTCTGTATTTTTTTCCCTTATTTTTCTTTGTTGAAATACATAAAACAACACCTGTAATTATTTTGTTTTCACTTAGAGCATTTTCAATTATTAGATGCAAAAAATCAAAACAGCATCACTTTAATTTCTCCACAGACATTTTAATAATAATAATAAAGACTAAAATATCCCTAATTGAATCGATACTGAATCAAATCGGAAAGGAAATCGAAACAGAACCATGTGAATCAGAATTTAAGGAATTTGGGAAATCAAACACTTGAGCTGACAAAGAAAACTGAGGAGGAAAATCATTCAGGACACATTTCTACCTTGTTGTCAAAGTTGCCCAGGCTGCAGTTGCACTCTGTGGCTCCGTAAAACTCTGCGATCTGCGGTATATTGAAGCGGTTCATGAACTCCTCCCATATAGACTGGCGTAGACCGTTGCCCAGTGCCATGCGCACCCGATGTTGTTGCTCCGTTTCCCGAACCGGCTGGTTCAGCAGGTATCTGCAGATCTCGCCAATGTACTGTACAATCTGGAGGAGAATGGAGCAGGATGGCAATGAGAAACAAATAGCTTAGTGACAAATAACAGCTTCCCTGCCCACTTATTCTGTGGCAGTGATTTATAATCTATATTATGCTTACAGTGCAGTTGTATTTGACACAGTCATCCCAGAAACGAGAAGCAGAGAACTTCTTTCTGATGACTACAGTCATGCCGTGTAATACACACTGGCCCACTCCCACAATGTTACCTGTAGACAAAGAAACAGGAGCCGCCAGGGTCACTGAATGCTCGCTCAACATGTAAATATTCAAAGACATAAAATAGAATAGAATTTTTGCTGTCGAGTGGCCACTATCTTAGGCTGGTTCATCAAGATGAACATTATGAGAAACTCAAATGACTGAAGGGACTGACTTTAGATTTTCTGAAAAGGGGAAAATTTGCGTATTGCAACTTTAAATCTCAACTTCAAAATCACACACAGTTACAGTTTTACCTGCAGAGTGGTAGAGTGGTAGGCAATCATACAACACATCATCTGATGTCATCCTAAAGCCGTAATACACCAAGGCTGCCATGCGGTAGTACCTGAAAACCAGAGTGGGAGGAGGCAGGGCAAGAAAAGAAAGTCAAAACAACACCAACAAGTTTTATGTGTTTCTCTTCCATCCTCTCCCAACAGTATTTACGCTGCACATGAAAGTTACAAGGATCAACAAAGCGAGCAGCTGCAATTCCTGTGAGTCAGTTAGTTAGCTGCATGGCTCCTTCCTACCTGCTGTGCACAACAATAGCAGCTTTAGGCATCCCAGTGGTTCCTGATGTGTAGATGTAGAACAGGCGATCTGAAACAGACAGCAGAGAAATGAAATAAATGTTCTGCTAAATGCTCACTTCCCATCAGCCTTGCAGGAGTCTAACTGATGGCTTTGATCCTTAATTAGCAGCCTATTCACAGTTTTTATCGCAAGCTCATTTAGACTAAGTTACAGCTCTGAGGGATGGGGCAAAACAAAGCAGTTATCTCACTTTTTTGCCTCAGGAATACAGTGTGTAAAGCAGGTGATATCCTGATGTATCCAAATCTTTACATAATTGGTTGTAGATCTAGATGGCGGGTGCCTGACATCATAAAAGAAGTACACTTTAAAGCTCTGACATGCCGCTAGAGAGCTGGACCATGGTGGCTATATGCTGCCTCAACTGGCAAACGCAAATCAGCTGTGTGTTTGTATGTGTACAGAGGTGACTAAGCAACAGCAGTGCAGTACTTATGGACATTCACTCTACACAACATACTAAATGTGTACATACACATCTCCAAGCCCATCTGAATGTGTCCTCACTGATCTGATCCTGATGCTTTTTGGTTGCCATCTGTCCAGATCACCAGAGGCACAGAGGCCGCAGGGTTTATCGCTACAAGAGCCTGTGTGGCTGCCGAGCGAGCAGGTAAGTCTTGAGTAGGACTGATATTTCAGTATTTTTAGGCTATATCTCAATATTTTGAAATCTCCTCAGAAGCACTTCATAAAAGCCAGGACTGAGTGACCAATATCACATTTTTTGACCAAATACCTTGATATTGATTTTTGCGACAATAGCCAAGAGTCGATTATTGGTACTTGGATAAGTACTTAAATATTAACACTCGGTTCATTAAGGTTTTTGATAAATAATCATAAGTAATGTGGATATAATGAGTAAGTGGATAAAGGCAAGTATATTTACAAGCAAAACAGTCTGATAAGTTCAGAATATTTATCTTTGTATGACTAGCTGTCCTTGACTGAACCAAGGCACTAATAATAGAGGGCTATAGTTTTGCCATTATTTAAAAATATTCAATTTCAGTTACCGTCTGGCTCTGTATTTATTTGTGGTCAAAAACATATTAAATATGATAAAAACAATAATATTTATAATAATCAACACTGAAACTGCATTTCGCTTAATATACCCACATGTAATGTATGAAAACATGAAAAGACAAAAAAAAAATAAAGTCACCGCAATGCAGAGATATTGCTCGACATTTCAGCTCGGTAAAAGTGTTTTCTTTTCTTTCAACATGATTGAGTGATGTGATTTATTTGAAGGTGAGTCATTGCTTGGCTCCAAAAGTATTACTCACCACTCTTCAACAAGTCTGTGCCGTGCGACTATCAGTAAAAGCAAACAAAAGCCTTTCTTCGTTGCTCTGGTTAGAGCTGGCGCTGAACTTTTGGTTGCCGATTCATTATTGCCCGAGAAATACACCTTGAACTGCTTGGGACTATTAACATTTTTGGGAAACTTTGATCCGGATGGTGATGGGAACTTTACTTTGTTATACTATTTGTGTGACTTGTGATTTAATTTATCAAGTTTGTTTGCACTAATTTATGGTTTAATTGTGACTTAAAGTTACATTTCATTCTCATTTGATTCAGTTGTATTGTTTTTAACTAGAATTATAATCCCTAGCCAATTGGTTGTTATATCCATGTATTTATTTGTTACATTTTGTTTTACAATGTCAGAAAAGCAATGTTATAATGAACCCTGATGCAGTTTTACACATAAAAAAATGATCCCGGTCTCTTCCACACAGCGAGTATTGGTACTTGTATCAGTAGACATTCAAATTCTGGCATTGGAATCGAAATTTGACCTGAAAAAAAGTGGATCTGTTCAACCCTAGTTCTCACCAGTGAAGCAGCGTTGTGGCCTTTTTGGCAGATGAGACGGGGCAGCGTCCAGCAGAGGCTCTAGGCACTCGGTTCCCTGTGGGACTCGTTTGGGGTCCCAGTCTCCACAGCAAAACATCTGTACTGCCTTCCCCATTGAATTGTGGATCTCACACACAGCTATGAGAGAAAGAGAGACACATTACCATAAATTAATTTCTCTATCCCAATTTACAAGAGAACTTTATGTGGTAAGATATTTAAGCTCTCAGGGATGAGAAGAAAACATGGTGCAACAATAGACAAGGAAAGATGTGTCAGGCTGGGTAACAGGGATCAGAGTAGATTAAAATTATTTTGGGTGTCTGGATGCATGATATGGATATCTGAAAAGATAACTTAATTTCACAGTTTTGTATTTAAAAAAAGAAGTTCCTCACCTTCTCTAGGTCTAAACTACTAGTAAGGAAGGTAAGACATAGTGAGCAAAAATGTTTTTTTCTCCTCATCTCTGAGCCCTTGCGGAAAATCATGTTTCTCTGAAAACTGTAAAAAAAAAAACATCCACAGCGACGACCACATGTTTGGTTCTCTAGTCTTCACTGTGAAGGTGTACCCAGCGGCAGCAGTTTGATGTCCCTGTATTATCTGCTCCATCTATTGGCTAAAATTTCAGTAACAGCCAATAGCTCATGATATAAATTTCCCATTATGTATATATATATATATATATATATATATATATATATATATAGTGCATCCCTAGTGCATCCCTAGGTATCAGGTGGGAGAATGAGAAAGAAAAGAGGAATATTTTGACATAAAGAGAGGAAGTGCAGACAAAAGAAAGGAAACATCAAATTGAAACATTTCATATTTTCTGTATCTCAATTCAAAAGCCTTATGTCATGCTGGCTCAGCACTAAAGGCTACAGGCTCGACTTTAGCCTGTTCAGCGGCAAAGAGACTGCGTTTCCAATTACTTAAAGGCATAAAGCACATGACAAGTGCAGGATCCAATACAAAGACTGCTCCATCAATCCCAGGATGAACAGCTCAAAACTCATTCCCTCTTTATAGCTGGTGAGATCAGGGCTTTTTCAGATTGGGCAGGGACCCAGAAGAGGGTCATGAGGAGATTGAAATAGATCCCTAATTTATGTTTGACCATTCCACAGAGCTGCTGTAATTTTATATTAGTGCCTCCCAAGTCTAAGCAATATAAGGAATTAGACATTATATATATATGGTAATAAGTTCTATTTGGGCTTTCAAAAATACTCATGAATACACACATGTAATATTTCATTTATAGCTTTAATCTTGACTGCACATTAATCATTTGTTTATCTCTAAGTCAATATGTATTCATCCCATTTAATAATGGTCTTGAACTCATATCCGTAAAAGAGCTATTTAGTTATTTTACATGCTGTAATTATTATCAGTGAAAACAAGAGATTCAATTAACGTTATTGACAATTTATAAAAACAACATGTGAGTCAGCTCGTTGTTATTTTAGGTTTTTTTTTCCTGTACACACCTCGTTTTTAGTCCAATCTCTGAGCTTGAATACTGCAGGCTGATCATAGAGACATTTTTCCACTTCTCTCTCCATCACTTATTCCCTCCTTTCCGTCCATCAACCATTTAAAGCTCCATTGACTGACTCTGAAGAGACACCTCCTCCAAAACCCATCTAACTTTTATGACCTCTGCTGCTTTCTACTGCTATCATCACAGCGGAAGCATTAACAACACTCATCAGCAATGCTGCACAGACTGTAAGGCCCACTGGGAAGGTTTCTGATTTTTGGCTATAAACCTGACTATGTTTCTACTATAATAAAACACAATCCGCCACATATCCTTCAGATGCTTCTCTAATTACATACTCCTTCCTCCATCCTCCTTGCTCTTACCATCAGTCAGCTCCGAGCCAAACACGACAGCCTTGGCATTGGAGATGGTGACGCAGTGGACCAAGGCCTCTAGTCTCAAATTGAAGTTGATAAGAGCCGCCTCTACACCGATCTTGGCCATGCCCAGCCAGAGGCCCACATATTGGGACCTGTTCTCCATGAAAAGGGCCACCACGTCACCGTCCTGAAGAGAGAAACAATCAAATGAGGGTCTTGTCAAACTGATTGCCATCAACAGAGTTTAAGTAAGTTAAAGACTAATCAGTTCTGCTTTATCAATGTTTTTTTCAAAGTTAAGCCATTGATTAAGATCCTACCTTGAAACCCCGTTCCAGCAGCAGGTTAGCCACTCTGTTGGAATACTCATCCAGCTGTCTGAAGGTCCACCTCTCCCCAGTCCCCTCGAAGATCAGCGCCGTTTTGTCCCCGAAGCGTTGCACCGTTTCGGCAAAGATCTTGGGAACAGTGTTCTTCTCTTTGAGGTGGCGTCTGACATTCATCTTCACCCGCAATAGCACACCTGCCGCACTGAAGGAGAAAGAGAAAATATATAGTCAACTTTTTTTGGAATGATTCTAAAAGACCATTTTCTGTTTGGTGTAAAAGCCAATCCACCTCCATTAGAAGACAATTGCATTGGTTTTTCATGTTTTAGCCCATTAACTACAAATTGCATCTACTTCCATTATTGTTAGCCATTTTCCATGGAACAGAAGTTTTTAGATTGATTTTCTACTTGCTCTCCTTTTCCCAAGTTTCAAATATATCGGTTTTGCAGAAAAGTTTTCTAAACAGTGAATATTTGCAACTGTTAAACAAGCAACAACAACATTAATTTTACAAAAATATAAAACTAACTGTATGCTCATTTTGTGACAGCTACAGCACTTATCTCAGTAAGTCTCTGATGTTGTTTTTTACACTGTAGTTACATGTATTGAAATCAGTCATTCCTCTGCACAGTGGGTGGAAGTATGGTGAGAAATTCATAATTCATCAGTATTGGTCAGCAGCAGTAATATGAAGTGTGAATTATTTGAAGCTAAGAAGCTAAAATCTGCTGAACCACTAGCATATCCTTCAAAGTAAATGGAAGTTCACAGCAAAATATTCAACTGAAGCTCACCGACCTAGGCAATTTATTACCTACAGTAATGATGCATGATGTAACAACGGCATAAAACATTATGGCGTGGTGGGTCCAAGGGGCAAAGTCTACCGTAATGGAAGGATCTCACTTGATAATTTACATTTATGGTACAAAGATACAGATAAAGGCCATCCTACTGAGCAATGTATGATTAGATTAGATTTTAGATTCAACTTTAATATCATTTATTAAGGAGCACAAGTTCTGAGACAACAAAATGCAGTTTAGGATCTGACCAAAAGTGCAAAAAGCAGTCAAGTGCAAAGTAATGCATATATGTATATATAAATATCAGTGAGGGGTAGAGATGAATATCCTAAGACAGACACAGCATGGGCAGTGTAAACAGTATGAACAGTGTAAATGCACTCAGATATACAGCATTAGCAGCAGTTAGGAATAATGATAATAGTGGACTTTTACATGAATAAACAGTTGGTGATGACCGTCATCACCATTAAATATGGTGTATACACTATAAGTCAGATATGTACAGCTTTGACACTAGTGTGAATACACTAGGTCAGACATTTACAGTATGGAAAGTTGTAGATAAATATACTTGGTATGTGAGAGCATAAATAGAGCAGGTAAGAATATGTGCACTGGTAAGTGAATAGGAGCCATTTGCTTGACTGGTTGACAGGCAGTTACTAATTACTGAAATGTCATAAAAATCTATTAAGCAAAGGTACTTTATGGCTAAATTGTGGGGGTGATGTTTTTATCATTACACAAGGGATTAGTTTTATGTTGCCAAGATAACTGTAATTTAATGTTGCATAGTTGCTCTAACGTTATTACATTATTTCACAATAAAGCTGTTTAGAGCTCACTCTGTTGCAACAGAGGAGACACATGAACTTTACACTATGCTAGGACCGGGCGACGTGGCCTAAAAATTATATTTCCATATTTTTAGGCTGCATCGCAAGACACAACATATATATATACACATATATATATTTATAGAGATACTTTTAAATTGCCTCAAAATCACCTCATAAATGCTAGGACTGGGCGACAACACAGCTGATTCAAATTAATGGGATGTTATTAGGCAGCAGAGATTGATGACGAGCTGATGATTTGAATCTTGGTGTTGGATCAGGGAAAAATCTAAGGCCTTGTCCACACGTATTTCTTAAAACAAAACTTTTTCTATATGTTTTGGCCTTTCGTACGCATGTAAACAGTGTTTCAGGTCGCTGAAAATGGATCTTTTGGAAAACTCCGGCCAGGGTAGATATTCAAAAACAGCCTTTCCAGTGTTTACACCTGGACAGACAGAAATGTAAATGATGTATTATAATATTGGAGTATTTGATTTTGTACGTTGACGGAATTGATGTTAGATTGTTTAACGCTATGTTTAGAAAGGACATTGATATCATTGATAGTACAATGATTGAAAAGAGACACAAATGGCTGCTGACAAGTTATCCGAGAAGATTCTGTGAAGAGCAGTCACATTTCCCTGCCTTGTTCATGCTATTTTCTGTAGCTAAGCACCCGAACAGAGTAAACAACCTGCTTCCTGTTTACAATGGCGGGCGCATACCCAGTGTACGTGAATGGGCATGGAATATGCGCTTTCATGTGTCTAAGTATGGACGGAGACTATTTTTGAAACGGTACTAAAACGTTCATCTGGATGGAGGCATTTGATTGAGAAACACTGAATAATGTGGATATAATAACTAAGTGGGTCGGGTAACTATTAGAACAAAAGGTTGGTAAATCACATGACTCCAAACAGGAGAAGACAAAAGGTCATATCACGGTAACAATGTAATATCGATATATTGCCCAGCCCTAGACTAGTTTGTAATTAATTAATTTTCTTTTATCACACTGACTGTAGTTTGCTCTGAGTTGCACTGCACCACTAAAAACACACAGATGCTTTACGCCTTCTACTAAACCACCCAGTGACAATCTCTGGCATTTGCAGGGACCAAAATGTGTATACGGGAGGTTGGTTTAGTTTACAAAGGCATTAAGATGTGAGCCATAGTCCTTCTGAGAGTACAAACACCCCAGCCTTGTCACACTACATTACACAATAGGAATTCACGAGTCACTGTGAAAAAGGTGTGTTTTGACAGGTTTACATACAGTGAATTTATAACCTTGAGGTTATAAATTCACTGGTCTAAAAAAAGAACATCTTAAAACTATAGCGTGCTCTTATATTAAGATAATTTGGTAAAAATCCTTGGAAGCAGTGATCTTTATCTCTCTCACCAGTAAGGGAGCTGAGGCCATCTTTTTTTTTTTTTTAACATATATAGAAAAGCACTAATCTCTTCTGGTTAGGCCACTTTGGCTTACTCAGTCTTAAAAGCCCATATTTTACAATTTCCTGTTCTACCACTGCCAGAGCTATTGATGAAAGGAGGAAGTTAACCACAAACCCATTGCCAAGGTAACCCACAACTGTAAATATTGGCTCTAAGGTAAGAAATAACCTGCACCTCCCCCATCCTCTCTATTGTCCTTAGTCGAAAATGTTTCGCACTACCTGCCATGTCACAAAGTTTAGAAACGTGTAGGATAGGAACAAGCAGAAGGCTGCTAAACTGGGTTTGGAGAGGAGGAGCCTCGGGTCTTGTGGTGAATTCTTTAAAGCTGCTTTCAGGCTACGTGTGTGCAGGGCTAAAGACGTGAGAACACTTCACTTCCACATGTTCCTCTAACCAACATTGAGCAAGCAACATGTTCAGTAATAATGATGCTGCATGATGTCCTTCTAACTATTAATGACTCAAAATTTAAACTTATTCTGATTGCAATTTTTGTGAAACCTGAGGTAATTCGTGCTTTTAATAATTGACTTAGACAATATTAGCTTGTACCCATTTTTAGTCAATATCATCGTTTCAACACACATCTTTCAGTCGAGGGGGATAACGGTAATTTGAATTTACAGCCCTGCCCTGCCCTGCCTACACTCATTTCTTTGCCAGCTGCAGAGTGTTTGGAGTCCGTACTTGACTTTTCACTGATTTACGGCACAATTTTCATGTGTCAAAACTATTAGTTACTGGAAACTAGTGCGTTCAAATGTCAAATTTTAGGTACTTAATGTCCAAGTTCTTGTTTTGGCTGACTTCACTTATCTCCCGGACCTTTGAAAGTGAAAATACCTGGAAGTGTTTGGACAGTGAAACCTTATTTATTGTTTTGGCTGTGTATCCAGTGCATTGGATTTAAGAGGCAGACTGAATGAGGACTGTAGGAAACATAACCCTTTTTAGTACAAAAACAAGGCTATGACTTTGTAACAGAGCACTGAGGGCATGATAGGACTACAGTTCTAATGCAGTTCACCCAATCTGGATGTTAAAACACTCAAAGAAAAGATGAAAATCAGCACTTTTCCCTCATAGTCATTGTCTCCCTTTAGGTTCAATGTTCTGGAGTGTCGAGCCAAAACCAGAGAAAATTTGTCACTGTCAAAATACTCTGAGACTGCAGTACATTTTGGCAGTGGCTCCCACTGACAACAGACATAGACTCAAGACTTGACTGGTTTAAAAAGGAGCTTGAACATCAAATTCCACCACTTTTTAAAGTGTCATTAAAGGTGTTATTTGTGGAATATGGCCAGTATTCAAAAGGCAGCTCCAAAAACATAGGGGGCAGCATATCGCCAGAGTAACAGACCGTTGCTGCCCTTCGCTAGCTATCCTTGATTCAGTTAGCCTGGCGGTGGTAGAGCTGGCGGGCCTACAGTTTGTCTAGACCAGGCCTCGGATCACAGGGGGAGTCACCACAGGCAACGGGGACCAGCTCAACTGGATTTGGCAGCCTGACATGAGAGTAAGATTGACCACGCCTCGACAACAAACTGGAACTGAACAACGCCTCAATGCTAACTGGTTAGCATGCTAACTTCAGAATACATCTCCGCAATGCAATATATAGAAGTCTCTAACGTCAACACTGTTGTTTCTTCACACTCTGTTGATAATGTTAGGTTATTTTTTTAATATTTTAAATCAAAATTGTGGCCATATTTTACAATTTGCTCCTTTGACAATGGAAAACAAACATCCCCACGCTTACTGTAAGTCTCTGCCGACTGTTCTGGCAAAGATCTGCAGGAAACTCCATCCTCCGCTTCCCAGGTAGAAGATCAGGATGGCCGGGAGAACCTGGTACCAAGGCAAGCCCACCAGGAGCCTCAACACAAACAGCAGGGCCGTGCAGCACGCTAGACGCATCATCCTGAAAGAATGCACACACATATAAATAGATACAGATAGTGGCTGCAGAGTGTGGCAGCTAATCACAAAACACTTCAGACCAAGCATCAGTTCAGTGGGAGAAAGGTTACATGTGGTTTAAATGGGCAAAAAAATATATCTCGGATACGTGTCTTCTAGATCTCAAACCACTTCAGGGATTAGTTCACCAAAAAATGTCAATTCAGTCATTATCTACTCATACTCATGCTGATGCAAAGTAGGGTGAAGTTTCATATTCAACAAAACATTTCTGGAGCTTCACATCAAAATAAAATAAACAACAGCAAAAAAAAAGACGTTATATACACCGTTTTTAAAACCTTCACTGCAGCTGTTAGGCTAAAAGCATTAGTGAGCAGCCCATCTGAAGTGGGTGCACAAGACTGAGTGCATGTCAAGGGTGTAAATAACGTCTTTTCAAATCAATCTTGGATCGCAGGGCTTCTGAAGACTTTGACTACACTGTACAAGCAGTATGGGACCATTTAATGTTTATTTTAGTAGCTTATAGCACAATGCTGTAACTCTGTTTTGCTGTGGAGCTCTAGAAGTGTTTTGTGGACTACGAAACTTCACCCGACTGTCTGCCTGCATGAGGGTGAGTAGATAATGACTGAATTTTCGTGTTTGGATGAACTTCTCCTTTAAGAATGTTATCAAACATCCTGTGCCTGATTTTTATCCACTGACTCAGCTCTGCTACACTGCATCTTGTAATATATGAGGAAGAGTTTACCCATACGCAACCAGTTGTATACTGTATGTTGTCATCTTGCATGGTCATGAGCATGTAAGAGAAAAATATATACAAACATTTTGTGAGTAACAACCACACGTATGAGTGAAATAGGCTATTTTTTCACAGGAGCAGTCTGATAAAACCGAGAAATTACTTTCGTTTTTCTCTCTCTTGCAGTTGAATAGAGCCCAAGGCTGCTGAGACCTTGGGGAAACCCTAACTCAAAGCAAATCAGCCTTAGTGACAGCTGAGAGCAGCAGCAGCAGCAGAGGACAGCATGTGTTGACATTGGTGTTGAGTGCCACCAGATAGCTAGGAAGATGATCCCAAAGTGGTAAAGGATAGGTTTGCATGACTGCTTATTATCTATTTATTAGCCCATGTAGAAAAACACTGCGGGGTTATTTGTTTAATCTGAAGGTGTAAGCCCATTTTACAGAGCCAGAGATGCTGACTGGGTATTTCCTGCTCCGTCTCCTTGGATGTTGTTAGAATGGTGATCAGTGCAATTCAACAAGTCTGCAGCTATCTCAAACATGGACGATTAAATGACTGTGAATGTCCGACATGATGTCAAGCTAAAGAAATGCACAGTAGGAAAAGAGCTTCATCATTCGCTGCTGCTACACCCGGAAATTTAAGAGGCGCGGACTAGCATCATATTGCGGTAGTGGATTTGAAAACGACAGTGAGGCTCAACCCACTGATGGTTAGACTAGACTGCGCCTCACCAGCCGTGCCATGTGCGCTTGCGGACTGGGCCTTCAGTCGTCAGACCCGGTTGGATCATATTTAACGGGCCGTCCCGATGTAGGTTATCATGGTAACAAGCTCAGAAGCAGGATGCGCAGCGTATTGCGCGCATCGGCTTTAAGCGAGGAAGCGGATGGACAGTGTGACAGCAGCCTCTGTCAGGATAAAGCGGCGTGCCGAATATGCTGTCCACGTTCACGTATTCATGGACCGAGATATTAAAAGTGTCGAGCCACCTCTCGTGTCCCGTGAGTGGGTCGATCGCTCACAAGGTGGACGGAGGACAATGGAGTCAATTTCCTCCCCTTTCTCCTCTTATAATAAGCGGACCTATCCGTGAAGTTGAGCATCGCGGGGGCGCACAGTCACCCTGGGCTGTGGCTGGCTGTGGTGGTGGTCGATTTTTTTTTTTTTTTGCTTACATACCTTGCACCTCGCTCACACCGTCACAAGCATGTAGATGCGCAGAAAATCCCAGACGTGAAACTCGTTGTGGTGCGATTCTCCCTTGATCGGCTTATAGACTAGCCTGGTCGCCCCCTCCGCTCCGCTCCTCACCGCCGCTCGGCTCGGCTTCACAGAGGCTCACAGAAACGCACAGAGAGACGGACACACGCACCGGGATCCCCTCCTGTTGTTAATATCACAACGCGCTGCTGCTCCTCTCCTCCGGCGGCTCGGGCGTCAAACTCGCCTGGGTGTGCGCTTCGACTTTGACCCCGCGATCATCATCCGTTCATTGTCACAATCATTGATATCATTTCTGGGTTCATTGTAGCCGATAAGCTCGCTAGCAAGCGTAATTCAAATGACCTTATAATTTTCTTAGCTGCGCCCGCCCACCGCCGTCAGCGTCCCATCAGTGTGTCAGGAATAAGCGCTGACGGACGGCTGCGCGGGCCAATCGGGGACGGCGATTTTTTCAACATCCTCTCCGGCAGGGGCGGGGTTTGCGGCACTGGTGAGGAGGAAATGCGGTGCGGCCCCCTGCCTGCTCGCCGACAGACAACGAAGCCAGCACGCACAGCAGTTTCCACCCGGTAGTGACGAGGCCCTGATGCTGAGCCGTGTGGCATAAAATGAACCCTGCCTCTGCATGTGGAGGCAGCCTCACCACGTCCCTTCATTCACTCCACAAGATGGGACGTAAATGAGGAAGGACACACTGTAAAGCAGTAATGAGGGCTCTTTTTTCATGTCCATATGTGGGTTGAAGGCACAGTTCATCCCTAAATTAAAAATACATATATTTCTCCTTTATCACCTGAAGTGCAGTGTATCCATCTAGATTGTTTTGGTGTGAGATGTTGGGTTGTGGACATATTAGCTGTAGAGATGTCTGCCTTCTCTTTAATAATAATAACTAATAACTAAATGGCACTGAGTAGCATCTTCTTCTGCGAGATGATGTGGAAAGAAAATAGCTCCGGCAAGAAACTGCTTACAACAAGGTCTGTGGATTATATTGGGTAACCAACAGGTCATAATTTCTGGAGCCGATGCCATGTAGTTCCTTAATATTTGAGAGAAGGCAGACATCAACTCCAAAACACTGCAGCTCACACCAACACAATCTAGATGGATAAATGGATAAATGGATAAAATATGTATTTTTGATTTTGGGATGAACTGTCCTTTGAGGATCTACAATAACAACCAGGTAGCTTCCATCCTGCAGGTGTTCTACATCAGCTGGTTGATTAATTGAAAAGCCTGAGCTTCTCCTCTCAACTGAAAACCTGCAGTTTGCAACCACGACTGTCAAACAATAAGTGTGAAAACATTGTAGATATTTTACATATACTCTAATATCTCGACTGAAGGGCCAGACAGCACTAAAAGATGATTTTTTTGACTTGTTGATTCCTTCAACTTTAGCCCACATGACAGAACAGAAGAACTTAGGCCTACTTTTGACACAAGGAGGCTGACATTTTACACACTGTTCATTGCAGCAGTTTGTCATGTCATAAAGCACATTGCATAATCAGGGAAGATTACAAAAGACCTACTATAACAAACTGCTTCTGGTCACTTTACAGGTTAACACAGGTTACCTCCCCAGTGGTTAAGACAGCGCCTATTAATGTGGACACATGTATTTGTTAACACTTGCAAAATAATTTGCATGCAGCCCATTTTCTCATATTTGATGCATCTGCAGCAATACTAAAGACGAATGGGATACAAGTCAAAGTTTGGCATGGCGAACATTGGTGCACGTTGATCAGCATTTACCATCCCGTACACTAACATACAGTATACTGTATATACCACACCGATCCAAGCATGTGAGACTGTAAATAAATGTCAAGCGATGCAAAGATCAAGATAAGAAAATAGATTGAGCTTTGACCAACAAATGAGATAAAAGGTACAGGCGCACACACATCATCACACTCTCACAACAGGCGTCCATCGACACACAAAAAGAGCATCATCAGGGATGTGAAGCTCCTTCGCCGCTATCAGTCAGAGAGGACACATAATCAGCCTTTCTCAGACAGATAAGGGCACACCCAGAGAATTATGCCACTAGCCCGTGTTCTCTGTCCAGTAGATATACTGAACAGAGCAACATTGGGTACTTTATTTAAATAAAGGAAGTAGGTACGCAACAATTAGTTTGTAGTTAAACCTTACACAGTCCCGTGGAGACTGACAGGAAACTAGAAACAAATGTGGCGGTTGGCTAATATCCTTTTTCCCTTCAATGAGATTTTTAAGAAGTGGCTGGTTGGTGACCTTATCTGACCACGTTTGACACTTTCACTTAGATGAATGTATTTACTTAAACTGCCAATAGACAAGCTTTCTGCTTCAACATATCATTATCAAGTAAATGCTGACACAATGTTATAAATATAGAATAATAACACAAATGGCGTTTACATTGGTTTCCTACAAACCTTGCTATTACTATACAATGTTGTCTGCCATCGGGCACGCGGTGACCTAGGAAAAGGAAGGTGAACTGGTGATCCATGTCTATTATAGACTAACTGATTGAAGAAACTGAAGAAAATGTTTGGCCTGTGTTGTCGCTTGTGGTTGGAGGCTGTGAAGTGAGTATTAAAAATTGAGTGTATTGCTAAAACTACAATGTGTCCGTAACTTCTTTAGTTTCCGTAGTGGGTTAAATGTTCTGTTAAATGTTAATGGGAACATCCTGTCAGTGGTGGTGCGAGTGCCTATTTGTTATTTGTTATTACCAGCGTACAAACATATTATATTAAGTGCTAGCACATTTTATTTTACGCTTTAAATAACAAACAAAAGTCTGTTGGAAAATGGACTCACCCTTACTTTGTCAAACTCCATTTAGATAAGCTCAAATGTCAAAACAAAACAAGTCCTTTCAAAGCCACTAGAGTCTTAACAACATTTATATTCTTGCACAACCAAGGCAGACAACAGGCTGGAGAATAAAAACATACAAACATTTGTTTTGATTAGATGGCCTATTTTAAATATCAGGCCTGCCTGCTGGACTAACACCATTCCCATCGTATCATGCTCATACAAAAACAAATCTCTCTCTGTAAAAAGGTGAAAACAGAATCATAAAGAAAATGGGCAAACTACAGTCTGAAGAGGCTGGTTGAGGTTAACACACTTCCTCCAGTTAGTCTATATCCATCCTCCTATTAGAAAGTTTTTTGGCCTTTTCTTTTTCTCTTTATGCCCCTTTACCCTTGGCGAGACGAACAATTCCCAACACTGTGTTTTCGTACATTTTTACCAGTCTTTTTTATTCAGTCATCAAGTTCCAGACCGAAGTGGCTGTACAGATCTCGTGTGGTTGTCCCCCTTAGAGCAGCTGCAAGACAGAGGAAAGTGGGGGTTAGGCCCCTTCAGCAGATTACAGGGTCAGATCCCTCTGGTCTGCTTTTCAAACAATCCACAAAACACTGAACAGACCAAGAGCACAGTACAAGAAAAGAAACCACACTAAACAAAAGGCTTGGACACGATGACAGGATTTTATACAGTGGCCTTAAAATGCTTTTGACAGTCATCTCATCTTAGCCCATCTTCATCATCATTTTCAGCTTATTAAAAAAAAGTTGTTGTTGATACGTCAGCTAACATATCTGACAAATCAGCCCCACTAGCTGGATCTCTGCCTCTTTTACATCAGCGGATCCAAGCTATGGTGAGCTGTGCCGGGCTGAGCCTGATACAGAGATCTTTATTGTTTTTTCTTATATACAGTATAAGTTGTAGCATTTGTTACTAAGACATGCTAACGTGGTTACTGGTAGAATGCTTCCAGAGCTGAAAAAGTATTACATTTTATTGTCAGCTAATGCATGGACTTTAGATCAATCAAAAAAATTTAAGAAAGAAAGAAAGAAAGAAACATTATAATTTATCTTCACTAACATTGATGGATTAAATTATATTATTTTTAACAAATTAAACAATGTGAAACAGAATTTTTTAAAAATTAATCCTATAGCTCTCTCTACGTCTCTCTCCCTCGTATATACTGGATCATGCAGTCGTTTCTTTTTTCCTGATGCAAATTATATTTGTTTAGGAAGGCAACACTTTACATATAGTACAGTGCTATTGGAATGAGGGGGGTTGAAGGTCTTGAGCTACAGCGAGGTTCATTGTTTTGTCAGTTATCTTTGCTCATTTGCGCAACGCTCAAAACAATAGGTTATGTACAGTACAAGATTATTTGATGGGAGTTTCCTTTTAAAAATTGTATGTCTTCTGTCTGTCTTCGCTGACATTTTGCAAGATTTCAGTTTAGAAAGCACTACACCTGAATACAAGGCTAAGGTCAGACTATAGTGCCAAATGGATGAATTTTTATCATATATATGTAAATATACACATGTATATATACATAACAACGCTGAATAGTAACATTAGAATCTCACTTGTTCAATTGTTTAATAATTCATGAATGATGAAGGAAAAATGTCTCATTCCTCATTAAGGAAGCTCATAGACATTTTTAAGACTAAAAAAAGAAATTTCTTGAGCGATGTGACAATGACCTTAATCTTGACCGACAGACAGACAGATGGACATGGTGAGAGACAAAGAGACAGTTGTCTTTAGAGGGTACTGCAGGGCATCTCCTCGTCTCCCCTCTCATTCTACAGCCTGCCCACCATCTCCACCCTTTCAGAATGACAGCAACTCAGTATTCAAGTGTACACTCTTTGTGAAAGTGTGTGTATGTATGTGTATGTAGAGAAAGTGAGAGGGAAAGAGAGCGCAGGAAGGGGGAAAGGGGATGATAGCATGTATTTGTGCTTGACAGTTTGTGTACGCGTGTGACTGCACGACTGACACAGACTGTATTTGTATGTGTGTAAGTGATGTGAAAGACTGTCATTGTGTCAGAGGGGAAAGGCCACCTCCATTCACTAAGAGGTCATTATCATCCTGACTCTACACTGTACTGAGAGAACTTAAAGAGATAGCATGCTTTTAACTCACAATATAGTTTTAAAGAGATTTCCTAGTTTACCACAGAAGTGGGAAATGAGTGATGTTACAGCATTTGAGAATTGTAAGACTTTTTGTGTTGTTCCTGTGTACATACGTTGCGTAAAGATCAGTGGACAAAATCAGGGGATGTCCAGATTTTACTTAAAAGCTACTACGAGGAACTTTAATTTTTTGTTGATTCTGCTGGCCCCATTGGACTAAAGATGACAAGGGTAAAACAGGGTAAACTTTGTTTTAGTGATGTAATGAACCACCAGACTACAGAGCAGCCTTTTCCCTCAGGCTGTGAAACTCCTCTATTCATCCCCAGAACTCCAACATAAAAAAAGGTATTTATTTTATGACTTATCAAACCTGGATAAAATAGAATCCGACCCGGTGACAGACATTAAGAATCACTATTATTTACACATCTTGTTTGCCTGTACAGGTCAGAGGCATCAGTATTAAATTGAGACTGTTTTATAGCCAGTTAAAAGTTCATTGTCGTACATTTAACACCAAACACACACTAGTCTCTTCATGAAAAACTAGGTAAAAAGTCATGTTTGTTATGACACATATGCTCAGACCATAATGTGAGCTGGCTGTGTGTCACCAAAACCTCCCTGACAGGGTGAAATATTTGAACTTCTCCACAGTTCCTTAACCTCATGCAGTCACAGGTTTTGAAAATATATTTCAAAAGAGACTTACAACTGTCTTTCACTCATTGTAGCCTATTTCCTCAGTCTGGTATGTCCCCAGACATACTGTAAATCACTTCTTGAGGGGTTTACACAGAACTATGCACTGTCACAAGAGTTTTAGGGAGAAGGTCAAATGCCAATATAACTTTTTGATCTTGCCGAGAAAGAAAAGTGATGGGTCTACAGTCTGCAATTGTTGTACTAGCTAGTATCCGATCATTGATTTGAGTAAGAGGATTAATAAACATTACATCAAGAGTGTTGTAATTTCAACTTAATAAATAACTCTCTCATCATATGGTCTATGATGGCAATGCTGATTAATATTAGCAAACATATGAGTGGACACAAAAAAATTAAAAGGACTGTCAGTGGCCGGTTCATTTAAGCTGTATGAGGTGAGAACCTAAGTATAACCAAGCTCGCCCCAATTAAGAGCGGCACTTCAACCATGACATGTTTCAGTGCTTATTGGATTGAATGTTTGAAAGGCAAGTCAATGTAATCTAAATGCAAACATAATCAGTGTTGTGTAAATACTTTCCAAAGTCAAATGAAAGACTGGCTTTGCTTTTTAATCCAGCTCTATTGACAGAAACGCACTGTTCTGTTGCCCTCTAGTGGCTGCCTGTAGAACAATTTGAATCCCAACCAATTTGAACATACTGTAATTAGACCCAGCAAAGCCCATCATCATCAGTTTACATTTTCCGACAAGCTCTAGTTGTAATACCTGATAAGATAATAGCTTATTGAAATGTTTCCTTCTGTGGTATATGTTTAAATAACAATGTATTTAGTTCACTAGTTTTCACTAGTTAGTTAAATTAATTCACCCCCTATAAACTGTTCAATAATGGTAAATATCAATTACAATACCATAAGGCATTAGTTTGTGATGACAACAACTATATGTGACCATGTGGTAAATTAGATGTCGTCTTCTTTTTTTAAGGGTGTCTTTTTACAATCATCCATATTCAAGGAGTTTTTAAAGATGTGATCACACACATCTTTGTGCAGTTTGTTTTCTTGGGTCTAGATCACACCTGGAAAAGACATACTGTTATATGTCTCATCTAGTCTATTGAGGGTGCACACTTCCTGATTATAAATGAGCCAAAAAGGTGTTAACATGAGTCACACAGACAGTCAAACAACTCATTCAACTGACAGTGCTGGTTTCCTGTCATCTTGCGACACATCTTTTTTGTTGGTGTGAGGAACCGACATATAACTCAGAAGATATGGATACAAAAAAGGCTATTGCTAACAGAGAGAAGATAAGATGCATCATAATGGCTGCCACGATCAGCTGACATGCCGGGTATTATGCTGTATAATGTAGATGGTTCAAGTAAGTTGCTGCCATACCATAGATTTTCCACACCTCAGTTCACTTGGAAGAGAAATTAGACTCAGTCCTACGTCTGCATGTGACTATGCACCAGAATTAGAATGGATATGAATGTGAATTGCGCTTATATGATATGAAGAACTGAGCTGAAGGAGCGAAAGCTCACAGTGGGGTTGAATGAATCAAACCAAAAACTCATATTTGTTTGGTGAAAAGGAGAAAATTCATTGTACAAGGTGAACGGTTGTATTTTTCTACTGAATGTGGAAAGTGATTTCCTTTCTTAACATTTGGTGACTTCAAAGAAAACATTACCCAACACTGGTTATATGTCTCTCTTTGAACTTCTAGTAAGTTCAGTTCAAAATTAAATTCTGTTTAGGGGAAAGGAGAGGCCTTAACATTCACCTGTGTTAGAATTTGTCTTGAGGTTTATGTATGTAGCTGACCCACAATTCATTTATAAACATTTGAACTTAAAAATGTTATCTTGGCCCTGTAAATTCTGTAATCCTAGGCTACTATTAGCACTATTATACTACTAAAACTAGTGAATTAAATCATCATTTCTCTTACCAATACGGCCGAGGAGTGATTGTCCAATGTCTTTGATGTCATTGTATTCATGCAGCATATCAATATGATGCTCCAGCTCCTCTACTCTGTATCCCCTGGGGAAACACATACATACAATTGGTCTCCAACAAAAGCAGATCTGTGCAAGTGCTACAAGACACAGGCACTCACACACTAGAAACATTTAAAAACGAGGGAAATCAGATTAAAGCTGACAAAACTATTTGTAGTCAAGAGGGGCACAAATACACACACATGCATTATAGTTATTTCAGGTTATTATTTACGGGAATTAACACTATTGATTCCCTATCACCTAGTCCTAAACTAAATCATAATGCTTCACTTAAAACACACACACACACACAACACACACACACAACACACACACACACACACACACACACACACACACACACACACACACACACACACACACACACACACACACACACACAGCTGTACTCACTCAGCCTCCAGCTGTGCTATCTCTGTGTCCAGCTGCTCTCTTTTCCTCTCGAGTTCTGCCACCTCCTCTGCAGGACTAACTTTAGCACTCTCAGATACTTGAAGCTGTGAGGTACAAAACAGACAGCCATGACACTGATACTAAGATTTGTGTGTCTGTGTTTGTGTGTATTACAGACTGAGAGGGGGTTCACTTACAGGTGATTTGAAGTTGGAGTGTACTCTCTTAAACTTTGAGAATGGAGTTCTAGGGAGACAGAGGAAGGAAACAGCTGTTCAAGACAGGACACGTTTCACTCAATGAGAAAATGTACAAGTAATTAAATGTCTTTGAAGGGGCTGGTTACATGTTCACTCAGTTTTCATTTAATTTATCGTTCCTAATGTTCAATAATAGCAATAAAAGCTGCATTGTGTGTGTGTGTGTGTGTGTGTACATGCGAAGAAAACTGGTTTACAGCAAGAGTGCAAACGTCCTACAGAAACCATTCAACCAGTAATACATTATATCATTTGGAATTAATTGAATTTCTAGCCCCTTTGACAGAGATTTGAGATTTGAAGGCACGTCTTTATCAATTTCCAAGCTATGGCTCAATAATGATAAATGATCAAATCAGGAATTACTCTGATGATGCAGTCGAAATTAACTGATTTTCCATTTGACAAGTTCTGCATGATGTTTTATTAATTAATTTAAAGGAATGTTTAACCATTTGAATAAGTGGGATAACTAGAGAAATCTCATAACCAATTAGGTTGTTAGATTTTATTAACAACACAAAAAAGACCAGCTAGTTCCTGATTTTGTGGTCAACTAAAGTGGATAAACTTTCACTTCTAGTGATCAATGGGCAGCCAACAGAAAATGCTTTAATTTACACTTTCACCGAGAAGAAATCATGAAAAATAAACAGTGCAACATGTAATGATGTCTGAGGTTATATAATAGAAAGCCTTTCTGAAAACAAAGTGGGCAAAAAGCGTTTCCTACGCTCATATAGAGGTGTGGCATTCCTGAGCATCTTGAAGTTACATGAACAACAACAACAACAACAACAACAACAACAGCAACGTTACAGTTAAAGCTCATATCTTCTCGAGAAAGTCCTGGAGCACTATAACACCGAGACAAAGGTACAGTGGAAGAAGGCTATGGGAAACATTGTTCTAGCTTTTAGATATAGTTAGCAGACAACGTATCAGTTAGCTAACTTAGCATTAGGGCTAACTGTTGACAAGTTACCTCTTCAGTACTCCTTTCTTCGAGTCCTTCGCCTCCGGCGTCGAAAGTGGACAATTATTTGCACTGCGGTGGGTTTCAGCAGTGGGCTCAGTGTTCATACTGCCTTAAACGTCGTGAAAATGTGTGTTTTATGGCTATTTTGAAGTAATAAGAAGAGGATATTACCACTGACAGGAACAGGAAGTTCGCATTTCGCGGTTTATGGTAAATAGACTCAGACTACAACCGGATTGGCTCTTGTGACACGAGAGGCGGGACTTACATGTTTGATTACCATAGCAACAGCCGTGTGGAAATGGCGATTGCGTCAAGGCAAACAGAAAAAAAATACAGCAATCTGTCAAATGTCTAAACAGGAAGTCATATATATATAGAAAAAATCATATTAAGCGAACTTATTGATGGTGTTTTTAAATACTATCCTCATTGGACCACCAGATGGCGACAAAGTACCATTTGATTTGACTCCTTTTTATTTCTGCCCTCATCACATCTTCACCTGGCACAGCACTCAGAGTCAGACTCACTCTCTCCGTGTGTCTGAAGCAACCCACACACTTGTTGACTGAGAAGAATATTGCATAATCGGAGAGTGATGTGGTGGCATTCAGTATATTCATGTGGTAGTCTAAACTGAGGCTACCATGAACTGCTCACCACCGGCGCTTTAAATCTCAACCGGCGGTGGATTAACAAAGCAAAAGGTCACGTTCAACCCACAGAAACACACACACACACACACACACACAGAAAGAAAGAGAGAGAGAGACTTTTCCACCACATATTGGATCCAGAGTCTTAGTCTCAGCACGGTTCACTGGGCAAGTACCAAAGGAAGAGGAACACAGCATGAGATTTAGGTCTTAAAACAGAGAGAGAGTGAGAGCATGAGTTGGAAAGAGAGACAGGGTTCATAGAGAAAAGAAGAGAGTGAGACAGAAAGAGAAAAGACCGACAAAATGTGAATCCCGTCGAGCTGGTGTTGGGCCCTGCGGAGGACATAAAATCAAGTCCATTCTGCGTTGTGTCCACAGGATTCATTGCTTATTTATCAGTTGTTATACAGAGACAGAGAGGGTGGGGAATGAAAAATTCAGACAGGAGGCATGGCCTTATCTCCTTTTAGAAATTGCGAGATTACACACACTGGGCGGTAATGGCTCCTGCACGCACGACTGTGTGTGTGTGTGTGAGACAGAGAGGGAAAGATTTGTGGAGGATGGCTATTTCTCCACATCTCTGACACAGCAATAAGCATTTGTGTGTTGCTCCATCACATATTCTGAATGGCTGCTGCACATCCCTGAGTTTTGTTTACTAATAACACAAAGTAATATGTTTCAATGTGTGAGAATGTGCAAAGGTTCCTGCAGTAATGGCAGAATATTTATTTAAAATGTCACAGCAGATATGCAGAACAAGTGTCTGTTTATGATGTCGGTTGCACTTCTGTTTAGAGGAAAGAGCACCTTCTTAACAAAGCTCTCAAGGCTTGTACCGCCTGTATTTATTTTTGGCAATCTGGTTAAGTCCATAGGCCTACTGGCGGCGACGGGGTCTCCATGCATGCAAGTATTATTCTGTAGAACACATTATACATTTACAGCAAGCGAATTACAGTAATTCTTGCATACGTTCATGGTGGTTGCTGCTATGCAAGGTGCCGACCACCACAGGAGCAGCTTTTCTTGCCCAAGGACACTTTGACATGCAAACCAGGGGAATCGAACCAGCGACCTTCCAAAAACAAGATGCTGGCTCTACCCATGAGCCACAGCTGCCCCGAGCACAGCACTGTGTCAGAATTCACCAGCAGTTTTTGTTTATGCTCAAGAACGTTGGTGTATGCTACACAAACCTAATTAAAAATAGTCAAGGTTGCAGGTGGATGGTTTTATTATTTGAGGCTTGTGGCTGTACAAGACATGTTGAAATGTCATAGTAGAACAAAACATAGGTTTTACTAATAACATTAACAATTGCTCGGTGATTTGCAGATAAATGGGATCATTCATTTGCCAATTTTGTTATATAGTTCCTTGTAATTTGTAAAAACAATATGGTCAGAATTTGAAGGTAGCTCCAAAACTATAAAGGGCAGCATATCACCAGAGCAACAGACGACTTCTGCTCTTTGCTAGCTATCCTTGGCTGTAGCTAGTTTGATTGTGGAAAGACAAATTAAGACTTGATTAAGTTTTGGTGAGTTTTAATTTGTTTCTGTCAGCAATTAAGCTTGTCCAAGTTCAGTAGAAGAAAGAGTATTTGTTTATTTTGTTCATTAATTTATTAAAAACTGGCATATAACACCCAGCTGAAACAACAGGGACTATCGGACTATCACATCTAGTACGCATTGTTATTATGAGATAGGATGGTTTGGAGCTAGCTGGTTAGCATGCTAACTTATGTAGACATCTCTGTAACACACTACATAGACGTCGGCTTTGACTTAATGTCAACACAGTTTTTTCTTCACATTCATTTGACGATGTTATTTTAAATTTTTTTTAAAAAGTATTAAACTAAAATTCTGTCCATATCTTACAAGTTGCTCCCTTAAATGGTTCTTTTGTCAGACTACTGTTTCCACGATGAATAATTTCCAGGAGCTTTTGACAGGCCGAAGCCAAATTTAAGTTTGTTTTTGTTGTGCTTGTTTTTGTGCTTGTAATGCGTAAAATCCACACATTTAAAAAAAAAAAAATAGTGGGTAAACAACCACATTTGCCTGCCCAGTGAAGACAAGTTGTTATTTTTCAATGTTTTGAACAAACAAAATTAAAGACATTACGACAGAAATTTCTAAAACATATATCTCAAAACCTTAATAAATAAATTCCAGACTGTCTTTTTACCTTTCACTGTTGACAACCTAAAGAAATATTCATATTTGTCTTACAAAGAGAAACATTATTTAAAAATTGAGCAAAAGAGGGAGGCGGTAGAAGAGTAAATATAAGGAAAACAGCAGGATAACAAGAGACAAGGAGGAGAAGCGGTAGGAAGCCTTGGTTAGTAATGTTCAGCTGGAAAGCCTCGTATCTATCATGTTCATAATTCATGGAATCCCGGCCGCTCCTCTGTGCTGCATCTAAATTCCACTGTTGGGGAGTTATGGCCAGGGACCATAAGACACACACACACACACACACACACATGCACACACACACACACACACACACACACACACAACATGTAGTACTACAGAGTAAGGGAGGGGTAAAAGACAGCAGAGGAACAAGAAGAAGAGAAAGAGGGAGAGACCACAAGAGATGCAGTGGACAGACAGAGTGAGAGAGAGTGAGCACACTGCTGCAGGCTGAGGGGTAGATGAGGGGGATGATTCAAAGCATGTCATAAAACATCGATACACCTCCAAAGGCCGTTCTATGAGCTCTGCTTACACTGGAGGCGATTATGCCTCTAAATAATTCACATGGCTTGTGCAACCACTTATTCTCACATATACAGTGCAAACATTTATACACATTATACCAAACATCTACACACAAAACAGTATAATTCTGTAGTGTGAGGAAATGTATAAACAAAAATGTCGTCATTTAAAAACACACATTTTTGGAGGTTTGGCTGGAAGGTTTTCAGATTGAAAGATTCACATTGATATTTAGCAAGTATGAGTGGCACCCAGAGCCTGAAAGACTCTGAAAAGCCAACCCAATAACCAAACAAATTTCTGCCAAAAGCTGATGTGTTGAAACTTTGTGTAATTTAGTGCAACATTACTTTCCTTAGGTGCAGTTTTACATTTTATGTTGTCACAATGCTGTGCTAAGTCAGAGTTTTCCTGATCCTGTTGCCACAAACACGGTGGGAATCATCCTGACGTCTCATGAAAAACATCCAATGGTTTCACACCCACAAATTATGAAAATAACCATCCCTTAATGACAAAAGCTGAAACTAATCAGTGGTTTCATGCTTACAAATGTTGAATCTATCCAGTGGTTTCATGCTACCAGATGTTCAAACTGTCCAGTGGTCTCATCCTTACAGATGTCCAAACTATCCAGTGGTTTCATGCTTACAAATGTTGAATCTATCCAGTGGTTTCATGCTTACAGATTCTTAAACTGTCTAGTATCATGCTTACTTTGTATCAAGTGGTTTCATGTTTACAGATGTTGAAAACTATCCAGTGGTTTCACGCTCATGAATGTCGAAATGCCACACCAACAGTGGTCTCTCCCTTGGCAGCCGTCTCACATCAATGACAGGTACAAATTTGATGGTATGCGTGGTTTGAATAAACATAAAATACTGACATTTTATTTTGGCGATTAGGCTGAAGCAGCTGACAGATTAGTCGGCTGTTGTGGAGGCAGACTCTTACAAAACTGGACAGTACAAGTCATGGTGGAAGGAAACTGTCACAAGCCTCCAACCTCACATTCACATCAACAACATCTCATCTCAACAGTTTTGATGGACCTCATTCCCACATAAGGTGATTTTTAACTGGAAGTTCATTTTAGAGGTGTTGGGCAGTCTCAAGTTCCAGACCTGAAACATAGATGCAGTGTTATCAGAGAAGTTGCCCTAGTATAATTACATGTAAATTATGGTGACTGGAAAGAGAATCAATAAATACATTTCAGCCAATTTGCCTTGTGGGTGGAAAGCTAGTGCGACGGTAATTCCATGTTACAGTACTTGCAGTTCATGTAGAAATAAGTGGGAGTTCGAATGTATCCACTTCAAAGAGAATCCATCATAATCTGAAAGGTTTTTCATGTCTGAAGCAGTGCTTTTGTATTAATGCCATCACAAAATGGCTATTCATGTCTCTGCCAGGGAGGCCTCGGTTTGATATCAGCTCCTCTACGCCTCCATCTGTCTGTGTATTCTGTGCTATGTGCTATTTCTCATTCATTAGCTCTGACTCATCCTTCTAATAACTACCTCTATTTCCTCTCTGAAATAGTTTTCAGTTGTTTTTCTATTGTATGATAAGTCCGCTTGCCTCTCTGACTCACTCATTTTATTGTCAGAATAAAGCTCTCAATTCTCGCCTTTTAGCTTTCCTGTACAGATGACTTTTCATTGTGACTATCATCTCCTCGCCTCGAGCTGTCAGGTTAGGTTTATCATCGCACTTAAGCATCCCATTCTTGTTTCTTCCTCTTTTATTCAGACATATTTACTGTCATGACTCTCACCTTGTCGCCTCAGGGCTGCATGTATCTGTGTGCAAACAGACATTGCTCTCACTGTGGTTAAAGGTTTGGCATACTTCACTGTTCTTTTATGTTAACATTTCATCTGCTTCACTGTCCCTGATGGTTATCGTTTAACATATTTTTAAACGTATTAGTAGGTTCAGCGGTTTCCCTTTCAGACATGTTTACACCCTTAAGCTTTGTGAGAGTACAGCACAACTTTTCCTCCGACTTGAGAAGATGAACAGATGTTTAACATATGCATGAAAAAAAAACAGAATAGGATTGCTATTTTTCAATTCAGCATGGCACATTTTTTTCTTCAAAAGATATCCAAACAAAGCTACTTTAATCACTAAACCAAATGGTCCTAATCCTACAGTCTAAACAAAAGTTGAATCCCGCATTTTCCACAAGATTACTTGCAGGACTCTTTACTTTTTTGTGGTGCTTCGACTAAAGCATATATTTCAGCTATCTGATATTTACCCTGCGTTTAGCAGTTCACTAAATAAGATAATCCAGGATAATGCTCCATGCTTTTAGTTGAATCCACTGTTCAACATTTTGGCAGGAAGCAGAAATATGGTCCTGTGGAGCCATGCCCAGCGAATACACACTCATTACAGTAAACATCCATTGATAAACCTTTAGACCAAGAGGCTTTACTTTACTTTACTTAACTCACTTAGCTCAGTTAGCCAGGGGAGCAGAACAGCTGCTAACACAGGATTTTTGGACTGGGACAGATCGGGGCTAGCTGGATAGCATGCTAACTTTGGTAGATGTCTCTGCAACACAATACGTGGACATCGGAATTAAAATTGAAATTGAAATTGCTAATTCTTCATATTCTGGCGACAGTTTAATACATTTTTGACTGATTCAACTGATTAAGGGGCGCTAACTGCACAGCTAACTAGGCTAACTAGCTAATGGCAGCTACAGTTAGCAGTTACTTTGGTGATATGCTGCCCTCCTATTTGTTTGAGTAGGAATCCGACAGGTGGCCAGTTCTTACATATTGCACCTTTAATGTCATTGAAAAGCATCTGAGCAGGAAGATTCGGCTTTGGTGAAATCAGCAGCAACAACAGAGCAGATCAGAAGGATTTTCACACCATTTTATTAGAAACAATGTGTCTGTTAGTTATACATTAGAAACAAGGACAGAAACATTTCTGCTGTACTGTACTGAGTCTGAAAAACCAGCTGGATCATAAAATAAAGCAAGTAATTCAAATACTATAGGGTAAAAGCAACACAGCATTTGAATAAACACTTGTAATAATCATAATAATAGTAATAATAAATTTCTCTTGTAATTCTTTATGGCACTACATTTCTTGTGCAACTGTCACAATTCTGTTAAAAAGTAAGGAAAGCATAGCAGTGAGAACTGTGTGTGTGTGTCTGTGTGTGTGCATGTGTGTCGTCATGTATTTGCAGGGAAGCACATGTCACAAGAGGAAAAACTTAAAACAAAATCACTCACTGTTTTACCTGTTGGGAAAATAAATAAATGAGCATGATTGCCGATAAGATCAACAGAGACAGAAAGAGAGAAAGAGATCGAGAGAGGTACAACAGCGTTTACCATCCATTTTAAGTGGTGGGGCAGCGTAGACAATCCAATCAGCTTCAGGCCCCTCACACAACCGCCAGCATTTCTTCTTGAAATCAAGCAGTAAATAATTTCATTCATTAAATGTGTGTCCCGTGTCCATAAAACTCCAGTCAGAATATCAGGCCGGTCAGCCAAGCGCAGAAAATAAAACCGGCCCCGAGAAGGAACTCTCTCTGAGTACCTCAGAGCAAGAGCAAATATTCCTCGGTCCAACGAGTCGAGAGAAGAGAGAGAGACTGGAGTGTATGTTATGGCCTGTTAAATATTTATAGATGTGCCTTTAAAGGTGAATTAATCTTCAATCTTCGAGTCCATATATCAACAAATCAGAGACAACACAAGGAACGCAGTGAAGAGTCCACAAACTGAAACCTCAGTGAAGAACTAGAATGAATATCACGCTGTAAAGTTAAGTGTTGCTGTAAAAACTTTTTGCTCAGCTGACTGGCACCTACGACCTATGTTATAGCATTAATCAGTAAAATAAACATTTACAAAATAGTTGCAAACCCACTTAGAGTTTGTCATATCATCTGGTTGGGTCATTCTTAGCTTTAAAATGAATTTAAAGGTAAAGTGGCACATGGGAACTAATACAATCCCTTCACCCTTAATAATAAATGTTATTGCAACCCACTGCTGGGTTCAGTATACATACAGTAGGGAGGGGGGGGGACAGACTGTGTTTAGTTGTATGGATTAAGAATTCTGGTTTGATCGAGTTAAACACACACACACACACACACACACACATGCATGCAAGCACACTCACACGAATGCACACGTTGCAAGAACCCATCCCCCTTTGGCACCTAGTCCAGCCCAGCCTGCAAGAACACAGAGATCTGTCTCTGCTGAAGTGTAGTATACTGTATATGTACACTTTGTGTTGTCAGCAGATCCTCAGAGAAACCAGACCTCAATGAACGGATGTGGAAAACAAGCAGGGATTTCCATCTTCTGAGAGCCCTTAATGTCTTAAAATATTATGGCCTAGGTTAAGTCTATCTAAAATATCTATGGGTGGCAGCTAAAACATGACATCCCACTTCCTACTCTAGTCTAGTGATGTTTAATCTCTGTAATCTGTGGATGGAGGAACAGACAGATCATCCCGTCATAGATGGGGGAAACACTGGACTTCACCTAATCATATTTTGTTTGTAGCAGCTATGGCAGAGAGAAAATCCCTGCCGATTATGTCATTCTGACATGGCGGGAATCTGTTTATCTTTCAGGCCATGGGTAGAAGAATCCAGAGGAAGTAGGGCGAAACAAACTTTATCAAATCCTAACACAAATTCCATTCTTATCGTTAAAAAAGACATATTCAAAACAGAACAAAACAAAGGAGTTCATGTTATTGATAATTTAACACTTTTTAAATACTTTAAACTCGACATTTGCCCAAGTGTAAGGTCCTGGACCTGAGCATAGTACCTTTGAAAATCCTGTCCTGAGAGCCAGCTGAGTCCTCCATTCTGCAAGAGGTGACCAGGAGAACAAGACCAGACAAGTTCAGACCATACTAGACTGGATTAAACTGGTCAAAAAGACAAAAACAGTCTGACTCAAGCCCAGTCCAGATTAGGCCATCTCTATTAATTCCAACCTCGCCCAGCTAAACATCAGTGCTGATGCTACAGCTGCGGGTAAACATGTCCCTCATGGTGACCGACCGGGCCAGGTTGGGTTTACGGTAGTTTGAAATGTTCACAGGCACTGGCAGGTCCAGGTCCTGCTGCTGGACGCTGCGGTAGCTGATCCGGTCGCCTCCGTTCCTCAACCCATCTGGTTGATGGTGCAGCTGCGGCTGAGGCGGCTGGAGGTAGAAAGGCAGCTCATAGTGTGTGCAGGATGGACAGAAGGTCTGTGAGCGTGTTAGTTTCCTGGCCAGAGGAGGGGTGGAGAAAAGGGCGGGGCCATTTGGGATGGAGGAGGCGGCGGCCGTCGCCGCCACAATGTTGTGATTGGAGTGGACGGGTGGGAGGCGGGACGTGACGGCAAAGTCCGGCTCCTCCTCCTCCGACTCGGACTCTTCTTTCTTGCAGCAATAATACTGGTGGTGAGAGAGGAGGAGGGGGGAGGCAGAGTGAATATTTGGGACAAAAAGGTACAGTATCATGTAAAATGTAAGAGAGATGAGGGAGAGGGTGGGGAGTTAAAAAGAGGCATGACAGAAAGTTAAAGCCACATTATGTAGAAATTGGTATTTTGTGCGATCCCCCACAGTTTCCGAGTCCAACACCACTGTCATAAATAGAAATGTAGGTGCTAATGACAAAGTCATTAACTCAAAACTGATATTTCTTCACATTCTGTTGGCAATCTTTGTTATTTTTTGAATGTTTTCAACTAAAATTATTACATATTGCACCTTGAAGGTAAAAATGTCACATAAATGTTGCCTTCAAGGACAATAAAGAGACAGAGTTGCATGCCAATGCCTGCAAGCAAATTAGTTTATATTACTATCTAGCCAACAAAGTCTAGGTCAGCCTCAATATCATACTAATTATGGTCATATAGTACTATTTTACAGTGTTTGCAGACATAAAACCATGGATTTTGTGCTTACTTAGTAGGAGAAAATGGCCATGTAAAATCGTACACATTCATGAGCAACATAAGACCATAACACGCGTCTATTGTTCGAACATTATCAAAGCATGCAGTCACTCAAAAGTCTTTAGAGGGAAGATGTATCTCATAATCTAGCCCATTTTCCCCATGAGGTGTTCTCCAGGCTACATCACTCAAGGTGTTTGCACGTCCCATCTCAGTGAAGCATGTGCCACAGTATGATGCAAAAGTGTTTTGCCTCTGGTTTTTCCCCCCAAACAATTAAAGTTCAAACAGACTTTCGAGAATCCACTTTTCAGCAGAGAATTTGTGGTTACTATTTCTGGCCCACAAAATGTAGCTCTCAAATTCATTCCTGGCATCCCGCCAACTAATATGAAGCCATAATTTGGGGATCGCTTTTGATTTTGCTGTGAAATATATGAGAATCCTATGAACTGTAATCAATTCTAAGTGGAAAGGATCATATAATTTCCACTCCGCCAATATTATCTTAGGTCCCAGTTGATCTCATTCTGGTAGTGCTTTTATCTGAGGTGCTTTACAGTTTGCCTCTCAATAAATCATTTACACACACTCACACACTATTAACTATATGAGTTGATGACACCGAGTCTGTGATAAATGCTCTACCTGCTGAGGCACTGGCACCCCTCTCAGTGTGAGTTTGACTTCACATTTTTAAGGTGGTAAATGTCGAGGCCCTCAGAGCTTTTGAATCCCTATGTGCAGAGCCTCAAAGAAATAAGCCAGATTTTTAAGCCTTTATAAACGTAGTAATGTAAATAACATAACATTTGATGTTTGTTCTGCTCCTTTTAAACTCCATTTAGCTACATTTTTTACATTAAAGGTGCAGTTCACCCTTTAATCAAAATACATATTTTTCCTGTTACCTGTAGTGCTATTCATATTGTTTTGGTGTGAGTTGCCCAGTTTTAGAAATGTTCTGCCTTCTCTCTTTTGGTGTTATTTGCTGAGTTTTGAGGATATCAGCCATAGAGATGTCTGCCTTCTCTTGAATATAATGGAACTAGATGGCACTCAGCTTGTGGTGCTCAAAGAGCCGAAAAAAGTGTTTCAAAAACTCAACAGCAACACAGAAATCATGACCTGGTTACTAAAGTTATAAGCCAACCATATCACCAAGCAGAGGGAAACATGCATCTACTCATGGATAGGAGGCTCGTGCTCATGACAGTGAACAATAATGCCGTCCTAATTGGCTGAGTTGTAGCGTTAGCTAGCTTAGTTAGCTCGCCCCTAATTCATGTATAGATGTATGCTTCCCTCTGCGCAGTGATATGGAGAGAAAGTAGCTCCTACTTAAACCGGCTCACAAAAAGATCTGTGGGGTTTCTTGAGTAACCGGGTGAGGATTTTTGTAAAAGAGACATTGCTGTTGAGTTTCTCAAATATATACTGTATATATTTTATTTTTTGCTGCTTTGAACACCACAAGCCGATTGCCATCTATTTCCATTATATTAGAGACAAGGCAGACATCTCTGGGGCTGAATCTTCAAAACTCGACAACTCACTCCAAAACAATCTAAATGGATAAATAGCACTACTGGTAAGAGGATTTATACCTTTAAGAAACAGCATTATGTTCCATCAGTTAAGATGGTCTGACTGAAATATACTTAGACACAGCTCTTGTAATGTTTCTTATGAATGCATTTGAGTATTTGGAGCAAAGTCTATAAAAATACTCTAAGGAGCTTTTTAAACTAAGCTTGAGCAGGACTTTGAAAATCTTTGACTAGATTATTATCATGGCCCCCTTGAGAAGAATTATGTATTTTTCATGTCCCTATAGACGAAGCTGTTAAGATCCCAATCTTGTGTTTATTAACGCTAAAGTAATGACAGTACTTCATGATTCCCAGACGTTCAATTTAGGAGCCGCATGACAACAAGATTAAGTTGCTCTCGCACATATTTTCTGATACAAAGGATGAGGTTCAGTGTTTAGTGTTAAAAAATAGCTCAGTCCCTCAGGTGTGAAAATGCCTTTTAGTTTTTAAAAGGTATGTGATAGCAGCAAAGCATTGTACTCTGCAACAAGGCCAGAGGTAGTTGGTTGGTGTTGCAGCTGCTCCTTTGTTTCATCAATACAAACCATTTTGATCTGAGTGGGTGTATTGCATTGTGATTTCTAGCGTTCACTGTCAGGGAATTTTTACAGCTTCTACAAGATGAAGCGGATTTGGGGTAGAAGTTGATAAATTAAAGCAAAACTTCGATATTTTGAGATACCACGTGCATGCCTGTAAGGTAAATGCTGCAGCTGGCAGCTGGTTAGCTTAGCTTGGCATAAAATGCCAACAAAAGCTGCTTGCAACACCTCTAACATTACATCTTGTTTGTTTAATATGTACAAAAAGTGACGTGTAATTTTTAATATGTTTTGTGTAGCATTTAGTAGCATCTAGCAGTGGGGTTGCAGATTGTGTTATTATGGACTCCACTGCTCCACTGTCTCTGATTGGTTGCCTTCGTTGGCTGGTTTGGTCAAGTTTAGGCAAGATGAGTGAGATTGCTAAGGGGTTAGGGGAAGAATATCAGGGCAAGCCAATCAGAGGCAAAGTAGAGGGGGTCTCAACGATGCAAGCAGTGGGATCCATAATGACGCAACCAGTTTATATTTGATAAAACGTCACATTTTCCAGTGTTTGTGCCAAGCTAAGATAACTAGCAGCTGTCTGTAGCCTTATATTTAATGAACAGACATATGGGTGGTAATCTAACACCCTACCAGAAGGCAAAACAAAGCTAAGTCCCCAAAGTTTTCCTTTAAGGAACGGACTAAAATGTGATAAGCTTGGGTCGAATTGTAACTCAGTTTGTTTCCTCTTCTCTATCACAGAAAGATTTTTAATGCTCCATTGCCTGTCCGAGCAGTGAAATTCACAGGGGATTACTAGAAAGTATAATGTAAAACAGCAACAAGCCCACATGCTGGAATACTAATCCACGAGCTGCAGTAATGCTTCCCTGTGGTGTTATTAGTGTGATATTTTGACCTAACTGGAGTTTGTCAAGCATGAAAACACAAAGCACTTCTTTTCACCTCATTCCATTTTCATTTTATTCTCACACAACCAAGACGGCTGCTCTGAATATCTGAATAGCAGTGCACAAGCTCCTAGAAAGATGGACAGACTTTTTAAAACGTACAACAATGTGATTTCCCTCGTGGGAAATGAAACTGAAGTCTGTAACTTATCAGTGGGAGACAAGGATCAAAGGAATAATTTGCTAAACTTGAATACTTTGGAGAGAATACTGAGTTCAGACTGAGGCAGAAGTGCTGTTGAAAGGGAAAGTGCAAATGCATTTTCATTTTCTGCCTACTGGTGTGAAATGAACAGAATTGGAGCTTATTTTTGTGAGTGCAGGTATAGCCCCTACACCTCACAGTGAATCAATGATTGATGATTTACCCGAAGTTCCAGTAATGATCTGTCCCTAATTTGATGGCCAGCAGGCTCTGAATTCCAAAGACGAGGATCAAGAAGTACTGACATACAATCAAATTTGGCTTCATTACCATTATTGTGCATTTTAGCCACACTAGCAGCTTGGTCATTTGAAGGGTTGGTCCAACACTTCGGTCCACGCTGAAAGTTCTACATCATGGATCGGCAGGAAATTTGGTTCAGACATTCATGCTCCCCTCAGGATGAACTGTAAAAACTTTTGTTTGCTTTACCTATAAAACTATAATGTTCCCAACTGCCAATCGATTATCTGGTTAATGTTGATAAGCAAATGCTAGCATGCTAATACAACAAACTAATACTGTGAACATCGTTAAGGTTCTGTCTACTAAACCTAAAACCTTAACCTACTAAACATCAACATGTTGAAATTTATAAATTTGTCTCCCTAAATAGACAATGAAGGAAAGTTTGTAAATGACAGATCCCGTGACACGTACCATAACAAAGCCATTTTAAAGGTCCAGTGTGTCGGATTTAGGAGCATCAGGGACAGAATCAAAATGTATTATTTGTAATCGTGTTTTGCGTAAATCACCTGGAACTATTTTCGGTCATGTTTGAGTTTTTGGTTTATCTATTTTCTGATTTATGCTGAAAGATTCTCTTCTCACATGTCATATTTTGTTTAACTTCCTGTCTTTGTGTGTTTTTCCTGCCTGTTTTCTGTGTTCACCTGTTTTGCTGGTCAGTTTAACCGAAGCATTTCCCCTTTTTTGGTTGTCAGGTCGTCTACATTTACTATGTTTTCTGCCTGTGTCTCCCCTCAGTATACCTGCTTGTGTTTTCCATGCCTCTCCAGTTTTTTCTCAGATTAGTTTTTATATTTCTCCTTATTTTTTTTTGGATTTGCCCCAGCCTGCTTCTTCTGTCATTGTCGGCCGCCAGTTTTTTTGTTCTTAGGATTCAACTTTATATAATAAAGCTTGTTTTTTGTTTTCCATACTTCCTACAGGCCATTGGAGTTTTATCATTACTATGATCCTTGTAATTGAGGGTCATAAACAGTTTCACCGATTAAAGCAGCTGTATTAAAAACAAAAAAATATGAAATGGTGACTTTGGCTTTTACAGAAGCTATACTCAAATTATCTTATGAGTGTCAACAAAATGCTATGCAAAGGTACAGCCCTTCCTTCCTGCAAACATTCAGAGAAAATGCAATGAGTGCAACAGAGGCTGAAACCAGCCAAGGCCTCACCTGCAGTCTACAGTAGCACAGTACTGCGATGATAAGGAGTAATATAACTGTAGCTAGAATTCCACCAGTGATGACCACTGTCCCGGCTGTCATTCGAATGGCTCTCCATCAACACCCTGCAGAGAGCAAGAGGAGGGAGGATGAGAGGAGATGAGCGAGAGAGAGGGAGGAAAGAGTAGAGGAGGGTGGGGAGCGAATGAAAGAAGAGATGACGGAGGAGAAAGCACACAATTCATCAGTACAGTGGCTTCATTAAGTAGATTATAACTGTGTCTCATCTCAGTGGTGCTTATTGAATTATCCAGCAGTTAGGAGACATGTAATAGAATCATCCCACAAATGCTGCTCATAATATGGATGGGATCTTCAGGCCGGAACGCATAGAAAAACCAAGTATGAGAGAGAGGAAAAGCAGCATTCAACAGCAGAACAGGGATAGAAATGAGTCGGAGAGATGCCATGAGAGCGAGGGGATAAATGGATGGTGGGAGTCAGGAGAGTTGAAGTGACTGAGGCAGGTGAGGGAAACAGAGACAGAGTGAACAGTGAATTGACATGGAGCGAGGGGGAGAAAGAGGTCAAGATGAGGTAAGTAATAGGCACAGAAAGGGATTTGATGAATGGATATGAAAGGGAGAGACAAAATGATGGAGGGGATGAAGAAGGCGGTGTGATAGATAGATGGGGAGAGCAGAAACCTAAACAATGGGGTACATGGAAATGAAGGGGGAGAAAGAGGAGATAAAGATGGTTTGATGACAAAGGAAAACAGGTTCATTGGGCGAGAGTAGTGAGAAAAGAGAAGGGATTCTGCTGAGATTTTTGTGTGATGAAATCTTTAAACCGAGCCCATTGTTGAAAGAAAAACAGATATTTTTATGCACACACCCCAGACTGACAAATGCCCGATTCCAGAGACTTGTTCATGCAAAAAAACAACAAAAACCAAACCAAAACAAACAAAAATAAACACCTGTGGGTCTATGGGATAATGGGAGTGCAATCCATGCTGTATACTAGCTGTTATGGGGAAATATTAAAGGTCCCGTATTGTAGAAAGTGGGATTTGCGAGTATATGTTGATTATACAGCAGGTCTTGGTGCTGTATAAATACTGTAAAGTGTCAAAACGCTTAATCCACGTAGAAATGCACACAGTCTGTATTTAGGCACTGTGCATTTAAACAAACCGTCAGGAATTCTGTAACATTGTGATGTCACCACTATACAGTGAACGCCCTCAGTCACGCCGCCAACACGGCCGTGGTGGCAAAAACACTGACAGAGCTAAGGCGGAAAAATGGTGGGCGGTGCTTGCTCAGGCCTGGGAGAGCTGTGCAATCAGAGCAGACTTCAGATGGAGGGACCTTAAAGGGACAGCCACCAAAACAGATTCAGACAGAGGGTGAATAGAGGTGCTGCAGCAATTGACAATATGAGAAAAATAAAGTTTTTTTTCACATTAAAGTTAAGTAAACATGATCTCATACACCCAAAATAAAAGTACGGTATGGGAACTTTAAGTACTAAATGTGTCTTTTGGAGAGACATAACTTTTGCAATAGTAGTAGGGTAGGCTACAGCAGTTCACAGAATAAACACTTCGAAAATTATAATACCGAAACGAAATTCTTCTAAATATCTTGTACATAAACCAATATAATATAAAAATATAAAAACAACATTACTTTTTTTAAAGGAAGGCTGAAAGGTTAGAATCTAAAACTTTTGTCAACACCAGTCAATTGAAAGAGACGATAAAAAATAAATAATAATTTCATAATGAATGTACTCTGCTTGGTGCCACGGCTGGTAGTCAGTGATTTATGGTTCACCATATGCCTGTTTTATAATAAACTGATCTACATAAAATAGAACAATGTGTACCAAGACATTGACTGATCTTTTGGGCAGACGTACAGGTGGAGAGAAATCCTTGGTCAGCAGATACATAGATGCATGAGGGTTTTCAAAGTCGCAATGAAACAGCATTTTGAGAGCACTGATTCCTTAATCAGGTGCATCTCCTGATGAAACAGGGTTTATCGAAAAGTCTAGACCATGGGGATGTCAGATGAAGGAGGGAAGAAACAATGTTATGATGAATGTGATGAATGACATGACAAGTTAGATTTGCAATTAAGCTGACAAAGATGTTAGCAATGTGCTTCGATTCATCAATAAGCAGATAGAAAAGAAACAGACACCAGAACAGAAACATAATAATGTGAGCTGTACCGCTCAAAGCTGACAGAGAGGCAGATCACGACCTTTGCTGCATCAATCAGCAGGAAACATCCAAATGGACAGCTGTGGGTGACCTTTGAACTCTGACCTTAAAATCAGAGCTTACAGCAAAGACAAATGGAGATGTTGACGCATGAGTTTTGAGCTCATTCATCAAGCTGTGCAGCACTGCAGCGCAGATCTACATTCACTGTTTGGCATGCTGTCCTTTTGTGTGATTCATAAAACCCAAGCCACAGCCTGTATACAATCTACATGAGACTGAATCATTTTGTTGATTTCGTCAGTTCAGGTAGTTGAAATTTAATTGAAATTAGTGTGGATGAATGGCTGGGGCTGAACGCTACAGTACATCGTAGGAACATTTGCAGCAGTACGACTGACTTGAGACTGAACTGACCTCATTCTCAGTTTATTAGATCAATGCTTCCCTTTAATTACTTCTTTTCAGTCTCTACAGCAGCTGGATTACAGGAAGAAGCCTCGGGCCTCGAGGCTTTAAATATTCATTTTACTCTTGAAGGTAATGCACATTCATCACAAACATTGTAATGTCATTCAAAGTGTCAAAAGTAATTCCTCTGTTCTGCCTCTCCTGCACTGTACAGCAGAAAAGTATTTAAAGCTGTCACAAAACTGAAGAGTTTGATCTACGCAGCAGTCAGGAGTGTATCCATCAACTATAAATGGAATCATTACTCACGCATACAATAATCTGCCACATAACAACAGCAGTTAAAGAGGAGCTACACTGTAAATCCTGGATGGAGGATACATACAGTACTGCTGCACCGACCTTTGTGCTGCTTTTGATGGTGTTGGCTTCATATGTTTCTGCAAGCCATGGATATGTTCAAATGTGTATGTTTCATACATGTTACATCAGCATTTCAACAGTAACATTCAGATTACATGTGTATGAGCTGACCTTGGAGAGGCTGGTAGTGGCGTGACAGCAGCTTAGCGAGATACCAGTGTTTAACATTTGTAAGCATGAAACCAATAGATATTTTTTAACGAGATGTCGGGTCAATTTGCAGCTGTGTTTGTGGGGACAGAACCAGGTAAGCCAAAACATGATCTTTTCCCTAACTCTAGGCAAGTGGTCCTTGTGCTTAAACCTAACCGGAGCATAAGGACAGTGTTTTCACAACATAAAAATTAAAATTGAGCAGAAAGAACGTAAAGAAAATATATTTTAATATATCAAACAATGATTTTCAACATATCTGTGATTTGCAGGAACGTATAATTGCCAACATTTTTTCTCGCGATTGGAGTTACAGAGCTCACAGCAACTGCAACATGTAAATAAAGAAAGCAGGATTTCTGCCTGCCATGCTCAACGTTAGTTACGAATACAGACAGTATTAATACAGAGTCTTCTAGCAGTGAAGCCAATCGTTCAAGTGAGACACGAACCCAGGACAAGACGAAGACTTTTAAAAATGGTTAAAAATTTAATTTAGCCCGGGCACTGAGACAAACAGTTACTGCAGAACAACTGGCAGGAGATTGGACTGGAATAAAATCTGAGTTGGACGGTGGTGAAGGAAAAGTGGAGGTCTGTGCCAGACCAAGATGACTCATAGCGGCGCCCTCCAGTGGTTGACTTGCTTAATATCCATGCCAATATGAAGGACACATGGAAGTACATATGTGGGCAGTGAAGGTTATATCGTTTGAAATGGACGTATCTATTATTTGCACGTAAAGAGAACATAAACAAACCTTTAAATTCAAATTTCGGTGGAGTATTTCTTAAAAAATCCACAATGTTCCACAATGTTACATTTGCAGTAACAGCTGCAGGAAGCAGGATTATATTCATATTAAACATTAGCACATTCTAATAAATCAATTACAGTCATTTTACCAGAAAATTTGTGATTTGACGGTAAAGAAATATTCTGTAACTCGTGCTGCTTGTTTAAATAAGGTGTAAATGAATTTTATCAACCTTTAAAATACAACAACTCCCACCAGAAATGTGATAGTAATTGGATTTACAAAAGTTTTTTTTCTCCTATCCAGTAACTAAACATTGTTTTTATTCACCACACAACGATTTAGAGAAAACAGAAATAAAAAAAAGTCATCACTCAGTTCCCAGGTTTAGTAACATCCTTATATATTTGGGGAAAACCCTGTAGATACTTGACAGATGTGGGTACAACCCTTCTTCCCTTCATTACATCCACAATCTGGAAGTGTCATAGGAGCACACCATCACACTGCATTGTGGATAATTGCCTGAAACCAAAAATAGGCCAGCAGGCTTGTTGCTAAGCTATGACTCAATGGTGCACGCCATTATCAGCAGCAAGCACACAGCACTATAGGCCTGTGTTGTCAAGATCTAACTGTGACATGGACACACCCTAAAATAGAAAAAGTGAAAAGAGAAGCAGGAGCGCTGACACAATATATGAAGCATTCTGAGGTGAATCAACAATCATACAATTTCCTGCTTACCTAACATGTAATTTACATTGACTGTGCTCCTGTTTCCACTTCTACATCCTGCTGTAAACAATTGTCTCCTCCCTGTCTGCTTCCCTCAGCCTACTCATATACAGAGTGTCTACTATTCACCGAGCGACTGACAGCTCTGACCTTCTCACCCTGAACACCTCTAACCCATGTTGAATTCCTTTGTGGGTTACTTGTCTAAACTGTATTAGCTTTCGTTCTGATATGTATCTCCAGAGACGCTCTATAAAGTTAGAATGGATCCGCCTGTCTCTACAGTAGCTATCTGTTCTGTCTACAAACACAACACAGCTAGTCTCCCCTCCGGCTGGAATACAACTGGACTCTAATCCAATCTGTAGGCCACCAACCAAATCGATATGGAGGCACAACAAGAACAGAGCGCTTTGGCCTTCAAGGCCTAGAATTGGAGAGGGAAATGTGGTGATTTCTGGGATATTATTGGGGTCAGGAAACAAGAAATCAAGGAGTCTGAAGTCTAAGCGTTTGTCTGACCTATATCTTTGAATCTGAGACTTACTGATGTAATGCAGGCCTCTAATCAAGTCTTCATGATTGCTTTAATTAGAGCTTGATTAAATATTAATAATCTAAAAATGGATCAAATGACAATGTGTGATGTGCAAAGTCTCCCTTGTAGTGACAAACCCACAGAGAATTATCACCCAACACTGCAGTTCCCCTCAACTTTCTGGAGCACTTTACCATCGTTCAGCTCGTTGTTTTGGTTTTACAACATTCAACTTTACAACAGATATAACTATTGCAATTTTCTTGCGAGCTGTAAGCTATTTTATTGTAGCAATTGTGTAAATCTGACATCTGAATCGTATATATGTGACACTGATCAGCCGGTCGTCGCTCATGGCCGCTCATGCCTAAAACCGGACAATTCTGGTCCTTGGCTGATCAATCGGTGCATCTCTAAACTTCACTATTTTGGTTCCGACTACATCAAGAAGCAGCTTCTTTATGACCCCCTGTGTCACCTACCCAGCACCAAACAGCAGATGGACAAACTTACTTGGCTAGCTGGTGAACACTGGTGGAGACCAAAAACAGAGCTAAAAGGAGAGTGAATATTGGACTTAGATTCACCCTGTGGACAAACACAAACTCCAAATCGATTGCTAATGTTGCTCTTTGAAGGGAAGTTTGCCATATCAATGCAAAGGCGGGTTAAAGTTAATGCTATAGTTAAAACAGCTTCATTAAATATTTAACATGTGATACAGACAAGCATGCAGCACTAATCAATATTTCATGTGAACAATGGATTAAATGACTGTCATGTTAAAGGAATACATTTGTAGTGACAAGTCTGCAGTTTCACTCTACTTTATAGTGTTTAAGAATCTTTCAGCTCATTGCTTTGGTTTTGCACATTTACTGTTTTGGTTCACTCTCACCACACTCATCAACATTGTTTCCAGCAGCAGACAGGTGTATTCACTGAAAGCACTCAATAAACACACGGCACACTACCTGCACAGCATCAAATGGCAGGCAGACAAAGTTATTAACTACAGTAGCTGGTGAACACACTGGAGCGTTTAGCAGCTAAAGAGTCAGATATTACCCTCAGGAGTTGGTAGAGACAACAATAAGGCTAAAAGCAGAGTAATTACTGGACCTCAATTCAACAGGGGGCCAGAAACATTGTAAATGAAGGTGTAAATAGGCAACTATTTGCTGACAAGGTTGCCACACCAACTTTATGAAGCTGACAGTGACAGACGTAATATGTTGATGTTGTGTTTCAGCTTCTTCCACTGCCCCAAAGCGGAAAAAAAAAACCCCATTATTGCTGCCTTACAAACATAACAAACTACTAATATTTTGGATGAAAAATCCTCATAAAGTTATTCGGCTGCTCCACTCGAGTGAATCACATGATACATTCATTTATTGGCAAAAAAATTTTTTTTTCAGTCCCAAGTCTTTTACACACCGGGGCATGGTTTTCCCTTTGTGTGATTAATTCACGCATCAATATTTTTTCAAACTTTTGACATGAGCTCTTTCGCATAGAAAGTTGGTCTTTTCAAATCCATCAGTCTATTTCGATAAAAACAGTAGTTTTACCTTGCAGAACATGGAAGTTGCCGGTCTACCACTGCCTTGATTGGTTAGTTTGTAACAAACCTTAACGGACCAGAGCCCTGGGACAGTCAGCTGAGATGAACCCAGTGAATGAGGCCTCAATGCAACATTTTCGCTGACAAGTTTTTTGCATTTTCATGTCTATTTGTCCCCGGTGTGTAAAGGCCTTTATCATAACACCTCACATAATGAATACAGCCAATTAGACGGTTTTCTGTATATTGATTTTAAGTCAAACATAGAAATGAATGATGACTTTAAATCTAAGACAAAATATATTATGATGGTAAACTATATTATTGCCCGTGTTATGCAGTATCTCCTGTGGTGGTATTGAACTGTTTCTTTAGAATATTGGTCCTGCTCCTTAACCTCTGACCTCTCTCTAATTGGTGCATACACAGTAATAGCTCACACAAAACACACACACACGGTGAAGGGATACGACACACAAAAGCCACATCACAGAATAATATTAAGCATGTCAAGGATGTTCATGCGTTACTACCGCAAAAAAGACAGAGAAAAAACTACTCCAAATCTGGACAAGCTTACACACACAACCACTGACACAGGAAAAGTCATTACTCATGTGCACACACACACACAAAGACACACAGACATATACATGCATTAGTCATTGTGCAGAGAAGGCAGGCGATGTGTATCTCCTAGGGCTCCCTTAATCAGAACAGTGTGTGAGGGATGCGTTACAGCGAGGCGACGAACAGCGTTAATTATTTAAACACACACATTCACACACACAAACACACACTCACACTGAAACACGCAACCCCGAGTCCATTGCGAAATAGCACTGGAGCAAGACAAACTTGTCAGCTCAGCTCCTTTTGCTGGTGTTCGTCCACAGGAATGACAAGAGGTTAGGGCCGAGAGAAGAATAGCATCTGGCACACGCACGCACAAACACACACAAACACTCACATGCAATGATTTTAGTAGTAGCTAACATGCTCAGACAGTGGGCTTTGGAGTAAACTGCCACGCTTTGATGAAACATGGCAGGGATCACAGCAGAGGTCTTGCTAGGAATAATGGCTGTTGACAGGCTTTCAGCCGAACGGGGAAGAAACACGCAGTAGGTGGCGGGTTCGAGTCATACACAAGAGACAATAACATGCCCCGAGAACAATGGGATGAGCTCTGTTACAGCTGTAGCTGTCAAGAAGTGATTTCACACATAGATTCGCAGCCATATACAGTCATGGCTCACACACACATACATTGTTCCCTGGGGAACTGATGCAAGCCAAACAGTCTTCAAAAATGTATTCAACCGTGTATAAAAAGTTTAGCAAATGACGTCTTTCAGAGTGATTCAGGTTCTCTCAAGGAGTTTTAACAGCAGAGCTTCATTATTCTAATACAAGGAAAGACACCATGACCCAGGCTTTATTAAATGTCGTGACAAAACCTAGTTTGATTACAGCTTTTTGTCCCCATTGAGTCGTTGTCTACCCTCTAACAAACTGCAATCAGTGGGTATTCAACTTGTACTTGCCAAAAATAATTCATATCTTGCATAACTTCCACCTACAGGGTGTATCATCTTATCTGAGGAAATTACAATTAATTCAGTTTTCCGTTACGCAACATTCATCTCATCGACCATCACTTACATACTGAGATGTAGACATGCAGTATATGCATCATCATGCCGATAATGAGCACCACTGTGATTCACTTTGTACACTTCTTTACTGTTTCTCTGGAGCACATCCTGTCCAGCTGTGATACGCCTGTGATAAAGAGCTATGGCTTTGAAGGAATAGTTCAGAATGTTTGGAAATGCAGTTATTAGCTGTCTGCTATGAGATTATAGATGTTACTCTGTGAGTTAAAGGTGCAATATGTAGGAATTGGCCACTGTCGAATTTATGCTCAAAACAAATAGGTGGCAGCATATCACCAGAGTAACTACAACCTGCTGTTAAAGGATAACTACCGTTTTTTACAACCTGGACCTTATTTCTAGCAAAATATATGATCACTAACTTTGGTGTCATTTGGCGTCGTTCGGACGAAATTAGATCCAGTGTAGCGCCGATATATCCACATAATGCGAGTGACGGGGCATCGACACACAGCCTCTATATAACGCATTATCTGCCACGAAACTAGTTCATTTCACCAATATTTTGTTACGATATGCTAGTGCTATTCCCCTCTGAGTCCGGGCTCGTCTATTGTCAACATAAGGGGTCTGTAGGTTGACCTATTACCTCTGACCTGGAAGATGTCGTCTCTGAGCTGCGCGCGCACCCGCGACAGCGCGGCTTGTTTACCTGTAGCTGCTACTGCTAGTTTGACCCCGGATGTTGATAACAGACGAGCCCGGACTCAGAGGGGAATAGCACTAGCATATCATAACAAAATATTGGTGAAATGAACTAGTTTCGTGGCAGATAATGCGTTATATAGAGGCTGTGTGTCGATGCCCCGTCACTCGCATTATATGGATATATCGGCGCTACACCGGATCTAATTTCGTCCGAACGACTTCAAATGACACCAAAGTTATCTGGGTGACTAAATGATCATATATTTTGCTAGAAATAAGGTCCAGGTTGTAAAAAACGGTAGTTATCCTTTAACTATTGCTGCCACTAGCTTGTTAGCTCAGTTAGCCATGCAGCTAGCAGTCCAGACTGGTGCTTGCAGACCAGGGGAATGCTGATGTTTATGACGCCAGCACAGGAGCTTTGGACTGAGACGGGATGCTAGCTGGTTAGCATGCTAACTTCAGTAGATAGCTCTGTAACACTATACATAGACATCATAATCCTCAAAAATATTTACATTCTGTTGAAATTTGGAGCACATTTTTGAATGTCTTCTCCTTAAGTTCCTACATATTGCACCTTTAAGATGTGATATGTAAGATTTCTGCATCAACATGTCTCAAACGAATAGACCTTTATTTTATATTTTATTGGTTTGTGGACTAACATTAACCCAAATGTTCCCACCAATGTTCAAACAGAAATTCATAATTTTATCACAGGTAAGGATGTGTGTCCTGTATAGCCTTTCACAATAACTTCCAGGTAAATGCCAGATGATATGTCAGAGAGTGAGAAAGGAAGTCGCAAAACGTAACTTAACTTAAAAATGTCTATGTGGACCTGATTTCTGTAGTAGAAGAGTAAGAGAGTCAGAGTAAGAGTGTTGTCGGATAGATTTTCATGGGCGACATTGGTTGTTTAACAATGAAGACAACAACTCCCATGATCCTGCGCTTCTTTGTGATGTCATCAAACTATGCCAAACTACAGCCAGGAAACGGTTAGCTTAGCTTAACATAAAGACTGGAAGCAGGGGGAAACAGCTTGCTTGACCCTCTGTAAAGTTCAAAAACACACTGTATGAGTGCCTCTTAAATTGACTTATAGACATTTTATGTCTTGTTTGTTTAATCTGAACACAAACAGTCGTCGTGTAACAAGAAGTTACATGATCAAAATATCTCAACTAGCAACCTCACTGTGATGAGCTATTTTCCAAAATGTTGAACTGTCCCTTTAAGATGTTCCCTTTACTGATTTTTGCAGATGAGGAGATGGTTTTCACAAAAAAAAAACACTTAAATTCAGCAAAAATAAATCAATCCTAAATAAAAGGAATTGCAATTGTTTCTAATTAATAAATCCTAATTTAATTGATTTGCTCAAATGGTAATTTCAAGGCTTGAACATGCGTGAAATGTCAGTGTGTCAATACAATTTGGAACACAAATCATAGTGAAGTGGAGTGCAAGTGTTTCCCCAGAGGGAGAAGATGAGTTCACTAAACATTAACATGACGAAGAAGTTGAATTCATGAAAATGAGCTTTAGCTATGATGCAATGGTGTCACATTGATTTGACTTGATGTTTATTTATTTATTTCTTAATCTCCATTAAGCCTCAGTGCAAGTGGTAATATAGACCCAAAGGAGTCTTCACAAACCCACACTAATAGACCGAAGTACACATTTTTTTAATGAGCTTACAAATTTCCTCTTTAAGCCTTGTCACAATATTATCCTGTCTGGCTGCCCTGACCCTGACAGCAGCATCACTTGATTCTCCATCTCCTGGCTCTCCCTGTTCCAGCATAAAATTTCACCAGATGTGCAAAAAAAAATGTTTGCTACTGTTTCATTATGTCCCTGCAGCCACCTCCAAGAATAATGACACACAGAAGTGGCCTCAGGTAAAACTCCTCTTCCTCATCGCTTTCCTGAATGGCTTAGCTCTGCCTAAACTCTGAACTTTACTCAGGACTCTGGGAAATCCCAAAATTTGTCAGGCAGAGAGGAAAAGGGAGAGTTCAGGTTAGTGGTAAAGAAAAGAAAGAAAGGTTTTCTCATTTAGCGATGATTGCAACCCAGGAATAGTTTTTAGCCCTCTCATTTGCTGCCTGGGCGACGTTTCTGTAATTAGCGCCCCTCTGTGAATGATATATCATCAAAATGGCTCTTGGCTAGTTTGAATATAGCACCATGAGGGCGTTTGGAGAAAAAACTTAACGGTGACCTGGGGGTCTCTTCATTTAATTATACAGCTTGCTAAATGTCTCTCATCCATCTGAATGACCTTGCTTGGTTGTTCTTCGAGTTCAAATTGCATGCCGCTGTAACTTTAACCGTGTTGTGCACGCACTGGAAGCAACCTGGCTTGTGCACGACGTAATCTTTTTAGACAACGTTTAAAGGTTTTTCTGTGAGGTCCAGATCCATTTTAGGAACGTTGTGGCACTTTAATGTTGTCAAATTGTGGAAAATTAAGTAGTATCATCACCTGCCGCTATGGGCTTTGGCTCAGTTTTTGGATTCAATTATTAAAGGCGCAAGTAATTATCAAGGACAAGCCAGTCTCACATCAAAATGTGTAATAGTCATTGGTTCAACAGCGCATGATGTAGTAATTTAACATTAATGACTCTGAAACTGTGAGATACTTACTTTTTATACTGCCTATTCTTTTTGATTGTCTTGCAGGTGTCTTCTCTGTCAAGTTTTAGTCTGTGAAACCCACAAACATTTTAAGGGAGTTTCTACAAAAGAAGTTTTGGTAGTTTTTTTAAAGAGAAATGTAAGTTTCTCTTTAAAATCATCATTAACTGAACAATCATTCAGTTAATGTGAATGATTGTTGTTATTACAAAGATTTATCCGGGTTTCACCTGAAAAAACTTCAAATGCAACATTTTCCATCGTCGCTGTGGCGGTTGCTATGGACTTTCTATTACTGAAATGACGTGGCTTGCATGTTTAAATAATTTCCTTTGTGTTTTGTAGTTTAGCTGAGTTGTTATTTTATTTGTGTTATGTTATGTGCCTGTTTGTTATTGTACTTTTCAATAAAAAACAAAGATATAGAGCTTTAGTTGGCTTCAAACATACTCTCTCTTCTTCTTTGGTTTGCCAAGTGGCTGGATGGCTGGTTGCTACACTTCTAGGGTTTTCTTTTAAGACTATACTCAACATTTCTCAACAAAAAATCCCCCAAATGTCCTGACATAGATAATGACAAGACATATTGTGTCGGATATCGCATTTTCCCCTGATAATGAAAGAAATTTCCGCCATGATAATTTGTTTCACAGACTTGACAGTCGAGGGACATGGAAGAAAATAGGCAGAATAAAAAGAATCTCCAAATTTTAGAGCCATTATTGTAAAACTACTGCTTCTTATGCCGTGGACCAATACAGCTATTATGCATTTGAGATTAATAGGCAGCACACTCATGAACTGCTGCTCAACACTTGTTTACAGTCTTCAATGGCAACTTGTCTTCTGTAATTGTTGGCAGACAGTGAGCCAGATTTTATACATAACTCTTTTTTGACTGTTGCTTTAGATCCTCCACTTCTCTCAAAGCCATGAACAGTCTCCTGTAATCTGCTCACTTCTCCTTTTTAGCTCTCATGACTAATGTACATCATCATGCATAATCAATACTGGATCTAAATGTCACCTGTGGTCACCTGAGTCCATGGTGGAAGCAGTCACCTCTAACATTGTGTGCAGAAATGTAACAGGATGGATGGATTGTTTCCCACTTAAGTGGTGTAATCAGCTCCTGGAGGAAATCACATTATTAGGGAGCTTTTATGAGTCACATCTGTCCTCAGATAAAGGCTCTTATCATGTCAGTGAACAAGAAGTGATCTTTGAACTGTAGATAAAAGGTTTTTAAAAGGATGTCATCTGTAAGTATATTCATTTTTCCAGAATTGGCTTTTGAATGTTTAAGAAAATGAGCTCTCACATTCTAATCATATCAAAAATAATTGCATGTAATCACATTTTGTCAGTCTGTCACCGCACTTCCTGTCCCTCCCCTCTGCCACGCCATGCTCTACCCTCTGCTGTGCAAATAATACCAGTAGTCTGTGTGTGACAGGCTATAATCTTGGCACCAGCAGGAGCTGAAGTTGGCTCACCGATATTTCAGTTCTCTGAACTTCACTATTGATAGATTGAAGAGTCCTGAATGTGAGTGATGAAAGCGGTAAAAAGCTGTCCATGGCGCACTTCAGCTCTCGTCATGGAAAGATGTGGACAAGTTCTGGGGTTTTTAAAGGCTGTGACAGTTACTGTACTGTATACACAAATATGGGGAAGTAGTGGAAGTAGAAAAGTTGCCATTACTGTAGTGGTGTCTCCTTACAATATCCGCCGTTTAACTGTCCTGAGAAGTGGACAATTTTGTTCTTTTACCTGGCTTTTGACAATAATGTCAAGGAAATCATGAAGAACCTGTGCAATTCTCACCTGCTCCAGCATTAGCTGCAAACTTGAAGTTTGAAGGGGGCCCGTTTGGGTCGAAAGTTCCTGTGCTAGCGGTGTAAACACTAAAACTCAACTGGTCCCCGAGCTCCCAGTCTGGATCGCTAGCTGTGCGGCCAACTGAGCAAATAGCTTATGGCAGCTTCACTTAGCAGCAGTTAGCCGTTACTCGCTAACTTACTGGTGATATGCTGTCCCCTATTCGTTATGAGTATGAATTTGACAAGTGGCCAATTCTAACATATTGCCCCTTTAAATAATATATCCCATTTTACAGAAAAACAGATTGGATTGAAGAGAAAAGGAGCCAAACAAGTTCATGAGCATCTGGATACACTGATGAACTCTAACCAGTGGAGACAACAACTAACCCACAACAAAAGGCTGCAACAGGTGTTAGAATCTGAGGTGTTTTACCACGACTAGGGCTGTCTACTATATAATCTGACTGATTTCCTCTTTTGCCAGTTCAACATGCTCATGTTCAGGCCTGACCAGTGCCAGCACACACAGCAAAAACTAGAGCCAGTGGTCTGCTGCAGAGGCTCAATGATGGCCCAGGGCCACCTGATGGATCAGCTCAGTGTGTCATGGCCATTAGATACAAATGGTAACCAAGCATGCAATTGCATCCAACACACTGAGTCCAAGCAGTCTTGCAGTTGTGTTTGTGTGCACACCTCTTTTTAAAATCAAACTTGAGTGAGTCTGTGTGTTATTCCCTTCCACACACCTCAAGTAACTTCCCTCTAATAGCTTGAGAGCAGTCGTTACTGTTTCTGCTTAGCGTTGCACAAACACAACCGAGAAGAGCGGAGCTACGACTCCACAGCGTCTCCACGCTCTCAGAAATAAACTGCTGTTTACGACAGAATATCAGTCTGTCGAGAGATATTTATGCAAACTCTCTGTGCTGTTTGTTCCTTCATATTAATAACAATAATGAAATGCAACAAATAAAACCCAATCTCAGCACATTTCGCTCAGCACCCCTGGCAAAGCATAATCTCTGCATGTTTGTACGTGTGCACATTCTATTCTCCTCTAACTCCAAACCACATAATAATAGTAGTCGCTGCCTGCCACTGGGTTGCTCCAGATTTATAAGTTCAGTGTCAGTCACGTCCGCTCCTGAGAAATGGCAGTGACAGAGGAGACAGTCTGTTGTGACACTCAGAGCTCCGTTAGGACCTCCTGGTGTGAAAAACGTTCGCCATGCAAACATCGAGCACAGTCTGCAGCCTCTGTGACGGATTAATAGATTATTGCAAAACACTCAAATGTGTAATGATATGAAACACACACACACGCACGCACACACACACACACACCTTCCCTTGAGCTACACGGTCGGTTCAGGGTAATACAATGCCCTCAAATAAATGTAATTTCTTTCCCCCTTCCTGAATTAGATAAGACACCATTAAATTACATTTGCTCCTTGACACTTGACAATGAGATCTTTCCAATTTTAGACTTTTCTCTCCCCAAGCAACAGTGTGGTACATATAATTCCAGCCCTTCAGGGGGTTTCAGGTGGGCTGGTTAGCTTAGCTTTGTTTGGACTGACTGCTGAAAATGTGTCTTAAAGGAAAGGTTGCATCCCATCTGAAATGGGTGCACAAGCTCGATCGCAGGTAAAAGGTGTAAATAACATCTTTTCAAACAAGTTTGGGGATCTTGGATTCAACGTCTGTTGTTTTTACATTTAAAAAAAATGTTCCCTGAAGTCCCCATCTACTTCAGTTGTTTAGGAAAATGCTGCAACGCTGTTTTGCTGTGAAGCTCCAGAAATGTTTTGTGAACTACGAAACTTCACCCGACTTTCTATCGGTACGAGGGTGAGTAGATAATGACTGGATTTTCATTTTTGGTTGAACTTTTGCTTTAAGCAAAGTAGGCTATACAAAAAGTAGCTCTGACTTGAAATCTGCATCATTAAGGAATACAATGATGACACTTTGCAGGTGTTCAAATCTATCCAAACAACAATGCCACAGACAGTGTTTAAAACCTCTTTGAGATCCAATGCTGTACTTTATGTGAAGAATCTCCAAATTTCAGAAGACACAGTTCTTCTCACTGTATGACTGTGGCAGGTCTGTTGTAGATGTGGGTTTACTCCAAACTTGATTTGGATATGCAGTTCAGGAGTTGTCTCTCCTTATATTGAGGTGGCAACATGCACAAAGGCACAGATGTTCATTCACGGCAAACTTTTCATCTGCATGTATCAAACATCTCTGTTTTCCTTGAGCGTTCTTTCACAGTAGTTTACATTGAAAATCAGATTCTTTGTTTTCTCGGGTTTAGAGAAAAAGAAAAGCAGCTGACTGCAGGAAATCACTTCACTGTTCTCAGGCAATGTTAGCTTTCATATCCTATCTTGTTCGCTGCTGTGTGTGCAAACCCCCCTCTGTTTGCAGTTTTCATTTGTGGTCACCCCCAGTGTGTGACTGGCTGTCCACTTCTCAAACAAAGTTTTGCTATGAACAGAACGATCACACCCATGTTCAGGGTCTGAGTATTGGAAATGTTAAATGTATAAAAGCAGTACGTATATGGGGTACGATGACTTCATCTTCTGTGGCTATGAAGTTGAACTGAAGTTCAGAGCAACCTGTAATACAGATTTTTTAATCAAGATGCTCTTGTTATCAGCAGTCCTTGAAGGATATTGCGACGGTTTAGCTGCAGCTACAGAAGGCCTTTTCATGTTTTCTAGTGATAAAAAATATATTTTTCTCTGTAATCCCTTTAAATGAGAAGAAAAACGTTGGATCAGAGATGGTTGAAAGAGAAGAAGGTTATTTTTGCAGACTGTGTGACTGTAGAGTCCTGTTCTCTGCTAAGTCAAGGACACGTAACCTGATCGGTCATAATGTCCTCATCCTGGATAATGGATATTTCATCTGATACTTCATCTAAATGTGTGCATTAAAATGCACCATACAAAACCTGAGGGATAAGCACTCACACACACACACACACACACACACACACACACACACACACACACACACACACACACACACACACACACCTGGCCAGATGCCACAGTAAATGTAGTGAAACAAGAGGTGGTGTAGTGAAGGTCAAGTCGCATTATAACATCATAACCTGGTTATCTCAGCGCTCACCGCTAGACAACCCCAGCTGCTGTGGGTGATGCACATCTGACAAAGCATAAGGTTTGTGGTCAGGAGAGGAGAGGAGAGGAGAGGAGAGGAGCGGAGAGGAGAGGAGGGGAGAGGAGAGGAGAGGAGAGGAGGGGAGAGGAGAGGAGAGAGGAGGGGAGAGGAGAGGAGAGGAGAGGAGAGGAGAGCGGGAAAGAGGAGATAATCAGTGTTGCAAGAGAGCAGCAGGGTCCCTTGGCAGCAGTTTTATGACTGTTAGTGTAACAAGGCTTAACTAGAAAGTTATGTATGTATCTATTTTTATGAATGAGGAGGTGTTTGCAATATAGACTAAATTGCCTTGCATCTCCCTGTGTGTGTATTTTTGGCTTCTTGTGAGGGCAGCTGGGCACCTGCGCTGCTTTGCTGCTCTCCTTCATCTTTTTATATCCCTCATCCATATTCTCGGCACACTGCCAGTCATGTCATTCACTTTTTGTCATCTTGCTTTCGCTCTCCACTGCCTCGCTCTCTCTCACCACCTGCTCTCTTTCCCCGTGGCCTTTCCCTCTCTGTTTAGCCTCTCCTTCCATTAACTTTGCCGTCTTTGTCTCCCCGTCTGTTCTCCACCACTGTCTGCTCAGCTGATGTACAACGCTTTAGGGAGCACGGGCCGGCCTCTGTTTTGAACAGCACTTTGAACAGCAGTGCCACCCACATGCAAAGACAAGCTCCTCCAGCCCTGAGATTGATAGATCCCGCTGTACGCCGCTTTGCATATTCAAAGCTCAGTCTGTCAAGGAAACATGGAATTTACAAGAAGTTACACCACTCAGGAGTTGCAGGAGAGTCAGACGTTACTATGTGAGGCACTGATGAAATCATCACACAGCAGCGGTGACATATGGCAAAGGGAATGATGGTGTTGTTCCTAGTACATCATAATTAGTGTCATTCCAGGACCATAATTGCAACTGACCAATCACAGTGTTGTAATGTCATGTCTCTGTGACTCGTGTTGGTGATGTTCCTGGAACATCATCATTAATGTTGCTTAAGGACCATTATTTCAACTTCCGAAACACTGAGGAAAAGTAACACTTCTGGAGCCATTGTGGTTGAGTAGGTTTGTTACAGAACTCTTACTGAAGAGACCAGGATACGTATCAGTGGCGAGGGGCAGGGCCAAAAAAATTAAAAGCGCGCTGAAAGTCGTGATACATTTATAGTGAAATAGTTACAATTTTATTATATGATTATAACTACTGCACCTCTGTACTAAAACACACAGGAACTATTAACACTTATCTATTTGACTGTAAGGGCACCCTAGATGGCACTTTATCATGTTTTATCTACCATAGGGGCTAAGAGGTAATGATGAGGTCTATTCTGTGCTGAGAACCATCCTCCATCCAAGTTTCATGGGAATCTGTTAGTAGGAAGTAGTTTTTGTGCAATCCTGCTGACAAACCAACCAACTAACCAGTCAACCAACCAACAAACATATGGACATGGGTGAAAACATAAAAACATCATTAGTAAGGAGAAATCAGATGTACGGCATGAATCTCAGTCAAGACAGGTGTACGGCAGAAGGCACATAACACCCAAATTGGAGCACTAGATTGCCAACAATACACCACTTTCCTGTTCACATCCTTCAATTGTAGCGCTGTGCGAGGCACAAAAATGCCAAACTGGCACAGCTGGGGGAAAAAGACCCACTGTGCTTCAGTAAAATGCCACTTCACCGGTGCAGAGCTGAGTGTTGTGCACATAAATAGCGCCCTTAATGTCAGACTTGGTCTCCTGTTGGCTGCCCATTCAAATTCACAGTTTGATCAAATGGCTAAAATCATTTATGTTTACTTTTACCAGACAAAGACCTCTAGTGGAAGTGCAAATGATGACTCTGTCAGAGCACAGCAAATGCAAATGACTTTGACCTTATAGACCACTGTTTGCATCCAGTTTCCCATCAGCAGTTACTGTTGGTTTCTTTTGACCATGACTATGACCTTTCCACAGTCCTTTCCCTAATTTGTGGCCAAACCTAACCAAAGCAGTGTCAGATCAGAAAACAATAGGTAATTGTAACAGTTTGTTGACGGTTGTGTCAAAGCAAAGAAGCAGATTTTATTGTGGTTTAGTCTGGTGGACTGAACATAAATGTTCTTATCTGCTCTCCACATATCAACTGGTTCATCCAGTGTGAGAATCAGTTGGCAGAAACATGTTTCAGACTTAAAATCCTGCACAGTGACATCATGTCTTATTTTTGTCTGACTATTTTTCCTGCTTGAGTTTAGGTAGAACAAACCTGCAATCTTGTTAAAAAATCTACATCATGCCATAAAAAGGATTTTATCTAGGAAGATCAGACTGAGTTAATCTCTGAATTTTCCTTGGTCTGCTTATCTCACACTCGTGTGACGTACGTACGAGATGTACAGACACAATATTCTACTCACATCCCTGTGTATTTTGCATCAGGTTGAAGACAGACAAATGCATACGATTTCCAGTGTTGTGCTTGATTAGTCTTTGCATGTGTTTACTGCAGGTGTCTGTGTATCATTAAAGGCTAAAATGCATGCAGAAAGCAACCGTGGATATGTGTGATTAAACCCTGAAAAGCAAAGAAGCAGTAGAGAAAGCCAAGATGGAGAAAAGACAGCGTAAAGGAGAGTGATTAGTGGGTGTAGACAGGCAAAAAAAAAAAAAAAAAGGAGAGTGCAAGAGAAGGTGTAGAAAGAAAGGAGAGGAGAGGAAGATGCTGAGAAGAGATGAAGATGAAAAGGCAGCAGAGGGCACCTCTGAGAGGACGGACGTCCGTGTCCTCAATGAAACCTATGTCTGGCTGACGGAAATGTGTTAAAAGCACAAGGCCAATGATTGCTTGGTTGTTAGTGCTAATGGTCAGCGCTCAAGAGGCTGTGTGTGTAAAAAGTACGAGTCTACGGACTTCAGTTACTATGGCGACGGGGCTATTACAGCCTGACATTTTAACATCGCCTTTTCTGTTTTTTGAGTGGGCGGTTTACGCTTAAAAGTTCCAGCCTTATTGTACTCGAAGCAACTTTTCCCCAGCTCACACGCTGCATGCTGATAAAAGCGAAGCACAGTGAAGCAGTCGGGGCAGAACTGCAGAGATATATTAACGAGAAACGAAAGAGAAAGAGGGGAATTTGTGAATGAGGATCCTTCATCCTCCTCTCATGTGCACTTTTGCGGGGATCAACTCGGATGGCAGGGAGTAAGTCACGACCTCGCTGAGCTTGCTTGTTCTTGAATTCTTTTTGCTTCATCACTTTCCGAAAGGACCGTGTCGACGTTTGCAACTTTTTAGTCTCAGGTTTAACATTATACAGCTAAACTTCCCGTAATCAGCAATGAGCAAAAAACGGCTTTGGACCATTTGTAATGAGAAAGCCTCGAGGCTTCTTTGTAGATTGTACTGACAAATTTTGAAAACTTACACTGAGCAGCATGCCGTCTGCCTTTATATTTAGCATGTAATGTATGCAGCATGCTGCAGGCCATATAGGCAGACAGGCCAGCTGTGCAAGGCTTAAAGGAAAATTCAACACTTTCAAAACACATGTCTTCTTTTTCTAGCTGCAGCCATCATTCCAACCAGTTACTTTACATTTTACTCATTTTGAATCACGTAACACAGTTTATCTGATATTGATGGAAGGGGCTCTGTGGAGTTTCTGGGTTGTGCTGGAAGCCAGTCATTAGTTTATGTTAATGAATGTGCATAAAGTCACGTCCAGAAAATCCGACCCAAGTCCTTCACAAAGAAATCCACAGTCCAGCAGGATCTAACAACTTAAACAAATCATCGACAGGCCTGTACAGACAACCATGAGAGACGTGGAAGGTCTCATTTTTCACATCACATTACAATCCGCTCACATAAAGCCATTAAAAGATTGATGAATACATGGAAATTTCTACATAGAGCCCCTTTAATGTTGCTCCGGGACCATCATTTCAACTGATGCAGTATATTGCTTGGATTTAGGCCACAAAAATACTTTAAGGGCAAGATGGTTTGGGTTAAAATAGATGCTTTCACAGTGTCAACGAGGTGCCCGAAAGGATAACTTCTTCAGTCTGCACATTTTTTCACTCTTTTTCCTGAGTCACAAAGCTTTGACTGACATGACCTGTCAGTTGCAGTGATGCTCCTGGAGTAACATTAATTATGAAGCTCCAGGAACAACACCAACACAGCGGTATCAGATTGTGCAAAGTAACACAAATGGTTAGTGAATTTGACAGGTTATAAGGAAATCCTTAGTTTCTCCATGCTGTCTTACTTATTCCAAAGTTCAAACAGAGGTGAATCTCAAAATTATTAGATCATTTGAACACCAGATTTTCATTGAAATGACTGACAGTAATGAAGATTTGCAAACTTCACACTATTTGTTTTAGATAACTGGATTATCTGGTTTGTTTAAAACCTGTCTGATGATCTGAATGCTCATTTTGCTTGGCCTAATTCTTAAATGTGTCCCATGATGCCATCCTGTCTCCAGATCGCACCAATTTAATGCATCATTTCTGTGCAATCAAAACAAAACATTGTTAAACAACCATCACCACTGATGAAAATCTATCAGCGCCACTCACGCAGAAATATTTGCGTATGAGCTAGTTACGGTTAATCTCATTCGCCGACTTCCTTCCTCACACTTTCTCCTGGAATCTATAGCGACAGGCAACCAAATGAAATGAAAGTTGTTGGAGACATTTGGGATAATGTAAGTAAACAACTCTACAAAATATCTCACAAATGTCTGGTTGTTTTTAGACACTTTAAAGCAACATGATGTAACTTCCATCCATCCATCATCTGTAAACACTTTTGGTTATCTGTAATCATTGCAGGGTTGCAGGGGGCTGGAGTCGATCCAACTTAACATTGGGCGAGTGGCGGGGTCCACCAGTCTCATGCCCAGATTGTCAAATACCAATGAAATTCCATAACCAATTCAGGTCTTTTGTGTCGGACCCAAACCATTAACCCAAAGCGTTGGTTATGAGACTCAACAATCAAATATGTTTCTTCAGAATTACTTTAATAGTTACATAGTGTTGCTTTAAATATCTGAATTCTTACATATTACACCTGTAGGTTGCAGTTTAAAAAGTAATAACTACAGTAAATGACACTCATCTTGGGGTAAAAAATTCACCCTCTAAATGAAGGCCTCTGTTTACCATATTAGCGAATCCCATTGTTGGCATCATTCATATCATATGTGCATGAAAATTCACAGACAGACATGATGCTGAAGCTGCCATGTGATCAGGAACAGGAACAGGAAGGGAAGGACACACCAAGGAACGGCAGCTGTTCTCCTGCTGCCGTTTCTCCTCACCCTCTTCCTGTCCTCCTTCCCCGCCTCCCTCGCCCCCTCTCTACTCTTTGGAATGAGCTTCATGTATTTTACAATCACTCATTGGGATGAGGGCAGCTGACCAACGGGCTCGCGCGCGTCCGCTCGCGCCTGGAACGCGCGTGCGTCCGGTGATATCGGTGTCTGCGTGGGGACTCGTCTGTGCGTGAGCGTGATGTGTGAGCGTGTCAGGGTGTAGCCACAGGGGGAGAGTGGAGCGTGGTGCCGAGGGGGAGGGGAGGAGGAGAGACGGGGTGGAGGAAGGGAGGAACGGGTGGTGACTGTTTAACATGATCATTGAGCAGCCATATTCCCTTCCCCCCAGTCTCAATCCATCCACCCCACTTCTCCTCTTTATCTCCAACCACGGCGGCTCTATCATGACTCCCCCGCCCGTTGGTGCATTTTAAAGGTAATTAAGCTGATATGTGAGTACACTTTAAATGCCCAGAAAGAAAAGGAAGAAGTGGATATGCTGCCTCTGTAATTGCATTCACTCTTGTCCTTTCTCCCTCCTCTCCTCCTTCCCTCTCTCCCTACTTTATATGCGTTCTTCTCTCCACACCTTTCTTTCTTCATCTTTTTTCATCACCCATCTGTCTTTGAAATTTGCTTTTCCATCCCACTCATCTGCTTGTCCTTCAGCTCCCTCTCTCTCTGTGTCTCTTCCTCGGCTCCTCGGCTCCTCTCTTCTGCTGTAATGACTGAGAGGCTGGTGGAGCAGCGGCAGCAGCAGCAGCAGCAGCAGCAGCAGCAGCAGGCAAGAAACACACAGTCACTCGTAGTCACGCTCCGAGGGGTGCTCGAGTGTGTGCGTGTGCGTGCACGCGGGAGTATGACTGATCTCCCAGGGGGCCAAGGTTGTTCCGAGGGTCACTGAGGAGGTCGCCATGGGAACAGGAGCCCCGCCTTGTATTTCTCATTGTTGTAGGCCCTCGAAGAGCACAATATGTCTGTCTGTCCGTCTATTTATTTATTTTATTGTCAATCCACAACGCGCAAGTTTATTCCCCTTTCCTATACAAGTCTTAACTCTCACTGCCTTAGTGTGTTGTGTAGAGTGTTTCGAACCAGTCAAGGTGATGCTTAAACTAAGGCACTACTCTCATGACTTAGAGAAATAACATCTGCACTGACAGATGATAGCTGGATTCATTTTAGCTCAGCGATCACCTAACTAAGTGTGCAACCTTCAGCCATCTTTGCCCCCCTGGGAAATTAGAGGAAAACCGACGTTAAGCATCTTAGCGAAGTGTTGGTGTGATGAGCAAAATCCTTCCACAAGATATTCCCTCATTTGGTGTTATGTTGATGGTGGTAAAGAGCGTAGAGATATTTTGAGAATGAACCTTCAGTGATGGAAGCCTGAAAGTGTCACCCATCTCTACGTGATAAGATTTGTTCTTAAACTTTCCAGCGCATGCGGAGGAGATGAGGCATTAAGGGAGATTAGCTCAGGTATAACTCAGAACCATGCACAGTAGGGAGTAATGATTATTTTCCTCCTTTGGTAGTTTAAGCATACAGTGAAGCCTGAACAGGTGAATGTTTCCACTGAAGCAGCATTATGGAGGTATCAATATTTGCAATATTATATCATTGTGTATAAATGTTGTCTTTTCCTGGTTTTAAAGGCTGCATTACAGTAAAGTGATACCTTTTTCTGAACTTACCAGACTGTTCTACTTGTTCTTATACTTGCCTTTACCCACTTAGTCATTTTATCCACATTACTGATGATTATTTATCAAGAATTTATCAAGAATTTCAATGTATTTATATTTTGTAACGACCATTTGTTATGGTTCGAGTTTTCGGTTTTGTTATTTCCTGTTTTAGTTTGAAGTTCTGTCCTCATGTGTCATGTTTTGCTTTTCATTTCCTCCATTTGTCTGTTTTCCTGCCCTTTTTACTCCTCACCTGTGTTCTATTAGTTAATCATCAGTGAATTTAAGTCCTCGTGTTCCCTTTTCCTTTGTCAGTTCGTCTGTTTTGCCCTTGTGTTCCTGTGTTCCTGTGTCTCACTGTTCCATCTTCCCGTCGCGTGTTTCCTGTTTTTCGTTCCTGATTCCTCGCGTTATTTCTTGTTTGTACCTTGTTTTTGCTTTTGTTTCTTGTATTTCTCTAATTTTGTCATCTGCCTTTGTTGTTATGTTTTTGTATTTGTATTTTCAGCTATATGTTATTTAAGCTCGCTGTTCGTTGTGATGACTTACCTGCCTGTGTGTCTGTGTTTGGGTTCACTTTGTTTAACCTCGACACCAATAGTCATTCCCACAATATTGCCGCAATATCGTTATTGAGGTATATGGTCAAAAATATTGGGATATTTGACTTTGTCGGCCAGTCCTAGCGTTTATGAAGCGCTTATGAGAAGATTTCAAATATCTAAATATAAATTGTGCATTGTTATATAACTTAGAAGTATTGTTATATTATTTTAAGGTGCAATCTGTGAGAATTGGCCACCTGTCAGATTAATTCTCAAAACTAATAAGGGGTAGCAAATCACCAGAGTAACTGCTAAATGCTGCTAACTGTAGCTGCTGGTCGCTAGTTAGCTACAGTAGTTAGCTCAGTTAGCGGTCTGTCCTGGGAGCTTGAAGCACTGGGGGAGTGTTGTTTACACCAGCAGCACAGGAGCTATGGTCAGCATGCTTACTTTAATAGATATCTCCGCAACAGAATACATACATGTCATCACTTTAAAACAGTTACTTCTTCACATTCTGGTGATAATTTGAGTTAATTTTTGAATGTTTCAACTAAAATTCTTACATATTGTACCTTTAAAGCCAGATGGCCCAGCCCCAGTAGAGGTGTTGTATTACATTGCGATAATACTTTCAAAGACATTATTTTTCAGTCCGGCCAGTGTGAAACATTGCTTTAGGTCCATCCCTCCACTGTAACACCAAAATACCTCTGCTATAGAACAATGTTTATATCACAACTATTCCCACTCTTATGACTAGGGATGGGACGATAAAAGATCTGATCACGGATTGCGACAATAAGCTGATTGTGGTGAATTTTCATTATCGGGATAATCGTGTATATCCTCACATGAGCTGTATAGCTCACTGTCATACAGTCCCAGATTCTTTGTTTGTTTTTCACCAAAAATGATGTGTGTCCTATCTGTGATTCAATAAAACACTCAGGCAGGTTTTAGTGCCATTTTAGTTTTTATTCTAAAGTTTTAAGAATATTTTGATGATTATCGAGATAAAATCATGAATTGCAATTATGTTGGACTTGAGAATCGTTACATAAAAATTAACCTGTCGTCATATCATGCCTTCTTATGACACATTAACTTCAGTATTTTGTGTGCAAATTCCTTTCTTCTTGGCCCGAATCACTTCTGCCCTGTGCTGTCTTTAAAGAAGCGAATCAAGGGAAGCACACTTGTGGGTTCACAAGGAGGGAAGCACACTTGTGGGTTCACAAGGAGGGAAGCACACTTGTGGGTTCACATTTTGGCTGCTTACTTCCTACTTCCTCCACCACAGTGTTTCCAAAACACCCAGTGGGTGGTTTTGAGTTGCGATGCGTCCTGTCTGTGTTTCCTTCGCCTGAAATATTTTGCCATTCTAACAGCATTCAGCCGAATGCTTTTGGTGTTGCACGGCCTTAATGCCGCTTGAGATGCATTTCCACCCTGCCTAAAAATATCTGAAGCACAACAGTTTGGATGTGACCATGGCTAACAGTTGGTGACAGTAGCTGTGGCTCACAAGCCATGCTGTTTTGTCAGCATGTGGCAAGCCGGCCAGCCAGCAAGTCTGTCATACAAAGCACCTCTCTGAACCCCTCTCTCCTGCCTTCACTCTCTCTTTATCATCCCTCTGCCTCTACATGTGTTCATGCTGTCGATTGTATCATGGCTGTAGCTTGTTGAAATGCACATGTAGACTGGACTGAATGCTGGGAATGATGAATTATAGATGTTTTGGGGGAAATGAGGAGAAGAAAAGCCGATTCTTCCTTCTTATTCTGCTGTAAGAGAAGAGTAGCCCTGTCCATGGTGCTGAAACTCATGAACACATCTATCTATCTATCTATTTATCTATCTATCTATCTATCTGACAAGCTGAACTTCTCAGTCGCATGACTCAACAAGCTGACATTTGTCTCCATTTAAACCCAAGACAAACCTCCAACATAAGGATGAGTGAATAGAGCAGGAGACAAACCTTCTTACCTTCAGAGATAAGAGGAATTCACCGGGTCACATCGAGGGTAGTGGTGGCTCCTTGGAGCTCAGGTCCCGACCTCTGCTGGTTGTAGTTTGTGTCGACCTCAGTCACTGAATAATGACAGGAAGAAGAAGAAAAAAGCTCCCAATGCCGGAAAAGTAATCAGCAAATCAGCAGCTCGACCCTCGAGGTCTGACCCCCTTTATGTGTTGGTAGTTTCGGAAAAAAAAGAAAAAGAAAAATGAGACACAATAGCAGATGTGTTCTTTGTTTCTGGACTACTTTTCCCGACACATTCTGCTCATTCGCATGCAAAACACTTGCTGTCCAATCCCAGACTCGAAGAAAGAAAGACAGCATACAAAAACAAAGCAAACACACTCCAAGGAGAGGAAAAAACAAGAGGATAATACTGATGATATCTCTGGAAAGACGAGTTCCAGTTCCATCCACCGCTTGTCTGGAGTTGTTTGAACAGGAGAGGCTGGCTCACCAGCGGCTGTCCGCAAAATAAAACACTCCTACGCAAACATCATCATCAGCAGCCTCGGCAGCGTGCGCGTTGGAGGAGGAGGAGACGGGATGAGAGAAAATCTCGACATCTCCATTTCAACAACCAGTTTCTCCACCGTCCGAGGAGGTCGAGGTCAGAAGTCTGTACAATCGATGCAAGGCTTTTATTTATTTATATAAATATATATATTTTCTTATCGTACGGTTCGCTTTTCTATCCTCACCAGTCTAGTTATCTATCTCCTCCCTCCTTCCTTCCAGGTTGTTTCTCTCCTCGCATCCCATGCTTGGCGAAAAAGCGAGCAGCAAAAGTGCCCGCGAGCTGGGTTGTACTCCGAGAAAAAAATATACGCGACTGTATATTTTTGATGTTAGATTTCCGTGTGTGTGCTGATTCCTGCAGAGAGACGTCCGGCGCTGCGCGGAGACGAGTGCAAAATGCGCTTTGGATTCAGAGGTGGCTCTCAGCGGCTGCAGACCCAGCAGCGGAGTGAACGCAGCCTGGAGTGTGCAGCCGGAGAGATGGCGCTTTAGTCACAGGCTCAGATTGGCTATGGGTGGATAGATGGATGGATGGATGGATGGATAGATGGATGGATGGATGAAAGAGAGGGGGGAATGAAGAGGAGAAAAAGATGGGGGACAAGATGCTGGATGAGGTGTTGATTTTTTTGTGGCTAGAATTTTTCATGACAAAAAAAAAAAATTCTCAAGAGCTTGAGAGTGTAATGAGTTGAGTCAAAAAGTCTAAGATGTGAAGAAATGACAAAAACAATGAAAAAATAGTGCAGGAGGAGTGGGATGGGATTGGAAGTCCAATATCTCGCCCTGAAACAAGAAGCCGCTGCAGTCTTTAAAGGGGCACTGTGTCGCTTTGGAGAAGAAACTCAAACTCAGAATTGTAACCTGAGTATAAACTCAGAAATATATTTTTTTCCCCCCAAAACTGTTCTCAGAGGAAAATAAGGTCTCCAGAACACTGTTTGAAGCTAGAAAGGTGGCAGGGTCCGCCACATATAAACAAAGTAAAACAGTATGAAATTGTGTTGTCCTTTAAGGTCAGTTTGTTTATTCGGTTTATTCTGTCATGAAAACAAAGAGAGTTTGTTTATATAGTTTGTTAAGGCATTGAAGATTTTCTCTTCCGATTACATCGACATAGTGCTCCTTTAAAAGAGATTCATCAAAGCTTCCCACTTACAGTCACTGCACTTAATCACCCCAGCTATATGCATATGTGACAGCCAACTCTATAAAGATAATTAAGAAATTACACCTGTCCTCTGCCCAAGGTTCAGCCAAGGTGGAAAAACAAACTGGCCCTCTGTCTGGAACAAAACGTTCATTAAATTCCATTAAGACGACGGAGACAACCGTCCCTGGGAGGCTCATTTTTCTCTCTGCCTCCTGTCCTCTATCGCTCCACGTCTGACTACAGGACGTGTTATGAAGCCATCCATAGATGTGGAAGACTGTTTCCTACTTGTCACCGTCTGTCATGTGGTCCCCGTGCCTCTCTTTGTGTCACAGCCACCGAGTCTGAACTGTTCCACCACTTACTCTCTTTTCTGTTCTCCAAGCTCTTCACTCATCGTCTCCTCTAATTATCCAATGCACCCCTACAGCTGCTCGCCTCGCCCATTCAGATCAGACGAGGGGCAGTTTGAGGCAGCGTTAAGAGTAGCAGTGTGAGTTTTTATTGCATTCATTATTCAAACGCACAGAAGTGGAGATTAGTGCACTTTGAGATTCGGCGGTGTTGAAATATTTATATTAGGAGAGAATGAGATGGTTGGATTTGGTCATGTTGAGGTGAATTCTGCTTTAATCCGTTCTCTCCCTGCAGGGTGAGCTGTGTCAGAGGATCTAAGAGGCAGCTCACCTCATACTCACGGCTTTCTATGCTTTTTGCTTCAAGTAAGATCAAATTCAATAGCAGAATTTAAATGAAGCTTTTGTTGGACGTACACAATCTTTTTTTGCCAAAGCTGGATTACCAAGCAGGCAGAGTGGGCTCCGGACCCCCAAGAGCTGACAATGATCCCGCCTGACTACAATGCTGGTTCGAATATTTGCAAACCTGCGAGGAATTTGCACCACTGAAACTTTTAAGTGGTGCAAATTACAGACTGTGTAACTGCAAAACAACGCTATCCCTTGTTGAAACACAGCCTTGCCTACTTCAACACAACAAAAATGATCTGAATATAAGAAATAAATGCTTGATTTGGGAAGAAACAAGTGAATGTGTGTGCCAGTGCAGTAAGATCATTTTACTTGACAAAAAATTAGAAAATAGGTTGACTATAATAACTAATAAGTAGAAAATGGTGTTTTTTAGATGAAATAACTTGATATCAGACTTGCCTCATCACAGTAATATGTAAAATACACGGAATATGAGCAAATAACTCTTAATTCAGGTATTTTTATCACTCTTCATTTTAGCACAATCTCAGAACAAACATCTTTAAATAGGATCAACATCTCCCCCATTGAAGATTTAAACCCACAACCAAAGCTGGAAGTAATGTAGGCTGACCGTGCACCACCATATCTGGCTTTAGTGATACGATAGTTGATCAGAGTCTTGTCCAGTCCAGTCTTGTGTCAGACGGAAGGAAGTTCACAGTAGGGTTTTATATTTACGGCTAATGTTAAGCGAGTACTCGGCTGAAACAAGTGTCATGGTCCTCTGTTAATCCTCATGTCATGTTATTCTTTCCATTTACTGTCTTTGTCTGTTTTCTCGCCCTTTTTCTGTACACCTGTGTTTCATTTGTTCATTATCCCTTACTCTTTGTTGATTCGACCGTGTCTCCTGCGTCTCTTGTGTCCCTGGTCCTTGTGTGTTCTCTGTGTTCCCACTTTGTTCTCCAGGGCTTCTGGTTTGTCTTTAGTTTTATATTTCTTTTTTCTTTAGTTTTATTTGTACTTTCCGTTCCAAGTAAAATGTCTCAATATCTGTGCAGGTGATGATGGAATATCATCATCGGGAAGCTGACTGAAGTTCATTCATTCAAGTTTATAAAAACTTATTCTGTAAGTAGTTCTCCAAATTGTGTGATCAAAAACATTGATCTGAGGCTGTTCAATAAATAAAATAACTTCTGATCAATATTAGGCTTCGATTTACAATTTCTGGTTAATCCCGCCCATTTCAAGATACTATTACAGAGAACAGAAAATGGACAGATACAGATCAATGTAGCATTGTACTGTAAATGGGTCCTGTGTGAAAGTTCAGTTTGGAGACCTTTTACAATAAACGTTTTGTTCAATCAGATTATGAGAAAAATGATGTGTTTCTAGAGCATTAAAGCATGTAAACCTGTATTCAAAACCTTACTTATATAGACGTATGGAAGAGTTATGCTCATTTGTATCAAAGTAAATGCACCTGTCGGTGTTAGTTTCTGGTGATTTTTGTGAGGTTTCATTATATCGCGATGTGTCACTGTGTTACTATACATACTGTATAATATAAGGCAATCAGACCCTACATGTAGCTGCAAATCATAGCACAACATGAGAAAACAGTAACACTCACCAAAAAACATACAATATGTTCAGAAGCTATGGATCATTTGTTGCATAAATTCCTGATTGTGTTTGCTTGTGTGTGTTTCTGTGTCTCCATGCATGAGCTTCTCCCAAACTAAAAGCAAAGCATCATGGGAAAGTTTTGGTGGCGATATCTGGATTGTTCTCGGCAGGATAATGTCAGATGGACCCCCAGGCTTTTTTTGCATAAACACACACAGACACCATTTCACAAAGGACCATCGTTCTCTCCCAAAATCTCCTCTCCCCCACACATCCCCCACTCTATCCCACAATTTCAATATGTCATTCCCTCCGGATCGTATCCGACTTTACAGCGTCTTGTCGCGTTTATGTTTGCTGACACATCAGTAGCAGAAAGATAAGTGTGCATGTGCGAGGGATGAGAAGGCAGGAAGAGAGTGGGAGAGGGTGATCAGCAGTAATGGAGAGCAGTGACAGACCGACTGGTAAAGAGGCAGAGGTGAGACGGTGTAAAGGATGAAAAAAAAAAGACGGATAGAGAAAGAGAGGATTATTAAGCATCACGTGAAGGCCAGAGACATTAGGAGGACAAACACGTCTCTGTTTGTGCCTTAGGGACTAACGGTCTTTATTACATTAACCAACATGATACCAGCCTGTTCTCTCTTGTTCCGCTCCCTCTCCCTCTCTGTCTTCTGCTCTGATCCAAACCTTTCCATTTATGAGCCTCTTCCAGAAAAAGGATTCAATGGTTTGACGTCATGTACAAAATTTAATCCAACACACGCAATATTTGCATTCACCCCTCAGCACATTGGATGATGAGCTTTGCCACGTTTCTTTGTGTGAATGAAATGCACATTGCAAGGAGGCCAAGCAAGGAGGTCGCAGGGGAGGATGGCGGGCATACAAAGTGCAGGTCTAGGAGGAGAAGTTTGGGTAACTGAAGCACTTTGGTTGAGGTGAGGGAAACATTATTGCTCGTTTTAATACAGATGAAATATTTTTTATTAACGTTTCACAAAAAGCACAGTCTTTTCCTAACATTAACCAAATCTGCCAGTGCCTTAACATAATAAAAAAAAATCAAATAAAATAAGTTGTCAGTGTTACGTTCAGCATCATAATTTTTGCGACTTGCCAGACATGTCAACATTTCCTCATTATGTTATTAGAAAACGTCATTCTGTCCCCCCTCAAACATACTTGCTATTACATTATTATTTTGTTGTATCAAAACATCACTTCTGGAAGACAGGGCTGATAAATCCATCATCATGTACTCATCTCTATACATATTACTTTAAAGAGTGAAGGGTTGTTGATCTTGAAGAAGGCCTGAGATCTGAAACATCATCAGATTAGAAAGAAAAATGCATACGAAGCCATTTTTAATTAAGGAGTAACAACACTGTGTTCAGTGCCCTCTCTGTTTGAAAGTTTCGAGGCTGTTTTTCTTTGGTGTGGTCAGCGGTATGCTCTTCTTGCACCTACAACCACACACAGTGATGTAACTTGAGTGTTTCTATGTCTCAAATCACTATCCTCCTTTAAATTTCTTCTTGACTGATTGATATATTCTTACATGTGTTTTACTCCAACCAAAGACTCAACTCCACCATAATGGAGTAGGGAAAGAACATACAGTGAAATTGCTTTGAAAAGGCTTCTTTCCCAGCAGGCGTTTTGACATGTCATATAGCAGGAAAAGCACGGGTGTTACTAATAACATAAATGATGGCTCTGTTCCGAGTCGTGACAGTGGGACAACGAGCCGGCATTCACTGTGCCAGGATCCTGAAACTGAAGCAGATAAAAAGAACTCAGCTGCCGTTCATAAATTCATTTTTCACCCCTTTGCTTTCCTTATTTTACCTAATAAAACATCCCCAAAAATATCCATGGCAAATTGTTGGCCCCTTATATTAGACAATTTTTTTAAATGCGTGACACAAATACACAAATATACAAAATACAGATTTATTATGTCATGATGGTTTTATTCTGCCATTTCTGTGTTTTGCTTTTTATTGTCTGTGATGCTGGTTTTGAAGGGCTTCAGTATACAGATCAGCTTCATTATCATAAACCAATACCAATGGGTGGAAGGCAGATTTGACTCTCTGTGTCACGCTCCATAGTGTTTGCAAAGCTCTTTTTGTGTGTGATTTTATGTAACCTTGTACTCAGTGGCGGACTCAGGATGTTTGAGGGGCAGGGGCGAAAAATATAAAAAGGGCACCAGCACGCAGAGAGTCGTGATGTATTTATAGTGAAGACAAGACACTATATCAAGTTTTATCACCGATAGGGGCAGCCAACGGGGCACACAGAGGCACCAAGGCTATTAAACTTAACTTTTCATTTTCTACGACTGTGTTCTGTTTGTGTTTTTTTGCTGTAATTCCTGATTTTGTGTCATGTCAAGCTTCCTGTTTGTAATCTTTTAGCAATGTATTGATTCTTTCAAATGTGTGCTAAAGGCAGGGGCAGGGCAGAACAGCAGCGTTTCATTACTCTTCAAATCCATTAACATCCATTTGTCCATTGTAACTCCTCACCAAGCACACAGACAGGAGCGCACACACATCTCCACAGGGGCTATACTAACCTTTCAAACCAACCTGAATGTGTCCCTCACGCTTTTGAAACCCGTAATTGACACTTTGATTAGGTCTTCTGCAGCCTCTGGCAGTGGCTTAAGGAAAAGGGCTAATGCGTTAATGCTTGTTTACGCCTCCACAAGTGCTCGCCATCTCCTGAATCTGCTTTCAATCAAATAGCCAACAAGCCAGGTGAGGCATATAGTGTGTGTGAAATACTTTCTTTCAGGAAACGTACAAGAAAATCACCAAAAAAAGACATAGATGGAGCGAGCAATAAAGTTTAGTCAGTCTAAGCTGATTGTCTTTGATAATGTCCATGGTTGAATTTGGATCAATTAGGGGCTGGCAGATGTGCAGAATCATGGTTGACCCCAGGGCTTAAAGGACACAATCCAATTTTCCCCAACAAATGTAATACCATTAGGCCGGATAAAAACAGACAACTCACAAGGGAGGAGTCTCTTAAAAACCAGGGAGGGGGACGAGACGGAGCAGTTGTTCAGAGGAAAGAGACAATACCCACAAGGGCTTGGAAACGGAGAAACCTAAAGACTGAGAAGTTAGTCGAACTTTTCAGGAAATGAGGGCCTGAGAGGATAGAAGAACATGGGAAGAAAAGAATAAACAAGCTCACCTGACCACTGTGGAGAGAGTCTGCTGAGGCCAGAAAGCAGAGCAGAGCTGACAAGGCAAAAGAAACCAGAGTGTGTTGGGGTTTGGAGACTTGAAGCTCTGACAAGAAGAGAACAAGAAGAACAAACTTTCCTCTCAACTTTCCGGATTGAACTCTGAATCAACTTTGACTGACGAGGCTGAGGAAGACTGAAAGACGAGACAGTAATCGGCCTCACTGAGTCTGCCATGAGGATCTTCAACAAGAACTTCCGCCTTCAGGACGTCACCATCATGTACCTCACCGCCCTGGCCGCTCTCATGGTCATCTTGGTGGCTTCATATCAGGCGCCCGGCAATGCTGTCGAAGTGACCGACCTACAGACCCCCTCCAGCCCTCTCCCTCCTCTCCCCATGCCCTTCCGTGTGCCCCTCGACCCACGCGGGAAGCTCCGGCTGGCCTGGAACATCAGCTACGCCAACCAGGAGGTTTACATGGAGCTGAGGGTCGCAGAGCTCAAAAACGGCGTGGTGCTGGGGATGTCTGACCGCGGGGAGCTGACCAATGCTGACCTGGTGGTGCTGTGGAACACAGGAACTAAAAGCTACTTTGGGGTAATGTGTTTTCTCTGTTTAATCCTTTAAATGTTTGAATCTAAAATAATTTATAAAACTAGCACAAGGCTTGCCTCTAAAAGGATGAGGATATCAAGCAGCTTTCCAAACAGGAGGTGTAAAATCACTTTCTCACTCTCTCTCTGCCAGTTTTTCTCTCCACGTTCACTTGTCAGATTCATAAATGCACAGGGATTACCTGAACGTCCTCAAGGAGCCGAGGCTTCCCTCCTCATCTGCGTGTGGTCCCCAGGGCGTGAGATTGGTGTTTTTGCGCGAGGGAGCCCGGCGGACGGCTCGCTTCACGATCTCACAGTCGCAAAGGATGTTATCGGCCCCTGCTAATTGGAAATCAGTCAAACTGCACTAATAGCTGAAGTTCATCTGGGAATCATTAGCCGATATTAGCATATCAAAATTGAATCCTGTGCTGATTAAGATGTGTAAAATGCCTCATTTTCATTTTCACACACAAGCCTTTTTCCTGAAATCCTCTGATACATGTTTCTGAAAAACAATTAATCTTTCTATAAAAATCCCATTTATGTTTTCTTTCATGTGCATTTCATTTCAAATGAGAAACAGGTCCAGGGCAGATGCAGCAGAACATGATCAATTAAGATTCTTCTTCATTGGGAAAAACCTTTTCTTTCTACCTTATCGCTGCTGCATTATTAACAAAGGACAGTATCTGCAAACATCTGCCTGGTTGATAAATGGATGACATGTGTGCGACCTTGAAGAGCCGCTTTCTGTTTGTCGAAATATTTACAATTTACTAAACTTACTAAGAAGAAACATGAGCAAATAAGAGTTTTTTGTGGTTTCAATACAGGTCATATGTTCAGTAGAAAACAGGGACAGCTTCTTAAGTCCAAACTGTCCTTCCCCAGTGACTGCCAGACTATTATATCACTGCACAATGCAGGACAACCACTCATGGCTACAGGCATTATGCACAGTGTTAGTAGTTACTCTCATCAGTGCCTTTAAATAAAAAAAAGTAAAATATTCATTATTAAATAGTTATATTAACATTAACATTAAAGATTTTGGATTAGAAATGCGAATTCAGAAAGGTAACATGTACAATATTGATAAGTTAATTATACAAACTCAACTCATACAAACTGAAATGTTCATTTGATATACAGTATTTCCATAACTGAATAAACCAAGCTGTCCTCAGTCGGGACAAGGTTGCCAGAAGGCTGTTCAATTATTTCCTTGATTACGGTTAACATCAGTAAAGGACGTAAATCTACAGAATAAATCTCATTTTACATTAACGGCAATATGAACTGAGTAAGAAGTTAATAAGTTGAAAACTTATTAAGGGGTGACAATAAGTTCTTCCTGTGTTCGGTCCTACTGTTGCACATTTATGACTAACTTCCACTTATATACTTTTTTTTGAGCAATATTACCCCAAATTATAATAACCATTATTAATAAATGGTAAGTTAATGTTAATTAAACTTTAGTCATTGTTATTTCACTGTTAAACAATGAAATGCTTTATAAACATGTAAACAGCTATTGACTGATGTTTAATTAACCATATTAATGATTAATGATTTTTAAGTGTTACCCACTTTTTTAAGCATCCAAAGCTTAAATTTGCTCTTTCCAACTCTTGTTTTCGAAAATGACGTCTTTGCTTTTCATCACCGTGGTAATGGTTTATGAAGTAATGCACAGTGATGCTGCGCAGTTTTTTAAAAAGCAGAGCACGGGCACTCACCTCCATTTGTAACATTTTATTGACTGATTCAGCAGAGATAAAACGCGAAAAAGAAATCTCTGCCAGTAATATCTGCTGCTGTGAGTTCATCTGAGGCAGCAGGGAGCCTGCGGGATCCCAGAAGCCACAAACATGAGGGCTGTCGGATAGTTGATATCATGGATGGATGAAAGTAACACACATTCTCAAGTCAGGCAGGTCCGTCCCGTCACACCAGCACATTTATTTCTGCATATACATGATGCTGTTGCTCGAATAACTATCCACAAAAAAACTGTTAAATTAGACCGGTGAGGTAGAACCCATATATTATAATAATCAAGGTTTTATTTTTGTGCATCTTGGCGCTGTAGAATTAACTTGTATGTAATTAAATGTAATTTAATTAAATCAATTAGTTAATTAGAGTTGCTTTGAGCCCTAGATTCATTTAATTTGCAAACTCAGCCGTGTTTCCAGTTATGTTACCCAAATCCCAGTACACCACATCCCTCCAAATCAAACCTTACCTTTATGACGTAACTCTCACATCACTGTGAAGTATTTTCTTGTTAAATTGATCTTCTCCCTACTTTCCAACTGTCTTCCTCTCCATGTCCCCGTCTCTCTCTATTTCCTCGAGGTTAAAACTACCAGCAGAAGAAATGTCACTGCTACAGTCTCTCTCTCTCTCTCTCTCTCTTTCTCTCTCTCTCTCATACACTCACACACACACACACACACACACGCACACAAACGTTTCTTCTCACAAAGCCAGGCACATTTTAGATATGCTCTACTTCATGGACTCTCAAAATCCCTTTTTTAAATCAATCTATTCAAATCAGGCCACGGACACTTTGTCCAAACATAACATTCCCAAGATGAATAATTTTCTTTTCTCTCTTTCTTTTCTTCAGTTAGATGGCTTGAAGCAAATTTATGAGCACATACAGTATTTTTAGTGGTACAAATTTGGTAGACAGTAAGTCATACTCAACCCCAGTTACAAAAAAAGTTAGGACACTGTGTAACACGTAAATGTAGAAGAATATATACTTTATACAACAGAGTGGTGAACCCTTCTTCTTCTTCTTCTTCTTCTTCTTCTTCTTCTTTTTCTTCACTTGTTTATCGATGGATAGCACACCAACTGTGAAGGTGCAATTCCCCACCTACTGTATCAGCGTGTGATGCAGTCCATGAAAGCGATTTGGCTTCACAGTATTGTCGATATTTATTGGCTGGAATTTCACTGATATTAATAGATAGCCATCAGTATAAATTTCCCAATATCGGTCTGATATTTATCATGCATCTTTAGCAAAATGGTCTGGCGTCCAGTGTGATCAGGTGTCAGCCAGGTGTAGATTAAATCCATACAGCGTGACCACAATCTTAAGAAAAAATGTCACTCTGTATGGCAAAAGCTGCATGTAGTAAAAGCTAGCAGGTCTTCCGTTGCTCCTAAATACAAGGGATTGGATGTCATTACCCAGCTAATGGATCCAGATCACATGTTAATGCCTGGTGTAATTGAGGCCAAGCACTTGAATCGTATTTGTAAAAAGATCTAGTAAGACCTGAACGATTTATAAGAGTAGCCAGTAACTATTTCAGTGTACATATGGGTATGTGAGTGGTGTTGTAACACAGACCTGTAAAAATAACCTCTCCTTTAACAGGTTATTCTTAAGGAGTCCAACTTTATTAAGGCCGACAAAACTAGAACCAAAACTTTATACATAACCGTAAAGAATCAAGACATGACTCTGTCTGTCAGCCATCTGCAGAGGTCATAGCTGTGCACAGACATGTAACACACATAACACATACTGCCCACATGTTTGTTTTTTTAAGATTCATATATACTGTATGTATTTTCAAAACCGTCGGTTCCAGGATCTTGTGTGGAACAGTTATATAAGAAGGACCGAGAGGGAGACAGAAATAAAGGGAGAGATGTTAGGTGCTATTCTGGACAGATATGAATGTGAGAAACATAACAGAAGCAGATAGACTGAGCTGTTGCAAAGCCTCCTGGCAGAGAAGTGGAATCTTGTACAACGGGTTGGGAAGGTTTCACATCGCGAACGGCTACAGTTTCATTGATTTATTCCTTTTAATTCTATCAAAATCACTGTTAATTAATCCACTTAAACTGTGTTGGTTTGTCTTCAAATAAACAAGATAAGCTTTATTTTTTCCATCTAGTTTATTAAATTCATTGTGACATTTTAGCTCAAAGCTTCCTTTTTATGAACATGTTTCTGCAAAATGTAACTACTTGTTACTCTTTTCTACAGAAAATGGTTTGAAAAAATGTGTATCTGCACTTCATATTTACTATAACTCTCCAACCTGGCAACCTGGACACACAGCTCCTCTGAAATGTGTTCATCAACAGTTGAAAAACAAGTTTTAAAATGGAAATTAGTTATTTTCCTAAACTGTCGCACAAAATCTGGAGTTAAGAAAAGGTTCTCCATAGTCTTATCTCGCGCCTATTGAAATCAAGTGCTCTTAACCTTTCGTTGATTATTGCTGTTTGCTATAGATCTGTCAAGGTTATTGTGTGTGTCTTCTCTGTCAGGATGCGTGGAGCGACAGCCAGGGCCACGTTTCATTGGACAGCCAACAAGACTACGAGTTGATCGAAGCCGTACAGAAACCTGACGGATACTACCTGCTCTTTAAAAGACCATTCAGTACCTGTGATCCCAGAGACTATCTCATAGAGGTGTGTAAAGTCTTTCTTCCACAGTGTGCTCATGTCAGAGGAGCAGAAGGTGGTAGACTGGTATGCATTTAAGCAGTATTGTAAAAAAAATACCCAAGTCATACTACATAGTTAAAGTAAGTATTACCAAGTAAAGTAGACTTATCATTTTTAAGTTGTGAGAGCTTTTCAGCTCATCCAACTTGAATTTAATAGTCTACTTTACTCTGTTATTCTGAGGTAATCTGTTTCCTTAATTCTTGAAAGTAAAGTCAACTTTTACAATTTACAGTGTCATATACTATATATTGTGGGCAGGCCAATTATCAGATGTGATATTCAGTGTTTAAATTGTGTTTTTTTTATCCTTAAGCATCACTTTTTTAACAGCTTCAAAATCATGTTGATGGTACAGTGTCTTGTAACAGGGTGAATGGTGTCTCTGTCTCAGCCACTCCGCCCCCCTATCACTTGTTTCTGCACTATGTAACTTCAGTGAGAGGGTAGGATCACAGCGTTACATATGTTTACTTCAACATACAAGTTTTCAACACATAACATTGTTATGATGTAATGAGTTTTGTTTGTAGATAGCACCTACATTACTTCTGACAAATTGTTACAGACCTGGGATTTGTATTTACGACGGTGTTGTTCTCAGAAACTCCGGGGGGTGCCAAAAAGCACAAAATGCCAATTTTGACATAATGTTGCTTTAAAAATCTTTTTGATGTATCTTCTCTTTGCAGAAACCTTAAAAAACACACACATTTTACAGGTTCTGCAAATTTCATGATAAGTAGGTGGCTATTACCAAGGGTGATATAGACTGAAACAAGTTGGAGGGTTAGCTTGCATGGTCAACAAAGAAGACCTAGAAACCAGGGAATGCATTAAAAAATGAGCAGCTATTTATTAACTGCTAACTGGGAAATAGTAGAATATTATTAATAATTGTCTCCCATCCTGTTTATCTATCTTTCTTATTCATTTGTCACCTGTAAAGGACTTTAAACTGTATCAACATGTATGAAAAGCGCTATACAAACCACGTTTGACTGATTTACACCAGGATTTTCTCCTCTATATTGATGTTATCCCTCCATTCTCACCCATGTAGGAATGTAAAGGGCGAGCACACATGTTGCTTTATATGTCACACACTGCCTCAAGCCAGAATCACGTCTGTCAATCCTGAACTGACAGGTAACAGGTGGCGAGAGGAAGCAGATAACACTGGAGGAAGGCGGGAAAGATGGTGTTTGGGTGCGCGCATGTGTGTAACCTAAAGAACAGTGTGTTTGCACTGTGCCTATGTGTGTGTGGGAGGGTGTGTGTCTGCGTTTTTGTGGTATTTTTATTGCTCTGTGAAAAAAAAAGGAATAAAACTGATCATGCGGAGTTCATGGTTTCAGGTGTGGACATAAAACCATCCAAGAAACATTCATTATAATGATTATGGTTTCCATGGTACCACATCAGACCTCTAAAGTTGGAGACACAAAGCCGATGCTCATCACTATGACAACATAATGAAAAGCTTTCTGTGTTTGCCTGAGCAGGCATTTCAGCCAAATAATGATGATCATGAGAGACTATTAATCTGAAATACACGTCCCCGCTGCTTCAGTTCTGCTTTGTAGCCTTCAAACACACTTTCTTTATTTCACAGGAAGGAACTGTGCACATCATCTATGGCTTCCTGGACCAACCACTTGCCTCGCTGGAGCAGCTGAACCTGTCCCGAATCCGCACAGGACTCCAGAGAGTGCTGATGCTGCGCCCCGACGCGCCCTCGCTCACGCTGCCTCCAGATGTGCGGACGCTGGAGGTCTTGGCGCCAAACGTCATCATACCGAATCAAGAGACCACCTACTGGTGCTTCATACAGAAGCTGCCTGAAAACATGCCCAAGAACCACATTGTTATGGTATAAAGGCCTCTAAAAATGGAAACACTTAGTCTATTTACACACAGTAGAGAGTGGGTTGTTGCAGATGGAGATCGTGCACAGGCAGATATTATTGTTTCTTGTTTACCAGCTGGGTCGAACAAAACAAGAGCCGCATTGTCATTATTAGAGAGAAGAAACAAGAAGAAAACACAACCAACACCTCGCATCCTTATTTTTGTCCCCTCAGAAATAGATTTGTTATATATGATGTGATGAAATGTGAACAAAAATGCACAGTAGAATAAGATGTGGGAGCTCATGTACAGTTTATTGGATTTGACTAATTTTAGAGATAATTTTATTGGCATACCTGCCTTAGGTAGCAACTTTAAGCCAGAGAAACAGAAACACACATACAAAACAACACTCCTTTTCACTTCTTTCTTTTTCCACCTCTCCCTCTCTCTGTGTGTCTCTGTCAGTATGAGTCAGTGATAACTACAGGTAACGAGGCCATCGTGCATCACATGGAAGTGTTTGAATGTTCACCGGATGTCCGCGATGTACCTGACTACAGCGGCTCCTGCGATGACAAGATGAAGCCGGGCACGCTCAACTTCTGCCGCCACGTGCTGGCTGCATGGGCCATGGGTGCTGAGGTATGGTGGGAAACAGGCGCCCACGCACATCCACTTACTTCTATCCTTATGAGGGCTTTCCACTGACCAAAGCATGAAAGAAAAAATAGTCCTATCCTCAACACTTAACTGAATATAACTTTAATGACTCAAATAAAAGTTGCCCCTTGAAGATGGAACAATCAACCAGATTGCCTTAACTTTGCAAACTACTTGGGACTCAAATCTATGGAGGACTGAATTGATCATTGAATCATTTTTAATCAGAAGAGAAAGATTCTTCATTAACTGTTTGTTTTACCTAAACAAACTAAATAAACAATCTTTCTTAGTTTTCATGACTGAGTAGCTAATAAACAGACTGACCTTAAAGGACAACACAATTTCATATGTTATACTTTGTTTATATTTGGCGGACCCTGCCACCCAGCTCCACATGGTGCTCTGTGGACCTTATTTTCCAGAGAACAGAGAACTTGTTTATTCAGTTGTGTAAAAGATAAATATTTCTGAGTTTGTATTATTACCTTGTTAATATTGTAAATGTTAAAATTCTCAGTTTGAATTTCTTCTCCATAGTGACCCTTTAATTTATACAAGGTAAAGAACTACAGCAGCAAATTAAAGCAGAAATATCTATTAATGTCATTTTTAAAAATTAATTAATGACTACATTGTCTTCTTCAACTTTACTTTTGGTGTATTTAATGGCACATTACTTCATTCATTGAGCTATTTGTACATTTCTTTATTTCTTTATTTATGATTTTGGCAGGTTCAGGCCACCGTACGAATAAACTATCACAGAAATAACAGAGCATCCATTCAAACACCATCATATGGAGCCAAAAGCACATGCAATGACAAGTTTTTAATACACATAACAGGTGTCTAATTGAAAAACAGTTGGAATAAAGCCTGATTTTGGTCCAATCCTCGTGCCTATTATAAGAGATAAACAAAAACTCCCATGCGAGTAATATACGGGCCTATAACTGCGAGCAGAGAACCTTGTAAAGATGATCCCACACACGGCACAAGTCTATTAAGAGCTCGGAGACAGTCTGTGTGTGGGAAGCACCCCTAAATGCAAATATTCACAAACCTGCTCAACACAAACACGACTGAAAACCACATATTTATGTTCATTAGGGCTGCGGCTAACAATTATTTTCATTATTAATTTATCTGCAGATTGTTTTCATGATTAATTGATTAATCAGTGAGTATAAAATTGCGAAAAGTGCTCATCATGATTTCCTGGAGCCCAAAGTGACGTCTTCAAATTGTTTCTTCTGTCGAATCAACAGTCCAAAACCCATTTGCTGCCCATTTACCCATTAATAACAAAAAAACAAAAATCCTTCCAGCAGAAGTTTGACATTATTTCTTGAAAAATGACTGAAATGACTAGTCCATTTTGGACAACTAATTTTCTTTTGATCAACTAATCGGTGAATCGATGCAGCTCTACTTTAAATTAGGAGCTTAGAGGTGCATCCATAGTTTTCACCATGGCTAATAATCTCACTCAAACGACTCTTTCTATCCTGGCTATGGCCCGACAGTCAGCTAGCCAGATCGAGTGAGGGAGCAGGGGGGACAATTGCCCCTCCTGGTGCCCCTATGTCTGGACAAACACAGCAAAAGTTTCCTCTTGGATGCCCTTATGGTAAATAAAATGAGTGCCCACTTGGGTGTCCTTCCAGTGGACAAAGTGAAGAGCCCCTTCTTCCCTATAAATATATCACAACTTTTTGTCTGCTGGTGCAGCTAGTGCCCTTTTTATTTTCTTGCCCATAGCCCTCAAACATCCTGAGTCCGCCACTGAGCCAGATTCCAACTTTATTAATCCAACGAGGGGAAATTTGTTTGAGCAGCTTGTACACACAAGAAAAAACACACTGTAACATGTAGACAAATACGTAAATGAGTAAATGTAGTAATATGCCAGGGAGCTCAGTGTTATAAAAATAACATAGAAAATTAACTTTCCAGATGAAGCTACAATACTTGTCGCTTTCTGGAGGATTTGTTGATTGCAAAAATAGTTCAGGCCCGTCAGCTAAAAGGTGGCACTCCAATGGTTATATTTGAACCTTTCTTTTCGTGCATTCAACTTTTTGAATCTCAGCTCTGCTTTGAGGCAGAGCTCCCAACTGAAACAGTAAGTGCAGGAGAAACGCACCTGCTTCTACAGCGAGAGAGTCAGTCATTCATGTATCAGGCCTTAAATCACCCCACTTATGTGCTACGGCTACCAACCAGCCGGCTGACCAAGCAAGCAAGCTCGCAGCTCGCTAGTCACATAAAGCAGGGAGGACAGGGAGCGGCGAGCCTGTCACCATATTTCTCTGCTCTGCTCCCCGCTGTATCACAGCCAGCCTGGCCCCTCTCTGATTGGATTATCTGCCAGCCAAACAAAAACAAGCAGGATGCCTTCTGTGAGCTGTGAGCTGTGAAGACAAGATTAGGTGGGAAATATTCAGGCCTCTTTCATCACCTCTTAATAGTGTTGTTTCATTCTCCCCGGCACCGCATCAGAAGGGAAACGTGGCCTTGCAAAAAAAATAAAACAAAAACACACACGAAACGAGAGAGAAAGAGGAAAAGAGTGGAGGAAGTTTGAAAGAGGAGGGAAACAATAACGTACGACACTGTCAGAATGTGGAGAGCGAGGACAGCACCAGAAAAAAAAAAGAAGTGCTTGTGTGTACGTGCAAGTCTCTGAGGATTTTACTGTTACGACATGATTAAATAAAACAATTCTTTCTTCCGTTACAAACTGAACGCATCAGCAGAAGTGGCTTACGGTGGACTGGTGTGAAAAATGGAGAAAACACAGATGATGATTCAAGATTGAATCAAGATTCCTCAATAATAGCGCAGAGATTTGACGCCCGTGAGGCCAGCAGTGGTCCGGAGAATCACTTTTGCTAAAGCAGAACAGTTCAGGATCAGAAGAGTGAAAGAGGACGGAAAAAGGAAACATAACTCACCAATCTTACTCAGCGTAGAAATAATCAATAAACGTTTCTTGAGGCAGCTCATAGATCCCCACAGGCCTCAAAGACATTTAAAGCCAAGATTGAAATCTATTCAATTTCCTGTATCATTCTCAGTTTAAACTGTTTATGTCAGTCTTACAATCTGTTGCTGTTAGAATTTTAAATCCTGTGGGTGGTTGGGAGTTTTTTGAGTAGGCATGTGTTTATTTATAAAGTTAGAGAGGTTATTACCTCTGAGGGTTGGGCCAGAAGATGATATCATTGTTGCTTATAAATGACACTGACAGGGCATCATGTCTTAAAGGGACAGCTCGACCCAAAATCAAATAGATTTTTTTCCCCCCTGCCTGCAGTGCTGTGTATTCATCTAGATTGTTTTGGCGTGAGTCGCTGAGTTTTGGAGATATCGGCCATAGAGATGTCCGCCTTCTCTCAAATATAATGGAACTAGATGGCCCTCGGCTTGTGGTGCTCAAAGCACCTGTTGACTTGAGATAACCCACAGACCTTGTTGCGAGCGGTTTCAGGAACTGCAGAACTACACTATTGAAGGAAGCATGTATTTACTCATGGGGGAAAGGCTCTTTCAGACAGTGCGGGACACCAATGGCGTCCTCCTCGGTTGAGCCGTAACGCTGGCTAGCTTGTTTGCTTGTACTAGTGTGCAGTGATATGAAAAGAAAGTTTTCTACATGAAACTGCTCACAACAAGGTCTGCGGGTTAGCATGAGTAACTGGGTTATGATTTCTGGAAAGAGATGTTGCTGTTGAGTATACTAGAATGCCATCTAGTTCCATAATGTTTGAGAGAAAGCAGACATCTCCAAACACCAAAACAACCCAGATGGATACATAGGATTGCAGGTGAGAAACACTTGTCAAGACTCCAGAGAGGCTGTCTTTCAACACTTAATTGGTACACTTTTGCACAGGACTTTACATGTGGGTGACTTCTTTTTGTCTTCCTCTCACGATGTCTGCCTTAATGAGCAGAAAAAGATGCTAAAACAGTTGTTTTTCAAAAAGGTCACAGTGTGTGATTACATCTTTCACGAAAGCGCTCGTCAACCTCTACAAGTGGCTTTGTCTTCCTCACTCCCATTACTATTATCTCAAAAATCGCTTGAGTTTTGCCCTAATGTACAGAAGTTACAAAACAAATTCTACTCAGCTGTGCACAATTGCAAGGAACAATAATAATAATAATTAATAATGTGTGTGTTTTGTGTTTGTTTACAGGCCTTTTACTATCCTCCCGATGCAGGGCTGCCTATGGGTGGACCAGGTTCCTCAAGGTTCCTTCGTCTGGAGGTCCATTACCATAACCCTCTCCTTATATCTGGTGTGTACAGTATTGTCACACGTCTTGTTCTTTGTCTTTTGCACACACACACACGCAGCTGGATTTTCCGCACCCATTCCGATGAGCGCCGGGCTTATCTGCAGCGGAGTGATTCATTTCAAATTTTCCAGATGTACCTTTTGATCTCGCCTGTACGAGTCGCTAAAGACTTTTCCTTCCTTATCCTGACCCGACCTCACAATACGCACATTTCTTCTAATTTTCTACACATCTTTTCGCTTGAGTTGTGTTCTGTTGCGATCATCACATCTTCCTTCAAACTTCCCTGCAGTTAAACAGAGACAGAGAAAAACACGTTGCATCACCTTAAGATCCCTGACCGGAATACTCAAGTCAGAATAATAACAACACTGGTGTCCTCAGTGATCTTGATTTGTTTTCAGGCACGGAGCATTTTAAGCCTTTGTTAGAAGATTGAGAGTAGAGAGATAAGGGGAATTAAGGGGAGAGAGAGAGATTGGGGATGATAAAGACAGAAAAGTCCCGAACTGGAGTTGAAGTGGAGATGTGTTTTAAACCCCCGGTCCCTCAGGGAACATCCTGTTGCCAACCACCTAGCCAACAAACAAGTCTGAGTGTATCAAACTCCAACAAACTCTTATTCCCAAATGATCAATTTCAGTAAAATATTTAGTCCAAAACACAGAACTAAATGGCGACGAAATAGCGACAAATTGTGATCGCAAATGCTTTTTCATGCTTTTATTCATCAAATAACTCCTATATTTGAAAGCAAAATGCCATTATACTGCAAGACAAAACTACCTAAAATGGCTGCCGACCTCTGAAATATTTATTGACACCTCATTTGACCAGTTCGGACCTTCTATGCCCACCCTGGAGCCTGCAACAGCCAACAAGTGGATGAATGTTATCAAGTTGCAGTCTTTTTTCTTTTCTTTGCAGGCTTAGCAATTGTAACGCTGTCTTTTCTGGCTTGTGTAAGATAAACCCCATGTGATTCAAAATGTAGCAGCATGTTGGTTCAGGACCACAAGGAGACGTACAGTACGTCACAAATTCTTATGTGACGTTCTAACTTTGTATTGCATTATAGTTACCACTAAAATCTTTTGGTGCTCTAAAGATGAGCAGCACCTGCAGTAAATTGATTTTTCATTCATTCATTCACATGTACTGTATCACCTGGTTTAGTGCAAATTTATTATGGCTGGTGTTTTAATGTCTTCTGCTGGTAAACTTCCTGCTTGTGACATATTTTAATATTCCATGACATCCCTCTTGCAGGCCGCCATGACTCATCAGGGATACGGTTGCATTATACCCCCAGTCTCAGGCGGTATGATGCAGGGATTATGGAGCTGGGCCTTGTTTATACTCCTGTCATGGCCATCCCACCTAAACAACACACCTTCTACCTCAGTGGATATTGCACCTCCAAGTGTACCCAGACTGTGTGTATACAAACAACTCCATCATTTACTGCATTATTTATGATTCAAACATTTCGGCTGGGCTGCCACATATTTTTAAGTTTCAGTCTCTGTAGCACAGGTATCTTGGCTGGAGTTTGACCTTTCTGTCTGTTGGTCTATCTAGGCTTTGCCTCCAGGAGGAATCTATATATTTGCGTCCCAGCTGCACACCCACCTGGCAGGCCGTGGGGTGAGGACAGTTTTGGTGAGGGGAGGCAAGGAGCTGGAGGTGGTCCAGGAGGACCAGCACTTCAGCACACACTACCAGGTGAGTAACAGCAGGATTCAGTCGACTCAGAGGAACTCGGTGCTGAGATCCACCTCGGTGCATTTCATGTAGTACTGTATTAGATTAGAAAACAGTGAGATTCACTTCACATCACTCCGAGCTGTGTGCCACTGGGACAAAGATCATCCTCAACAAATAACTGCGAGATGAAGTCTGAAGGCATCTGTTTCTACCGACTTCTTTTACTGCATCCTTGAAATAAAAACCTGCCATTTCATTAGAATAGGTTCTCAGAATACATCTTATATTTTACAGTGGGTGAACCTCATATTCATAGGATTTAGAACAGGCAAAATCTTGATGGTCCGCTGTGTACGCTGCAGAATTGTCTGTGTTTAAGTGAAAATAGTGGCTATGTGATATTTAAAGAATTGGACAAATGTAGAGGAATTATACAGTTTGGTCCATTGCTTAAAAACTAATTTGCACATATTGTTAGTTTGAGTAGTTGAAGGCCTGAACATCCTGAATATAACGTTTTTTTAGATTTCTACGATGCCCAGTGGTCGATACTATAGACGCAAATCTTTAAATGCATTATTTAAAGCAATGGCTAATTAATTCAGTAAAACCAGTGTTGTAAAAAGTACCCCAAAGTCTCACTAGAGTAAAAGTAAGGATATTGACTTTAGTAAAAGTGACTCATACAAATATCACTTGAGTAAAGTATCTTTAAGTATCTGACATTACATTCTGTACACAATGTGGCCTGGTCACTTATCTGATGAGATTTTCAGCGTTTTTCTGTTTATCAGATTTGTATTTATTTTCTAATCTGATCGCAGATAAAAGAAATGTATTTAAAAAGTAAACAAACAATACTTATCTCCAAAATGTAGCGCAGTGGAAGTATATGTAAAGTAGCAGGAAACCTGGAGCCTACATTACCCACAATGCAACTTAGCCATTGAGGGACATCACTGGAGGCAATTTGTCAGATTACATGCAGCTTCCTCTGGAGCCACAAAAGGCTTGATACTACTTTTATCACATATGCAGTAGTTCTCCCCAAGACCTGTAAAAAATGGTGGAGTTACCCTTTAAGTGCAGCACTTGAGTAGATGTACTTTTACTTCCCAAAACAGCTGGGCACTGTAGTTTCTAGTTACTCAAACAGGAGTAAAGTGTGCATTTGTTGGGGACTATTTTCAGTGGCGGATTAATACACATTTGGTGCTCTGGTGAGTATCTCAAACAAATGACAGGGCCCATGTTTATTGAAACAATATGGCAGAGAGGAGTGAGCATCTCAGGCTTTACCATTCATTTATTCTTTGACAAAAAACCCATTAACACCCTTTCACAAGTGTCGGTAATAAAAGTACACAGCATATCCTGCACATGTGTGTACTACTTTTGACTGAATACCTCCATAACTGGCCAATCACTGATTACCTGTCCTTTTATCTGAGCTCTTGTACAATTCAGTGACCTGCCAGTAAGATTCTACATAAAAGTTATAACCTTGCTGTGATAAGAAGTCCCAGTTACATCAATCATGACATGAATTTAACATCAATTCAGCATCAAAACTGACAAACAACAACATTAGCATTATTGAGAGACTGCAGACAACATCTGTTGTGTTCTTTATTTATGCACCGCATCCTGAGGCAGGTACACACATACACACACACACACACACACACACACACACACACACACACACACACACACACACACACACACACCACAGAGCAGAGAAGGACATCTGCTACATGCCTGATAAAATCTCCAGCTGCTGTTGATGTCAGAATAATGGGAGTGTACCTGTGTGACATTGTTGTTTCAAACCCTGCAGCCTCATTAGGCATATGAGGTCTTTATCAAACCATTCTCAGCAAAGCTAATAAGACATTTTCACACATGCACAGCTAATAAGTATGAAAGCTGCCTTCAAGGAAAGCATCAAGAGGAAGCCAGTATTTCATCTTTCTACGTTTGAAATAAATCTACAGTACAAAAAGTGTATAATTATGCCAAAAATTGAGATGCTAGAGAGGGAAGTGCATTGTAGAAATATAACCAGTGGTGACAAGGAATTAAATCCACTAAGATCATTATCAGTGTTGAAATCATCATCGTAATCACATTATCATATCACCGCCTTATTTCCAGCTTTGATGACTACAAATCCGAACATACAGATGGAAGAACAGGAATCTCGTCTAATCTACTGATTTTATTTTTCTCCTCTTGCTCACAGACAATCCGGGTTCTGAGGAAAATGGTGAATGTTTTACCCGTGAGTATAAAACTGATCACTTTGCATTTGTAATAACCAAAGCCACTGGTTTAGTTGTCCACTGTGCAGATTTTACATTCAGACTGTTATCCCTCCCCTCCCCCTTTGCATTTAAAGGGACAACTCACCCCCAAACTGTAAATTCATATATTTCCTCTTACCTGTAGGGCTATTTATTGCTCTAGATTGTTTTGGTGTGAGTTGCAGAGTTTTTGGAGATATCAGTCATAGAGATACACACTCTTTCTTCTCTTCAAGTGTTTTTGATCACTTGGCCTGTACAAGCCGACACCAGGAGCACTGGAATTGGTAGCTCTCCCTGCTCCACCGTTGGCAGTGTAGGTACCAGAACCAGCACTGTCCTGATTGGATAAAGTGGGCAGGGATACCAGAAAAAAAGGAGGAGGGACAGTTGACACTTATTTTAATAAGAAAATAACACTTGCAGCAGCTTTCACTGAAATCATGACCCGGTTACTCGAGATAATCTACAGACCTTGATACTAGCAGGTCCATGTAGGAACCATTTTTTCCGTTACACCATGCGGGAGGAAGCGTACATCTACTCATGGACAAGAGGCTGGCAAACTACACTAGCTAATGTCACAGCTCAGCTGAGGAGGAAGCCATTAATGTTTACAACCTGCGCTGTCACGAGCACAAGCCTCTCTTCCATGAGTAGATGCACACTTCTTCCTTCTGCGCAGTTAAAAAGTGTAGTTAGGTAGAAAATAGTTTCTATATCTGACTGCTCACAACAAGGTCTGTGGTTTTCTTGAGTAATCGGGTCATGTTTTCAGGACAGAGAAATTGCTGTTGAGTTTTTCAAATGTATTATTTTTTCTCTTTGAGCACCACGAGCACAGTGCCATCTAGTTCTATTATATTTGAGAGAAGGCAGACATCTCTACGGCCAATATCTCCAAAACTGGGCAACGCTCTAGATGGATAAATAGCTATATGGGTAAGAGTTTGGGGTGAACTGTCCCTTTAAATTATTGATTTAAAATAACTTAATGGGCAATGGGAGAGATTGTAAAAATGAGTTCTCAGGAGACAGACGAGATAAAACCGTAGCAGCTGAGCTCAACAAACAACAGGCTCTCTTAAATAACTCATTTTCTGTCTGTAACCTTGAATTATCTTCTGCGCTCTCTTTGCTAAACTTGAAATGAACTGCTGGTGTGTTTGTGCTGGATTCTGCAGGGTGACGTCCTCATAACAAAGTGTACTTATAACACAGAAGATAGGAGCAAGCCTACAGTGGTGAGCAGCACACTATCAGGATTTATTTATATCGTTAAAATTCACCTCGTCTGCAACAGCAGAGCCATGAGTATTGCCTTCTCTAATCTCCCTCCATCTTTCCTATATTCTCTTAATCCTTTCATCTACCTACATCCACTCTTTGTCTCCTCAGGGAGGTTTTGGCATCATGGATGAAATGTGTGTTAACTACATTCACTACTACCCTCGAACTAAGCTGGAGCTCTGCAAGACCCACGTTGACACAGGATACCTGCAGAAATACTTCAACTTCATTAACAGGTAGCACACGCGCAAACCATCTCTCCCTCCTCAAATCATTTGCTTGTCGCCCTTGTCCTTCATTCTCTCTTTTTCATTTTGGATCTTCCTCTCCATCTTCTGTGACTAAGCAATTTTTGGTTTCAGCATCCGTCCCTCCCCCCTCCATCCTTCGCTCCCAGGAACCAGACTGATTACTTCTTTTAATCTCGAAAGCCAGATGCTTTGTCCTTTAAAGTGAAACTGTGTTCTCCAAGCGGCAATTCGAACTGCTCTTTTTTTTTTTTTCAATCCACGTCCTCCTTTCTCAATCACACTCTGCCTCCCTCTTTTATCGACTTTCCTTCAACCTCTCTCTCTCTTTCTCTCTCTCTCTCTCTCTCTCTCTCCTCCCTCCAGGTTCCACGGAAACGACCAGTGTGTGTGTGGTGATGTTAGTGTGACGGAGCAGTATTCTCAACTACAGTGGGACGCATTCGCTGGAGAAGTGCTGGACTCCCTTTACAACACAGCCCCTGTGTCCATGCACTGCAACCAGTCAACTGCACGCCTCTTTCCTGTAAGTCACACACACACGCACACACACACACACGCTTCAGTCGACTGCCAAGCCACCAATTAAAGCAGTTCAAAGGCGGACATCAGTTGGACATAGTCAGAACAGCTGAACAGACAGCTTGTTAACTTTTAATATACACACAGACACACGCGCACAAGATGTTTGAATTGGAGCGAATAAATCAATTACGGTTCAAAACTGTGTGGAGGCCTTGATCAAGTTGTTCTGTCTGAATGAAAAGCTTTCTCCTTGATGTGTAACTTCAGCTGTGCAAGTGCAAAGTCACCTACATAAAACAGAAAGATAACGTGAGGCAAGCTGATCTAGGTTTGGAAATCCAGACCAGGAAAGGATGAGGGTCGTGATAGGAAGCACACTGCCTGATCTCTTCATGCATACATATATAAAGACGCTGTCAAGAGCATTCATTTTTAATTCGCTTATTTCGTTAACTTCAGCCACAATGGGTGGTCCTGTTCATGTGCATTCCATTAACGGTGCCGCCGCTGGAAGGCAGCCGAAGAGACGTTGGCTACTACTGCGTTCAAGATATTTTGGGTGAAGCCATCAAGCGTGAAATAAACTCAAAGTAATTCAGCAGAGAGGCTCTCACTCACACTGTAAGTCTTTGTAGTGTCGATACTGCAAGGTATGATGAGCAATGCACCAGGTACAGTACAGGCAGGAGCTCATTCAAAAGAGTGGAGTTGGATTATAGAAATGACATTTCCATGTGTTTGTTCATTATAAAGCAGGTCTAGCTGCTATATATAGGTTATAATCACGAAGTTACACCTATACAGTCACCACCCCCATTATAGCCAAGGTCACAAAAACACTGGCAGAGCCCCACAGTGGGTGGGGTCTGCTCAGGCCTATGAGAGCTGACCAATCAGAGCAGACTGGCCTTTTCGGGAGGGGAGCCTTAAAGAGACAGGCTCTAAAGCAGAGCGTTTAGGCAGAGGATGAATAGAGGTGCTGCAGTGATGGACAATTACAAAAAAATGCTGTAGCACACACAACTACACCAAACAGTATTTATTTTATATGAATGAGGAGGTTAATCAGATAATCATGGATGATAACCCGAACAGAAATGAATCATCTTACAAAAAAAAACCTGCCACTGTTCTGTTTGGGATCTTGTTAAAAAGGAAGGCAGCAGCCTTTTCAAAGTCCTAAAGCTGTCCCACTAAAATACACTCGAGACCACAAAAAAAATGCCATTCAGTGTATTTTTCTGTGTTTGATACATAGTACTGTGACAACTGTGCAGTTATCTAATAAAGCCTGCTGTCTAAATATCAAGGACACTGTCTGCTTTTTTCCAAACAACCCATCACCAACATCATTTATCTGTTTCTGTTCAGGGAGACTGGGACAAACAGCCTGTACCGGTGGTTACCTCCATCCTTGAAAAACCTCGCTACCCCTGTGAGGGAGGAGCGCCTCCCACCAGCCAACCTCTCACACCCACAGTCTGAGTGAAGGGGGGCATCACGGCTCGCTTCAGCCCAGGGAGAGGGCACCGAATCTGGGGAAAGTTAAAGAAGCTTCTGGCTCTGCAGAATTTGAGCTGATTTTGTCTCTGTGTTCGGGGGACAGATGACATTCTCCATTTGGTTTTCTGACACCTGCTGTAATTATATGCTTACATAAACATCCACTGTCTGTGTTGTTATGAGTGCACACATATGTCACTTTTTAAAGCATTTGACAAGGGTGTTAATTCTGACACCACTAATCAGGACGCACCAAACAAAAACAAGTGTGACTTACTAATTGGTGCTGGGGACCAAAATGCTGCTGCTGATTTGTCCATTCCTTCTTATTTATTTTGTTCCCCATTATTCTGATAATCTCTAACAAGCATCATTCATGCCTTCAGAAATATGTTATTTGGTGAATCATTTCAGTATGTAATAGACATTTCTGAGTGATAATCACAGTGGAAAAGAGAAAATATTGTTATGGCAGAGTTTGGGTTTCTGGCACAACTTCACCAATTTCCAAGGTGGAAAAAGTTTCAAGAGGTCTAAACTTTAGCAGCACTTGTAGAATATAGAAGAACTTGATTGTTAGACCAATGTGTTGAGGCTTGTGGCCGTCAGGATCATCATTAAACATGTTATATTAGGGTAGATATGAGGAAGAAAAAAATACATACAAAAGACAACCAATCATATAGAGTAAATACACATATCCTTCAAAGAAGTACCTTCATATGTGGCTTGGGTAAATAAAGGTGCAATATGTAATACTTGGCCACCGAATTAATACTCATAAGAAACAGGGGGGAACATATCAGCAGAGTAACCACTACCTGCTGCTAACTAGAGCTGCTTTTAGCTAGTTAGCTCAGTTAGGGGCTTCCACCGCCAGCACAAGAGCTTTAGACAGGGATGGGGCGGCAGAGAGGTAAGGGGAGTGTCAGATGAGGGACAAGGGTTACGCCATATTTGGTCCATAAATTAGAGAGGTGGTCCTTAAGTTTGTACAGAAGAGGCCTTTACCAAAATGTGCCTATTTGATTTATACACGCATTACACATTAATAAAAAAAAAATTATAAAGTGCTATGTAGAGTAGAAAGAGCAACAAGATATATCATAAAATACATAAAAATACATCATAAAAAAATACAAAAACATTAATGAGAGAAGATTAACTCGAAAAACTAATTCATTATAAAGTCCTCATTCATGCCCCCTGGAATTAAACTTTTAAAATAGAAAATCCAAGACAAGTGTTGCTAGAGCTTTGACCTCTTTAAAAAGAAAAACATATATATACATAAAGCTAATAAATGATTTGTCTTTGATCACTTGTATAATTTACCACTGTAATTTCCACTCTTTTGCCACACCCCTGTGTGTCTGCATTATTTTTGTGTATTTAAATAATAAATGTCACAAAAATTTTGGCAGTTATAAATGAATTTATTAATACACAAACAGCTTTGGACAGAATCATCGATACATATCCTTCCCCAGCTCATTTTCTGAGAGTCAAAGACAATTACAACAACAATAACATTCGCCAGAAGCATATTCAGAAGTATTAATTTATACTTTTTTTCATTAGAGAATAAACTTCATCTGCTTTCTATCTTTTGCAACAGAGTAAGGAAGAGAAGGAAGAGAAATTCCACAAAATGAATTAGGAAAAAAACAACAAAAAAAAACCTCCGGACATGTTGTGGTAGAGGACCAGCAGTGATAGTGTTTTATCAGTCTGTTTCAAATTTCCCACATAAATCTTGTTATTAACCTAAGCCACTACAGAGAACAACCATTTCAATGATTAATGGCCTTCTGGGCAGAATCAATGAATCACTCCACATTAGTAAACATTTTCTGCTGAACGTGCAGCAACACACATCTGAGAGGCAAGTAGTCGCTGTACATACAAATGCCTCCTTCTACTACTAGTACACACGTTTTTTGGCTGCTGTTTACACAGTGTGTGTGTGTTTGTGTGTGTGTGTGTGTGTGATGAACTTTGGTTACTGGTAGTGTGACTGGATTCACACACAGATGGAAATACGATTAAACACAAACACACTATGTAACTACTTTTTGTAGTTAGATTGTAGACACTCATGATAACACAAAGAATTAAGTAAACATATTTCATTACTGTGCATGCCTGCACCTACATTAACAACAAGTGCTAAACTAGTTGCATCTTTTCTCCTGTTAAAACTGAAAACATACATAGTTTGTCTATCTAATCTAGCTAGCACACTTGTTAGCAGATTTAGTTTTTATGCATACACACACAGTGTATGTAGAGGCACCATAAGTTCTCAATGTGTTGACTAAATTAAAGGATAAACACCCAAAAATGAAAATTCTGCCGTCAGTTTCATAGTCCACAAAACATTTCTGGAGCTTCACAGCAAAACAGCGTTGCAGCATTCTCCTTAACAACTGAAGTCGATGGGGACTTGTTTTAAAATGTCAAAAACGTAAAACAAATAACATAAATAAAATAAAAAAAATGAAAATAAAACATAAAATGGCTCCATCCAGCTCATTTGGCATAAACCAAGGAAGCCCCAAGAGCCCTAATTGCACTCTCGATGCGTGGTCGAGTTTGTGCACTCCCTTTAAATAAGGGTGTAAATAATGTCTTTACAAACCAATTTGGGATCTCAGAGCATCCAGAGACTGGATTACACCGGACAAGCTGTATGGAGCCATTTCATGTCTTTTTTCTTTTGTTTTTATGTTTTAAAACAAGTCTCCATCTACTTCAATTGTTTAGGAAAATGCTGGAACACTGTTTTGCTGTGAAGCTCCAGAAATGTTTTGTGGACTACGAAACTTCACCCAACTTTCCATCATCTTGAGGGTGAGAAGTTAAAGACTGAATTTAAACTTTTGAACGAACTTATCCTTTAATTGTCAAATTAAGGCCTGTCCCAAAGAACTCCGATGGTCGATTCGGCATATGTTTTATCATTTTAATTACACAAGTCCTCCAATACAGTCCTGCCATTCTCTGCTATGCTAAGTTCACATTTTGAACTGACAGTGTCACAGTAATTAATGAGGCGACAGCATTTTTCAGTGTGCTGATGCTTCACAGTAGAAGCAGAAGCAACTCTGCCCCTTGAAATGTTGCGTTTGATTAAACAGCAAAACAAGACAAAGCATGAGCTCTTAATTATGTCTGAATTGGTAGATAGCCTTGTTACACAACAATGTATCTCTAAAAAAAAAAACTAAAAGAATTAAGTTTGCAGACAGCACTGATTGCAGTTTATCACCGTGGAGCACAGCAGCAGGGGGACAGATCAGAAAAGAAGAGGGGTTTCTAACAGCTGCTTTCTGATAACTCCTCTTTTTCTGTCATTTTTCTCCGGCAGTGTTTTGTCCCCGGCTGGAACAAAGTGCCTCCGGGTGTTTTTTTCCTTCCTTTTACATCCAACTCTGATAAACACTCGGGCTGACTGCCTGTGATTTAGATACCATACGAACAAGTAAAACTCTGCTTTTAGTCAATGTTATCAGCACAAACATCAGTCTGTGTAATCTGACTCAAACTGCCTGAAGGCCTCGTGTACAGTTCGGCAATACTTTGATTCCCTCATACGAGACTCTGTGGTCCCATGGGATGAATTAGAAATGAAACAATACAGCACTAAAATGTAATATAATATTGTGCACTGTCAGTACAAATATTAGTTACTACAACAGGTAGTAGCTGTAGTCTTCTGTTCGGCTCAACTACACAGAGGCCTCATTGTGAATTCATGGCTTACTTTACACGCATAAATGCATGCGTTTCTTTTAGCACCATTATCAGCACTTGGGTTACAAGGGAAACAGCTGTATATGTTTCATAGAAAAAAATTATCATCACACCTATAATACTGTCCTCAGGACCACTTCTGTGCTGCTGCTAGTCCTTCATAGCGTTAGATTAAGACTTCCTGAGTTATTTAGTGTTAAAGGAGACCTATTTTGCTTTTTTCATTTTTCCTGTAGTGTTTAAATAGGCTGTTGTGCATGTAAAAGACCTTGAAAGTTAAAAAGGTCAAGGTCCGTACCAACACAAGCTCCTCTATCCCATAGAAAACACGGGTCCTTAAACACCTCGTCAGTAGCGAGGCGTTTAAGTGACTTTGTGTGACAGGTCACCATTTAGTACAGTCTGTCATACATTTGTATAAATTATGCAGAGTGCCTAGTTTGGCGCATAAAAAATGATTTAGCACAGCTGCTCTGTTGTTGTTAGCGGTGCTGGGTCAGGCGTGTGTGAGCTGACCAATCAGAGGAGACTAGGTATTCAGGACAGGGGGCCTTAAAGAGACAGGAGCTAAAACAGAGGGGGAATACAGAGCTGCAGCACTGGACAGTACGAGGACACCAATGCATGTAGACCTATTCTAGTAGTAACCCAAAATAAAATTCTGAACCTGGAAATGAGCTTAATATGTCTCCTTTAAGTCTTAGCACCATTTGCATTGGAGGCATCGTCACCTCTTGAAATCTCCAATGACATGGACAGAATAAGGCCCCATTCGGAATAGGTGTGATTTGACTTTTGATAGTTTGACATGAACAGGGGTTGTACGGTTATGTTTCTATTTATCGAGATGAAAAAAAAGAGATCATGTGCTGTTATCTGACTCCTTGAGGTCAATCTAGGGAAGGGTAAAAGCTTATTTAAAGTTAGCCTGATCTTGAGCTTGAATGGGTCTTTTTCAGTCCAGCCTGGTGTACTGGTATGAAGTCTTTCATTACTGGAGAGAAGATTCAATTTGCTGATGGAGGTTCTCAGTCATCCAGGTCATGGTAATGATGATGATGATGATGTAAGTGCTGTATCATAGGCAACTAGACTTTTCAGTTTCATGGAGACGTTTCACCTCTCAGTCAAAGACCCACAAGTGGCCCAAACGACTGTGAGGACACAGTTGCCTACGATACAGCACTTAGGAAGATTCAATTTGTTTTAACAGCAATACTACTGGCATGGTAGCATTCCCAAAAGAACACCGTTACTCTCAAAACTCGAGATTGGTAGAAAAACGTAGCGCTGAACAACAAAACATTCATGTCAGATTTTTATCAGCTCCTCTCTGACATGTTGATACAGATTTGTGATCATCTACATTTCAAATCATGTCTCCTCCATTTCCATTAAATCACAGATATAATATCAATAAAAATATCTACATTTGAGACACCTACATAGTATTTCACAGAGAGGTTTGGACTAAAACAGCTGCGTCTGGATGTCGCTTTCACATGTGTGGTCCTCCTCAAGCATAGATACCCTTGACGCGTTTATTCTCAGGGTCAAATGGAGATTTGAGGTGGGCCTTGGCCTTGTACGTCACGCCCATCCTCTCCAGGGTGAACTCGCCCGTCTTGATGAAATCGGCGCTCACCTGATGGAGACAGGAAGAGAGAGATTTAGTGAAAAGAAGAAGCAGAAGAGGGTGACCAGAGAAAAGAGAGAGGCAAGGAGAATTAAAATTTGGGGGGGGAGACGCTGGAGATTAAAACAGAGTGAAAATGAGATGAGCCATTAATCCACACTCTTTGTAAAAACAGTGTCCCCGACTGGCACGGCACTCCAGAGCGGACGATTTCACAGCGTTCGTGTCTGACAGAAGAGGACGGCGCAGGAGTTATAAAACACTGAAAGCAATTCACTTGCTCATGAGTCAATGTCAGCTCCCTCGTAACCCAGAGAGCTAATTTTCTCTGACTGACTCTCTTTTGCCTCCCTGCAGCTCTCCCACTGATCTGTCAATCTGTCTCTCTTTCCCTCTGTCATTCACACACACACACACGCAGAGCTCTCTCATCACCACTTAGTTTTGACTGCTTCCATGCTGCAGCTTTTAGAGGGAACAGCGATGTGACTATCCATTTAACAACCTTATTCAGGGACAGAGCTGCCTTTACTGCAGCTTGGAGACATTACAGCAAAAGGTACGTACGACGTTGAAGTCCTCAGTGTAAATGAGACAAGGGCATTACTGTACACATGCTGCAATGATCTGAGCCTGAAGGTCAATTGACCAAAACATCCATAACTGACTTGTATTTGGCTGTTTTCAGTGTTCCTTCACAATCCTCTGATATTCCAGCGTTTCCAAGCGGTATTATTGTTGGCGCCGCTGTCACAAAGACAACCTGATAAACCTCAGAGCTGAGAAACTACCGACAGACACTGCATTTGTGTCCAAATTTCTGCGACAAAAATGATCAACACAACTTCAGAAATAAGAGAGAAGAAAGAAGCTCGTTCTCTGAGGAGCTCATAATTGTCATAATTTCATCTGGAGTAACAAAGGAGTTTGCTTTGCGCAAACAAGTAACCACAGCAGGGGTTGATGTTTATCCTTTCATTTAGTCTATATTAAAGACATGAAAGCAAGATAGGGTTGTGCTGTGAATGGGGCCTTCATTTCCCTGGGAGATTTCATACCCGGTGGCAGACAGAATTGCACAGTGAAAGTGAGGCCAATCTAAATAATGGTGGTGTCATTACCCTTACATTGGCAATCAACATTTACTTTATAACAAGTTCAGTGTTCTTCGATCCTGGTCCTGCATGTTTTAAACGTTTCCCTGCCCCGAGACACCTGATTCAAATGATCAGCTCGTCATCGAGCTCTGCTGAAGCCTGATAACGACTAATTGATTTGAATCAAATGTGTTGAGCAGGGAAACATCAAAAACATGCAGGGCAGGAGTCCCAGAGAACACTGACTTAAAGCAATAGAAGTTGTCTATTGCCAGTTTAAGATAAAATGTTGTAAGTTAGCCTTCCTGCAATCTACTGATACATTCACATTTGTATGTGATAAACGCACCATATTGACATTTTATAGTGACTTTCATATCGGGGGGAAGAGGGGATGGTGGTGGAGTTACAGTTGAAAAGGCTAACAAGCCAGACACCACAGTGTGAGACTGTGTTTTGACATTTCTTAGTGTGAAACCAGTGGATATCTTTGACCAAGGCCAAAACATGATCTTTTCAGAATCCTAACCAAGTGGTTTTTGTGCTTAAACCTAAGCAGAACATTAGCACAGCGTTGTCACAACATAAAACTGAACCTAAAAAGGTTGCAAAATAAAGAAATGTAAAGTTTCACATACCCACTGTTTGCAGAAACATACTGTACATTGTCAGTATTGTATTCTGACAGTTGAGTTGAAAAATAATCATTTGTGCTTTTTTTTTTTTTCACATCCAAATGTCCGTCTGTCTTTCCTCCTCCTGTGAAACACATCTTTGAAGACTCTTCTTGCACTTACAGACATTCAGATAAATGTATCTTATCAAATACGATTTGGGACAACTAGCTAACCCTCCCATCATCTACAAGCTGCACTCGATCATTAGCTCATAGCAGCTGTAGCTAGCAGAGCAATATCATAATAGTAGGTGTGTGTTTGGGTGTCAGATAGCAGAGATTTGTGGTTGAGGGCTAATATAAACAATTCACCTCCACCTGCTGATCTAACGACACAGGTGAGGGAGGTGTAGTTGGAGGCCAATGGACAGCCACTTACGAGCAATCCAATCACACGTGAGGAACCAGGTACAGTGCATGTACAGTACTCGCTATAACAGCCAATGAAATTGGGGGTACATTTTAATGGTGTTCACTTCCTTAGTTACCACTGTGTCACTGAGAAGTACAATATTGAAATAAAGACAGACATTTAGGAAGCTGAGCTGAAGAGAAGATGTAATCAGGACATGGGAGGGTGAAAGGAAGGAAGGAAGGAAGGAAGGAAGGAAGAGAAAGCAGAGACGACACCTCTCACTCACACACACTGACGCACACTTCTTCCTGCTGAAGCCAGTGATGTGATTGTAGGGGATGTGCTCTGTAATACTGAGTGACAGGAGAGTGGATCCGGTGTATGGTGTATGCATGTGTGTGTCTCTGTGCACATGTCCTCATTTGTGCGAGCGCAATTCCAAACTGAAGTGCTCGACAAAGCAGAGGGTCAATCCTCTTTGTTTTACCGGTCACGACTCGGGGAAATGATATTAAACCAATGAACACGCAAACACAAAGGCCGACGTGCTACCACACACAAACTCACACAAGATACGGATCTAAGTCCTCTGACAAATCACAGAAGGATTGTTCTATTTTTCAGTCTAAAAAAACTGCCTTTGCCTTTGAGCACACCGCTTCAATAACTTTTTGTGTCTCTCTTGCTGCTTCCGCCCTCCTGTTTGATGTTCCATCTGTTATTCTGTGTGTCTGTGTTATCATCACACACACATACACACACACACACAAGAAAACTGTACACTGGCCAATAAAACTTATTATTCAGCGTGAAGTGAGTGGTGGGACGTGACAGAGAGCTGATAATACCTGAAGTGCCTATGAAGAGGAGACTAATAAACCTACCAGCTCACACGCTTTTATGCAAAAACACAACCACATATATAGTACTTTGTTTTACTGGTTTATGTACTCATTCAAAGAATTATTAAAATAAGATATGGTGTACCCAAATATTCTACCATAGTTAAATCCATTAATATCACCAGGCTGGCAAAAACATTTTCTTGATTTAAGAAAAATGAGGCAGGAAATGAGACAAAGCGATGAAGAAAATAAACACGTTAAACACAGAACACTTAAGGAGGGAACTGATAGGGATACAGTGTGTGTGTATGTGTGTAAATGTTGTGTTATTAAGGTCTTTACCACTCCTCCATCGGGGTGGCGGATATATCCATAACCGATGGTTTTGTCGACAAAGAAGCCATAGTCAGAACGCCGCAGGTGACCAATGGGGACGCCGTTACGGAAAATGGCCTCCAGACCGAACATCGGTACTTTCCTGAGAGAGAGAGAGAGAGAGAGAGAGAGAGAGAGAGAGAGAGAGAGAAGGGAGTGTTTAATTACATGCAAACAAACACCATGCATGCCTTTTCACAAAATCAACTTCAACAATGAAGTTTAATCCAGAGCATATTTAATTCAATGTGCGCAGTAACATGTAGAGAAGTGTGTAACGTACACTCCAACACAGCAGACTTCCTCCACAGAATAATGTTTGAGCCTGGTTTGATTCATTTAATGAGTTTGTAAAACTCATTTGTGGATGTAACTCTCCAGCTGAAGATTAAAAATTAATAATAACTAAACTACCAGTTGATTTTTGTCTGAAAACACATGAAAACATTCAAAATATTTGACTTGATTTAGATTCTAACAGAAAAGGAACGAAATTTCAGTTTGGGTCTAGTCTGTAAAATGTGTAAAAATCCACAGCAGGGTAATTAACTGCTTCTCCATGCTGTTACATCTGTTACATCTGGGGCTCAGACATCCATCCCACCATGAACATGGCCTTTTACTAATCAGCATTACATTTAGTCACTGCACATTTGGTAAATGCATTAATCTTAGAAGGTCCAGCGTGTATCTAGCGGAGAGGTTACAGATTGGTATTAAGCTAACGGAAAGATGCAAGCAAACTTGCGCACACTGTCTCACCTGCAAAAATACATTTACGCATTTGCAACGTTTTGGTACTAGACCTTCTTAGCCATCTTGCAGAAGCCATCCAAGGTAATGAACTATTCTGCCTGATGAAGGTCTCGTGCAATAAGTGTGTTTTTGCAAGTCAGACTATGGGTTTACTTGTCCCTCTCCTACACACCTGGTTTATCAAATAAAAGTGCGATGTATATTTTCGATTTTGAACTAACTGAAGACCCCTCGTCTAACCCTTCCTTACGATGGCTGCTAAAATGCTAGAGCCAATGTGTGGTTTGTCCCTTCTGGGCTACCGCAGAAACATGGCAGACTCTGTGGAAGAGGCTCCACTCCATCTGTAGAAATGAAAAACTCATTCTATGCTAATGAAAACATAATTATGAATATTATATTCCATTTCAGATCCTAAATCCTGCCCACTGGACCTTTAGGGCTTCTGTTATCTGAATAAAATTTGCTAAATTATTGAAGGTCATTGGATCAGAATCCATTGAAAAGAATGAAAGGAGTGGCTACTACGCCTACGATGCTCACATTTTCTGTTATCCTACAGACAACTTGCCCTGTTGATTCATTTCTTTTGAACTAGCACATAATCTGAGGCTTTTTACTGACTCATCAATGGTGAAGCAGACGATGCGCCTCCTCAGTCCCTCCTCCTTTTGTTTCTCCAGCCTATCACGGCCCTGGAACGGGATCGAACTCTTCAGTTTGCAGGTGAAGGCTAGCCCCGCCTCCAAGGGTGTGTCATCTGGGCGAAGGTCAGCGTGCCAATGTCTGTACCCTGACAAAGAGAGGAAGACAAAATACATTGGCTATAAAAAGCACTAGAAGAAAGGTGGAGGACTGTTCATTCTGATCAACAGGTGCTTCAAGCTGAGGTTTACTTATTTATGACCTCTAAAGGTACCTTTCTCTATGCTGAGCGAGTCGATGGCCCTGTAGCCTGAGTTGATGATGCTGTGCTTTGCGCCGGCAGCCATGACAGCGTTGTAGACGGGAAGGCAGGAGTCTTTGGGAATGTGCAGCTCCCAGCCGAGCTCTCCGACGAACGAAAGACGCATAGCTCGCACCTGGACGAGAGAGGGGTTAGAGAGGAGGGCTTAGTGATCTGGAGAGAGGCCGAGCTGCCACGCGTCTGCTCGTTCTCACTCACACACAAAGAAAACAGATTTAGAATAGAATAGATGCAAGGATAAGATAAGGGGCGCACAGAGAGGGGAACAGGGAAGCTGTAATCTCCCTTTTGAAATGGATGTTGCGCCAAAATGCTGAAAGATATTGAAAGACACCCCTGGGGGTTAGAGGTGAAAATTACAAAAAGAAGCTTAAGGAGGGGGAGAGAAATAAGAATAGAGAAATGGTGTCGAGAAGCAGACTGAGACGAGGTGAAACGTGGAAGAATCACAGAGGAGAAAATTTGACGGACAAGAAAATGAAGGCAAAAGAAAAAGGGGAAATGTTAATAAACCCAGGTGTTATTCTCACTATTGTGTCCATTATTAATATAGGTCATGAAAACATGACAAACACAATGAAGCCAGAGCGGCGTCAAACGGGGCAAAGAGAACGAACCTCCCACAGCTTTCCAAAATAAGCTCAATTTAACAGATATCATCTCAAAAATGTGTCCTTGCAACTGCAAGTAAACACAGAAAATAGCGCCTTAGAAATCCCCATAGCTGCTGCAGTGCACTGCTCAGCAGCTGGGGAACAATTACACACAACTAGAATCTGTTTATCATATTTTGGCAATCCACAAAAACTGCACACTGCAACTTGTCATTTTATTTTTGCGACTCAGAAGACTCGCAGACACAAGCTGACATCCTGCGTTTTCTTCTACATCTCAAGGATACATGCTGCAGCCTCGCTCCCATGCAAGGAAGCTGGTGTGTGCACACTGATACGGCAGACAAGAAGCGGATCCAACATGCTACGCAGTTTGCAACAACAGCTACAGGGATTTGCAAAGGACTACTTTATTTTTAATTTCATCAAAGTCAAAGGATTTGAGATGATTAGTTAGCAACATCCACAAAAAAAACAATGTGGGAATAACACCCAGGTTGACAAATAGTAGAATGGTTAGGGTGCAAATAATATATAGTAGGGCTGCATGATATAATTAAAAAAAACAAAAAAACATGATACATGATTAGTGGGATTAGGCCTGGGGGAAAAACGATAGCAAAGTGCATCAGCGATACACGTCATCGACAGCATTAAGAAAACAGTTCAATAAAATGTTTGATAGCTTCACGTGTATGCATTAATCGCGAAACAACTTGACAGCACACGACAAATATCACGTCATGATATTGACGTACAGCGAGCTATGAGTGACACGCAAACAGCAAATCATTTAACAGGCGAGTAGTTCAGTTGCATGATCGCCATATCAGGACACTGTTGCATGTAAACTGTGAAGGAAGCAGGTAAAACAACAAACTTATCTTACAACCTGAGCTGCTTCCACCAATTGGAGTACACGACATGCTGTCAATCACAACCATCTACATCTGCTGCAAACAAACTACATGCAGTCCACAAGGGAGAGGTACTCAGCTGCAGCACTGTTGTCGTACTAACATGTAAAAATGCTGCCTTGTTAAAGAGGTGAAATTAAATTAAACAGGTTAAGTTGCACCTTTTTTTGCCAAGTCTTTGATTAATAGTTATCGATATCAACTGATATGAAACTTTTCAGCTGATGATGAAACAAACATGTTTTCTTACACCTGGTCAGGTCATCTCTGCAGCACTACAGTACTTCATTTGTCTCACATTTTATCAAAAAATTGCACCTTCTGCGATTTGGACATGCTACTTAGCCATATTGCGATTTCAGTCATATTGTGATTAATTGTGCAAAAAGAGGCAAAGCTACTGTAAGGAGAAAAGAAAAGAAAGCGAGTGAGAAAATATGTAAGGGAGTAAAAAAGGAGGAGAGAAAAACTCTCTCCAACAGTTTCCCCAGTGGGTGCTGTGACAGCCAGGCCATCTGGCCAGCCAGGGATCACCCTGGGCCCCATATGTACACCATGAAACTCTGGGGAGGACAGTACATGTAAGCCCGAGCTTACGCACAACACACACACACTCGAGCAGATACACAGGCGACAAACTCAAACACACAGAAACACATGCGTGCCTCATGCAGGCTGTCACTCATACATTTCCCAGGCAAACATCAAACACAGACGCACACACACAACACAGGCATGAGTACAAACATGCATATAAACATGACTTCATGTGACTTAACACGCATGCCAGCACCATCGCTTCAACCAACTGGTGAGGAAGAGAGCGAACCGGAGGAAGTCTAATGAGCTATGAGGGGAGCAGAGGGCAGAGAGAGAGCTCTGTTCTCGCAGCAGTGCAGCCATTAAAATGTCACCCAGACAAGGCCGGCAACCAGCTGGAACACGGCGCGAGCACAACGCACGCACACACACGTGCACAAACACAACTGCAGAGCTGTGAGAAGACGCGGACTGCAATCACCGGAGCGTTGCATAATTCATGCAAGAGCGGCTAAGACAGAGGGAGTGTGTGTGTTTGTGGACATATGTGTCGCCGCGTGTGCCGGTACAACATGCTCTTTTTGATCCGAGGCCAGGAACAGTGTAGAGGTCAACCTGAGAGGTTGAGGCGACCTCGCAGCATTATTGTGAGAGAAATGAATGCATATGGCTCAGTATAAATACATGATTTCCCCCGTGCTCAGAAACAACAGCGTTTAAAACTTTGTTTCGAGTTGTTGTCGACCTCAGGGGAAGACGAAGAAAGAGACAGAAGACGGAGAGAAGGTAGAGAAAAACAAAACATGTGGACAGACTTGACATCTAAATAAGTCAAAAGGATGCCTTGAGACATCCCATCTGTCCCTCACACACAGAAACACACACAGACACACACACACACACACTCTACAATCTCTGTTGACAGAACCTTTAAAAATTATAAACGGGTTTCACTCATCAGCAGCAGTGATTTGCATACATTTAGCACATATTAGCACTGGCAGGGTTATTTTGAAACTGACAAATGTACCACATCCAATTACAGTGGAAAGTAAGTGTGCGTGTGTGTGAGTGTGCGTTCTCACCTGATGTCCCGCTGCGTTGACAACTTTGTGGGTAGAGAATGGGAAAGCCTCGTTGCTCAGGTCTGTGTCCAGCACCTCCTGAAGCACCTCTCGGCTGCACATGGAAGAAACCCATACACATCATGAACGGGGATCAGATCAGTATATTTTGCAACACAGATCTGCAACTTTGCAAAATGATACACTTAGAACTTTGATCTTTTATTATGGTTTATTGACTTACGTAACCTTTAAGCTTGGGTTGTACAGATTTTAGGGATACGAGCATTTGAAGAAATTGCATCACAACGAGCACAAAAATACCAAAGTAGGTATTGTTGAACTATTAATATAGTGAAGCGTTCAAAGGTTTAAACACAGCTGTTTGCATAACGGATGCATGACAATGAGGTACTATATCTATTTTCAGCTATGTAAGATTGATAACTGTATTATGATGATGGTGAAACAAAATACACTTTGTTTTAGTGCTGTAACATATCACCATGATGATATATAATAACTAACTTTCTCACCAATGGTCTCTTTGGCTTATGTACGTCATGTAATGGCCTCAGTATTTAACCGAGACCGTTTCATAACCTCGCTTTACATTTAAATTTAAATTAAGTATTTCAGCAAAACATAACAAAACAACAGCAGCCTGTTCTGTTATATTTGCTGTTGAATTGTATCATCTCTCCTTCTCCCACAAACACACGCTCACACACGCTAAAATCAATATTACATAAAGATGAGTCAACAGAAAAAAGGGACTAAGTTTAGCTTACTTTGCTTCTTGTATGTCTGTGAGTGGGCAGGTAGAGGCCGTTTCTGCAAGATATTTTTGTAACAGCGTGGCAGGAAGCCAGGGTTCAGGTTACCGTTTGTGTGCACCTTACATGCTTGTACATCTGTGTTGGCGTCAAGCAATCGATGCTGTCGTAGCTGGATGTAGAGACGCGTGCACGCGGGAACGGACTTATGCGAAAACAACATTTCTTGCGTACTTGCGCGTGTGATGCAAGGGCTGATGTTTCCTCCGGGCTGTCCTCCAATTTTCTGTCCTCCCTTAAGCGTTTGTACACTGGACTCAAGAGCCTAAGAGCGAGGCCAATTAGCTATATATAATCAGTGAAAGGCTTTGTGTGTCTGTATGTGTGTGTCTGTATGTGTTTGTGTGTGTGTGGTGGTGGTGGGGGGGGGAGTCTTGCAACCACCAATTTGTTTCTCTGACTTGCCACTTAACTGAGGCTCTCAGCTGTGGATCACAGGATGCATACACACACACATACAAACAGAGCTCTCTTACAGAATATCACATAATTCCATATATTATAAATAAGGTTCATAATTACAAAGCAAGCGACAGAGCACCAGTTTCACCCTTTGGAGCTCGCTGCCAAACTGCGCGAGAGAGAGAGAAAAAAAAAACTGCAAGTTTACACACTCCCCCTCTCTCTGGAGAACTGGAACGAGACTTTCACTCTGGGAGAGAAAACAGAGACATTTCCATAAACGCTGCTAATTTTCTCTCTCCTCAAGCTTTAAAGAGATCAATTTGCTTCATCAGACAACAAAACCCAAACATTGGAGGGTCAATTTTCTGCAATTTCTCATACGTGGCAGCGACAATGAGGAGGAGCTGAGGATTATTACGCCGCTGTGCCGACACAGGCAATGCCAATCTTGTTTGTATTACCAACACACATCCACGGACGCAAACACTCAGGAGCTGAGTGCGCTTCGGATGCTCAAGAAAAGTCAATGAGTTCCATAATCAGCATCCTATTGTGCGTGTCTATCTATAATGAAACACATACATATATCTGCCTACTGCTGCCAGTGACGCACTCATCTCAGGTTTGACGTAAGCAACATAAACGAGAGGAGAGGGATGAAAAAATCTGGAAAAGGGGAAGAGGAGACTGCGGAGAGTAGGGAGGACTGGGGAGGAGAGATGAAAGAGGCCGGATAAGATCTAACAGAGACGGAGAGAGAAAAGAAACTTAGGAGGACAGAAGATGAGAAAAGCCTCAAGGAGAAAGAAATCGACACAGCCCACACAGTGGCCTAACCCTGCTGCTGGTGAGGAGGAAGAACAAAGACGGAGGACGGGGAGGTGGGGAGGAGAGGAGGTGAGAGGGAGAGAAAAGATAGATGAGGAGTTCAGGTAAAGGTGGCCCGGCTTGCCCTTTGAGGAGAAGAAAAGGAGAGCTGTAGGAAGCCAGAAGAAAGTGACAAGCTTGGACTACTTCCCATGTCCGAATGTGCAGCAACACTTTCCCCCGTGTACTACAGGATTTCTCAGGCGCAGATAAAGAAATCAATGGATGATGGGTCTGACAGGGGAGGGTAAACAAGAATACTGAAATCTGTTTATTATAATTGTACAGGGAACTTAAGATCCCTGCACAATTATAATAAACTGCACAACTTCACGAGATTTAATATAAAGACAGTATATCTGCTGAAGAGAGTTTTTGACATTTAGTCCTGGAGAGTAAATTTCTGCATTAATCCAATTGGATTGCAGTGTTCCTCTCCTTTATGACAGCCTACAGTGCAGCACTTCACTGCATATGTGAGTGACTATTAGTGTCTGAAGTTGAAAAATGATTTGGTCACACTGGCGTGAGTTCAGACACAGACGTTGGCAAAATACACTGATTCACTAAACTCTGACACGAACAAATCTCTCCTCTCCGTGCCTGATTTACTCAGCAAATAGAAGCGTGCAAAACATTCAGGTAGCACCCGCTCATTTTTAACCGGTGCTGACTGTCGCTTTCACTGGTTAAAAAGGACAAATGTTGCTGGCAGCAGATCACATCAGCCGTCACTAAATCAGCGTTGAATCAGAGTGTAAGAGGATAAAAGGCCAAAGTTTGATGTCTGTTGGTATTAGTGATTTCTGTAGCCGGTGTCTGTTAAGTGTCAAGTTATAAAGGCTACAACTGTCATTTCAGTCGGATACATATTTTATCACTGTTTTGATGAATATATGTTTTCATCTGTATCAGAAGTTACCAAATAATATACGGAGTTGGATTGGGATCGGATATAGATGTAAAATAGAGCTAGATACGTGACCCAAAGATGGCACTTGTTCAGTCCAGAATCGCTCACTTGGTCCATACACCAGAAAGGCTTATTGGCGTCTGGGTTTACTTCCTGGTTATACGGCCCACTGAGTATGTGTAGTAGCGTTTCTCTGGCTCAGCCCAAATACTTAACATTGTGATGTAAATCACTTTTCTTGGCTCGAAAACTTTCCAGACAGAAAACCTCCATGGATTATGTTTTATGGGGAAATGCTTTTGGCCCGCCGAGGAATTTTTTTATGCAATACTGTAAATGAACAATGGGCAAAACTGGAAGCAAGGCTAAGTGGCTCAGAAGTAAATCAGAAGTAAAACCTTCCTGTTGGTGGCACTAGAGGACCTAGAATGAGCTCGTTAGTCCATCTGATCAGTTCATCTTTCAGTCATAGTACCAAATTTAATGAGATTCCCTCGAGGTATTCTTGAGAGATCGCGTTCACAAGAATGGGACGGACAGACGTGTGGGCGTACATATGGACGGACGGACAACTTGAAAATATAATGCCTATGGCCACGGCTGTTGCTGGTGCAGAGGCATAAAAATCAAAGGAGCACTTAAGTCAGTAGGGTTCATCCTCTGGAGACCACGAATGTCTGTAGAAAATGTCATGGCAATCCCTAATGTTGAGATCTTTCAGTCCTGGCCTGAGTTTCGGACAGACCGACATACCTAGCTACGCTGCTAGCAAAGCTAAAAATGACCATTTGATGGTTGAATCCACTCAAGCAGAGGTTCATATGGAATAATGTCACATTCAGGTCCATATAAGTCTGAAGCCAGTGGCTCTTGCCTCTACGAGGCTTCATTTCTTTTTAAAGTCCATCTATGATTCAGGCGTTTAAACACATGGACCTCTAACCCCAGGTGTAAACTGTTGTTGAGACAGAGAGTGCAACTGCTCTGAGTAATCTTCATCATTATCGCTCACTCAGATGAAAAATAGATTTGAATTTACTCTGTGGCATCATGAAAAAGTCGCCGGCTACGTTAAGCTGCACAATTACCCTTGAGCCTCTCTGCCTCTGTCGGCTGTTTTCAATCCAACTCCGTCCCTGCACTCACTCACCTCTAATGCCTATGGCCAAGTCTTGAGAATGGGCTCTTAACCTTCTCTGCTCTCATCGATCCAGCAGCTCGTCTTTCAGTTTCCCCCCCTCTTGTGTCCACGATGTGAATCATAACCCGTCTTTAGACCAATCAGTTACCTTCTTCTTTTCCCCTCTCTCCTCTCCCCCGCTCTTTTCCCTCACTCACTGCTGTTGTCCTTTTCTCACCTGGATGTATAAATCATGACAATGTCTCTCCCGGCCCCCCCCCTCCATTCCACCTCCTTTTCTTTCCCCACCTCTTGGGTCCCTGGATGCTGATCATCCCCATGTCCTCAGAGTGGTCCGTCAGCTGGCAGTGGAAGCCTTGGTCCTGAAGAACCGTTCTAATGTGGTTCCAGTTGTGTTCTGCTACGCCGCCTCCGATGGCAAGGTAGTATGCATCACCTGGAGCAAACGGAGGGAAAGGAAAGGAATAAGGAGTGATTAAAGGAAGTATGACGGATGGAATATCAGAGAAATACAAGAACTGACGGAAAACTTTCAAATGAAATGCAAAACAACAATGCTTTTAACTAAATTCTTACATATTGCCCCTTTAATTAAGTAACCAACCATCCAGCACTTTAGGTTAGCTCTGCTGAAGGGGAGGCTTTTCTCGATGGCATCTGAATTTAAAATAAACACTTTCCCACCACAGCCAAGTACAAGAAAAAGTTTGTTTTTGCTAAATTTCAGCTGACTTAGAATAATAATTTGATTTCTATAACTTTTTTCAGCTTAAAAAACAAAAAGAAACTTGAAAGGAAATCCCACAATTAAAAGACAGGAAAAGGCAGTTGAGCTGAATGAAATAAACAAATAAGACTAGCTGTCCGGAAAAAATGGAAATCTGTAAAACTGTGTCTTAAGATGGGAATTAAGAAATAGTGTCGGCAGATCAAATATTAACTGGAAGACCGTTTCAGAGATGAGGTGCCAATACAGCAAAAGCTCGATCACCCTTTGGCCTTAACCTTGACTGTAGAACAGCTCGTAGACATACCCAGCAGATCCAAATCTAAGAGGCCTAAAGTCAGGCATTAGGAGTTAAGAGTTCACTGGTGTGCTCTGGCCTCTGGCCACATAAAGCCTTGTAAGTAATGAGGAGGATTTTAAAACATATTCTCAGAGACATGGTAAAGCAGTAAAAGCAGGGTGATGTGAGAGTCCAGCTGCGGGGCTCTGCACAGTCTGAAGTTGAGCTGCAACTCGGAAAAAAAAGATAACATTGCTCTGATTTTGGAAATATTCCAGAGTCTGTAGTAACATGATTGAATAGTTTTGTTGTGTTCTGTCTAAAGCTCAGCTCACTGTTGATGATGACACCCAGGTAATTCACAGTGACCTTAATACGTGGGGGACCAAGCAGTTGCTGGACTCGGATCTGATTATAGAAGTGGTCCAGCCGATGATAAGTGCCTTTTTTTTTCTCCATCAGAGTTAAAATGCATAAAGTTTTAGTGCAGATTTCCTGCAGTTTCGTTTTTTCTGGCATATTGAAAATGATGGAAAAAACTGGTGGATGAAGACAGACAGAGAAAAGTGAATATAATGACTGAAAGGCAAACACAACAACAGATGCAGTCCGATAAAGCAGAGGAAAAAGATTGTCTTCAAATAGACAAAATTACAAGGATATGTTGAATTGAAATGACAGAGGGCAACAACAAAGCGAAGAGAAAGAATAATAGAAGAAAGAAGAATGAATACACAACAGATATACAGCACAGGTAGACAGACTGGGAGACAAAACAATAAAGAGAACAGAGCAAAACAATAAATCCAAAATAAGATACAACAGAATGAAAGATAAATCCGACAACTGTTAAAACACAACAGTGACGGAGGAATAAACAGAGGAATAACAGTGAGAGGGCAGGCGATATAAACATGCGAGCAGATAATTATGAAAACAACACACACACACACACACACACACGTTTTCTCTGTTTCTCACCATTGGACTGTGGTGCCAGGGGCAGGTTGGCAGCACCAGGCTCCAGTCTGCTCACTGTTAGGTCAGCCTCCGCCCCTCCTCTCTTATTCAGCATGCAGGTATACACAGTGGAGCCTGAAACGCACACAAACACCAACATTAACAATTAATTCTCGTGGCGGGCTTTGTAGGCCAATTTAAAGTGTGCAGTCTGTTGGAACCGAGCCGATGGAAGTCTCCGAGTGAAAAATGAGCCCAGATCTGAGGTCGGGCTTCTGAGTGTAACTGAGTCTTTGTGAGTAATCCAGTTTGTAAGCCTTTGTGTGACTGTGCGAGTGTTAATGAGAATGAATTTTTAATACACTCAAGTGTACTTACACTTCTTCCACATCTTTGTTGTTTTAAAGGGGCAATCATTATTACTCTCATTACCAGTGACGGCAAGCTTGTATAAAGCTGCTTTTACCTTTGTTTTATTTTGTTTTTTTATTTACTTTTTGTTTGTTTGTTTTATTCATTTTACATTAATATGTGTAACTGCCACTCACAGACCTGCTTTGCTAACTAACGCTTTGCCTCTTTTCGCCATTTCTCTCATTGCTTTTCTGTTTTATGTACTGTATGTACTGTTTTTTGAAAAAATATAAAAAATAAATATGAAATTCCTTACCTTTTTGTAAAAGTGTTGCCAAGGAAACAACTGAAATGTTACCCTCATTGAATGTGACTTCTGAGAACATCACTTCGAGATATTCATAATGACAACATCATAAAAATGATTTTCTAATGAATAAACTTTCTATCTAATCACAAGGGACAAAATAACAACATTTCCGTCACCCACTGGCCAGAGGAGCTGACGGCCGCCGTGACATGCTAATATGTGAGCTGTCCCTTCGGTCAACTCTCATTTGAATGAGTGATTGATGTTAGAGCTTCATTCTATCATTACAGAAAAGGGGGGGGTGTAACGTGTGAGCGAAACACAAACTGGCCTGCTGAGATGTTAAATATTCTTAGAGCGTGTGACCACAGTGTGACCACTGTAATAGCTGTATAATAAGAACTGCGAGCACGAAAAGGCGAGTGACTGACAAAGAGGCTGAGAGCGCACTGTCAGAGAAAAAGGGTTTGTTTTTTCAAGTAACTAACTTCCTAAGTGGGGTGAGACCTGGTTGTCAGAATGAGTGGTGCATAATAAAGTGAAAGCAGAGGTTATTCCAGCGATTTAATATTGCACTTTAATTACAGGTAGGTTTCTAAGCTGTCTAACAGGAGAAAGACTGCAAAAAGCTGTCAAAAGTGAGAGTCAACCTGACCTTTCGTGGCTTTAAAACTACTGGATCTTATTATCTCATCTATATTTGTTTTTATCTATCTGCCTCTGACACTTATTTTCTCAGCATGAATATTTTTCCCTTTTCCCTCCTACGTGTATTTTTACAAATAGTTTTTGATAGCTTCTAGGGCTGAGCGTGTACTCGCATAAAATGAGTATCCGGTGCATCATTGGGTATCTGACCGAAGTATGAAAAGCATTCGGTTACTGGCTGTTCACATTTAGTATTACCTTCCGTCCTGATGGTTAAATCAGTTCAAACTGCGTGTTAAAGCTTTCAGTTAATTCATTCAGTGTCTGTGGGTCAGATCTGTTAGGTGGAGTCTTCAAAATCAGAGATTTTCATATCCCACACGAGCCTCAAAGGTCGGAGGACAGATCTGAAAGGATGTCGCTGTCAACACAGAGGCCAAATATCTTGTTCAGCTGTGTAAACTGACAGTGAATGAAGTATGAATGTGAGGAAAGTTGAGAAATGAATATCAGCGCAGTTGGAGCCCTGTCCATTTTCACATCTGTGAACACCTGTCAGGGAGTGCAGGCAGAGCTTTTGATTTTCTGATAAGTTACAACAAAATTCTGGCAATGCATACTCCTTTTTCATCACTTATAACTTATAACCTCTGAGAGACTTCATACTGGCATTTTGTATTTGTGATATTTTGAGATTTTGTGGATAAGCGGAGCATCTTGCTCATGTGCTGGCATCTTGCTCGGTCCCTCTATCCATCTATCTGCCCTCTTCATTCTGTCAATCTTCTCTCCCATCTGTTTCTGCATTCGTGCGTGTATGTATGTGTGTGCGCCTGCTACAGCAGACCGACCCGGCTTCTTGTTAACATCAGCGGTGAACAGCCAATCAGCCGCCTTCTTGGCATCTGGTCCGGTGAGATAGAACTTTCCAAAGTAGGACATGTCAAACACGGCCACACCGTGTCTACATGAGAGGCACTCGCTCTTAATCTGCATTTTGAGAAAAACACAACACACACATCCAATTAACGCAGACTCTGACATTAAGTAAAAGTGTCTTCCTCTCTTTGCCAAACATGACAAGATGAGTATGTGTGTATCTGGAGTCAGATCCTTGAAGGAAAACATTCATCGGGGCTGTGAAAGCAAGGGGAGAACTAATGGAGAGGTTTTGACGTCAAGGTTGATGACTCTCCCCTTGCGGTGCGTCCTCTGAGCTGGTGAGGTAGTTTATACGCGCTTTATGCATCATAAACCTCACCGGCTGAACTCGCATCATTGTCATTTGTCCATGATTGTTATTTCCCAAGAGGACACATGTTCTCTCTCCTCTAGGGAGCCGTCAGAGTGTTTAAACTCATCTGGTGACCCTTTTTTGGCATATTTTTGTTAGTCAAAACAGGAAGTTGCACGTAATTCAATAATAATTGCTCTGCTGAAAAACACAGACTTACCACGTCATGATGTGGGGGGAAGTCAAAGGTGTACTCTCTGCCCAGCAACTCGTTGTATTTGTAGTTCACGTTCCTCTTAATGTCATAAGCACCGTAGTAATCATAGTCTATAACCTTTGCAATCCAAGAGACAAACAAACAATGAGAGGCTGATTAATTATCAGCATTTTCAAGGAAAGAGAAGGACTGGGCCAGATTCTGTCAGTATTGTCCATTTTTGAATATGTGGATGTAAATAAATCAGTGGCGTGCATGTGCCCGTGTGCAGCGTATATGTGTGCAGTGCCTCACAGGAGCAGGCCCGTCTTTGTTGAACCAGCCAGGTCTCTCCCAGCCATGTCTCTCCTGGAACACACAGCCCTGCTCCGTCAGCACCTAAGACAAACAACCGCACACACAAACAAAGAGATAAAATCAGTACAGAGAACAAACAGCTGAGGCGGTGTACTGTGGAATCATTGCACCAAAGTTAAGACGATTAATTAGATTTTTTCTTTTTCAATTAAAAGCCTATTTTCATATAAATGTGAAGCCGTGCATTTGTTCTCATATTCAGCACCTTCACTCTTCGTATCCCACAGGATTGAGCACATTAATAGTTCGAGCAACTACGACTGCTGAGCCTAATGCTGCAATCTGCAATCACGCTGCATCAAAGCCGACACAGATAAAAGAGAGCAAACAAGAGTTTACAGCCGTGCTAGCACTTCTGTGCGGCTGTACTCGGGCACAGTGGTGCTTTCAGGGACCACTTAAGTTGGGGATCGTGTGACATCACCAATCCATCTTGCCAGGCTTTGAGATATGCGCTTGTGGCCAAACCACAGTGGTTCAGACCAATCGGGATCTTCTGAGGAGCTACTGGCAGCTACAGACGTGGTTTAGGTGACGCCTAGCGAGAGAAGCGACTGTTTGTTTGAAATCAACAATGGCCGCTCGTCAAGAGGTTGGACTAGATGCTGCCACATCATCGGTTATATCACAATTGGAATCTGTTTCTTCATTGAAGGAAGAGCAAAGAAAGGCACTGAAGGCTTTTCTCAATGGAAAACATGGTTATCTTCTTCTCCCTAGAGCTTTCCTCCTGTTGATCTGATTGGTTGAAGTTAGCCTGTGATAGACAGATGCTTCGTCCAATCACCTGCTAAGTATATTTTCCAAATAGTTTCCAAGGACGACTTCCCAGATATCAACTTCTGACTTGCAATTGATTGCATCATTACTCAAGGGAGCTTCGACGGTTGTTTTTTTAGTATCTAAGCCGCACCAATTGATTTTTGAGGACACTTGGGGGCGGCGGAGCAAACTCCAACAACATCGGCATGTCATCACCTTATAAAGTTGTTATGGGAAACTTGCTGGCAAACATTAAATATCATACAAGAAATCAATCTAACATGGAGGGAACAGATGAGAAGTGATGGTTAAAAACCCTCTTTTAGCACAAACTGTTGCGTCTTTGGAGCACTCGTTAATTCCTGACTTCCTGACCAGCCTTGAAATAAGATATTTCACCCTCACCACCCTCCTTGTTAAAATTGACAGTCGCCCACAGTTGGTAGGTATGTTCTGCTATGCTCTGCTCATAGCAGGCAACTAGATGTCTCTTGCCAAAACTTCCCACACCGAGCTATATTTACCATCCGCGCTACCGGGGTGGAGAAAACGTGTGAGCTGCAGTGTCAGAGATGGCCTGTTTGTGCTCTGAAATAATCTTCTCCTGCCTCCTAAAAGTAGACGGTCTCATTATTTGCACAGGGACAGCTTCTAATTCATTCTTTAAGTAGCTCTCAGCCATAATACATGCAGTCGTGATTAGGAACAAGAGCTCCTATCTTGAACAGAGGCTCATTTAAAAAAGAAATAATAATTAGACTTTTTCTGTGGTTTTTCTTCTTCTCTCTGCCACCCCTACATTCATCTCAGGCTCTCCAACAGCAGAAGGGCTAGTTGCTAGGTGATGGCCCTCGATGAGTGATTAGCAGGGGTCTAATGGGCTTGCAGCCGAGGGCTGGACCAACCCAGTCTCATAGGGACTGTGCTCTCCTTTGAGCTACAACTCTGTCTACCTGAGAGCAGCTATTTGTGTCTTTTCAGCGCTAGCATAAAATCTGGTGTCATTATTATACTCAACATGATAACACCTGACCCTGCACTTGTTATCGTGCAAATTGAGGTCTTTTGTCCTGCCTGGAGAAAGCTGTAATGGTAAAGAATTAAGTCTTAATGGTACTGTGATGTACAAAAGGACACTGGATCTGCCACAGATGCCTGAAAATAACCCTGCGTGCTGACATAAGAGGGTTTACATCAGTGTGTATGTTTTACAAATGACAAATAGTCACTGAAAGGCGATTTGAACATTTAAAGCTGGAGCCACTCATTACAAGAAGTGAGGGAAAAGTTCTGCATCACGCTGGAACACAAAAAGCAGAAAAATGTGGCCAGGGCCAATCATGTTGTGTCAGACTACGTGCGTCAATGGATTCCTGTAGCACAGTACCAGGGTGTGCTGATCTGTGCTTCTTTTCTTTTTCTGATGAGAAAACTGACATTTGCTGCCAGGGTGTTAGGTCTGTTAGAAAAAGAGGTGTGTGTGTTCTGACGTGCATCATGCATCACTTGTGTGACGCTCCTCAGACAGGCAGAGCTCTGAAAGAAAACCTAGTAGTAATAAATTGGCCTTATTTATTACTTATTAAATTATTTGCATCATGCTGAAATTAAAGGGTAACTTCACCAATTTCAATTATGGCTGCCCGGTATTGCCTTAAAATGATATCATGGTGTTTTTAGCCGGTATCGTGATCCAAAGTTTATATCTCGATATATTAAAAAAGTCCTCCAAAGCACTTCATAAATCAAATCGTGTCAAAAGCTGTGATAATATTGTAGGGGTGACTATATATACTTTCACATCACGATGCAATGCATCACAGCACAATTAGATTTGTGATAAATACTTATCAGTAATGTAATCGTTAATGAAAATGACATCACCTGACTGCGATGCAGCCTTTAAAACCAGGAAAAAGACAACACCTTTGCCATATCATGATATAACAGTATCCACAATCTCAGACAGTATATAGTCTCAGCTCAAGATGATGATATATATCATATACATTACCCAGCCCTACTCAGTAGATAAATTGCATTGTGGGTAATGTAGGCACCAGATTCTTTTGTTCATTTGCTTTTAACCTGTCCATTATGAGTCCATCAGGGTTATATGAGTGCAACGTTAGACCAGTCTGTCTTTTTATAAACCTGGTGCCTACAGTACCCATAATGCAACTTGGCTACTGATTGACATCACTGGCAATTTATCAGATTACATGCAGCTTCCTCCGGAGCCACAAAAGACTTTATATTACTTTTTTCAAATATGCAATAGTGCTCCCAAAGACCTGTAAATGCACTTTAATGTGTAAAATTGGTGGAGTTACCCTTTAAAAATCTGGATTATTTTAAAAAAGGAGAAGATTACATAAACTGAACAGTTATTTCCATCCCATCCAAAGCACATCTAAAAGTTGTTTTAAATCCTGTTGCATCAAAAAACTCTTCACCAAAGTTCACAGCAACCAAGGCTCAATCCAAAAAGAAATGAATTAGAAAATTAATCCAAAATGTGTTTATTATGTTCAAAGTCCTTCAGAAAAATCCTGTTGATTAAGCATGAAAGGTGTGAGGGAAGTTAAATACAACAAGCTCTAAGACAGCAGCGGACGTGGTCTACAAAACACATCAACAACATCGCTGATGCCACTTGGGTGACAGTAATCCGTTCTGAAAGAATGCCTGCATGCGTGAGCGGCGGTAGAAATTGCAACGGTTAAAGGTAAATGAAGCCTGGAACGGGAAAGCAAGACTAAGTGGGTCGTTAATGCATAAAATATGGTGGCGATGCCCATTAAGAGTCTGTGTCGGGCTTAGCGGGGAAACGAAGCTGAAAGACGTCGGAGACCGAAGCTTAGTGTATCATTTATAGTCGCGTTGGCACAGATCACATAAATAAATGTAGCTGCTGGGGATAAGTTACACTGCTAACTGCTGTCTGCATGAATCAGCTATTTGCCTCTAAATCTGAGCGGAGAAGACAGGAGGAGAGCGAGCGAGGGGGAGACAGACAGAGAGATAAACACACTGAGAGAGATGGGGTCAGAGTTTGGCAGATGATATCTTTGCAAACACTTGTATCAACAGTACTTCAAGACTAGCTCGGCGAATATTCAACGACAGACATGAAAGCACGCGCGGTCGGCTCTGCATTCCTTATTGCGGCTTAAATCTGAGCAACTGAAGAGCTCTCTAGTCAGTGTTCAAGCCTGCACAACCTGGGGTTTGAGCAGCACTGTTTATGGATGATGATTGTTGATTTGCTCCATCGCCACATCAATGTCCCAATTATCCAATCAGATGCTGAGGTTACAGAGGTTAATAGAAGGAAAGAAACAGCTGCAGCGCTTTCTCTCTCAAACAAAACAGATTGTAATAAAAGGAACAAAGGCGGCAGCAACCGCGGGAAGAGGGGAAGGAATATGAATAGAAGAGGAAATTGTGTTGGGGAGGACGTCAAAAACAGAGAAAGCCGTGTGAAGAGACAGATGAGTGAAGGCCGTGGGTAGATACAGAACGTGGACAAACGCTGGAAAAGGAATGAATGGCTGAAGGAGAGAAATTACAAAAGGTAAAAGCGAAAAAGGAGTGAGTCACACAACCTCTAAAAATATGGGAAGTTATTAACGACGGTCGGTCAGACAAGAGGCAGTCCTGTGACTTAGAGAGGTGAACTGGTTTCACCTACGCTTGGAAACCTCGTCAATATGAGTCTAAAAAGTTTCCCCTCAGCTATACACAAGCCACAAGGTGTCTGCCAGTCTGAGTCCTGAGGGGTACACACAACGCTGCCTACACCTTTTCACAGATAATAAAAGCACTGCTTACCTAACTGACACTGTTTGAACAGAGCCGAGGCCATACTAAATGTATCAGATCTAGGAAAAGTAGATATGAATATGGTCCCTGTAACATAATGCCAGGGAGAGGAGACAGAACAGGATACAGGATATGAATATATTCAGGATGGAGAAAATAACACCCACACCTTTTTTCCAGACTTTCCAGGCCTAATTCCCCAAATTCAAGGACCCAACACGGCATTGTTTGAGACACGGATCAAGGTTAATAACTGATACAACACTGAGATTTGAGAACTAGCAGGCTTTACAGAAGCTCAAAGACAACAATTAAACAAAGGCACAGAGGCTTGAATGAATAGCGCTGTGCCAGAACGTACTAACATTACTGGAGCTCCTGTATTAAAGCTGCCATAAGTGATTTATCTTTTTTAAAATGAGTGTTAAACAGCTTTATATTCCAACAGTAATCAGTGTTATAGAGTACTGTGTCAGTAAACCCATGTCTCTCCTCCCCCTGCTCATGCAGTAAAGGAGAAAAGACATTTTCTGGTGTGCTTGCCCACGTTATCCAATCAGGACAGAGAACTCAATAAAGAAGCGGTTTGGTCTGCTCATGAATGCACAGAGAGCAGGACTCTCCTGTTTGCTATGATTACCGCTGAGATCAGAGATCAGTTGTTTAATGCTGCTGGACTGTGGATTTCTTGGTGAAGTGCTCAGGTTGCATTTTCAACGACAGTCTGAAGGATGTGAAGTTCTCAATGGCCTCATCTCAGAGCCTCTCTCTGCACCGCTAACAGAGAGCAGCAGTACCTAACAGACATAAACGCACTTGTGTGACCTGTGTCTGTTTCAAAAACTTTCAAGGCCTTGATTCCCCCCCAAATTCATACATTTTAATCACATTTTAAGGGCCTGTGGGAAACCTTGAAAATGTGTTAGTATAAAATGTTATGAAATGATTATATAATCTGTTCAGAGTTCTCTCCACACTTCTTTTCAATCATCCATAAAAGCAATTTTACAGAAGCAAGTAAAAGAAAACAAAAAAATAATTTCTTTGCCAATTAAAGCTGTGGTGCCTCCACGTTTGTGACTCATCCCAGTTGAAAAGAGTCTGACTAACTCACACCGGAAAGACGCGCATTAGGGCTGTTGCCTTGAACACTTTCAAAAAGACACTATTTAAGCGTCTGCACGGGAGATCAAACCGCTCGTCTACCTGATGGAAGGGGTCCTTCCTCATGTTTCGGCTGGCCAGCGGCTCATCAAAGGGGAACACCACAGAGTAGTTTTTAGCATAAGACTCGTGGCTCCTCTCTCTGATCCAGCGCTGGTTGTCTGTCAGCGAGTTGTGGAAACGCCTGAGACAGGAGGGAGAGGGGGATTCAAAAAGATTAGCGCTCATTAAAAGTCACAATCACTCAGACTTCATTAAAGCGTCATCATTATTCCCTTTTGATAAAATGCCAATCGGAAGCTCAAAACCATGTTCTGCTCGACGCTTGCTGTGATACCCGTCGCCACTCAGATGCTTTGTGTGCACTGACGTACCTGATGTCGTAACCGTACATGTCCTTTTCAGGGCGGCCATGTATGATCCAGTGAGCCAGCTCTCTGCCACAACCACCTCCCAACATCATACCTGACAGAAACACACAACCAGGATACAGACATTGTCACAAACAGCATCTCATCATCACATTCAACCCCTTACAGAAACAACATTAAAAGGACAGTTCAGCCTAAAAATCAAAAATACGTATTTGAGGGTTAGAGATATCCAGGTATACAGTTACACAAACTCTAGTTGGGAAATAAAAGGAAAACCTGAACAAAAAACAGGACCCTCTCTCTCCTTCTCTCTCCTCTCCTCTCCCACTGATAGCCTGTCTGGGGGGCTGCGAGAACGTTTCATTAATCTGGAGAGGAGCAGAGCACTTTCCGTCCTCTGCTGCAGCCTCTATATGTCATACGACCTACAGAGGATTGTTGTGACCCTCGTTCCATCATTTGACCCTTGCTCACAGCTGCCCCTGAGCAATCTGACCTCATCGGCTGCTGCGCTCTGTTTATTTCAACTCCACCGACAAACGAGCGCCGGCAATTCAATATTTTATGCATCCCGTCCCAAAACTGCTGGGTTAATGAGCTGCTCCCTTTCAGCAACCCCTTTCCTGTGTTGTGTTGCTATTAATTTGCATACCTCGCGCGGATGTGCGCGTGGATGTACACACTCCACAACATCGCTATGCAGCAGCACGACCAGGATGTCCTTGCAACCCTCCTTCATCCCTCCATCTCCATCTCTCACAGCATCCCCTCTCCCCCCATCTCTCATCGCCTCACTCATCTGTGGGCACTGTCACTCCGGGCCAACCCCTGGGTGGACGTTTGAATGGCGGGATGGGTGGATGGATTGGAGCAGGGGTAGAGAGATAGAGGGAGGAGGGTGGCTGGGGAATGATGGAGTTCTTCCGAGACAACGTGGAGACAACCAGCACGGCGAGGTGGCACTGATGAATGTCACCCGAGATAACCACCATGTCTGAGCGTGTGTCTGCGTGTGGACCCTCGCGCCTGTGCTTCCACTCGTCTAGTCGTCACCTCCTCTCTGTTGCTGTACTTCCCCCTTTTCCCTCCCCACTATCTGTGTCTCGCTCTGTTATTGTTCGGTTAAGCTTGGCAAACATTTGTTCCTTTCTCTGACGGTATCTACCACTCCTTCCTCGCTCCTCTCTTCTTCATTACTCCCGGATTATTTTAAGATACTTGCTCTCTCCCAATCTTGTGACAGTGATGCTGCTTGCAATGCAAAAAAATGCTTCATACAAACATACATAATTGTATCTATCTTTCTCTATTATATCAGCCCAGGAGGCATGTTGATTACAGGGGACTTCTTTGGCAAATCAGTGCTAAATTTAGCTAAAAATACCTTTTTTGTACATTTCTTATTGGAATTCCATGTATTTAAAAGGGCACAATATTTGAGAATTTAAAAAAGTAACTAAAGTTATCAACAGAATATGTCAAAGACGTCTGTGTATTGTGTTGCAGATACATTATCTACTGAAAGTTAGCATGTTAACCAACTAGGCCAAGTACATCCTGTCTCTTAAAACCCACTCCGAGCTCCCAGCCTGGACCGCTAGCCGCACAGCTAAGTGAGATAGTTAGCTAACAGCAGCTAGCAGTTAGCTGTAGTTACAGGTCATATCTGGTGATATGCAACCCCCAATTTGTTAGGAGTGACCTTGCTTCAACGGGCGGCCACTTCTTTCATATTGCACCTTTAATTTGCTCACTTGTTGCAGTTATTTCTTGACATACAACAGTATTTTCTGTCTGCCTAGCACTTGCGTGTAAAATCTTAAAGTTGTCAGATGTTTTTTGTGAACAAAGGTTTTGGTTTGTACCAGAATGCTTCCAAACCCAACAACTTCACTTCACGACACACAGAAGTGCGCGCATTTATGACACCCAGCTGTTGTTTGCCAAAACGTAGTTCAGGCACACAACTGCCCTTAAAACTATATATTGAAATGTTTACATTTTTTTCTCATGTATGACTTAAACTGGCAGAAACAGCCCGTCTGTCCTCATCCAGAAGTAAAAAGTCAACCTAGCAGCATCTCTACAGCTCACTAATTAACACTAGCTAACCTACTGGTTGGTGTAGATTCATATTTAGTATCCACATATGACAGTGCTACTGACCTTCTCATCTAATTTGCAAATAACATTTTCTTTCTGAAATGTTGAACTATTCAATCCATGGACAGAATAGATTTTTATCAATCCTGCTTTTTCTAACTCTTTGAAGGAAAGCAAACCGTTTCCCAAAATGTCAAACCAAAACTGTTTCACCAGTATTCAACCTCACATGAAAATTTGCTCACTGAAATACTGTTTCAACAACATTTATATCTTACTTTTTACCTGCGAATTTGACAAAAGCGTGTTTCGAGTTTTGAGATTTGTGCCAGGCCTTTGTCAAACTAGCTCCTCTTTAGGGCCTCCATCACCATCAACCCTTCCATTTATCTCACCAAAGCTCAGCTTCAGGGTGGCACGCTCTTTGCTGCGTGCGTCAGTAACTCTATTAAGTCAGTGAACCCAGTGGTTTCTGATGCGTTCATTGTGCTCTGGCTTAAACACAGGCAATTTTCTGTGCCTGCTAATGTGATAAAAAGCCTCAGCTTGCCATAATACCTGAGAAGGTCCTCATTATGATGATTATGAGCAAGATGGGTAAGAGGTGCAGCAGTTAAACGCAATGAAAGAGCCATTATCACGATAAATAAATGTTCGAGTGCATTATTAAATAAATGCACTTAAGAGTTCAGCATGATGGTTTTGACACTGGGATAAGAAAGAATAAGTAACCTAAAGTTGCTAAGCAACTAATACAACTGAGTAAGAGTCAGCAGACTCTCCTGATGGCTTTGAAACTGAAATGAAATCCAACAACTATGACAAAAGAACTGGAGGCTTAAAAGTTACTGAGCTCGCAATGATTTCTGAATCTGTCAACTTTGACCCCATGGTGTCTGAATTAGCCCCCCTGTCTTGCCCTGCCTTGAGCCAAAAAAAAAAAAGCTGCGAGTTTGTGTGCGATGGAGTGAAATGGACAGAAAACCTTCCCCATGCCAAAGGGATGAAGATGCAAGAGGGAAAGACAATCACCAAGCTCCTCCTTTGATGACAGCTAGGATGTTTTGTTAGTGCGTGTGAATGCTGAGTGCAAGTGTGTTTGTGTGTGTGTGTCGGACTAGTGGAAGGCATTTGGAGAATACTTACTGTGCATGACTGTGTGAAAATCCCTGATTATCAAGCCATGGTAACCAGGTGCGATACATCGGTGATGCTAGGCCCATTTCAATGAGCTTGGACCCAGCATGACACTTTGGAACTAGACTAGAGGACGACAGGACTGTAATATTTTATCCAGCTCTGTTCAGATAGCTGCTGCATTTTTATTTGCATAAAAGAACAAAAAGAAAATGTTTGTGTTCTGAAAACAAATTGCCTTTAATAATCTGTTTATCAGATTATTTTTCTCTTAAAAGACTGAATGCTTAATCACCTAATATTTCCAGCACATAATACAACCATAAGCAATCCAGGTCTAATAGATTAGATATGAGGCACCATGTCTATGCATGAGATATAAAGGAAATCCAGCGCTCAGGAACAGAAGTGTATGAGCCCTTGTTAACCTGACAATGGATAAGAAGATACTAACTGACCTACAATCAGACCGATGGACAGAATGACTCATGGATAAGTCGTTGGGTAGTAAGAGAGCAAGAACAGTGACGACTAATCAGTTATTAGCAAGAAACTGTCATCCAACTTACAAAAACTACGGCTGAGAAGCAGAAGACGGCGGAGGGAAAGTGCGTTACGTGAGCGGTGATAACACTGTTCTTGCTCATTAGTGCTCCACCTCTCCGCACCTCCTCAGCTCTTATCAGAGCAACTTTTAAGCTCCGCCCTGCAGTCTTCTGCTCTTATGCAGAAAAAAAAGGCTTCTCTCTTAACTGTCGGTCTGATGCTGATTACTTTACCCTTTACGCCCCCTCTCTCTCTGCTTCTTAGATTGCTGAGATACTCACATTCTCCCCTGTCTAATGTCAAAGGTAAGCTAATGGAGTTAGTAAGAAAGTAATGGAGTGACTTGGGTTGTTGTTTGTTCGTGGGTCTGTGCGCACATGTGTTCTCCAGCACAGACTTGATATGAATAGCACTCCATTATTCATTTGTGCCTTGAGAGGGTCCACAGAGATCGGCGATGACTGGGTCAAAAACACTCTTTGGCCATTACCAACCGCCCCCCCCTCGCTTGTTTTCTCCCTGTTTATTGTGCCATACGCTCTCTTTGAAGATTTCTTTGACCTTTCCCGCTCCATCACTTCATGGCTCTCCCAAGGGAAAGCTCTACACCATGAAGTATTTGAAAGCAAACCACCGTGAGCGATGCGTATCGTTTGTTTTAGTTAAGGATTATGATGTTCACAGTCTTACTCTCTCTCAACCTTGTGCACCCCTCAGTCCTCTCACTTCCTTTTCTTTGGTTTCTTTTGACAGTCTTCTACAATCCTGTCTTTGATTTTCTTTTCCGTCCCTGCTTCACTTACCAGCGCTGTTGAAGCCACAGCCCAGGAAGAAACCTCTGACCTCTGGGGCTTCTCCCATCAGCGGCTTATGGTCTGCTGTGAAGGACTCTGAGAGCAGACAGAGAGACGACTGTGTAAATATAAGTGGCAACAAATGTAAGATACACCGACTTACCAAAGAGGTAAGGTAAGGACATGTTTCCCCCAATAATACTCCATCTAATGACATCAACAGTGGTTCATCCATGTCTTAAGTCTCATCTTACTGTGCTATTGATGATTGTGAGCTTGGCTATTTGTGGATATCTGCTGTCATTTTGGCTCGTTCTCCCTTTGGGATCTCTCATAAGGAGACCTGGATAATTAATGCAACAAATAAATCAAAAGGATTATTCAATGTCTTAAACTGTAGGGTTGATATCAGTGTTGTTTCTGAGTATACAGAAACAGAAACTGGTCTGGGACCTGGTCTGGCCACATCTGATATAGATTTTGTCTCAGAGTAATTTAAAAATACAAACATATGAATTCACTCTTACACACATACACGCTCACGTATCACGACGCACATGAAGATGTTCAGCCTCGTTCCCTTCCACATGCTGAATTTTGAAACAAGAAAACAAGTTTAACCTTTAATCTTATCTACTTAAATGCAACCTTAATCATAAACCAACCGTTTGATGAAGTGCATTATTAAAAAAACTATTCTACTGTATGTTTTCTATCCTCTCAAGGGCGTAAGTACTCATGCAAACACTCAGATCACAGTGTGCGATTTCTGCTCTCCCCCCAAGGAAACGGTTGAGGACTCGCTGTGAGAAGTGCTCAACGTGCTGTGCTTCTCATGTAAACACAACACTTGAAACGAAACAAAAGCTAGCATTAAAGTAAAGGTCATGGGCAAGGAGATGAACTGCAGCAACAACAGGACTCTGATAAAATCCCCATTTTTTATCTCCTTCGTTTTATCTGAGCTTTATCGCCCTTCTGAGCTCCGTCTTTTCTTGCCCTCTGGCCTTCACTTATTTTTCCCTCCTATCATGAGAAGATGTTTTCCATTTCTTCCATTTTGTTCTCTCTCTCCTTTACATCTTCACTTATGCTGCCATTCATCATTTTTTCTATCTTTACATCTCCATCAATGTGTCCAATTAGACTTTCTCTGAAACGTTCTTCTTAATTGCTGTTTTGTGTCTCCCTTTGGTCATTCATCCATTTGCATGTTTATTTGTGTAAATGCATGCATTCAGCTGTCATTCCTTTCATATATATATATTACGACCCTGCAAACAGCTGCATCGCACTATGATGATGAAAAATTCAATTCGACTCTGTATCTGTTCAGGCTGCACAGTTACAGACCGGCTCACTCAACCACCTCGACGTGATATTGCCTGGACAGGAAGCCAGGCTTGAGCTAATCAAACTATCTCCTCTACAAACATGACATACCGCTAGCTAGTTTAGATATTCATGAGCGAATGCAGCATGGGAGCGGAGCATGAGATATTTCACAGACGGATACATTTCACTTTTAAATTAGAATGTGTCCAATTTAACAAGTGTCATGAAAGTTGCTTGTTCCCTGCTGTAATGCATAAAGAGATTTGCAAGAAGGATTTGAAGGATTTTCGCAAAAAATTGATGCTTCAGTGGAAATGCTGTTTTTGTATGTGTGTGTGTGTGTGTGTGTGTGTGTGTAAGTACCTGGTCCACAGACAGTGGACTTGATGCCAGTCTGCTCCAGACCAGGAACTCTGTTGATTGCACCCTCGATATGTTGCATGAATATATCCCAGTCCAGGTCAAACAGGCTGAAGGCAAACTTATCAGACACCTGAGAAATAAAACAAACACAAACACATGAAAAACAAAAAATAGCTTGCCATGTTGGGGCAATATGTAAGAGTTGCCCACCTGTCGAATTCATACTCAAAACAAATAAGGAGCAGCATACTGTATCACCAGAGTTCCCGCTAAATGTCTCTAATTATAGCTGCCGTTAGCTAGTTAGCTCAATTAGCCGTGCAGCTAGCAGTCCAGACTGGGAGCTTGGGGACCAAATGTGCGTTGGTGTTTACACACTAGCACAGTAGCTTGGGACCGGGATGGGCTGGAGCTAGCTGGTTAGCAAGCTAACCTCTCTGTAACACATAAATAGACTTTATTTGTCAAAACTATTATTTCTTTGCATTCTGTTGATTATTTTAGTAAATTTTTTAACACTGTTCAACTAAATTCTTACATATTACCCCTTTAAAAATCTGAGCATTCTTTTCTAAAGATGTGTAAACCTTTAAAACGATGATTCCTAAACACGTTTTCACACAGATTTTATGTTTAAAGTAAATTATTTATCATGCTGCAAGGACGCACTGATCTTCTTAAACAGGTGCTGTTACAAGGGGAACATCTTCCACAGAGGAAGACTGAAAAGAAAAAAAGAGAAAATGCTAAATAGTGACATATTATGGACTAAAGATCCCTACTAAATTAAGATTATACAGTGCTTGTCTGGAAGATTGTGTCTTATAGTATTGGGTTGCCAGTATTGGGGGCAGGGGAAACAAGTTATCAACATAACATTGACACATCATCACCTTTAATGTAGAAATACTCAGTTTCAGGATCCAAATTTTATTTTGGGTTACTACTATAATAGTTTTACATGCTTAATGCTCAAAAAACACATCAGTTTCTCATACTGTCCAGTGGAGCAGCACTGTATTCCCCCTCTGTCTGAAACATCCTGTTTTAGCTCCCGTCTCTTAGAGGCCCGGCCCTCCCGAATATCTGCTCTGATTGGTCAGCTCACACACGCCTGATCCAGCACCACCAACAACAACAGAGCAGCTGTGCTAAATCAGTGCCAAACTAGCTGCTAGGCTTTTTCGTGGGAGAGAGGGGCTTCTGTTGGTGCGATCTTTGACCTTTCAAACTTTCAAGATCTTTTACTTAGGTTGGAGAATGCACCATCCTAAATTTTTCCCCAAAGATAATATGGCAACTTTTCAGCAAACAGTCCCATGTCAGTTCATCACTAAGCGAGCCCTTTCACACTGCCACATGGTCATGTGACATACTCATCTCTGGCTGTTTTCTTTGCATTTCCCACCAAACAAACCTCCACGACTGCAGCGGATTGTTCAACCTCAAAGCAAACGACATCTAGACGGATGTGTTCCTTTTCCTTTTCCTTCCTCATCACTGTTAACAAGCACTTGAGACTTCAGTCCAAGTCACCACATGTGAGGAAGACACCATCCTGTAGCATCTGTTGAATCGACTCTTTCTCACCAATCAACATCTGTTGAATCAGACCCTTCCCTCTCAGTTCCTTGTCCAAGCTTTAATTTGCTCCCATCTGGACTTCTGTAACTCCCTCCTCGTCAGTCGGGCCAAAAAATGCAGCCTTTAGCTCCTACAACTCATGCCAAGCAGCGAGGACCGCCTCGCCTTAAAAATCTCCCCCCCTACACTAATCAGTCTGACTCAGGGTGCTCGAATGAAAAAGTCCTGCACACTAGCTTATGCTCAGCGCAGCGTTTTCATCCGTCATGTTTGTAGAATGGTGAAATGCAATTGCCGCTTCTCAGAAAAGCAGTCATTGTGAGTCATCGCAGACATATCACGTTGGATAACAGCATCGACTGACCGCCTAGAACGTCACATAGATTCAATATACTGTAAGTGATTCTTTGAGTTGGAAGTTAAACAGAAGTACTGAGAGGAGAAAGGACTTCCTGCCGCTTTACAATTAGCGTCAGCGTTGACACTTTCAGTTTAGATTAAGACTTAAACGTTATGGGGATGTGCGAGCTGACGGTAGCTGCTTTCATGTGAACAAAGAGTTTCCGCATTATTACGGCGCACTGACACTCAAACTGGAGTATCTAAGGAGCGGCGTTCTTTGTCCTACACTCCACACTCTCCCAATCCCTTGCAAGCCATCGATCCTGCTCATCTTCACTCAGTAGGCATCCACTATTCTCTCCGTCTACCCGCTAATTCTCCTTTCTGTATCTCCTCTTTCTTCCTCCATCCGCCTCAAGACATCAAAGCAACGCTCGGCTGCAGAGCGGGAACAAAAGGAGCCGCTTCTGCACAAAGAAATCCTCTAAAATGTAAAACCAGCGAGGAGTCTGTCGCCAGATGGAAAGACAGGAAGTCAAGAAGTCTGACAGGCAAGAAGATACTATCAGTGTCCTGCAGAAACCTGTTAATAAAAACTTACTAAATATAGATCTATAATTTACATCTTGGGTCGATGCCTTTGATTAAAAACTGGGACCCATCTTCCGCTTGGTAATTTCATTTAAGTTTTACGACTCAGAGGTATTTTTGACGAGGCTCATCCTTTAACATGAACAGTCTGAACAGATAGTGACGTTACTTGTGGAAGAGCACACCCTTTGAGCCCGGTTAACAAACTGCAACAAAAACCCATCTTTGAGAGAAAAGTGCACATCAATTAAGACCAAGACCACCTGTCGATTCCCAGGCTTTTACAAAGATCAATCTCCAAAGTCAAGCACCCCTTTGGAGTCAGCGTGTGCATGAAAGAACTGCCTGTACGATCACTTTTAGAGTTGCCAAAGAGCCGTTTGAACAACTTGACTTCACAGCCTTTTGTAATTTCAGACTTTTGCAGAAATGCTCGGGTTTTAATGTTCCAATAAAGAGAGATTTCACCAGTCGTGGCAATGCAAATAAAAGGTTTGTGGGTGGCGCTAAAAGAAAAAAGGTACGGAGTCGTTAAAATCTATGGGTTTATCTCCCTCGGTGCCTGTATTATTCTCATCAACCTGCCTATTAGAAATGAAATATCTGGTGTGCAGGCAATAAAACACTTGAGTTTCACCAGGGATGACGGCACAATACTTTTTTTTAGAAACATACTAGGCTAGGTAAGGTTTTCGAAAAAATCTTTTTATAGATACGACAAACTCTTTCAAATGTGCCAGAATTTAATCTCATCCTTGGGCGAAACAATGAAAGAATTTCCATTACTTGAGTTGTTCGATATAAGTTTTCAATACTAATAAATACTGCCTTTAGTGCAAGCGGATACAATTCAGTCAGAGCTGAAAAGGTACTGAATTTAATAGCAATCTCTACTGTACCTACAGTACAGAGAAACATGTTCCTATTCAATAAACTTCACCTCAATACACCACCTTTTACAAGTATGCGTGACTTGAAATGTTATTTGCACTTTTGCCAGGGCTATACTGAATAGTTCAACGCTCCAAAGCTTTATTCATAACGTTGACACTGAAATTCTAAATCAACATTTGAATGCTTAAGCCCAAGTGTCGAAACCTATTGAAATAAAGATATGTCTACATTTAATTGTTTCCGAAATTCACAACATGCTTTCAGCTGTTGAAATATTCTGCTTCAAGCCACATTCGTTGGTGTTTAGCCTTTCAAAAACAACATTCTCACCACAGTCAATAACTGTTTGCTCTCCCATGTGCCGAACACAAAGGGAGACACGCACCTGTATTAGTTGGGTGGCCTTGCAGCCATCTAGCAGCACAATAAATTACATGTATACAGCCACAATAACAAAAAAATATATTCTGGTTCAAACACTATCAAGGTTAACTTCATCAGCAGTTAAAGAGGAAGTGTTGAGGAAATCTGCAGTCTGGTTCAGTTAGATTCATCAAGTTAATATAATAAAAAAAAAAAGGTTAAATTGTTTTATCCAATGAATAACACTGAGGAGTTTGTTCAAGGACTGCTTGTTTTCAGGGTGATGGCGACGAAAGACATTCGAAAACCATCAACAGAAGCTTCGAATGTAGAAAGTAAAGCCCTACACATTACAAACTTGTACTTTTTCTGCATAATTTTAATTCTGATATTTAAAGTAAAGTTTGACATTTTGGGGAGTACACTTACACACTCGTGCCTTCTTGCCGGGAGCTGGATGAGAGGACTGATACCACTCTCACGTCAAGCACACAACTTCCCCTAAAACCACAACTTGTCATTTTACCACCAGCCTACGAAGCAACGTCTTCTCTCAGGCTGTGAGGCTTCTTAACTTGTCCTCAACACTCCACCATTAATAATTTATATTTGTGACTTTATTATTTATTCATTAGTTTGTACAGGTTTTGTTTTGTTTTTTGTGTGTACCTTAGGGAAGAACAACTGGAGGTCTATTATATGATCTTGTGTTGTATAATGACAATTAAATTCATCTTGAATTTTAAATTTCTCTTTATGTACAAGTTTCAGAGATAAAAAGATATATACAGTCAGCTTTATTCCACGTGATATCCCTAACCTTTGGACAGAGCCAAGGAAAGTGTTTCTCCTGCCTCCAGTCTTCATGCTAAGCTAACATTATGCTATCCTCCTTCTATAAGACAGAGGGGGAATGCACACACACACACACACACACACACTTTTATGAGTCCTGTTATGAAAACAGTTTGACCTCCAAGCTAATACAGCATCAAGTAATGAATGACTAGGGAGAGTAAAACAGACTCAATAAGAGATGAGGTCAAACTGACGGAGGGAATGAGAAGTATATAAACAGAATTAAACTTTATTCGACTTCCTAAGTGAAGTATTTGATTTTATGTCAGACAAGACAGACGGTGCACCGTGCCCCTCACTTAGGCACACAGACAGTCAATACTTTAGGTTTCAAAGTCTCAAAAGCTATCGACAGAGAATGAGACGATTAACGATTGACATCGTATTCAAGCTTACCTCATCCCAGAAGATGGGGTTGTGCTCATAACCACCGACGGACAGGGCGTCACCTTGGAGGCGCAGGTACACTGATGCATCGTGGTCCCTGACGTTTGGCATGTTCTGCAAAGAGTGAAAAAACATGAATTAGTCCAAGCACATTGTGCTTCAGCAACGACATGATGGGTAGAGTGATCTTCATACAAGAGGAGGATTAACTGTTTTCTTTATTTTAATTGAATTGAGTTTTTCAAGCGTCACACCAGCAAATGCACAATATACATTAATAGACTCGCAAAGACAAGACACAAAGAAGGGCAAGTATCAAATGTTAATACATTTGAAGACTTAAGATTTGAAGCAAATGTTTGGTATTTTTTACATGATAATGTAAAATTAAGAAATTAATGTTTTTAAAGCAAAAGTTATTACAATTCTTTGTTGATTTTATGTCTATCAATTAACTAATTTTACTATTAAAGGTGCACTTTGTAGTTTTTGGAAAGACATTTTTGATCAGAAGAGAAAGATCCTCATTGACTGTTTTTTTAAAGCCTAAACAAACTAAACCAACTCTCTTCGTTTTCATGACTGAATAAACAAACTGACCTTTAATGACAACGCAATTTCATTCTGTTTTACATTGTTTATATTTGGCAGACCCTGACACCTTTCTAGCTTCAAACAGTATTCTGGGGACCTTATTTTCCTCTGAGAACAGCTTGTTTATTCAGTTATGGAGAAAAAAAAATGTTTCTTGTGAGTTTGAATTTCTTCTCCAAAACTACATAGTGCCCCTTTAATTTATGCATAAGAAGACCATTATAAGGATGTGGGAAGTTTGCTGAAAAACAGGGATTTACCTCGTATTAAAAAAGCTGATTTTCCCTTTAATCCACCCTGAATCTCACATGGTATTCAAAGCTTTTCAGCCCTTTACACAGTGGCACATGTACAGTACAGGATATACAATACAGTACATAACAACCATAAATGTCTTTCCAGCATCAATGGCAGATACCATGACATACCTTAACAAACCATAGCAGTTCTTTATGTATGATATGGCAGCTGGTGAATACCATACCATACCATGAAATCTCCATTCAAGACACAGCAGAGAGAAGCATTCATCCCCTCGAGTCCAAGTAAACATTCTTGTAGAAGTGTCTAACGAATAGCTACACTTGAAGTATGTTGTGTCATTTGAATTCATTCTATCGCGAGCGCTTTTGCATTCGAAAGTCAATTGGCTCTCTGGGTACAAAACCCAAAATACCAGTGAACAAGCTGACATTTGGAAACCGGCGCACTACATTTAACAAAAACCAAAGCGCTCTCTCCCTCTCTCCCTCCTGTGCTGAGTACAGTACACTCCATGTGATCAATACGCGGCACTGGATTTCAACACACTCTGTACCTCCATGCACAGATACATTTAAACCCACCACAGCCTCTGAGGAGAAAATCACATCTATTCACACACAGGCATGTGGTCAGCATGAGATGTTTGATCTGACAAGTCGCACGCCCCATGGGAACAGATTTCCTGACGGCATCCGAGTGTGTCATTTTGTGTGTGGGCTGATGTCTTTGGACGTGATGTCGCAGTAATGTTGGTTAAGCTGCTCTTAAACTACATAGCACGGGGAAGCTCTGACAGTCCGCCCAAAACCACCGGCCTCTGGAGGATGAGCGCATTTAGGCATGTGTACACTAACTAAATCCAACACACACACACACACACACACACACACACACAATGTCCACAACCACGGCGCTACAGTGGAACATGTACACAAGCACATGTGTTACATCTGTATACAGAGGCCTGCCCATAATGCCCCCCAAACACACACATTATGAGCATTAAGGCCTGCAAACAAAACAATCTCCTTTTCTCTCCTACACAAACAAGCACACACACATTTCTCTCTAACACTCACTGACAACAGCCTCGGCCATCACAGGTGGAAATCTATAATGTCACAGTGCCCCCTGTTGGTCATACAGACTGAATACAGACAGATGAAGAAATGTTCTGTCTCCATGGTGAATTAAAAATAAAGTAAAAATGAGCAGTATAATCCAAGTTACATACTTTAAAGGGGCACTATGTAGTTTTGGTATTTATAATATTAATGAGATAATAACACAAATATTTTTATTTTTTTCCATAACTGAATAAACAAGCTGTCATCAGAGAAAAAAATAAGGTCCCAGAACACGGTTTGAAGCTAGAAAGGTGGCAGGGTCCGCCACATATAAACAAAGTAAAACAGTATGAAACTTTGTTGTCCTTTAAGGTCAGTTTGTTTTTTTGGTTTATTCAGTCATGAAAACAAAGAGAGTTTGTTTATTTAGTTGTTTTTTTTCTATGCGCTTATGAACAGAGATATGACAGATGGAGGTCAGATATGACAGATGGAGGCCCTACCTGTATGCCTTCAATCCTCTCTGTCACCACATAGGCGTGATGCATCGCGATAAGAGGAACCTTGACTCCAGCCATTTCCCCCAGCTTGGTGGCCCACACGCCTGCATGTAACACATAGAGAGAAAATGCAGAAACACCTGAAAATTGTACCAAATTTCACATAGGGTATCAAACCTCTATGCAAGTTTGGTGACAGTCCTACTTTCCCCATGTACTGTACTTACATGTCTGTCATTTCACATCTTGCCAATCCCTCCTAACCTGCAGTATCTCTACTTCCCGCCATTCCCCCATTACCTGATCTTCCCCGTCTACCTGCACGACTGTTCCCACTTCCTTAGGTCTGTAGTATACACACACCGGCCCACTTTCATTCATTCTCTGCCAGAATGTTTACTGTACATCAGCTTAGGTGTTGCAGTTTTTTGCTACCTCTGGACCTCTGCCAACCAGCCTAACCCTCTCTAAATAAGCCTGTTCTTCTCTGCCTGCAAGGTTTTGACTTCTCCCTAGCCATGACTAAAAGTAAACATTAACTTTTTCTTTTGTCCTGTTAGTCTCTGAGTCATTACCACTGAGCATTACACTGCATATTTGCCTAAGCAGGGAGATGCTGCTAATATCTTACAATTACACTAAAACAACGTGTCAGAACACGTTACATGTCAAGTGAAACAGAGATGTGTTTAACCTGTACTTTTTAGGACTTTAGGATGATAAGTTTTCTGAATCTCACCTGCACAGTTCACCACACAAGGCGTCTCGATAGTCCCATGAGGGGTCTCCACCGCCTTCACCCTCTTTATGCCAAAATCATCTGCCCGCACTTGGATACCAGTGACAGGGCAGTTCTCAATCACCTGATTTAAAGAGGACAGTATGGGGTTACTCACATGCAACACAGAGACGATACATGCTCTGCTCCATTACACCCCTGTATGTGATGAATAGAGGAGTTGTACTGTAAACCAATGGAATAATATTTGACCAATGTGGAGCTGTGAGAAAATATTATTTTCACAAGCATGGCCTGCTGTGGCCTGTTTTCAGGAGGTGCTAAGCTTAGCTGAGGTTCTTCACATCTCTACATGTAACATCAATCAAAGAAAAACAAACAGCACAATGCAAACAGTCTGCCACACAATGATCACATGGTTACAAGTTGCTTAAGCATTGTAAGGCTAAGTAAGGTAATGTAGGAGTTGTGACATCATCGTCATTTGTTGCAGATAAACTATTTGTAATTTGTTCTTATTTTTACAACAGTTTTCGTGGATTTCTCAGTTTTTGACACTGCTTTTGTTAAAATGCACTGACCATCATTAATATGCAGGTCTTATACAGGCTAGAGATCAGACAGTTTAAAAAAGTATGGTGTTGTGTGTTACATTTACTCACTGCCACTCAGGACTTCATTCTTTTGAAGCAGCAATTCATTTCCAGCTGTACAACAGGTAATGACGTGGCTATCTACACTCTCTCTAGCTCAGATAAGGGTGCTATTTTTACACAGTACAGTGTCGTGTCACACCAAAAAGCTGCAGCTCGCCAGAATCACTAAATAGCTTGAGTAAATAGCTTGAGTGGCACTATGTAGTTTTTGTAAAGAAATTCAAGCTCCAAATTGTTTATATATGTATATATATATATATATATATATAGATATAGATAAAATAAGTAGGTAATAATAGCAGTAACTGTTTTAAAAATGTAAAACTGTTTAAATGTGTGTTGTCCTTTAAAGACAGTTTGTTCTGATTCAATTTTTTTTCCTCAAAACTACATAGTGCACCTTTACACCCTAAAGTATTTCTTTTAAAGATATTTGCAACATTCAGGTGAGTGGGATTTAATATATCTGGATAATGTTCATGATGTAATGCACACAGAAAAGTATGCAAAACCAAACTGAATCTTGAATCCCATGCAAATGATTGTAAAAGCTTCTAGTTAGAATGTGTTGTATTGTAGCTTTTGGCACATGTGGGGGTTTGTCAGTATAAGAACAGGTCAGAAAGTCAAATGAGGGGCAATTCTCTTCGCCTGAGGTGTTTACAGGAGGGTAGATAGGATCACATTTACTGTCCAATAAGACATCAAATGGTCACTGCCCTGGGAAAGGCATGATCAAAACAAACATCAGGGGGTCATTGTGTTGGAAAGACGTGATTAATGACGTCGTAAAAGTATGTAACCCCTATTCTGTTGTATTTAAGTCAGAAACATTTGGAAGACTGCAGAGAACGCTGCGGGTCTTCTCTCCATGCTGCATGTATTAAAGAGATCTGATTCATCACACTGAGCCTAAAATTCTTCGGAGAATTAGCAGCTCTCGACCTCAACAAGGAGAATTTCCCTTACAGCACACATAACCCATCTGCTGTTCTAAAAATACAAACGATAACTCAAAATAAGCTACAGACTGCACCTATAAATATCTACATACACTTTTATATGCAATATATATCCACAAATAGTGTAAAAACATTGTTTATACTGCGGGTCAAGCAGGAAAACCATCAGTCAGCACACCAGCTCACGTTACCGTGGCGCCCCTGGCGGATGCAGCTCTGGTCAGGGTGGTGCAGGTGCCTGCTGGGTCCATGGTGCCATCTTTTGGCACGTACAGGGTTCCATACAGGTCATCAACGTTCATCAGAGGATACAGGTCCTTGGTTTCCGCAGGTGACAGTACATGGGACTCGATTCCATAAACTTTACCCAGCTGGATATAAGGAGAGATGGCATGTTTTATTGGTTATGGTCCTGCATTTCATTTAAACATGATCAGTTGAATCACATTTATTCTGCATTAAATGAGACATCTTTAAACAAGACTCCCTGCATGTGCATGATTGGGTTTTAACTGAGGATTGCTTATCTAAAAATGTTTACTTCTTTTAGGGGCTCGACCAGTTTTACACCATGTATTGGTTTAGTCAAGTTCCAAGTGAACCTTGAACTTCCAACACAAATAATGGAGATAAACTTCAAACCTTTTCCTCGGTCACGTGCCACCGTCTTGTTGAGCAAACAGCACCCAAATACAAACCCAAATATCAACTTCCCCTTGAAGCACAGACGTGTATGAATTTTGCAAAAAGTTATTTTCTTCTTTGCTGATTTAGTTGCATGTAGCCTAGCATTAGCAAATGTTCCATATCTCCTTCTGCATCAAGCATTAAGGCGCTGAATCTGTCTGATTTCATCAACAACACACGAAAAAAAGTAAAGAAAATAAATGAAATAATAAAAAAAATTATTTCTATGAGAATTTAATTATCTGCTCCAAGAGTGACACTTCATGGAGGGTGGAGAAGTGTTTCAAATGTTGGTATTTCATCACATGAAAAACAACAACAAAAAAAAACACCTTCAAAAGTACTTAAGTTGCACCAAAATCCATCCCTGCACTAGAGGTGTATGGTGTCCCATGATAGGCCTTTAATTCTTTATCTATCAAAGCAACAATATTCTCGTAACAATCTCCATTCTTACCGACATGAGGCGCTTGTACTCGTCCAGCCTCTGCTTGTTGGAGGCAATGAAGAGACCTCCATTTTGGATCCAGCCTGTGTGGAGACCCGTCTCCTCCTCCAGGTCTTTGCTGATCACATTCCTGGTGTGGGCCAAGAGCTCCACCTCAACATCACTGGGACGGAGCTGCCACAGCAGGCCTAGTGAACAGACACACACAATGACGGATGTACTAAACAGACTTAGACTTGAATGCACGTAGAGTGTGTGAGCAACAAGCAAGGAAGTGTGAGAAATGTATGGCGACCTTATCAAGACTTAATGAACATGTTTGCAAGAACACACTATAGGCAGATAAGAAATGACTGAAGTCCTTTTCAGACAGAGATTCCGCAGTAACGCCACAACAAAGACTCGCCTCTACACCGCCTTTGTATTTTCACACTGAACCAAGCAGCACCGGCATAAAGCCGGTCCAGTGGGTCATTTCATACAGCATGATTGCGGAGCCAAAAGAGGCGTGACGGTACACATCATAACGTTGAGATCTTTGTGGTTTTTTTATCGTGCTTCCACCTGTAAATCTAAACATGTATCTGCCAACTGTTTATAATCATAGGTATGCTGTTATAATGTGTCGTGATTGAGATCCTGCATCCATGCATCATGGAAGGTGAAAAAGAGCAATGTGTTACATCACATAATCACCATCAGTGAATAGCGAACCCTGTCTGGCTCTCACTTGCTAAGAGGGATGCTGTTCTCAAGGAGTTCACCCGACAGTGCTGACCGTCGCAGTGACCTTTCCTCATAAATTTTTTGCCATATAAGTTGCAAAAGACAGTAACCACAACAACAAAATAATGGAAGGCGACAAATTCATTGCGAGTTAAAATTTTGGCTCGAAATCACATCACATAATCACAGCGGGAGCCACCTGGCTAAGTTGCCAAAGACAATACCTGTTACCACATTACTGTTGTGCTTGTAACTCTGCTATGTGCATTGAAGTGTGGGACATTTCTCATTTATTTGATGAATGAAGGATCTGTTTAGTCATCAGACTGTGAACGCCATAGGAGTAGGTGTGGTATTAGTGCAGTTGGTAGAAGTACTGTATGTTATAACACGGATTTGGCTTTTTTGTCAACTAACCAACTAACCCTGAGTTATGTGATTATTATATTGAATAAAAACAATCATCTAAAAACAGATAGAGAATATTTGGAGTCTCCTAATTTCCTACACGTCATCTTCTTACTGTTTGTTACCTGCAGTGTGCCAGGTGGTGCCAGCAGTTAGTCTGTCTCTCTCCAGCAGAACCACGTTGGTCATCCCCATTTTAGCCAAGTGGTAGATGGTCTGACAGCCCAGACTGCCTCCTCCGATCACCACGGCATCCGCTGACCTGAGGCAGGTGGCAGAGAACGACAGGTGAGCTCAGGACATGACTTTCAAAGAGGGATAAGACGATGCCTTATCTGAAGCATGTTTACTGATACTTACTTTTCTTGCGATGATTAGATTTGTTTGAAAACAAGTCAATCCCTATAAGACCCTGTGTTAAATTGCTCAACTTTACAGCTGAATTAAACATGTTTACAGCCTAGTCTCTATATACAACTGTAGGGAGGATTCATTTCTATAAACTCAACTGTTAACTTATATTAAGGCTAGAAGCTATGCATAATTAAGGGTGTGGACGTGTTGAGTGACAGCTGTCTGCTCGGGGCTTTTGGTACATTTTTTCTGCAAATATTGGACAAAGAATATGGCTTGCTGTGCAGTTTATTGCTCTACTTTTAGGATCTAAAGTTGATTTATCTTCACATTTGCTTCTGAGCCACTGCAGCAGCAAGCGTGGAGCTGCCGAAATCAACTGTAATGTATTATAATTCCCTTATTTGACTGCCGAATGGAGGCGAAATGTACTTCACATCATGACCTTGCAGAGAAGAGATGGGAAAAAGAACAGATAGTGGAGGATAACAGAAAGAACTGGAGTCTCCGGTGAGTGCTGACTCTGGTCAGAAGCTTAACAGCTGTACAAGAACACCTTGGGTGCCTGCTGTTGCTCGCTATTTTACCGCTAATTGGGCGATTTAGCATGTGGTCAAAATAGCGTGAGTGACTTGCATTAACACAAATGATGTATAAGACGTATAATAATGCTACAATGGTGTAAATACTGTTAAGTATCACAGTGCTCAATCCATGGAGAGATGCACACAGGGTAGCCATTTCTCTGCTCCTCAAGTCTCTATACTAAGCTGAGCTAACTGGCTAAAGGATTCAGCTTCGTATTTAACGGACAGATATGAGAGTGGTATCGACCTTCTAATCAAATTCTTAGCTGGAAAATACATCAACTACTTTCCCAAAATGTCGACCTGCTGCTTTAAAGCATTTTTCCTGTCTAAAATTAAAAAAGAAAAGCAAACAAACCCTCAGCTTACCCAGCTATGCACGTATCCTTTAGCCTAAATCATCTTTATGATACAAGCTAACCTGGGTAAAGGTTTCGTGGGTCCAGAGGAGGCTCCATCTTGCTGTTTGAGTGTCTTCTCGTAGGGAACACTTTTCTCGCTGGTATGCTCCGAGCTGTAGGACCGAGCAGTCGTCCGGCATAGGGGAGAGAGAGGAGGCCGCACCGCCGACACCACCCGCCGAACTGCGCACCCTAGGAAGGCCATGGCCCCTGTGTACAGTCAGAGAAGGTATTTCATGCTTATTAATAGTGATGAAACAGTCAAATCCAGTGTAGGACTGGGCACAAAAACAAGTTAAATTGTATTAATAACTACAGATTCAGAACTAAAGAACTACAGGGAGATAAGGTCACCACCATTTATTTATCCTTTGTTTGTGTAGGAGAACCTAATGATTCATAGAACTAAAGAGATGTATCCTATCCGTGATGCAATATAATATTTGTTGCCTAACAAGTGTAAGGTTAAAGTGATTCCAGTAGGTTTAAATGCAACTTTAGTTTTCATTTTAGAGCTTTTGTAAGATTTTCATGATAATATTGTGAATGCAATTTGTTTGTGTACCATTAAACCAAACAACAAGGTTCACAAAAAGTCAAGTCAGGTAGGTCAGGTGGCTCGAGATGTTATTAAACCCCAGTTCAAGTCAGCACACACCTGCTTTCTATCCTCTAACCAAAGGTTTGCAAATCTGCAGCTGGCTGCGACCTGAACAAAACTGAAAACAAAATTCCTCTGTGGAGATCAAGGTTCACAGTGCTGCATGATCACCCACACAAGATCCAGCTGTGACTTTAATATGGTCAATGAATGACAGGATTGTTTCTTGGCATACTGTAAGATCGATCACTGCTGGCTTTCCCAGACAGATGGCCATCACATTCAGACACAACTACACAACTACAGTGGTGTGTGAAGTGTGCACTAGCAGAAGACATGAGGCAGACAGCAATTACCTACAAACCTGTTTGCTCATGTGCAAATAAAGAATGCAAAGAAACAGGTTTAGAGCTCATCTCTTCCTCAGTTTGCATTGACTTCAGGTCATCTTATGCGTGAGAATAGCCTGACTGGTAGAAGGGGCTTCGAGAGATAAACACTAACATGCACATTGAAGAGCCTGCACTAAGTACAGCCTAGTCTGAACAGGCAAAACAACAAAACAGCCCGCGTAGCTGCAGGCAGTGAACGTGGCATTACCGCTGCATGTGACCCCACAGCCAGCAAGCAGCGAAAACACCAACCCTGCAACTTCCATCACACTCTCAACTTCCCACATGCACACTTACACTCGGTTCCGCCTGGTACAGCCTGTCCCGGTAGTAAAGAAATCCGAAACAGATCAGACTTCTTGCACTGGAGTCGCGAAAAATGGCCGAACAGATGTGAATTCAAGCGTGTGACAGCGATTTCAAAAGTGTAGCCCCCGCTGCTGCAGCTCAGTAGCTGTCAGGTAATGTGAGAGGCAGCCGGGACTGCAGTCGTAGTTCCTGTCTTGACCCCTCCCCTCCTTATCCGGCCCAGCAGCATGCTGCACATTAGTAGGCTGCTGAACACAGAAATTTAGGCCAGTCACATAAGGACTAGGCAAATTCATAACTGATCTCGAATCTGATTAGTCAAACTGTACATGAATGAATAGAGACTAGTGACCCAATGACGAGAAAATAACTCAAACATGTCAGGCATTAAAGGTGCACTATGTAGTTTTACTTTGTTTATATGTGGCGGACCCTGCCGCCTTTATAGCTTCAAATAGTGTTCTGGGACCTTATTTTCCTCTGAGAACAGCTTGTTTATTCAGTTATGGAAAAAATATTTGCATTGTTTGTGTTATTACCTCATTAATATCGTAAATATTTCAATGATGAGTTTGAATTTCTTCTCCAAAACTCCATAGTGCCCCTTTAAGGTAAGTCCGTCGAATGTAAACAAAGTACAACAGTGTGACGTTGTGTCGTCCTTTCAGCAGGTCAGTTTGTTCTTTCAGTTGATGAAGATCTTTCTCTTCTGATTAAAGTTACTTTTCTTTCTCGTGAGGTAAAATACATTGAGTTAAAACTTGCAGAAGTATCGTCCTTTAAGGTGTTAACAAAAGTCCAAGACTCAGCAGGGTGCAGGATGTGGTGCTGGTTAATATTTTTCTTTTTATGCCTCGGATAATTTAATTGAAAATGTGATTTGCTTGCATGGATTTACCAACCAAACAGTGCACAGAAATGTATGTGTATCTATCGAGAAACTGTAGCTTCTTGGCTCTCTCTGGGTTTCTTTCATCTGTCTTTTTTCCACATTTGAGGAAAATTAACGTTACATGAGAGCGAAGATGTCAGTCCTTTATGAAAACACACACATTGCAGCACATCGTCAAAGAAGAAACATTGAATCAGTTGATGTGTTGTTTGTTCTATTTAGATTGCGTTTGATGTGTGCGTGTGTGTGTGTGTGTGTGTGTGTGTGTGTGTGTGTGGGTAAGTGTTTGGGGGTTGTCAGGGTAGCAGCTGTTGTTGCGAGTCCTCAAGGTCCAGAGACCAAACCAAGCAGAAGTAACACGTCAGATTATTAACATATGACATCATGTATGAGGGGTGCTCATGTATGTGCGAGGCTTTGGATACATAGTTCTGGTGATCTTGCAGTAGAGGAATGAAGGTTGAGATCCCAGAACACTGCTGTCTAAGTAACTTGACATTATGAAACCTTATGCTGTGTAGCACTGGGCCTAATGCAGCTTCTCTGCCTGCCAAGTTGACCTCAGGAATCCCCACCTCCAAGCTAGCAGCCAATCAGGCACTGAGTTTGGGTTCCCTCCTGTTATAGGAGGTTCTCTCCAGCTCATACAGCCTTCAGCGAGATCCAGAGGGTTGCAGAAAGTCTCTATCTTATGTACTGCCGGTGTGTGTATGTGTGTGTGTGTGTGTCTGAAACCGAGGAAATGGCCGGCACCATACTTTGGACTGTGTCGTCGTCTTATAACCCTTTCCATAGGGTTGTATAACAGTTTTTGAATGGTAATTAAGCGCAGCGTGGCATATACATGTACACACACACATTTACATGCATGTGCAAGTGTGTGTGCAAACAGTAAATCTATATGCACACGAGTTGTATGTTGTGACTTAACTTCACTTTTCATTAATTATCTGTGACGTGCTGTTCCAGAGAGAAATAAGGTCATGTAAACTGGACAGGTCAGTACAGGTGCAGACAGCTGAGGTATGCTATAGGGTAAACGTGTGTTTACAGTACATGCAGCCTTGTGTCTGTGCCACGTGTGCCAAGGTGTGTGTGTGTGTGTATGCGTGTAGAAAGAGAAAAGGAAATAGTTATCAAATTACTTGAAAGTTTTTAAGTTATGTTGTAACAAAGGTATCATTGATGCATTAGAAGTCTGTTCTTACACCATCATCAGAGAGTATACACAGGATCCGGTTTGGCTCGTTACACCGTGGTGATGATAATACTGTAGAACAGCCAGGCACAATTATTTAATGTATTTAAAATCTGTTAAGTAGTAACACAGTTATCTTTTACGACATATAACAATAACATTTAAACGTTTTTAGACCCCTTATTTTTAAGAATATCACCTTATTGACTACTATGTTGCGTTTAAAACAAAAAATGAGGATTATACTGATTATCATTATTGTGGAAGTTGATTAATTCATAAAATGCAAAAGCATCCATTCTTAGAGAAAGCAAAATATATTGAATTCTATGGTCACAAATACAGACACTGTCGTGTATCTGGTTCACCCAGCTCTTTCATATAAAACTGTATTGTACCCTCTTGTGTTGGATTTTAGTACAACATCTGGTAGTACATGTTTCAAACCATGATATACTGAGTTACTTCTCTGTCCACATACATTTAGGTTCATAACTAATAAAAAAATGCACCACATTCAGTCACTGAAAAAAAAGGAAAAACTTTTTTTATTAACATTTGAAAAGATTGCTATACAGTTGTCCTGACATCCTGTTTGATAACATCTGAATACAAATGTATTGCTCGAAGGCACGCAGAGAGAGAGAGAGAGAGAGAGAGAGAGGGGATTTGGGCAAAAAAGCCACCATTGCACTTTGATTGCTGCTTGTGATTCTCATCCATCAACCACATCAAAAAGACTCCACAAATAAATTAAGACATATGAAGGAGAAGCAACACCCGCGATAGCAGATAGAAAATGAGCGGCTATCATGAATGTTTATGAAGACAGACGACTGTAAGACAGGTTTAGTGTAACTTGATCATCGTAATTTAAATCCACGTCAGAATTACATCAGTCACTTGCATTGCAACGCCGCGCAGACAAGGTTAAGGACTTAAGGATCCCAGTGATGCTACAAAAAGGCTGTTCAAGGCTGTGTTTTCATATGGCTTTTACAGACTTCTGCTACACGAGTGGGGTCATCTCTAGCATAAGATGTGGCACAGGGAAGTCACTGGTCCCCCTCCAAAAAAAGTAGCAGCACTGACGAATGATCTTGACTAATAATTCAAGCTCACATCTTGACATGCCGCACTGATTTTATACAAATATTTGAGCACACTGAAAACTTTCATGTCTGAAGTTGTCACTGTATACAATAACACATAAAAGCATATTTACTGTCAGTTCAAACAGTCTGAAACAACATGTACATATTTTGTTTTCAAGTACTGATGATGAAATTGAAATGATATGAAACTTCTTTTAAGGCAGGATTCCCACACATTCTTAAACATCAATTTCAAAAACTTTCCAGGCCCGATTCCCTTTCTTTTTCGACTTCTCATGCACTGATTTGCTTAGCTCAACAGCCAATCAGACGCTCACCGACAGCCCGACATTGTTTGTTCCATTAGCCTGCTGTGTCAGGGACCCTTGCAGCGAAACTGCAGGGAGACACACATGCAGACAGTGTACTTTGCCTATTTACTTGTGTTTAGCCAATAGAAAATATCAAAACTACTTTAATTTCTATTTTTGATCAAAATACATAAATTCAAGCCTTTTCAATTGCCCCTGTCTAATTTCCAAAACTTTCAAGGCACTGTTTTTGGAACCCTGGTGAGTTTTGATAATATTCACTGCTCTTTAAGAAGCATAAGAGGAATGTGTCTGTGTCTGTAATTTCTAAGTGGATACGAACAAAGTTCAGTACGTCTGAAAACATAAAACAAACGCGCCAGAGTGGGAACATGACCTGGTGATATGAGAATTGGGAGCGCTTAACAAATATTATACAAATTGGACCTTAAATTCCACAGCCAAAGAGTAAAAGGTAGTCCAATGCGTCAATGTTATTTCCGCTAATCTCTTAATGACCTAATATTTAAAAAGAAACATTTTCAAGAAGCTTAAATTATTCAAATGCAAACATTCAATGTGTTTGTTCCACTGACAAAATACTTCTTGATACAATTTGGTACCCATGAAACCATCCGTCAGTAGAAACCATGAGGTACATCAGCTTTGAAGCCAAGGGAAACATTAATAAGGGTCACTCTAAGTTTGTGTGAAATACCCGAGAAATGGATGGACAGATATAACAACACAGGAAAAAAAGAAATAATAGTATTAATAACAATAAGGCCTTTGTCCAGACTTGCCTGGGGTTGTGAACAGTGCAGGTACTGGAGTCAGAACTCAACAGGTGAAGGAATAAAACCACCTCTCTGGTTTCCTGTTAGCACGAGCACACACCGCATCGCAAGCATACATTCAAACAAAAATGCTCTTGACAGCAGCCATACAAACAGATTACACTCTAAAAATGGAAAAAGAAAATAGGTATGGATTGTACTCAAGAATAATCTGTTGTGCAAATTCAAGCATTTGAATTGCTTAAGACATCTGTACAAGTATTATAACATCCTTTGTTTTACAAGTCTTTACAGTTAATTAACCCCCCCCCAAAAAAAGTCCTCTTGTGCCGTACACTTGCTAACATGCTTTGAAGAAACCAAAGTCCGGTTTAAACGACGCAGCGCTGACACAGAGTGGACTGAAATAAAGTCTGAGAACAAGTTCTCTTCTCGGCGTCTGTTTCTGACCTCGTGGCCTTTTGACCCGCAGGTTCCCTCACAGCTACGTCAGCTCCGCACTAAAGTTCATCCTTGTAGGAGCCTGACAGCATGTCGGGCGGCGGCGCTGCGCCTTTAAGGGTCTTGTGGGAACCCCTCCAATCCGTGCGTACGGAGTCATCGTCCCACAGAGTCGACGTCTCAGTGTCGCTCACCCACTGGGCATCACCGGCGTAGTGACACGGCTGGACCAGGAGGGGGCGTGTACTGAAGGCTTGTAAGTTCCTGTTGGGGAAATGGGACTTGTAGTCCTCGCTGCAGAGAGAGAAGAGTGATAGAGATTATATAGATTTGATTGATTTAGGACTCAATCAAATATTGAGTATGTCACAATAAAAAAAATACAACTGTTCATAGCAGAAGAGATTTAGTGCACTTTGAGCAATTTTTCCTTTACTTGGAATTCACTGATTTGACAAGAGATGGAGACAGAGGCTGATTTTCAAACACAGATCAGCTACTCTTAGCATGAAGAGCGACAGCAGGACCAATGTGTGGTGTGCGGTCATTGTGCATTCTTCGCGGACTAGTCAAGCATATCGAATTAGAATCACAGAGGTGAGAGAGAAAGAGAGAGAACAGAGAAAGTGGGCTGGCCATGAGCCAGTTTTCCACACATGACGGAGCACACAGACACTGCCAAGCCTTCTGGTTTGCAGGCCCTTTAGCCCAAGGTGCATTTCATCTCTCACAGTCAGAGCCTCATATGTGTCTCAGTTACTCGTCTAGATAATAACAGTGGGATTGGTTTGGTTGGGGCTAATCAGTAGTAGTCAGGATGGTAGGGTTAAGGTGATGTTCATATCTTACAAAACTTAAGATGGCACACAACTGATGCGTGTCACACCGTTTCTATAATAAACCACAAACAACAACCACAAATGACTTAACAACCATCTTGACTGAGTTAAGGCAGTTATGGGATGGAGGAGGAGTGAGTGTGGGAAGAGCAGGAAGAGTATTTTTGGACTGGTGGGAGGACCTCGATGTTGTTGGTGTTTTGAGACAACCGTGGCTGGACCACCTGTGAAGCCAACATGAATAAAAGAAAACCCAACCCTAACCCAACAGTCTGCTAGCAGTCCATGCTAGCGCTTATGTCAGGCTGTACTCAGGCACAGCGGTCCATTGAGAGAAATGCTAAAGTTGGCATGCTAGCATGCAACAGTGACAATGCCAGCATGCCGAAGTTTTGCAGGTATAATTTTTACAATGTTTACTGTTTGAGTTTAGCATGTTAGCATGCTAACATTTGCTAATTGGCACTTAATATGAAGTACAACCGAGGCTGATGGGTCATTAGTTTTCTCAAAAGGGGATATTATGATGGAAAAGTTGGACAAGTCAAAATGTTGACCTGATGATGGCACCAAATGAAAAGTTAAGGGATCACAAAACTCAAATTCAACCTGAGGGGAACATGAATGTCGGTACCAAACTTCATGGCAATCCATCCAAAAGACCACATTCACACGGCAGCCATTTTCCTCTGACATCACACAGACAGGGTGGGAAGCTCAAAGGCTGTGATAATGTTACACTGCTGATTTCTACGCATGGTTTTGTCAGTTGATGATCAATCAGGAAGCGGTGAAATTACAACAATTTGTCAGATTTCCTGTGTTCACAGGAGTTGCAACCTTGAACACAACAGTACAATGTTTGAGCATCCCACCTTGAGTGTGATGTCAGAGGAAACGGCTGCCATGTGGTTGCAGAGACATTTCACCAAAAAGAACAGAAACTTTATGGTAGCACATGACGAAAAGCAAGGGGTAAACAAAGTCATTGGGAGTCATCTTCTGGACAAAATTAATGCCAGTAAAATATTTCATCCAATAGTTGCTAAGATATGTCATTCTCAACAAAAGTTGTGGACGGACTGTGACAGCAGCCGACTGTCCCATCCCTTTAGCCATACCAATAGCGTGACTAAAAACTTTAAAAGGGCTGTTACATTCAGAAAAGTTCAGCACAAGTAGACCAGACACACATCTGAAACCCCTCTGGCTGCTCGAGTCTATCTGGCAACCACGCTGCACCTAAAAAAAAAGTGGAAATTCACATTGCCCAAATTCCGGACGATCAATCCCAGAAGAGATGGTGTCGTAAAATCTGTACATCATAAAATGAAAAAATGTTCAGAGAGATTAGAGCCCTACTTTGAAATGTGGTGTTCAAATTTAACCCAACAAGCGATATATACTGAAGTGACAAGAATAGAAGTTATGTCCAAAAGCTGACTTAATTAAAAGAAACATGTAGAAGTAAACCACAGACCTCACTATAGTTCTTTAATCTACCAACGCCAAAAAAAACGTAGCTAAATATATAGCAAGTATACAAGTTCAGGCGTCTATAGGGAAGAATGTTTTTAGCAATTATGAGGTCCGCTTTAGCTTTATAGGTCTGGCAGATGGAGGTTGTAGAGTTTTGAAAGTTCTCACTATGTGAATATGACTGATACAAACATGATTTCATCGTAATATTCATCTTCTTGAGCACAAGCGAATTATGAGTTGTTCTGCTGGTGGATGCGGAGCTGGTGTCATACGTACTTGGGATGTTTGTCATACATGATGGGGAGGAATTCATCGACTGGCAGCATCTTTGACAGTGGCTCGGCGTTGAGCAGTTTCTGGGCTCCCTGCTGCGAGATGGCGTACGACAGCGTCCAATACGAGTAGTCGGCCTTTACCAAGTTGCGAACGTTCTCCACCGGCTCCTCGTTTCCTGGATTTACCTGCTTTCTGCCGAGGTATCTGCAGCAACAGAACGAAAACAGCAGTGAGGAAGAAAAGAGGCAATATATCCAGAACATCTGGATGCTGAAATCTGTTGCAGTGTGGCTGATCCTGTTGCCAAATGGGTTGGAAATCATTGTTGAAGCATTGTCTTTGTTCTGGTCTTTTTGCACCATTTGTCCTGCATGTGTGTTTAAACATTCTCAAAGAGTTATGGGAACCACAATGCACGCAAAAAAAGCCTGTTCAAGTCTTCCTTACTTCAAAAAGCTTTCATCATGTGTCTGAAGATGTGTCTGTGTGTTGTGAAAACCACAGAAATGCTCACAAGCAAATGAGTGATCACATTTCCTAATAAACAAACACACAACATACTTGTGAGCATCCTGTATTGGCTCAACCTGACTTACACTCCCTGCCTAACACTCACCCTTAAAGGTTCCATGGTTCAAAGGTGCAAAGTGCGAGAATTTTAGATCAAACATTCAAAAATTGCCTAAATTCATCACCAAAATGTGAAGAAATAACTGTTTTGATGATATGACATCTGTGTATTGTGTTGCAAAGATATCTACTGAAGTTAGCATGCTAACCAGCTAGCCCCAGCCCTTGGCATCACCCACCATGTTTCCACATCAGCTCTGCTCATGTTTTTGCATCAACAGATTGATGCTGATTTCCAACTTTGTGTATCGATAGTGTTAGTTTTGTCACCATGTGAGCGTACAACAAGACGTATTTCTATCAGGAACAAAGATCAGAGAGGGGTGGATTGGTACACCGGCCTCTGAGTGATGGAAAAGCGATCACTGTGTCTTTCTAGTGTCGACAGGACACCTTCTTGCTACGCTCTTAGCTTGAGCTCTCTTTCCTCCTCTCTTTCCCTCTATTTCCTTTACTAACCCACACGTACACACACCTACACGCAACCACACACACACACACACACTCTGGGAAACAGATCGTTTGGTAGCGGTGTTAACTTGGCCTCCAAGCCATTGTTTACTCAGACACGCGCGCGGTAACACACACACACTAAATGTGGAGTTTGGAACAGCAGGATTCAGCTCCGTCCAACACCACACTGTGATTAAAGGCACGTGTCAGGTCGGAAGGCGCTTCTCCGCCATTGTCTTGTTCAAGGCTCGCGGTCACCTCCACTGATCTTCCATCATCTTGCTCCTCTTCCTCAATCCATAAATCAAAAAAGGCATGGCAGTCTCACTTTCTACAAGCCTTCAACCTAACTCCTGTTAAAACAAGATCCATGTGATTAAATAGTGGCCATCTTACATGAGGTCCCAGTCCAGCTCCGCCTGCTTCACCTCCTCCATCAGTCTGAGGACGCGTCGTTTGAAGTTGGCCTGGAAACGAACGTCGTCCTCAAAGACCAGAGCCATGTCCATCTGCAGGTCCACAATCTGAGGGCAAGAGGGACAAACATTTAGTTCAGAGATGGTTGAGGCATACAGAAAAAGAAACACTTAAGTTTTTGTTTTGAAAAACTGATGGAGGAAGAAGATGAGAAGCTTAAAAAGTCATAAAATCAACCGAGAGTGTTTTAAGTACATGTTATCCCTTGTAGGCTTGTGTTTTAATAGCTGTTTCCTTTTTGGGACCAAACTGCTAAAAACCCAGCGGCAGACTCAGGATGTTTGAGGGGCAGAGGTGGAAAACCAAAGCGGGCATCCAAGAGGGCAATACGGTTTGGTTTTCGTCAAGCCAGTAAAGACTTTCATGTATAGTGTGTGTGTGTGTGTGTGTGTGTGTGTGTGTCTTCTCACCTCCTTCCAGACGAAGAAGTGGCTGAGGAAGCAGCCCACCTCTCCTTTGGTCAGGGTGCGTCCAGAGAAGGGGTCATAGTAGCCTGGAAGCAGGTCGACACCCAGGACCTTAATGTCACTGCTGTTCAGTGCACTGCAGACATACAAACACACACAGACATGCATCATATTATTATATTTTCATATTTCCACAGTCATCCTCAACGCACACTGTTTCATAAAAGATTCTCTGTGATATCATCACACAGATCTTTGTCTCTGAGATTACACCAGACAGAAACATGCTCCATTATGTACACTACCTCCATCAACACTACTACTCCCAGGTTGCAGAGCATACAAATACTAAAGTAGATCTATTTAGTCTCAAGCCTTCATTTATATGTTTCTCAAAACGTGATTAGAAATGAACCATGACATGAATTAACAACTCGTGGCGTCTCTCGAGACAGATCACAATAAAGGTAAACAGAGGCAGAAACAGGAGACGGGAAAGAGGTAGAGAGAGCGAGTGTGAACAAAAAACATCATTCAGAACTTGCTGAAAATATCAGGATACTATTGGGACCCAGTACCTGCTGAAGGTTTAGTATATATCTGCAGAGAAATGTCTTTTCTTTCACAACAACCAATCTCCAATCTACATTTTTGTTTCTGCTACTTCGGTATTGATTTTTCTCACTCAAAACACACTTTCCATCAAAACTACCTGAGTGCTCTCGCTAAACTGAGTCCTTCCCTGAGAATGTACTCACTTTCCATCCACAGCGTCCACCACCTTGACATCAATCTCCAGCTCATTGAGAGAGAACAGCATCCGGTCTCTGCGGTCAGGACGGCGCCGCAGATTGATCAGATAGATCTGAAGAGAAGGAGGCAAATGGTTACCTAACTGCATGCCATTCCTGAGTTGTATATAGACATGGTTTTATTGTTTTATTTATTGTGTAATTAATAACACACGTCAACACAGGCTAGACACAGACAGGCACAACACCAGGATTTTGATTAATACCATTCAAGAATCAGGGTAAATAAAGAATAAATGATAGCTGGATGAATCTCTTCCAGATAAACAACGAGGTCTACCTCATCAAAGCCCATGAGGTCTCTCTGTTTTTGGAACATATGGACGTAGCGTGAGGGGCTCATTGGAGGTCCGTCAACTGTTTGACAAAGAGGAAACACAAGTTAGAGGAGACAAACATTCTTATTTGTCTACCTTTGTATCACTTTGTTTGTCATTCTCACTCAAATATAAAGAAATAAAGAAAAGAGTACGTTCTTACTCATGGACTCGAGAAGGACATGGACAAAGTTTAGGCGATCATCTTCCAAGGTGTGGTGAGGTTTGGCCGGGACGTTCAGGTAGCCGTAGCGCTCCTTGTTGCACAGGTACATCTGTATCTCTGATCAGCATCAAAGAAGAATCAGTCAATAAATAAATGAATGGTCGAAACATTTGAGTTGATTTGTCTTTTCTCCCGATTACAAAAATATAACCACAAACAAGCGCTAACTGACCCGCAGCCCGACAGGAGAAGGCGAACACGATGATGTCGTCGTAGGGCCACGAGTAGTCCTCGTGAGGCGGGAAGAAGGCCAGTTTCTTCATGCCTGCCTTCCGTAAATCCAGCAGCATGGTGGAGTGGACCATGGGCACAGGGTAGCAGCCCGTTCTGTGACGGTGACGCGTGGGAAAGTACTCTGCTGTTCGACGGTAATATCCCTGAGAGACAGATGGATTGAGCGTACACAAGTGTGAGGTGAACAAAAAAAACTTTGCATATTCATATATTCTGGAATTTTTAATAAGGGTTAAAGACGTGGTGACATGTTCAAGGCCCCATATGATGCTCATTGTCAGGCTCAAACTTGGGGTGTCCTCTAAAAAGTATTCACATGCTATAAAGTTAAAAAAACATAATTTTTCTCTTCCTGTCCTTTGCAGCAGCACCTCTATTCACCCTCGGTCTGAATGCTCCTTTTTCGTGCCCGTCTCTTTAAGACCTGTGCTCTGATTGGTCAGCTCTCACAGGTCTGAGCAGGCACTGCCCAACTTGTTTCCACATCGGCCATGCTGGTGTTTATACAACCACGGCCATGCTGAGGGCGGTGACTGTATAGTTGTACAGAAGTCCTGACAGCCGATTTAAAGGCACATTCAGAGTATTTATATAGACCTGCTTTATAATTTAAAAAAAAGACAGGAGATCTCACTTTCTACAATATGGAGACTTGCAAAAACAATGTCAGACACACATTAGAGGATGTTTTTGTACGCTGTAATACGTGTGTGGAGGGTATCTGCAGCTTCTCTCATGTGCTTCCCTCCAAGTAGATGCTTGATCACCATAAAGTTCACACTCACCTGCGGAGTGATCCCACACCAGTAGTTGGAGTACGCTCCCTGAGAGTCTAGCATGGGAGCGATGACCGACTTGTTCTCCGCTATCAGCAGGTTGAGGGTGTCTGGGTTGGTGAGGATATTGTCTGTGTCGGCGAACTGAAACAGACGCACAGAGTGAACAAAGGAAAGAGAGAGGGGGAAAAAAGGAGAGCGAGTGTGGTGTCAATTCTCTGGAACAATGAGTGCCAGAACTTTTTCTTGGATGGGACAACAGCAGCATAGAGGGAACAAATCTCATCAGATAAATCAACAGAAGGGGGCCTGATATGAATCTTACACGGCTGTCACTAGACAGATTCTTTTATTATGTACCAGGATGTAATCGGCCCAGCGTTTCCTGGCGAAGTTGAGCGCTGCCTGCTTCAGCTTCATGACATACTCGTATCGGCTGTTGGGCCAGTGCTTGGGTCCCAACTCTCCCACATAGGACCTAAAACAGAGAGCAACAATGGACACATTACAGTTTATTGTTGTGCTGAATTGTACTGAGCCTTTCTTAAATAAATGAGGCAATAAAAAAGTTTTATGAGCTGTCAAAAGAACAAAGAAAAAACACCAAAACACAATGAAAATTTGAGGAAGTGGAGTAAATCTATTTGGACGTATCTCCCAAATAAATTCTATATATGGTCTATATATGACAGCTTGAAATACAGCCTATAAAGTTCAGTGACGGTAAGCAGATTAGCAGAGTTCAGTCAGACTGTATAATTAACATGCGCCAAGTAATTTCCACTAACGGCCTCTTCAGATGTCCACACAGATTTACGGACGCGTACCGACAAGCAGAGGCGTGCTGCATCATTCCTCATTATGCAAAGTGAAAGTGAGTGTTATCTGAAGCCATACAGTGGCTTCGCTGTGACTAATAGGTGTGCTGTAAAGGTGTGCTAATAAAGTTTCACGGTGCGTCGGATGAAAAGGGTGAGAGCGAGCGAGCAAGATCAGTTGCTTAAGGTGCAGTTTCGGACCGTTTGCTGATTTATTTGGTTACCCCCAGTTGATAAATTCAACTTATCACCAACAGAATGACACTCGGAAGGAATCTCTGATCCTGATAAAATAAAAGAGAGAAAGTCGGCTTACTTCTTTCTTTTTCTTCATACTAATGCACCTACTGACATGTCCTGATCTGCTTAGACCTACAGGAACAGAACACGACTGTAAATAAAATTCAGTATGTTTAAAAATGATCTCGACTTACGTGGGCTGCTCCATCGGTCTCCACTCCACATAATGGTAATATTTCTGCATGTAAGTGAGCCACTCTTTCAGTACGGCTGTGGTGTTGTCCGAGTTGTGATCCGTGGCCGCCCTGAGGAGCACAGAGGAATCAGAGAGTAAAATGAATGCAAAGAGAAGATCTGACATGTTTCGAATGCTGCTTCAACGGAACGAAAATGAATTCCAACATATCTTTAAGACGTATAAAATAATTACTAGCTTCACTCTGTGATTAAGTGCCACTTTTATGCTATAATTGCGTATGGCATTCCTCTGAAACATGCTTTGGATGTCTTTTCCCTCATGGGATGATTTCTGAAAAGCTTTCTAAAAAAGGGACGAGCACTTTGAAGAGCATCACCAAGAGGGAACTAGTCAGTGGGACCATTTCAGAGTGGAACTTTTTCAATGAGGATGTCACAGCGGCTCTTTCATAATACTTATTTCTTACTTTTAGTGAAAGCAAGTAACATATACACTGATTCATTACAGAGTTGTCAAAGATTTTTTCAATATCATTTATAACATAACAATAAATAGACTTCAGTTACCTGATACGTTGCAGATTGAGTTTAAAATATAATCAACAAATAAATGATGGTGTAATGTTATAGATAAAGATAAAACTTCATTAATCCTCCCCACCTTTGCCAGCTTCAACACTAAAGTGATGAACAAATTAATGCATCGATAATGACATAATATTCTTTATTCTGAAATACACCATTCTGCATGATGACTACCTTTACTTCTGGTACTTTAAGAGGATTTTGATGCTGATACTTTTGCACTCTTTTAAGTACAAGATCTGAGTACTTCTTCCACCTTTGCTGAGGTACAGGTCCATCAAATCAAACTCTGAACTGAGCACATAGATGAGATCGGAGTTACTTACTGACACATAAAGCAGATACTGAGAAAACCCCTAGAGGACAGATCAGTTTGTGGGTTTCAATCACACATACTTTATATTAATATCATCACTCAGGTCCAGAGATGGAAAGTAAGTACGTACATCGACTCAAGTACTGTACATATATACAGTTTTGAGATACTAGTACTCTACTTGAGTAGTTAATTTTCTCCAAACTTATACTTGTACTCCACAGCAATTCAGATGTAAATGTAGTACTTTTACTCCGCTTCATTTACTTGACGGCTTTAGTTACCTGTTACACTGCAGATTAAGTTTAACAATACAAAATGTAATCAACAAATAAATGATGATGTCATGTTAAAGACAAAGATATAACTTCATTGAACAACTTCGTCCCACCTTTGCCAGCTTCAACAATAAAGTGATGAGCACTTTAATGCATCAATAATTGTAATCCAATTACATTAATATTCTTTATTCTGAAATACACCATTCTGCATGATGACTACTTTTACTTTTGCACTTTTACTGAAGTACAAGATCTGAGTACTTTGCTGAGGTGCAGCTCCATCAAACCAAACTCTGAACTGAGCAGATAGATGAGATCAGAGTTACTTACTGACACACAGACAGATACTGAGAAAACCCCTAGAGGACAGATGAGTTTGTGGGTTTTAATCACGAGTATCAGACATACTTTTTATCAGAATCGTCACTAATGAAGCACATGAGTTAGTTTTGAGTCTACAGCAGGTAAAATGCCATGCAGCCCTCAGCAGGAGCTGAATGTGCCTGAGTGAAAGGCAGCCTGTGCTGTGAAAGGCACAGAGGGGATAGGGGAGGGGGGGTAGGACGCTGCTGCTTTCACAGACTCATTTAAATGCCATTGACCTTTTGAACGGCTGCTATAGTCGGATAAAAAAGCCGAGGCCGGCAGTGCATGCAGTCCACAGTGTCCATGCAGGCAAACCCACCACACAGAGATGCGATCTTTGGGGTAGTCGAGTCTCTCCAGAGCTCCGAGGTAGTAGGGCAGGGAGTGAGCGGTGTTCCTGGCTATGATGGCGATAACCACCGTCGGAGGCTGCATTTTCGACTCCTCCGGGTACTTCTCCTCGGAAAAGTAACACTCAACTTGAGAAAGAAAGGCCCCTAAAAGTAGAAAGTGGAGCAACATGGTGGAGGCAGTGAGGGTCTGGGGTCGGTCCGCGGTGCTTCGGCGCAGCGGCACGTAGGCGAAGCAGCCGGACGCGTCAGCAGTCCAGGAAGAAAAAAGGGCTTTCCCAAATGTTTCAGCCTCCCACCTCTTTTTTTTTCTTTTTTTTCTTACATTTTGTACAAGCTGGCTGTGCCAACAAGTCCAAACCGAGTCACGGGAGAAGGTTCAATTACAACTTCCGCTTTAGGCTCTGTGGCATGAGAGAGAGAGAAGAGGGGGGAAAAAATCTGACAACGTTATCCAGAAAGATGAAGGAGGCGTGATTTGGCCAGAAGTAGTTCCTCAGCAGTGACACAGACTGGAAACTATGACGTTTATCATTTAACATCCAGACGGAAAAAAACCTCCAAACATCAGATTATCACAAGTTACTGCAGGCTAAACGTGTGAAACATCAAGAAATGTGTTCATCACAGTCACAACTTTTGTTTGTTGTAACTGTGTGCCCACTTCCATCAGTTGCGAGTCAACAGATGGAAGTACTGTAGTTGGTTTCATCCACATTCATGTTGGGAAACAACATCTGGAAATGAGATAGTGGTTAAAGCTGATGTCAGTCCATGAAGTGAACACATGTACCATCAGCCCAGGTGGTTTCTGGTGTTTATTCTGGCAGCAGTTCCACAGATTCACCAGCAGAGGGAGGTTTTGATCCAAGAGAGAGCTCATCATCACTCAAGTGTCTGTCTGAGGCCTTTGTTCTGTGGGTGCTTTGCCCAACTAATTACAAGTACTCAAGTACAATTTCAATGCAACTCTAGACTTCTAATCTGCCGCATTTAGAGGAATTTAATGTGCTTTTGTACTCAGCTGCATTCATTATGCAACAATAGTCACGAGTGTCTTTGCGACAATGTAGAAAAAATATGATCAGCTTAGAAAATATGATGCGTTATCGTAGATTAAGTACACAACAGTGCATACAGGTAAAAAATTGGCTGCAAAAGTGTTCGAATATAACACAATGAAAGAGGACATTCTCATTATTACGACATGAGATGCTTTAAGTACATTTTGCTGGTAACGCTTCAAGTATTGTTACACTATGGTATTGTTGCTTTCACTGTGTATGACCTGCTGTGTCGAAAGCTCTCAAAGACGCAGCTCAGAGTTTTTGTTAGTCTTTGTGAATATGCTGCTAAGAGGAGCTCTTGAAATTTGATCCAAAGAGGTTATAATAAACGGTTCAAGTGAGTGAGAGACAAGAGGCCATTTGAAAACGGATATGAACTTATTTAAGCTTATGGTAATCTAACTGCGTTTGTGAAGGTGGTGGTGGGTGTTTGCACATTTGAAACACAGAGAGTCTGGTGGAATGCAGTGCCACTGTGGCAGGAGGGCCTCATGGCTACAATAGACTCCCATAAAGAGGGTTAAGTAATGAGTTTAGAGTAGTAAACACAGGAGGCTCGATCAGTGGAGGAGTGATCAATGGGACTGATGTCCAGTCTAATATTCACTGGAATCCGAATGTTTCTGGTATTTGGCCAAAAGGACTTTTTATAATTTGAAATGCAACTTGTAATTTGTCAATTTCCATTTGCACCCTGGCTTTATTCATTTATTTATTTATAACAGCACTTGAGTGGTCTGTTTGGAAGTGATGGGTTTTGATACTTTCACGGTCGTGTTGTAATGCACGAGAATGGTCTCGATCTCTTTACTCTGTCTCGGTCTCAGGAAAAGAGGACCCCACAACCAGTCAAGACTATAACTGTGTGGACAACACTGTATTGAATAATGGTTTAATGCATGTACTGTTATGTACTCGTTGCAGGGCTGTTTCTAGCTGTTAGGAGGGCCCTATGCCAAGAGGCCCTTGTTTTGAGAAACTGGTGGGGGACTCCAAACCCTCTCAGACAAGCATTTAAAAGCTCCAATTCTGTGCAGTTCAAGAGGAAAAGAGGCTCGATGTGTATATATAAATACAAATTCAGGTCTGACAAGAAAACCTGATGCTTGCATGAATATTGTACTCTGTTAGTTGGATGGTAAAACATGGGAAAAGAGTGCTTAGTAGAGATGGTCAAGTTGATTTCAGCTCCTTAGTGTTTGTATTTGTTTGCTGCTAGAAAAAAAAATGAACATCCCCACACATACAAATAACCTCTGTAGTGCCTTTTGATCATTTTATCAAGACATCTAATGCATACATTATACATACTGGTCTGGTCCTGGTCTTGAGTTGGTTTAATCCCCTCAAAATCTTGCTATTGTCTTGTACTCTGTTTAAGTGGTCTTGGCTGCAAAACTTTTCTCACAGAGTCCATTATTAAGAAAGAAAACAAACATTACGTCCCCAGTACATAAAAGAGTCAAAGATGCTTCTTTAATGTGCTGGTTGCTAGAGACAATCCATACCTGAGTAGAGGATATAGGAGCAGACAGGCACACTGGGGTCAGAGTTTAGAAGTGGGGTGAGTTTCAAAGCTGTGAATAGATGAGGCCAGAGGATTAAATGTGTGTTCGCTCTCTCACTGATGGAACAAATCCAGCAGTTACAAAGCAAAGGATTGTGCCAACCAGCGATAGCAGCTGCCATTACTCTCAGTCCTAGGTTCCCTTTATTTAAAGCTCTCCTCCTAATGAGGTCATAACTGGTATTTACTGGCATCTCCAGTCTCCACTTCCCATTGTGTTCCTCAAAACGTCGGCTCAACACAAGTGGTCAGACCAGGTTTTGCTGCCAGGGACCACCTTGAACCTCGTCAGTGACCCATTTGGGGTCCCTGGGGCCCAGTTTGAGAGAGTCCTTTGACGGCTGTTGTCAAGACTGTTTTCAAAAGAAGATCCAGCTAATGGTTGAGTTCAGCATGTTTTCATCAGCGTCTTAGTTTATAGGGAAAGACTGTCAAAATGAATTTTATAACATGCAACTTTCCTCCACGTAATAAATGACATAACCTGAACCAATGATCTAAATTGAATTGAATAGACACAATATCACATTCTAGATTATAGGAACAATGTCAGAGCTATCATGTTCAATCACGTGCAGCAGTCATCATAACCTCATAACGTACATAAATATGCACATCCACATGGTTAGCATGCTAACTGTAATAGATATCCCTGCAACAAAATACAGTACATAGATGTCTTTGATATACTGTAATGTCGAAACTCTTATTTCTTCGCATTATGTTGATAATGTTGGTACATTTTTGAATGTTTTAAACTAAAATTCTTACATATTGCTACTTTAAATCTTCAAGGAAATCTTACACATCGCAGAAGTGACATGCTTTTCTGAGAATAGATGTATAATAAATATTAGAGCAGCTTGGGAAAAATATTTTTCTGACAGATGTTGTGGCACTTACGATGAGGCATTGACTCATTTTTTGCGTTATTAGCTGAGAACTGAGTAAGGCTAAACCCATCGTGAATTTGAAGATGCAAATATGTTAGTGCTCATGCTCAATCTGCTCAGTGCTCAAGTGAAAAATCAAGGACAGCGACTGTGAGAACAGCAAAAAGAGGAGCGATGGGAGCAGGAGAAGGAGAACGAGGCGTAAATGTGGGTGGAAAATAATAAGCAAAGTGGTATATAATGAATTTTGACTCTTTCGGTGGGCTCTCTGAATAAACGAAGGCAGTCATGGCTGACAATAGCCGAGTTGGGTTAAAGGGGCCGTTTGTGTGGACAGGTCAGGGGGTCGAGGGTCAGATCTCTCCTATTCATGACACCCCAAGTGTTGCCACACTCACACACATAAACACACACTTTCATGCACACATATTCGTATGTCAGGGGCACTTTCCCAGCGTTTGTGGCTGAGGCAGATCTGGGAGAGTTCAACCTTGGGTGCGCTAACTTTTCACTGCGAGGTCAAGGGTGGAGATGGCGTTTGTGCGTGTGGGGGTGTGTGAAGGAAGGAAAGACAAAAAGAAAATCTTCATTGTTTTGAGCAGATTGCAGGAGCTAAAAAAAAGAAAAAGTGGACAAACATGTAGAGCCTGTAGGCTTGTACTCCTGCAGATAGTGTTAGTTTTATTTGTGCAGGCTTTGAAATGTCAAAACCTGAGATATTTTGTTTGTGGTGTTTGTGGGGACAACCTGGGAAGGCTAAACTTATATTTTCCTAACCCTAACCAAGTGAGTTTTGTGCCTAAACCTAACCAGACCATAAGCACAGTGTTGTCACAGCATGAAATCGAAAATGTAACCAAAAGGAACGTACAGTCGAAACATAAAGAAATGTGAAGTTTAACATATCTGTGGTTTGCAAAAATGTTCATTGCCAATATTTATTCTGGCAGTTGTGTTGCCAGTATACTGGAGTGGCAGCAGAGCTACTATGGGCTACTCACTCACAGCCACACTCACACAAATGCACACCTCAGCCAATCTCTCTTTCATCTTTTCTTCACCTATTCAGAAGAGAAGGAGTAGCTGCAGGTTAGGATGTGTCAGACTCAAAGTGTTTCTGTCTTTGTGTGTTTGTGTGTTGGGACCGGCAGCACAGAGTCGTGACATTCTCACAAGCTTCCGGGACCTTTATTGCTGTGGCAATAATCAATAGCGTTCCCACAGAGACGTCTTTTGGCTGGGCGGGTCAATACCTGTCACTCAGGGTCTGAGCCGTGGCACATACCCTCTTACTCAGCAGCCACAGCAGCCCTGCTCTGACTGCTCGCCTTCTCCCATGTCATCCAGTGTATCTCAGGAGTGTGGATGTTTTCACAATCTACAGAGTCGTGTGTTTTTTTGACCCAAATGTGAAAATCTATGGTGACTCTGATGGGACAATTTATTGTTTTTGAACAATGAACTTATCCAAAACTTAGAGTATTCAATTTGCAATGATATAAAACAGAGAAAAGCAGCAGGTCTTCACATTTGAGACTCTGGAGCCAGAGAACGATTCGCATTTTCTTTCTGGGTAAATCGAGTATCAGCATTATTATCAATTCATTTTTCTGTCGGTTAATCTTTTCAGCACTAAACTCCAGTTGTGGTCAGTTGTTTTATTAAATCGAATGATTACACAATCATTTGTACGTTCTGTACATTCTTCTGAAGTTTTTTATGAATCAAAAAAGTGGCAACACTGTGAATGAAGCCCATGTCTAAGATGCATTATAATGCCTTAACAGCATATTTTATAATGAACTGTAATGAGCCTATAGCACTGTTTAAACATAGATATGAGCATTCATGAATATTAATAATGCTTTGTAACATTAATTATAGCTCCTTATGACACCTGTCTATACCGCATTATAAACATACTTATAACACATCATAATTTGCAAGATAAGCAATCGTAATTATTCAACATTATAAAGCATTTTGTAACAACTTATAAGGTGGAGTATAAATACTTCATACCTGCTGGTCAGTCACTGCCAGGATCACAGTGTATTCAAATCAAATCAAATCAATTGTATTCATATGTCCAAAAATCACAATCACATTGCCTCAGTGGGCTTTACAATCAGTGAACTACATCCTCTGTCCACAGACCCTCAATTCGAATGAGGAAAAGCTTGCCATATTGAAAAACAAAACCTTTTAACAGGGGAAAAAAAAGATGGATGAAACCTCAGGAAGTGCCACAGAGGAAGGAGCCCTCTCCCAGGACGGACAGACATGCAATAGATGTCGCATGTACGGAACAGAACAACAAAATCACTGTTTACAAATTTAATTGACAGAATATCTGATACAAGTAAATTATCTTCAAATACTTACTGTTGTAATACACTATAAACCCATTATAATCACTATTATAATGCATTATAATGTGTACTATTATGCAATGTAAGGAGCCATTGGGTGCTTTTAATACAGTAACAATATTCCTGTGGTATTGGAAGATTAGTGCATTTCAATCTGGTTATAAATCATTATCAGTGGTCATTTTTTGTTTGGGAAAAGTGGAAAGAAAAGATTAAGTAAATGCAAGAACCGCACTCAAAACACTGTTAAATACATTTTTTAAACAGGTATTAACAAGCGATCCATTATACTAATGTTTATAATGCAATATAAACATCAGTGTAACAATGAGTTATTATTATTGTTTTAAAGCATTATTAATATTCATGATTGGAGAAGAAATTCAAACTGAGAAGGGTAGCTTTTACAATATTAATAAGGTAATAATACAAGCTCAGAAGTAATTATTTGTATTTCCATAACTGTGTGTACTAAGTGTAAGAGTGTAATAAGGTCCGCGAAAGATTTTTCTCTTCTGATTAAAATTTATCCCCCAAAACTACATAGTGCACCTTTAATTAAAAGGAAGGGAAAAATAGCCTTGAATTGTTTTTTTAACTGAATCTTCTTTTTCTATCTCAGTGATGTATCCTCAAGTAATTTAACATTACAAGAGCTGTTCCTGTGACAATGTTTTTGCACACTTAAGTCAGCGACAAGTCAGTGTGCATGTGTATTTTTGTAATAAACAATGTTTAATTCACAAATCCTCGACATTAAAGACGCATGTTACTGGTCAGTGTGAAGAGGAGCCGGCAGCAGTACAGATAAATTGACTGCCGGACCAGTGGGCTGGGCATTTTTTTTTTTTTTTTACCCCAGGTGGCCAATACTGCTGTTTGACTCAAGCACTTAGACAGAATTGCTTCAGTAAAAAAAATGACCGTCAGGTCCAGTCTTTACACAACACCACTTAGTCAGCACAAAGAAGCTGACGCTCAGACTAAATGCTCGAGCAGTGCCTGAAATAATGTGATTATGAGGTTAGTGATACAGGTGTGATTGCATTATCTGCTCTCATGAATATGAAACGGATCATCAACAAAACATTTTTTTTTATAAAAATGTATTCAATTTTAATATTGTCAAATAGAATACCTGCCCAGGGAATTGATTTTACAGTAGATGATGCCTTAAAGTGAAGAGGTTATGAATAAAGAGATGTTGTCTTTAGCTCATCATGTATCTTTAAGCTGCTACAGTTAAGAGTCATTTTAGAGATCTCAGTTCAGCTACTTTAACTTTTAAAACGCTCACAGAAATCTCCAACTTTGTGCTTCAAATGTTGGTGGGTTTACTTTTGCATCTTTAAATCTTGCAAACACTTGCACACAATAGCAAATGACAGGATATTTGTGAAACCCTCCAGCCCCTGTGATCTCTACAAAGTAATGGCGAGATTAGTGTAGACTTCTCTGCTTCTCATCTTCGCTGTTGCTCCCTGGATGACGCTGTCCGTCGCCTCGTTGCCAAGCAACAGCGCAGCCACTGTCAAAGAATTCTGGGGGATGTTTAGGCAGCGGCATGCTTGGGGGGAAGGAGTGTGTGTGTGTGTGTGTGTGTGTGTGGCGGCAGAGGAGAAGCCAGGAGTGTGTGTTGGACTGAGTGGAGAGAGTAGCAGGACTCTCTCTGTTGTGCATTTAGTATTTTCTTTTAATCTTTTAACCTCGGACGTTTTTCAAGACCTATTTTACAATCCAGCCTTCTAATCAGTGTCACAAAGTACACCGCTGATCTGTGATGAGTCAACTTTTCTCAACACTTGCTCTCTGCATTCACACAAATGTATGTTTTTGATGTTTGCAGTGTGTTTCCATTGTGCCAAGAGGTCAAATTCTTGACCCACAACGTGGAGCAGTCTCCTGATGTGAGGTTTGGTCCAACTCACACATAAGCACAATTACGTTCATATGAGACTGACATTATAGTATAAGCTAAAACTGTCTCTCTGATGTGTCATGGCAGGGTTTTCTGGTGTGTGTGGGTTTTTTTTAAATAATATTTTGTAACTAGGGTGACCATGTGTCCCACATATGTCATGCTGAACAGCATTTGTATCCCCTCTCCTGTGGCCCACATATTGAAACAATGCCCCACATTTCGACTGGCTGTAGTTTTCAAAAGTCAAACCATTGCAGGACAGATGCTTTCACATGTTTTCCTAAAATCTAGCTGTAATGCTATGATGTAAAGTAGGACTGGTAACAGCAGTGCATCCCTCCCGATGATACAGGTAGCAAGATAGCACTTGTCATTTATGAGCCAAAAGGCAAAGGGACAGAATAGAAATCTACATTATTAACCACCTCTCAGCATTGGTGACATGCCCCACATTGTCCCACACTACTTACTATTTGTCCCGCATTTGTTTTGTGGGATCTGGTCACCTTACCTATAAATAATAAATACTTACTAATAGTTTTGGAAGTGGTCAGATCGCTTCAGCTGGCAGCTGTGACACCCCTGCAGTGACTGCAATGTAGCTTAAGCTTTAGTTAATAGGTAATAAGGCCCTTATAGCTCCTTATAATATACTTATTATCATTACTAAGACTATATAAGCATCAATAATAACAGTAAATTGTATTGTTAGATTGCATCAACAAGTTTCTAATAATTGTTTGCAACAGCATTACAAACATATTTATTGAGTTTAACTGACTTACCCATTATATCATTGTTACACCTTTACAAAGCTAACTTTTTTTAAATGAATGTATTAACAGTTAACTATGTTTTTGGCAGCTACTGGGGTTATTAAATCATTTATTAAACACTTACTAACAGCTACCAACTAATAAGAGCAATACTAATCGAAAAAGTCTCGCTCTGAAATCTTGTGAGTTAAGTTGTTTCAGTTGTTGTCTCATCTAGTTTCTCAAAATCGCCTCAATATTCTGCGATGTCTTTCGAATTTCTTGCTGGCAGCTCCTCTAGTCCAGGTCAGCTCCAAACCCCTCTCTCCAACTCTCACTTCTCAGAATGAGACTTCTCCTTCACCGAGAATTGTGCTGCTCTTTGACAAAAAGCTCTATCTCTGCTGGAATCCTATAATACTGTCGAGCACTTGGAACAGCAACCTCAGCCAGTGAGTGGCAACAAGGAGCGCTTTCAGTGGACGTAGCTTTGACAGTCGCACTTGCCCCAAAGGATTACACTGCAGCCGTGTCACAACTGTCAGCTGAGGCGATCTGCTGAACCGATTCCAAAACCAAACGATGTAAACACAGAGTCCAGGTTTAAAAGTACCAGAATCCCCCTTTAAGACATCAGTGCTTATCTGTAATGGGCTTCTTGGCTTTGCTACCTGTCTCCTTTAGTGCATCATATTTCTTGCCTATCTCTTAAATGCATTCTTCTAAATATTACTATCTGCCGGCACAGTCCCTCTTTTATCATGATTACTGGATGAAATTAGTGTAATGCTGCTCCCATAATGACCTTTTAACAAAATACAATAGTGCTCCCGCAGGTACATGTACGTGGATATATGGATGGAGGACTTGTGTTTGTCCACTGAGCCTGTTCAAAAACTCTCCTCCCAAATCCACCTCTTTGTCCATTTGACTCTGTGTCCTGTCTTTGCCTAAATATGCCTCCCACTATAAATTTCACTGACATTTCCTGCCAACAGCTTTGCCTCTCTCTCTAACCTCCCTGCTCTACTCTCCGCTCTCTATAGCCGTGCCCCCAGCAGCAGGGAGGAGATGCCTTCACCAGAGGAGGTTTATTTTAAGGATTCCCCTGTTCCCTTTGTCCTCTCTCTCCTCTCCATCTCTCGACGGGATGGTTTCATAGCCCACCCCATCGACTGGGCCTCCCTCTCCCCTGCCAGGCCTTTTAGCCAGCGGGTTAAACATTGATTTGTGAATGGAGGGAAGCACAGTGGCCCCTGCGTAGAGTGCAGCGGTCCCCTACTGTTTCTGTGTACACACACACACACCCCTACTATACACCACCAAGACTAACAGCCGAGATGAAAGCTTGTGAGCTAAAAGGCCTTAATTCAACAAATGATGATCGTTGATAGTGTTTAAAAATGTTTTTGTGTTGCTTTTTGGCCTTGTTAGAGTCTTTAAACTGCATAATTGGACAATTTTCTACATTCAGCTTTGTGTTTTCTCCAGCCCAGTTGCCAGAAAAAAATGTTGGCATCGTACATTTCTGCAAATGTTAAATTTGTACATTTTGTATGTATCATATCGACATTACATTTGGATTACATGTACGTGAGCTGACTTTTTCATGACAAGAATGCGCAACAGCTAGGTGAGACAGCTACCGAGAGAGAGACCACTGTTTATGATGGTGTTTCAACATTTGTAAGGGTGAATATCACTGGATATTTTTTTTTATGTGAGGTCAGGACATTTTCCAGCAAGCTCCAGAACAGTTTTGTGGGATACGAAACCTCCCATCGGCATGGGGAGGTGAGTAGATGCATTTTTGATTTTTGTGTGGACTGATTCTTCAAGAGAAAAACCGTGAGAACACTCTAAGGGATCAAACTTGTTTCAGTGCGTATGACCTCAAAAAGATAATCTAGGTAATATTTTTGAAATCTTGCTGTCAGACAATTAATCTGCACATTTAAAGACACACCGTGTAACTTTTTTCAAATTGTTTTTGGTCTGATATTATTGAACTGTAGACATAAACGCAAACATATGGCTTTAAAGTACATCTAAAATTAATGTTAGCTTTTGCAAACTTCTATTTCTTGTATCAAGACCTCTGTGTCCAGCTGTCTGAAAGTTTTTGCCACACTTGGGCAGCAATTTTTGATCAAAGCAACCAACCTCTGTTGCAGAATCCCAACAGTAAATGCTCGACTGGTCTGTGCCCTGTGGTACAGAGTGAACCCTGATGAGTCAAGGTGAGAGTGAAAGTGGACCCTCTTGACTTCTTACCGGGTTTCCCGCCTCTGGGAGAGCCAGTGCGTGAAAAGGCAACAAGAGAAAGAGAGAGGGTGTGTGTGTGTGAGAGAGAGAGAGAGAGGAGTGGAGATGGAGGGGTTTGCTTTTCACCGCTCCAAAAAAAAGAGAGAGAAAAAAGAGCAATGAATGAGTGACTGGCTGAATGAATGAGAGGCGGGCCGGGGCTGAGAGGGGCTCTGGCCCTGTGGATCAGCAGAGGTTAACTCGGCTTCTTCAGGAGGATGAAAAGGGAAAAAACGGATTGAGCTTTAAAGAGGAGGACCCCCTGCGCCCGGGGCGGGATCAGACAGGATGATTTATTAGTGTGAGAGAGAGAGAGAGAGAGAGAGAGGAGGTGGCGTTTGTAAGCATCAAAAAGCTGCAGCGCAAACGCAGCATCCAAAAGTGCTGATATGCACGGCATGAGGATGGGATTCAGATTCCAGTTACCACAGAGAGAGAGAGAGAGAGAGAGAGAGAGAGACCCTTACCTCTTGAATGACACCCACATAATATGACATGGACACAAACCAGCTTTTACGCATTCCCGGTGCGCCTGGAGCGCAATTATTTGGGCGTGCACAGAGAAAACGCTCCAAAAACGCTCTAGTTTCTGTTGTTTTAATGCTTGGAAAAATACATAAACCCAGTCACAGTGTTCATGGTTTCATGATTTCACCTCAGCTATGTGTAATAAATAAAAGAGCAGCCGCACAAGTGAAAGACATTTGGAGTTTAAAGCGTAATAGGCATGCGCACGCCGTTTTTGCGCTATTTGAATGCTTTAATCGCATTTTCTTTTAATCAAATGTGCAGCATAAATAAAGACGTGTCTCATTTAAGATGTAACACAAGCGGCCTCTGTGCTCCGTCACACGAGCGTCATATAATCCACTCATTTTCCGTCCCACCGGACAACACTTGCCACACAGGCCTACAGTAGGCTGCCCTCTTTTTCTGCAGCAGAATGGCCGCACATGGCGCTGAAGGCACCGCTTTATGCCCAAGTGCCTGGTTACAGCGTTGCACTAGTTTGCTCACACAAGAGAGGGGGCACAAGACAAACACTAAACGTCATGCAGTGCGGTCAGAGAGTAAACAGTGTCGGGATTGTAATCTCTTTTTGGGGAGAAAATAGGGCTGTTGTGTCTTTAAGAGGGGCTGCTGGTCCCTCATCGCAGCTGCTGGCGTGTGTGTGAGTGTGTGTGTGATTGTGTGTGTGTGTGTGTGCATGTGTGTGTGTGTGTGATAGAGGACAGCGGAGATTCATTACTTAAGCAGTACAATGGACATTTATCACCCCGTGGTGTTATTCAAATTCAGTACCAAGCGAGGACCTTCTCCACTCCTCTCTCCGCCTCGCGTCGCGGCCGCAGCGCTTATTGTTGGAGGAGCGGCGTAAAGAAAAAGCCAGGAGGGCAGAGAGACATGCATCCAGTCAGCCAGTCAGTCAGTCCGAGAGACCCGTGAAGGAAGGATGGACGGAAGGGAGGCAGGCAGGCAAAGCAGGCAGGAGCGTCTGCCCGGAGTGTACCGAAGCCTCCTCTCCTCTTCTGCTCCTCAGCCTCCTTTTTTTTTTTTTTTTTTTTGTCACCATCCACCGCTGCTCGCTGGGGGGCATTTTTGGACAGAGATCCGAGAGAACGCACGTCGTGGGAACTGAACCAAGGACGCACCAACGGGAACTAAAGGGGTTTCCTTATTTTTTTAATATTCCGGCTTCATCGCCAGCTATTAAACTAAACGCTCCGAGCCTCTCTCCTCAAATAGGATCTTTTTTTTTCTTTTTTCCTCTCTCTCTCCTTTTTTTTTTTTTTTTTTTAGCTTTAACATCCGTGGAAAGCCTTTGTGCATCCTGAGGCACCAGAACTGAACAGTCTTTCCCTAAATCGATGACAGTACACAGGTGCAGAAATGGCGAAACGTTTTGCTGGCGCTCTCACCTCGGACCTTAAAATGAAAAGAAGAAAGTCTAGCTGAGCTTCTCTTTTCTTTTCTTTTCTTTTCTTTCCTTTTTAAAAAAATATTTTGCTTTTAATTTTTGAGACACTTTCTTGAAAGTGAGACTCTCCGGTGAACCAAAGGAGATGACATTTTACTTAAAGATGCAACGGCCATCAGCCATCTTAAGGGCCCAGAGACGTGGACAGACTTGGGGGTTAACTTTACAACTAGCAACCAGCGTAAAGGCACGGGGGAGGAAGTGGGAAATAGGCGAGCAACAGTAGAAAAAGTCACAAAGTGGCTGCAACAATGCCTCCTTAGCATTATCCAAAAAAAAAAAAAAAAAAAGAAAGAAAGAAAAGGATTGGGCTGTGAGATGGTGATCAGTCCAGACTCAAGGGAGTGTGCTCAAGCATTTTGGGATGTTCTAGTTCAGAGGAAAGTTGCACCACAGGCTACAACGAGATATAATATTTTTCATCGTAAATAAATACCTCGAGGTCTAGTTTCTGCTGCAACAGCTCAGTTGGAATTGCACAGTGGGAAAGATGCTTTTTTTTTTTCTTTCAAAGGAAAAGGCGAATCAGAGGCTCTGCTGAGCAATGAGAATGTCAAAAATAACGCACAGTGCTGCAACTCCCAGTCTTGTAGGGGGGAACAGGGGGTAAAGAGAAGAGTTTTGGGTGTGAGACGCAGCTCACGCTGTCAAAGGGCATTTAGGCAGCCGTAGCAGGTGCAGCCATGGGGCCTATACAAAAACTGCTCGTGCTCACTTGTGAATGAAATAATCAAATGCTTAATTTCTCCTTCTTCTTCTTCTTTTTTTTTTGAAAAAACCCTGGCAGAGGATACACAGAGTCTTTAGCGACTGATTGTCCAAACGCAATTCTTGAGTAAACACAAATTCAACCCCAAGAATTGTGTATGGACATCTGTTGCTGCGGACTCACATTCATCACCGCTGTGCTTGGCCCGGCGCCACACCGAGAGTGTAGGCCTCCAAAGCCACAAAGGAGGCGACAGAAAGGCCTTTAGACCGGTTTTTGTTTGTGTAACTGTCTCAGTTCAGGTAAGACTCGAGCCACGCTCTGCATGTTGTGGAGGGAAAAGGACGCGGCCCCGGGCCAATCAGAGTGGAAGGACACCGTCTCCTGCCTCGCGTTGACGTGTTTTTCGGGTCGTGCGTCGCGGTTGGCCCGATTGGTATTTACACTTTGTCGAAGATCTAATCAAGGCTGTTTGTTTTAAATGGCAAATATCGAGCGGAGGCATCGATGTATCGACTGTGTTTGGCAAATAGTAGAAAGCAGTAAGTTGAGTGCTGACAGAGGGAGGCCTGCATGCAGCACACAGGCACGTTGTGGATGAGATGAGATGGGGGGGGGGGACTGGACCTGTCTCGGACACATGGAGGAGGAGAATGGACGAGTTGGATTAGATGAATAAAAGGAAGATTTCGTTAAAAGCTGCATTTGGCTGCAAAACAGTTCAATTATTCCTGATAATTTATTCATGTATGAAGAGCGTAATTAGAGGCTGTAAAGGCAGAGCCTAAAGAGCGTCCTGCAGGATGTTCCTTACTTAAAACGCGTTTTAAAAAAAAAAAAAGGCGTTTAGTGCTTTTGAGGCAAAATCAAAGGCGGCGTGTTAAATGTCAAGGTGTGAGAGCAGAGAGCAGAGAGCAGAGGAGGCCTGACGCTGCCAGGTCTCTGGAGCCAAACAGCGTCACTGATAAATCACGTGGGACACTCTCTGCTCCATTACGTGTTTTAATCCCATTATTGTTATTTTTAATTCTTTCTCTTCTTTTAAAATCAACGATTTTACTTCTAAACAATTATGAAACGATGTTTCTTTTAAAAAAATAAATAAGTTATTTACCGTTTACGATCATTTGTTTTGATTAAAAACAATCAAAACGATTGAAGTTTTAATCGGTTAAATGCAAAAAATACACAATTCATTGATTCTAAAATTTCTAATAGCTTTTTTTTAAATGTCAGTTGTCGACTCAACGTTTAATTCAAAACAACACTACACACACACACACACACACAAAGCCAACGTGTGTGTTGTTGTTGGACATTAAAGCCTAACCTTTCTTAATGCTTCCTCTTTGCACAAATGGACTCTGCTGGCCTTCTGTCCCTCTCTATTATTTTACAGAACATTGGTAGCCAGTAAATTACAACTCGCATACGAAATAATCTAATATTTCCTGCACACGTGCATGTTTTGCCAACAAAAACAGCTTCACAACAGGGACGTGTGTCCCCACGAGCAGCTCATTTTTATAAACAACCAGCAGGCTGTGGAGCTGAGTGTTCAAACCTTTTGATTGTGGCTAAAAGAATTAGCTAGGGGCTGAAAATACCGCGCGTTTAGAGTTATTTGAACGTGAAGAAGTTTTTTTTTAATGCAAAATTAGGCTTCTAACTACAGTGATGCGTTCACGTGCAGCTAAACATGCAGTGGGACCGAGCACTGGAGTCACTGCAGGGAACTGTGGGTGCAGTAGTTGCTTTCTAGCATTGTAACACAAAAGAAAAACACGCAGGTGGAATTTATTTAGCAGGAAACACACTTAGATTGCACGAGAACGTGCACAAAAAGGTCTAATTAACTAAGCAACTGTTTAAATTTAGTCTACATAATCGAAATATCAGGAGTAAATACAGCCTTTATTCACTTTAATGGGTGCACGTTAGTTTAGCTCCTTTTCGCTATGTAACAAAATAATTCTGTCAGCCTGACAGATACAAATAAAAAGCACTAAATGAGTGTTATTATGTGAAAATCATCGCCTAGCAGTTTATCTTTTATTGGCTGGTGTTCACTTTATGACGCTGGACGGTTCAGAGTCTTTATGACACGTGTGTGTGTGATGTGATGGTGAGGCCAGGTCCACTCCTTCACCACCATCAGCATCACTCCTGTTGCAGCAGTCAGTCAGTCAGTCAGTGTACAGGCCCAGGAAATAGTCCTAGCCCTGCAGGATCTCCAGTACTATCCAGTATCTCCCTACAAACCTGATTGTTAGGGGGGGAGCAGTCTCGTGTATAACAAACATTTCAAAACAGCTGATTACACTTTTAAAAAAACCACAAACTTTTGACCCTCTGATGCTCTTCACATTAAGTCTAAATAATCTGATGATGAAAATAAAGATGGCGGCCGGTGAGAGGCACGGATTCTCCACACACATGCAGAAAAACACCCTGTTTTTTTGTGTGTGTGTTTTTGTGACCATCTCCACTCTCCCTCTCACACACCGGCAGTGTCCCAGGCCTGCCCTGGCTGACACTCTGCTGCACTCTCCCCTCTCTCACCCCCTCGCAGCCTCATTAGCATTTCCTTTCTGCCGGCCATTATCGCTCGGTTTCCCGTTGCAAATCGGACTCCACAACCGAGAAAAGGTTTTAGGTCGCCCCGGGCGCTCTGGGGAGGGCAGCCCGGAGGCTAGACCTCGACCTCCCGCAGTGGTCCTGTAGTTCACACCCCACCCACCACCACACACACAACCACCCTCCACCCCCCTCCTCTTATGAATATTCCAGCTGAGTGGGGCTATAGGATGGTTAAAAAATCCCCCTCTAGTCTCGTCTAATCAGCCTAAAACTGCAGTGTGATCACAGAGCTGGGCTTAAATCGATCAGATATAGGCTATCACCAGGAATTATGGAAGCGTGATGGGAGATGCTGGTTGAGAGCAGCGTCTGGAGGCAGGCCTCAGCGAGCCGGACAGGCTGGTTTGGATCCTTAAAGACAAATCTGGAGTTTATGGCGACGTTTTAAAGTGTGGAGACACACAGGGTGGGTTTGGGATCTGTAAGAGAATAATATTTACACTGGAGATCAAAAATTACAGAACTTAGACGACAGGAAACACGTGAGAGTAGAATTCATTACAATAAAGCTGTTTGTGGCATAATTTAAAAAGAGTGTAAGAATAAGATTTTCTTTATTTAATGTGCATTTAATTCGTTTTTTCCCATCGTGCTTACAACTAAGAATATATTCCCTCCAGTCAGGAATGTAAATGAAATGAAGAAAATATAACTAAATAATAATTAAATAATTAAGAGTGTGATTGCAGAATAAAAATATATTTTTTAAAAGATTCGGAGGCGCAATCTTTTTTGAAAAAGTGTTTAATGTTGTACTCATTTTGTGAGGAAAAATAGCAGAAGCAATAAGAATACAAATGATTTTGAGTTAAACATTTTAAGTAATATGAATCTCCAAATATTAAAAATAAAAACTTAATTGGCAACACTTTATTTTAACCCCTAATTAGCATTTCCAAGCACTTTATAAACATTAATAAACAAATTATTTATAGCACACTAACGTAGCTGTAAGCAAATGTAACTCACATTTTATTTATTTGCTGGTAAATAAACTAGGGCTGCGACTGACAATTATTTTTTAAATTGATGATTAATCTGTCGAATATTTTTTCGACTAGTCGATCAGTTGTTTGGTCTGTAAAATGACAGACAGATCCACAGATTCATGAGACCAAAGGCAGAGCTAACATCACAATAAAGCAGCACAAGAAAAGAAATGAAATACATTCACATAATGCACGAGAATGAAATGCTGGATTCTCACAGAGGACCTAAATCATGTTAGAACGCAGAAGCCTGAGGTGAAATTACTGAGACGTTTTGGTGTCTGACTAACGATTATTCTCCACTGTCACTTAGTTTGTAGATTATTTTCTCTAATAATCGATTAGTTTTTCGGTCTGTAAATTGCCAAAAAAATGGTGAAAAATATTGACCAGCGTTTCCCAAAGCACACAACGACGTCCGCAAATGTCTTGTTTTGTCCACAAACTAAAGATATTTATTTTACTGTCATAGAGGAGCAAAGAAACCAGAAAACAAGCACATTTAAGAAGCTAGAATCAGAGAATTTTTCCCCTTAAAAATTACTCAAACCAACTAACGGTTGCCAAAAAGTTAAATTGTTTTGTTGCAGCTCTAATATAAACAGATAAATGGCAACAGTAGAACACACTTGTAATCATATGAATTATGTCTTAATAGAAGCAGTTATTATTTATAAAAACTTAAGAAACATCTTCATATCTGCTTAAAACAATGTAACTGTGTGTTTTGAACCATTTTAATAAATGTTGATATACAGCTTAGAAATGCTAATGAGGGGGGTTCCAGTAAAGTTTACCATTTCTATTATATTCTCGTGAACTGAAGGTCACTGTAGCCCCCACGATAAGGTCATTTTGTCTTTCAAAGTCATACTTGCAGGAGAGGATGCAGGAAGATGAAGGTCTTTACACTCGCACCTGTGAGTTGACCAATGCAAGCAGAGCTTCATATGAGTGCCCTTTAAAACTGCCCGGCTTCATTAAAAAGAAAAATGTTGGTATTTACAAAAACGTCCACACAATTCCTGTCTCACACTTTCCACATTTTTTCTTGGTAACCGTCTCTGAAACCGACATCAATCACCTCAGATGTCACGGTGCGGGCTGACACATCCGCAGCGTCCAATGGGGCGATGTGTTGTTGAGATGTTGGGGGGTGGTGTGTGTGTGAAGAGTGCAGAGGAAGTGAAGAAAAGGCTATTACAGAGATTGTTTGTTTTCCTCACTTTATTTTCTATCCTCCATGAAGCGTAGAAATAAACACAACGTTGTCTTGGTCTTGTAGTTGGTAGTCCAGTTCCCCCTGAGGTCCAGAAAACACACCAAAATATTCAATATTCACACAGAAATATCCGTCTTCACTAATACAAATATGTGTATTACTCCTGTGCTCCCATTGGGCTCCAATCAATGACAAACTTTTCATTTCATTTACATCCTGTGTTGCGTCCTGTAATTGAATCAATGGATTCAAATTGAAGTGTTCAGACTGTGTGTGCATGTAAATACGTGTTCAAATATGAGACCCCAAGGACAAACCTGACATGATATGAAACATTAACTGAGTCAGAGAAAAGGAACAGTCTGAGTGAAGATACGGGCTAACAGTCTCGCTCACACAAACAGTCTTTCCCTTTCCTGATTTAAACGTCCACACAAGCATTTCTATGTAGTTACATGTATCTATGCATGAGGACATAAAGCTGCACACATGATCTCCAATCAGTTAACACCGTGGTTGTACATCCAGAAAACAGATAAGATAGTGTAAAAGAGCATAGAATGAAAATAATGCACGTTTTTACATGCAGATGGACACACACACACACACACACACACACACTCTCTCTCTCTCTCTCTCTCTGCACCATCTGACAGTGAACGTGGCTCCCAGTGCTCACCATTAGCTCCCAGTCTGCATCATTGATAAGCACCAGAATCCCAGGTCTCCTGTGGGAAACAAAACCACACCGCTTTAGGTCGGACACATTTCCCCAAGGTAGCGCAGACGGTAGCAGGTAGAGAAAGCCCTCACCAGACGCACAAAAATCCCCACATAAATATATAAATTAAAAGAAATCAGAAGTTAGTAAATCAGCTGTTATAAAATATGAAAAGTAAATTACAGGCTCTAGACAAAGATTAAAATGATGCTTAAAAAAAGAGAAACAGAATTTCCTCAATGCATATAAGCCTGTGTAATCACACCGCATGTGGAAAAAAATATTTATATTATCAATAATTAATTCTTACCTAATATTATCAATTAAAGTTTAGTCTATTACTTTTTTTGGTGGATTGGGACACAGAGGTCATGCGTTTGCTCAGTATGTGTTATTATAACAGTTATAAACAAAGTAATATAGTTTGCTTATTAAAAAAACAGATAATTAATAAATACGCCTGAAGGTCACTACAAAAAATTAAATATATACATTTTAACTGAAACCTTTTGATTTTAAACATAGATTCTATTTTTAAACAAATACGTAGCGAAATGTAGCTCGGCGAAAATAGGAAATGAAGTCTGGTGTTTTGTGTCTGCTGCTTTTTTTAACACTTCACAGTATTAAATTAATATACAAGCAGTATTTTGTTTGAGCAAACACTGGTGTATTTATGATAATAAATCTATCAGTACAACTGACTGCGCGTGTGTTAGGTTATGTGCAAACAAGCCTTTTTGGGGTTATTCTCATTACTGCTAATACTGTTTGTATTCAGACTGCTCTATTTCCAAATATACATGGGGTAGTTATATTTCAAATCACAAATTCACAAATTATTTTCTGGCTAACAAGGACTGAAAGTAATGATGTTGTAATATGTATATATATATATTTATTTATAGGAAGGAGGTAAAAGAGTGGGGAGACTGTGGGGGGGAAACAAACTGTCACTGGAAATTAATGGGGACCTAAAAATAACTGACAAACAAAGCTGAAAAAAACAAAAAAAAAACACCACCCTCTAAAAAGAGGATAATGGGAACGATGGGGGAGGGTAACAACAGGCACCTATGGGTGCAGTCATCTTAACACATCTTGGTGTGTTTGTTTTTTGTGAAAGCCACACAGGAAACAGTTTCGGTGAAGTGGAGGGTGAGATAATGCCTGAAACATACACTGATGCCTCTCACAGTGTTCAAGTGAGCCTCTCTCCACCTTGTGGATGCTCTATGACGTCAATGAGAAAGGGCAACGTGAGAGGAACCTGTGAGCAAGAACAAGTGGCCACACACACACACACACACACACAAACAAAATATTTTTTTTAAAAAAAAGAAAAGATTGCAAACTAATCACACATAGCACCCATAGATCTTTTCTAAAAGATAATGAAGAGAACACCTTGATGACGGTTTGCTCAAAAAAATGGCGTGTTCTGCCAACATAAAATACACACAAACACACACACACACATCTAATCTATAAGGTTTATAGGTGGGCCAGCTTTTTCCCCCATTCATTGGTTAGGTGGAGCTATAAATAGTCCTGCACAAAGGCAGCTGTAAAAGTCAGCCAGTCCTATAAGACTGCTGGGAGCCCAGGACCCACGCACACATATACACGTATGTCTGTACAAACACACAAGCTCACCGGCACACACTTGCACACAGGTAATCATCTTACTGAAGCCCGTAACCTGAAGGCTGGACTGTTTTTAACCGGCATTGCAGCAGTTTTGAACCACGGCAGAAAACGTTCAGAAAGCTCCTCAACAAACACATTCACATTTTCACTATACTGAGCAATTCTGATCAAATATTAGTCGTATTTGATTTTGTTCCTGTGGCGGTGTGATGTACAACGTATCATTTAAGGTGGTATTGTCGTACACAGATCAAGTGTGTGTCAAGTGCACACACACACACACTCACACAGTGTCTCCCTGGACAAAGAGCTCGGGCCGTTCCTTCAGCAGGTTCCGTTGGATCCAGACCAGCAGCTGCTTCACGTCCCCTGGAAAACACACACACACACACACACGTATATAAAGCCCATACTCGCAGACAAAGCCCATACAGAAGCAGACAACAGAGGTCACAGGTCAGGGGTTAAGGGTCAAGGTGCATGGTTCCAGCCCCCTGGTCGATGTGACGCGACAGAATCACCAGGCGGGACGAGGCTGTATGTATATATGTGTGTGTGTGTGTGTGTGTGTGTGTCTGTGTGCATGTATATTTATGAGTGTATGTGTATGTTTGGGGGGAAAGGAGAGGACATTGGAAATGGGGGGAGGGTTGACTGATGTCAGTGGCCAAGAGCGACATTGTTCACCTTGGTAAGAAAGAAATAAAATAAATGATTTGTGTGTGTTTAAATCTAAAAGCGGCTGAACGGATTTTATTTGATTTTCAAAGCTTAAAATAGAGAAAAGAATGAAAATATTAAGCCAGACATTTTTCTAAAAGCATGGACGTATATTGTATTTCTCTCCAGCCTCATACTTGTAGTGAAAATTTTAGACGCAGGATTGATAAAAATGAACCGAAAATCCAATTTCGGAAAAATAATTCTCTTTGTTGGATTCGAACATTTAATTGCCTGAGCTTGAATATCAGCTATGCTTGAATTTTCCACGAGTCTGACCTCTCAAACAATCAGATTGACCTCGTCTCAACAATAGGTCGAGCCTCACTCGGACCGGCTGACAGAAAGCCACAAAGGCGACGACAATGAGAGGTATTAGGATAAATCCCCACTAAACAACTAATAATGAATATATTAGAGTTATGGCGGTGGTTACCGTTAATATTCAAGATGGTGTAAGAGCTTTGGAGTGTCTGTGTATCAGTGCTTGGTGTCTTTTCTTAAAAAATTTGTGTTTTCTTATCAAAATACTAAAAACAGAGGACCGACACGGACACACATTTACAATTTTCTAGGTGACCGTTTCTGGTTGTGTGTTCGAGTGTGTGTGTGTGTGTATGATCACAGCTGTCGACTTAATGTACAGGAGCACGTCGACGACTCGCGATAACACATGAGAGCAGCACTGCATCTGCTGGTAGCTATATCATGCACACACACACACACACGCGCGCACACACACACAATATCAAAATTACCAGTGTTAGCCTCCTGTCAGAGGATGAGGGGTTTGGTGTAAATAAACAGAAGAGTGAGAAAGAGCAAACACAGTACAAGAGAGAATGAAAAAGAGGGAGCTGCAGCAGCATATGGAGCAGATACGAGGGTAAGAGGACAACAGTGAGTCATCCCGAGCCAGGTGTAAGGAGAGCGGTGAAGCCGGAGCAGGTAGGCGTCGAACCACGCGGGGATTCAAAGGTTCAGCTGGACCAAAGGCAGAGCTGATGTCACATTAAAGCAGCATAAAGGTGACAGCTTTTTACATGAAATATATTCAGAAAATGCACAAGAAGGAAATGCTGCATTCTCACAGTGGAGCTAAAGGTGGATTTTGCTTATATTTTCAAGAAATCTTCCTATTAGATGATATTAGAATCAGGCTTAAATTTTAGGCATGCCTTATATGAAATGTCTGAGACATTTTGTTGTCTGAAATGTAGGGCTGAGACTAACGATCATTTTCATTCTTGACTGATATTGTCAATATTTTTCTAAAAAATTGTTTAAACCAATTAATTGATTATCAAAATAGTCTAAGCTCTACTAAAATGTTTCAAAAATGCACCAATATACCTGTCATTTTGGGTTTTCCAGATTACGACTAGGATTCAGGTGATTTTAATTTTAAAACTGGTGTCCACACACCTGACGAAAATGCAATTTTTTAAAATTTCTGATCGAGGAATCGTCTTACAAAGTTCAAGATTTATTTGTCCATCCATAAAATCACTAGAAATCACAGCGCTCCCATCTAAATCAGCCAAAGGGGATCACAAAACAGGTAATACAAAATAAGATAAAATAAAATAAAACATATTCCACAAAGTTATAAAAGAAACATCAGAAGGCCGTCTTGCATCATTTATCGTGAATTTCTAGAGGCACCTGCCTGGTCACTGTGGCTATGAGAGCAACACATTCGTGAGGATGATATGTCATGTATTAGGGTGTATGTGTGTGCGCGAGTGTGTGTGTGTGTGTGTGTGGCAGTCCAGAGCCTGTGTGTTCAGGTTAATTGTAGTGCTGTCGGCCAGCTCGGTAGTATAATGGAAGTGCTGGTTTTCTGCGAGTCCAGGCCTCCATATAAAAAAAAGACAAATACCTCTCTTTGCAACACTCACGTACACACACACACACACACACACACACACACACACACACACACACACACACACACACACACACACTAAACAGAGCAGTAGGCAGTGAATATTGACCTGCACCTCTGCGGGGCTAAAAACAGAACTAATCAGTACAGCAGTCATAACTCCTTCTTTAGGGTGACTCTTTTCTTTGCTCTCTCTCGGTAATTTTTCTCCACCATTACCCCTTATTCGCTCTTTCATCCTCTCACCCCCCCATTTACTTTTTCATTTGCTCTCTCTCCGTCTCACACACACACACACACTCTCACACTCTCTTTAATTCTCTCGTAAAACCTGCTCTCCTCCCCTCTTCCTCTCCTTCATCTTTCCATCTTTTGCCTTTTTTATTTCTCTCTCACACACACACACACAAGCTAACATGTTAAAAGTTGCACACAGAAAATAAACAGGCTGTCCCAGCTCGATACACACGTCAATAATAATTCAAACTTTCATCTGTTAAGATTTTTATAACAGAAACAGTCATCAGGCGCTGCCATTTTAATGGCTTTCTTGTAAAAGGTTACACAAATTTAAATCATCCTGCCTGAGCCAAAAAAAGACAGAGTTATATAAATGAACTGTGCGACAAAATGGAAGACAAAGTGAAGATAATTAGGATTTAGAGAGGTGAAATGAAAGAACAAGAAAAGGCAGAGAGGCGAAGGTTTTTAATAGCGGTCCAGGAAGAAAACGAGGGAACAAACAGACATGAGAGAGAAAATGCGTCACAGGCTCCTGAAGCATCTTGGGATAGCTGCGTTGCGTGGGTGGAAAGGAGACACGGAGGGAGGGGAGGGAAAAGGCGCCATTTTGACGGCGATTCAAAACGGTGCCCGCTTTTCTTTTGTGCGTGCAGTTTTTTCGCCCCTTTCTTCTTCTTTTGCCTTTCTGTCTTTGTGCGATTATGACGGTCATGTGAAGAGGGGGGGGGGTGTGTGTGAGCGATCCATCTTTCTGCTGATGCGAGGGGCAAAAAAACTGTGTGATCCTTAGACCACGGGGGTTTTGTTGTGTGTGTGCATGAGAGAGAGAGAGAGAGTTAGATAGAGAGGGAGAGAGAGAGAGAGAGAGAGAGAGAGTTAGATAGAGCGAGAGAGAGAGAGAGGGAGAGAGAGAGTGGGGGTGGGGTCTTTCAGTCGAGGGTCATCAATCACCGGCTGGGGTCAAAGAGAAATACGAAGGATTCAGAACCAATTATATCTGCCTCCACTGCACCCCTTCTGTATGAACACACACTCATGCAAACACACACACATGCGCACACTGACGTGTAACACAAAATTAGTTCGGAGCAACATTTTCAGGATCAGCAAACCTGCCAGACACGCAAACTCAAGATCACAATGAGCAAATACATCCAGGAAATGTTATGTCAAAATGTCTGTGCTCCCGTGGCGTTAAACGAGGATCTTCATGGACGGCATGGCAAAACCTCACACACACTCACACACACACACACGCACAGGTCAGCTGGTGCAGCAAGGTCATATCTGGCTGACATTCCCTGTTCTGGTCAACTTTTGTCTTTTTGTTGTCGTGGTAACATCAGCACCATGGATGAACGCCTTTTGTTTCGTAAAATACCAAAGACACATATTTCTTTCGCTTGTTTTCTCTCTCCGTTACACACACACACACACACACACACACACACACACACACTTGTATATAATCACAAGATGTTTTTACCAACTGCCTCCACTCTTCCTCTCCTAATTTTCCTCAATGACTGTGGTCCTGAAGTGTGTTTGGAAAGTACAGAAGGGCTGAAGGCAGGTTTTCCCCTGACTCCTCCGTGCTGAGTTAGTGGCCCATATTGGAGGGAACCTGAATCCCTCAGCAAAATAAAATCTAATCAGTTTGGATCCAGAGGTGGAAACATTTTTATGAATTGAGAAATGAGTACATGGCTGCCAAGTCAGCTGAAATGACCTCAGACAACAACAAAAAAAAAAGCCTTTGAGTTCTGTTGCCCTACTGCACTGTTGCAACCAACAGAGAAAGCATTAAGTTCCCTTTGGTCCCCTTTACTACCCCCATTCACATACATCAGCATTCCCAGTGGGCAACTTATACAAGTGAAAGAGGCAGAAAGGACTGATGGGAGCACGATGGCTTATGGGAGGAAGTTATGACAGAGATGAGCAAAGGAAATTATATGGCATTTGTTTTACATGCAGTTGACGGGTTAATAAGAGAGCTTACATTATGCTAGCATGGTGTCAGCAAAACCTCTAAACACGGGGCTCAAAAGTTGCACATGGAATCAAACAAAGATGGCAGGAGTCCGTATGTCGATCCTTCAATTATCTCAACAACAATTCATCCGATCGACTTTACACGTTGCAGGTGTATGGCTGAGGAGTACGGCCTCTTGAGATCTACGGGGTATATTTCTCAGTAGTCAGTTACTACCACCAGAAGTATACACACTGTGTAGGGTATTAACAGGGGACCACTGAGTAAAGTTCTCTCTAGACCGGAGATGTTCCATTATAGCAAAGTTCTGTTTTGCTAAACTCAAACCTCGCAGGCATCCTGGATGTAACTTTCAGAATGACTGCTTTTGTTCCTGCTCCCAAAACCTAAATAGCCCCGTCCCCAGTAGCTTGCTGTTAGCAATGACAGCAACCAGTTGATTTTCTCACTTCGCTACAATGTTAAATGCTAATGACGCATCTACTCCAGCATTGCCGTGTTTTATAAAATACAAAAGATAAAGATCGCCTCTTTAACCAAATGCTCACAACACATGCCGCAAGGCCACATGGACCATGGACACCTGCCTGGTGTGCCTCTTTACTGTTGCTACCTAATAAAAGGTTAAAAAAAATCCCCAAAAAACATTCTTTAAAAAAAAAATCTTCCAAATCTAATTTTGGAAACAAGGACATCTATTTGTAAAAACATGTTTCCATGATCTACTGTTACAGTAGTGCTATGACTGCTACAGTAAACATAACATCTTTCCTACTTGCCAGGAAGCCATTGATTTCCATTCAAATACGTTATGACCGTCGACACGACGCGGCTGCAAACTTGATGTTATTAATCACAATGAACCTCATATCTACTTTTATTTTTGTTAATATAACATTATTATCATTTGGCAGCTGACATGTCTGATGTCTTGCCCATGAACACATACAGCACAATACCAGACTGTGGTTCGAAGTACATGGACGACAGTTTGCAGAAACACTGGACAGGTACTTCAGGACACCATTTTTACACAGTGAGACTCTAATCATGACATGCAGGGACAGGTAATACTCACAAGGTTCCGATTGGCTTGGAAGAGTCACATGATGTTCCTTCACACCATCAAAAAGTAGCTCTGCTCCACCGCTAGACAAAATAAAAAGAGACAGTTCAATTAATAAAGTGTGATTTTTGTGGCTAGATACTTGTGAGGGTTCATCATCAGTGGGGGCAGTTTGGGTGGAAAAAGAGAAAAGGGTTTTTTTTATATAGAGTGTGTCTCTGTGAGGAAACTGGGGGACTTTGAAAGAAACCATTATGACACTCACAAGTTTTGGCTGATGGGTTCAAATGTACAAGCTGCTGCAATATATTCAGGAGATCAGTGAACAAGAGTGTTAAGCAGCGCTGTTTTAAGTGTTCTTGGGCAGGTCCAAGACAAGTGCCAGTCTCATGCAGTTATTCCTGCTTGTATTAAGCCATTTTGGAGAGTTTTGCAAATCTTTTAACAGGGCAACTTTATGCCAATATTGTATTTTTGCATCACTGTGATGAAGTACTGTTAATTGTCAGGATTTTAATTCACTGTACTTTATACATTGTTATTGCCAATGAATGATAAAGGTCTCTTATTTCCTGTTTTTGTCTTGGGAACTTTCCTGCAGAGAACCAATGACAATCTGGTAGTAATCACAGGTGTTGGTACAGCTCTGCTTTGTTTGTAAAGATTTTACTGAATGAATGTCTGAGGACCAAAACGTTGTTAACAAAGATATATATGTCATTACGGTGTGCTCGATTTTCTCTTCTTTCGCAGTCACAGTTTATGACCCAACACACTTACGACTTTCTGGGGTGCACAAACTTTGAAGAGATATTAATTAATAAGAAAATAAAGACAAAGGTTTCAAGTTATCTTAGGTGTGTTAAGATTAGGTGTGGTTGAGTTGTTCTGGAAAGAATGAAAGAGATCAATTTAAACTGGAGAAAATATGAATTTATTATTAGAAAATGTGTTCCCAAGTCTCTTTAAATTGTGTGCTTGCTTGTAGACAAAATTCACATTTTGAAATAAATTACTGCAGCGCATCAGCTCCTTTATAGTAAACTATGGGACCCATAAAATAAAGTTGTTACATTCTGATATATTTTGTCTTGATATGGAATTACATACCATGAAAAAGGACATTATGCATATCCATCACCCTGTGCTGCTGTCATTTCTACTGTTTTCATCATTCAGGGATTTCACCAAATCAAAACTAGAGAGCTAAAGTCTCATTTTTGTCACGTAAATCTGGCTTCAATCCATGTCTATGGTCTTTTGTTTTAATGGGAATTTCTTTTCCTTTTGTTTTGCAGCTCATTGATTATGTTCAGCCACAGTCCTCCGTCTGAGACCATCTCTGTGCGTCTCATGGAGGAGTGTCAGAGTCACTGCTTTAAGTGTTTTACAGGCTGCACAGGGCAGTGCTGTCAAAATATGTAAAAAGTCAGTCAGCTCCCACTAATGTTCTCTTTTATTATGTCAGTTCTGTTGCTGTTTTGTCGTTTTCTTAAACGTGTGGACTCTGTGTTCGTGTCAAATGACAGAGAAGAAGCGACCACACGATGATGGATAGTTCATAAACAAACTCAGAACTAGCAGGCAGCTAGCTGTGACTCCAAGTTGAGGTCTTGTTTAGATAAACGAAGGACACCGACACGAAATTAAACTCATAAAACGTTCGCACAACTTTTCGTTTCTACATAATTGCTGACAAAACACCATTACAGGTAGATTTAACCATTATAATAGGTTATATATTCGCCTACCCAAACTCCAGATGAATCGCTATGGGCGCTGCCATATTGTCGGCACATACAGGAAGTAATGAAGAGGAAGCCGGAAGTGACGAATGTGGACACGTTTTTTCAGCTTTTGGTTCAGAGGAGGTTTGATATGATCACCAAACTGAGAGCAAACCCAAATATTTCTGGGTAAAATATATTTTGCAGACGAATATATTGTTATTTAATTGCTAATGTACACTATTTATTTATTTATTTATTTATTCAGGCCTATTTATTTATTTATTCATGTATTTATTTATTTATTTATTAATTGTTCTTGCCTATTTTACAGGCATGTTGTACAAAATGTATGATTTATAAGAATTCAGAATTCAAGAAAAAAAAACATTATTTGTACACTACTGCATTGTATATCCTCCTGTGGTGACATAAAACCACACGGCCTGTACAAAATCAATCTCTATTCGCTATTCACCACCATTGTCTATTTAGTGTCAGTGTGTGTCAGTGAAAAAGCGTTTTTATGTAACTATCCCTCTACTCTGCCAGTTCAATCATGTTCTTTATTACAGGGTTGTTTATGGCTTTTTGTAAAATGTTGAGGCTCAATTACTTTAATTATATATTATGTGTTATATTTCATTTTGAGATCTCCACCCTCAATATGAGGAGCCAAGGAGTCCGTTTTTCTTCAGATATTTAAATATCACATTTTAGGCATCCAGGCATCCCAAGGCAAGTTTATTTGTTTGCACATTTCATACACATAAGCGCATCACATAATGCATTAAAATATAACAAGAAATATTAAAAAAATATTAAAATACGTATAAAAGGAAACCTTTTAAAGTTACAAAGTAAAGAACACCGTGCTAAAAACAGGATAGAAGAACAAGATGATTCCTGAGGGGTTTTTAGGTTCAGAAGGCAGTGCAGAACAAAAATGTTGACTACCATTGCATTCTGGGAACAAATAGCCATCCTCTACCTGATGACCTGAGAGGCAGAGTGGGTTCAAAAGACAGTCAGAGGTGTATTTTGGTCCGAACCCATTGAAAGATTTATAGACAAGCAGCAGTATGCTTGCATAGTCTGTGACACACTGAAGGGAAGTGAAGAGACCTTTGATATGTGTTCAGTTTTCTTGGTCTTTGTTGGGACTTGAGCAGCAGCATGCTGACTGAGCAGTTTTTAATGGTATTATTGCATGTGACTGTCTAACTGCTGTAGTGTAGGGACTGTGATTATTTTTTTAAGCCAGATTTGAAGTTGTTTTTACCCAGTTTTGATTGTGGGCTTCTCAGATATTTTGGCAAGGTTAAATTACCTTGTGCACTTGTTTGTCTGTGTAACTACTAAGTCAAACTCTGTAACTTCTAAGCATTATGGTGGTGCCCCTGTTTGTAAGCCTTATTCTGTAACTAACTACTTAGCATAATGGTGGTGCTCCCATTTATTAGCCAAGCTCTGCCCCCATTAATGAACTTAACTTTATCTTAGAAAATCATTATATTGGAGAGTCATTAGTTTATACAGCGCTCTCCCTCACATGCCCTGTTCACGTGCATGTATTTGCATTGTGCATGTCAATATAAAAGTGTGAACAGGCATGGTATGAGTGTGTGAATGCACATCTGTCTCTCTCGATCCCCTCTCTCCCTCCTTACATACATCCTCAATCATACGGGTGACAGTTCCAGTCCCAGTATACAGGCGCTGGGAGGATGAGGTGGGGGTGGGAGGGGGTCGGTCAGAGGTTTGAATTGCAAATCCGCTGCCTTCTGTTGGCGTCCAAGCCTTAGCAGGCCCTTCCCTTTCTACATTCATGTGTTAATGAGGAGTCAGTGCAGGGGCAGATAGACAGATCGACCAGGGGCCTGGCGGGGGGTGAGGGGAGAGCGAGGCGTGGGTGAGGAGGCAGGCGGGAAAAAACGAGGGGGTCCTTCCATGGTGGAGGCCCGATGGAAATTTTGAAAGATAATAAAGACATGTTGTGTAGGCTACCATTTGTGGTCGCTGCCTTTTCATCCAAGCTGGGGCGAAGTGTATGGCCACAAGTGAAAACAGTCATGGGGTGAGCACAGAGGGAGGTAAACAGGCAGAATATGTGGGCGTGGGTGGGATCGTTATGGCTGTACATTTCATGAGTGATCCAGGGATGATCACACCATCACTGGGTGTCACAGCACATATTGCTAAGCTGCCTTGAAGTTCACGTAAAGCTGTGGATGGTACCCCACAGCATCTTGGATTTCTTCTGCTTGATTTATGTCAGTCAACAATAATGAGACATCACATGTTTTATTAGATGGTTGCAATACATTTTATATGATTCTTATTTGTTTTACAGGTGTTGATATGAAACACTTGATTTTAAATCAAGATGTCTAACTTTAACTTTTGTGAATGAATCTAATGTTCTTAATGCTGTGTTTGTAAAATCTGAATACACATTGCCAAGTAATATTCAGGGATCTGCTCTCATCATCCAGTGCCAATATTCATATACCCTATACACTAAAGTTTTCTTCATGCCTGACTCACTAAAAACAAGATTTGATATGAGATCAAACATTTTTTATCAGATTTTTTACATTAGATCACTATTTTGTTATGTGGAGGAGTAGTGGTGACCACTGACGTGACAGATGCTGTGTTTTATATATATTTCTAACCTTTGTCCCACCCAAACTTCAGTCAGCCTCAGCCTCGCCTCCTAAAAATTGGATTTGACGGAAGCCATTTCTTGAAATTAAGAAATCAAGCAAAATCACAACCCTAAATCCACTAGAACGGAGGCAATATCCTCATATTTCCCATATCTCTGCCTGAGATGGACGTCAAAAGTCAACGCTACGCAGCCAGTCACCAGCTATAAAGCAGACAGGGTCACACATGATCAGATGACAATGACCAACACAATGGATTAGCTGTAAAAGGACTGGGGGGGAGAGATTAGGGGTGAATTGATGACGGCTGGCTGGCTGGTTGGCTGGCAGGCAGGCAGGCAGGCCCGGGAGATCTTGGGTCTGTTTCAATAAGGAACATAAAGAGCTGAAATTAACATGTACCATGATACCAAGCAGAGAGAATCCTCTTAGAGATTACATCCATAACATGTTACGCCTATGGAACTGTATGGAAAGCGGAGACAAAGAGCAGAGTGAATGATGATTTTCTATTGTAGCAGATTATGGGGGATCCTATTCTGTTGGATGCCATTGTATTTTGTTTTGTTCTTTTCTGCTCGACATCATACCTCTCTTCATGACACAAATTGTCCTACTTTCTGTTTTTTTCCCAGGAATTTTTTCACCTGGAATAAACTCGACTCCCTCTCAGTATACCAGCTGCCGGGCCGCACTGCTGCCTCCATCATGAAGCAGCAAGAGCAACAGCACTACTCCTGCAACATCTGTGTTGTGGCACACATACACACGCGTGTTGACAAAAGCACACATTGGTACAAAAACATACGCGTGCACACATATGGACACACGCTCACAAATGCATGGATACACACACACGTACACACACGCACACACACACACACAGTCCATCTGTCTTTGTCTCCCTCCCACCGCCGTCACCATGGGTCTGTCTGCAAAAAAATGTGAGATGCTTCGCACAACACGCATGCTCAGTGCACCTCGTATGGTGCATTTTCAGTTAAACATGACATACATTGCAGGTTTTCATGCTTTATCAACAACAAGAACACTAATAGAGTAGAAAAGTGCTCAGAAGGATGTAGGATTCAGAATATAGTGGGCTAACATGGACGCTCTCATATACCTGGGGAGGAACCAGGAAGAACTGCCAGCCACCTAAACTGGAACAGGAACAGGATGCTAATATCTGCAGTTGGCTGGATGAGGAGTAACTGTATAGAAGAGAGGGGCCAGCTCTGGTTCTACAGTGAAATGCTGCCCCGTATTGGTGATAAAAGAGCAGTGCAAGAGATTGGCTCCTCCAGGATGAGGCTCCTTTTTACACTTTTTTACACTCTAAAGTAGTTGTTGCTAAGTATCCTCATTTATCTGCATATTTTTCTACAATAACAAGAAATGTAAAGGTTAAAGTCCCTTTGGTGCTTAAATAGCTTAAGGTTAAGTCTGACAGTATTGCTTTTTTCTTATTTGCTCATATTTTTTTATTTTTCTCGTAATTATTTATTAATGACTCCCATTAACAGACCACAACAACAATGTGTTAGTCAGTCTCGTAATGCATCCAAGCTTCCCCAGGCTGCCCGTGGCACTTGGAGCTAAACCCACTCATTCCTACCGAAGATGTAATTCTTTCTCGATTTAGGGGCAGAAACAGAATATAATCCTCAGATGAGTGTATAATCACCTGAAAACAAGACTCATTGTGTTTTTGTTACCTTAGAATGATTCTTTTATACGTACAGTAGGTGGGGGATCCTATTCCACAGTCTGCCATGTTTCTACAGTAGCCTGGAATAGACAAACCATCTTAATCACCATGTACTATTAAATCCTACACACTAGACCTTTAAAGACAGGTCACAAATATATAGATTCACTTTAAAACAGGACTTAAAGGGGCTCTGTGTAACAATTTGCATCAATATCCATGTACTAATCACTTTTTTATTGGCCATATGTAAGCAGATTGTAACCTGACAAGAAAAATGAGTCCTTCAGCTTCTCTCTCGGTTACCTACCTTCCTTGTGAAGGACTTGGGTCCGAATTTCAGAGACAGTCCAAATGATGTGACTGTGTGCATGTTCTCGGGTGCCTCGTCTCAGTGCATCTTCCCGCTCCACTACAGAGAGCAACAGTAGCTAACATTTGTTTTGAAACGACCAGCTTCCAGCACAACACAAAAGTTCCAAGGAGCCCCTTTAAATATTTCCTAAAACAGCAGTTCAGCAGAAACTGCAGTTCATCGTAATGAAGGTGCGTGTTGCAGGTCTTTGTCACAGAACAATAGGACATATCAGGCTTTGGCTACAATAAAACGGTTGGTTTAGGTCTTTTCATCGGTTTTAATGACTGTAAGAAAATAACAGAAAATGATGGAATAACCATACACCTTTAAAAAAAGCTGAATCGTATCATTGAAGAGACTCCTGTGAATGCATTCAGTTACACATGAATGTTTTCTTTCCTGAACAAAGTCAAACCATTTGACACAAGCAATCATTTTATTTGAAAAAAAGTGAATTGCTATGTACAGTACGTAAAAAAACATGAGATCAGTCCTGAAACATTTTGTCGTCTTTTCAAGTTCATCTCATACAGCCCTGCTATAAAAAACAGGAGAATCCACACACTGTCAGAGCATTCCTGTACAACATTCAACAGAGGACAAATATAAACATATTACATCATCGTCATCAGTTTTTCACCGTCAGTGTTATCGGACATTAAACCTAAACCAGTAGGTTTGATGGCTGATAACAGTGACATCAAACATTGGTCTCAAAACACAGAGCAAATGTGTTTTATCCCCCTGTGTGTGTGTGTGTGTGTCTACGTCTTCCTGTTATATCATATTACAATTGAAGATTCAGTGTTTTTTGCTGACTAAAGATCGCCCCCTGTTGGACAACAGTGGGAACTGGCACATGGCTCTTCACCTCATGAACTGATCTGTACAGCTGACCCCCTAATACGTGACTAGAAAGCTGGATCTCTCATACGCAACTCTCCGATAGAGGGATAATTTCAGAATAATTTGCGTTTGATTGATATCTGATATGACTTTCATTCATATATAGGTTATCAATTTTGGTGGGGTTAAGGAAGAAGATAGATATTTAAAAAGAAGGCAATGCTGGGGGCTAAAAGTGGAAAACATTCTGAATGTGTGTCTGTTCCTCAGGGGTCTCAGCCCTTGCTTGAAATGATTGCATAGCTCTGAGAGTTGGCTCCAGCCCTCTCAGGCCGACATGCCGTTAATACAGCAATGATTTAACACTGAACAGCCGACCAAAATGAAATCCCACAGCAATAAAAACATTAGGATCATTTTCGCAGTATTGCCGAAACAGAAATTCAAAACACACAACCGAAAGACATCCTCCGCAGTCGTGCTGGGTCCTTATTCGATTCAGTTTAGGAACTTTTATTTTTTCATTCATTGGTTTTAAAAAAAGATGGAAGATGACAGATTTCTCTGTCTGTTCAGTATCAGCACAGACGGGACAGATCGTCGCTGTATCATCTGTATACTTCTCAAGTTTGACACATTTAAAATACATGTTTAAATGAGTTGTTTAAAGGTGCTATATGCAAGAATTGGCCACCTGCTAAATGCATGCTCCAAACAACTCCAAAAATAGCTACTGACTGTAGCTGCTGTTAGCCAGTAAGCTCAGTTAACTGTGCGGCTAGCGAGCAATGCTGTTAGCTGATTCTGCCCAGGCTGGTAGCTCGGAGCACCGGCGGGGAGTGTTGGTGTCGTTGACTATCATCTCTTGAGGTACAAAGTGGCTAGGAGCTAGCTGGTTAGCATGCTGAGTTCAATCGATATCACTGCAACCCAATGCGTCTTTGACGTGACGTCAAAACTCTTTGTTGAGAATCTTTTTGAACATTTTAAATGCAAATTCTTACATATTGCACCTTTAAAGCAACATTTTACTTGGTATAACATTTATAGCAGCATGCAACACTTTCTGCAAATGTACAGACTGAAGCCACAGTCGTACCACAGCATGTTTATAAATGTTTGTATACTAAGTGAAACATTGCCTTAACTCCATTCAAATATATCCCATTTCCCTCTGTCTCATAGTGCTGTTTTTAGCTAGATTTTGTGCACAAGACACGCAAATATCAAAAATATTAGTCGCACAGCTACAACAGAGGGAGGCCGCTTTGTCCTCTTAATGTTTTAAACAACTCGCAAAGCCCTCGTATTATAAGTTGCTGCATTACTTCTGCAAATGTTTCATTTCTGATACATTTATTAATGCATGCCTGATACATTTTTAATGGGATTCAATGGGACTGCTTGATACATATTTAATGAGGTTTGATGAACATGGTTCCCTAAGAATGAGCACTGACAGATTCTCATGAGTTTGGTGAAGCAACATCCATGATGTTTAGATCTCCTCTGATCAAAACAAACCAATTAGGGAAAAAAAAAGACATGAAACATTAATGACACACAGAAATGAAGGAATGTAAACACACACACGCTCACTCATACGGACGAAACATCTATATATGAGCTATGTAAGTTATTGTTATCATTTCTGCTACAGTGTGTGACAGCAGTTGAAACAAGAGAGTGTCTGTGTTTTATTGGAGCAAAGCCAAGCTCTGTTTGGCCCTCTGGAGACACCGTACACATGTTACTGTTTGTACCAAGCAGAGGAGCTGGTCACCAATCTCTCCCATCTTCTTTTCTGCTCAGCTTGTCTCTTCTCTGATGCCGTTTAAATATTTCAGCACTAAGTGAAGTCCACAGGGAGGAACAGGAGTCCACAGCGAGTGCAACACGTCTTACAAGTGAGACCCTCTTCTCTGTTTCCCTACTGCTCACCGCACATGCTCTGTTAGCTGCCTCTTCATTCACTGTCACCCCTTTTCAGTGTTCACGCTGGACTCTTCCACATCATCCGTCGCGATGCAAAACAAGACCGTACCACGATGAGTGGCGAGTGCAGATGGGGGTGTTCTGGCGATGGGGGGGGGTGTCGGGGCGGGTGCTATAGCTCGCTGTGGCGCACAGGAGGCTCTAGCTTGTGCGACAGGGCGGTGAGGACCTTGTCGAACTTCTCGTAGCGCTCCGACTGGCTGCCCTCGGAGCCGCGGCTGCCCCACAAGAGACGCATCTGGAACTCCGTCTGGAAGATCTCGTGAATTTCGGCTCGCTCTTGGAGTCCTGGAGAGGAAAGGAGAGGAGAGGATGTTATTCTTTGCAGATGGCCTTGCAATCATGATGATCATGGTAAAAAAAGGTTAATAGAAAGTTCCATTATTGGATGACAAAATAAAAACAAGACTGTGGACAAACTAAAACTGAACTACAAATAAGTTTGTCAAGAAAATAAGGAACAAAATAAAGTTAATACATGAAAAAGTCAATAAACTTAACTAACTTCAATAAATTACACAAGTCTTTAGTTTCTGTTCCTCTACTTATAATAAATGAAACAATACAGAAAATCACCTTATCAACATTGTGATAAACAAAAATAAAAACCTACCAAATTAACTAAGTACCAACTGAAAGAAAACTTGAAAATGATACTAAAAATTAAATATGGCCTAAAAAACAAAAAAGTGGTGAAAATCCAAAACAATTATCATTCTGTGTGTGTAACTCAAAAGTCCACTAACTAGTCTTTACTGAGCCTTTAACCACATCTCTCTTTATCAGTGCTCTTCTCTCCTATATGTGACCAATATTTCCCTCCCTAGCCCGACCCTAGGTGAACTAAAGACAGCTTCTGAACGCAGACATCTTAAGCCGAAAACAATTTAAACAACGATACGAAGTAAGCCTCTCGACTTTGGCTCGTGGCGTTGTTGATGAAGGGGTCAGACTGAGGTCAAGCTGATCGATGGTGAGATATAACAGAAAACAGAGACGTGAGCGGATAGCTATTGGCACACGGTTCAATAAAGCAGTAATGGCCTCAAACTGAGAACCATTGGGGAGGTATTAGGGATCAATGCAGTTAACATACTGTAGTAGCCACACACACACACACTCACACACAAATCAGTGATGTCGTTATTAACAGTTATACATTAGCAGCATGAGATGTAACACAAAACCAGCTGGACAACAACAACAAATGAGTCTGTGTTGAGGTCATTTCTGAGCAAGGTTGACTGTGTTAATGAGTTTAAACAACACAGCCTCTGGGTTAAAAGGGTGGAAATCTATAAAAATATCTTTTCATTTAAAAACGAGAATCTACAACCATGCTAACAGTCCTGTGAGGGGTAGTGGTGAACAGCCCAAACACCTGACTGACCAGCAGACCAACAAACTATTAGATACTAGACGTTGCCATACATAGACTCTGTAGTATGGCTAAAAACAACACAGATGTCGACTCAGGTCACGCTTCCAAAGACTGTCCTCGGCCTTACCCTGCAGTTTGGTCTCAGTGTTGGTTCTATAGATCCCCCCGTGATGAGCGATGGTGCGAGCTGCCTCTAGGTGGTACATGACCACATCTACTCCCACCTCGGCACTCTCCCAGGGCTCCAGCGCGTCCCCAACAGCCATGCCCCGCTCCAACAAGGACAGGACGGGAATGATGTGGGGGAAGGAGGTGTTGGACAGGGCGCTAGACTCTGTGAGCAGAGGAGAGTTGAATAAATAAGCAATCACACAAATCTGTAAGAAACACATAACAACAATGTAAACTAGGGTCTCACCTTTGCCGTCGTTCATGTTCTTCATGAACGGTTTGAGCTTCTTCTCATACAGAATAGCGCCCTCTGTGTGTCTCTGGCGTAATGTCACCCACGTCTGCTCCAAGCGGGAAATCTGAAGTAATGAGTGAAAACAACACAAATTTAAACAATACATCAGAAAAGACTCTTTGATTTTCGTCCAAACCCCTTTCCATCGGTTCAGTTCCAGTTCACGCACCTAATTTGGTGGAAAACAGGGTGTGTGAGTCTGCTTTACCTGTGGCAGCTCCAGGGCTCTCATCACAGCAGCAAAGCCAAACATGTTGCCCATGGTGCTTTTCAACTCTGCTGCCAATTGGATGGTCTTGTGGAGCAGGGCCGCCCTCTCCTCTGTGCTTCCTGTGCAGCCTAGCAAGTCCACTGCCATCATGATCGACATGGTGTAGAACCTGAGAAAAGAAGAAAGATACTGTTCAATAACACTGAATCAATGAAGGTGAATTATCGCTGCTGATAGAGAAGAAGAAGATGTTGAGCCGAAGCCTATTTTTAAATTCACATTGTGGCAGGTTGTACTGTGTGATGCAATCGGATGGAGCCTTCGGATGTTGATGAAATATAAATTATTTCAAGTCCTCAAGCAAAGTTAAGGAAGAGGAAGTCACGCAAAGCTGTAAACCCCACTTGGATGCCTCGCATTTAGTTTTTATTGTTTGCTTTCAGTAACATGCTGTTACACTGAGAAATATTGACGCTGTTGTATAATGAAAGAAGAGGGAAAGAAGAGGTGAAACAGGGGATGAGAAGGCAGAAAAGGGATGAGAGATTCAGAGGGTGACGATAAGAACAGAAGAGAGAAGAGAGCAGAAGATAATCAATATGTGAATTAATGAAGTGAACAATGTATTAAAGGAGACAGTGTGTACCTCTCCAGCAGGTCAAGTCTTAGCTGGTGTCCATGTGGTAGCGTCAGTAACTCCAACCCTGAGGACACTCCCATCATCCTTTGCGTCTCCGAGGTTACGCCTAGTATTCTGGCCACCTGTCCAAGAGTTAAACAATAATTAGTTGCATGTGCATTGTGTGTGCAGGTATTTGTTAGTTTGTGATGTTTGTGTGCTTAATGTCATGCGTCTGACTGATGTTCACATTTCTGCATTTACTTTAGGGGATTGTGCATATGTGTGTGTGTGTGTGTGTGTGTGTGTGTGTGTGTGTGTGTGTGTGTGTGTGTGTGTGTGTGTGTGAGTGCGTGTTTGTACCGTGCAGTCCACCATGGTGATGTGTTTAGCCGCGGTCCTTGCATCCACCTCAGCCAGCAGCTCTTTGACTCTCTTCAGCACCGACATCTCCAGAGGCTTATTCTCAGCTGGCATAAGGCAAGACTCGTACCTGTGCAGGAGCGATTACAACGTATTAGAAAATACTGAAGCGGGACACGAGCACTGGCAAGCACTGCAAGAAAGAGTGTTGTAAAGATAAATAAGCTACAGCAGAATGTTTCAGACTCTTCGGCTGCGAAGTTTATGACTGTAAGCTTGTGTAGTAACAGTGGTCGACTGATCTTTAACACTGATATTGAAATTTGGGATGAATAAAAAATCTTATAACAATATATACAGTTGTTTTTTTAACATACACACAGAATATTTTTTGATGAGGATACCTTAAATTTTATTGTTAAAGATTCTTATATTTTTATTTAGTTTTAAATCTTCATTTTCAACTCAGTTTGGTTTAAATTGGTTTAAATTAGTTTCCAGAGTATATTTTCACAACTAGTTTCAGCTTTTAGTTTACTATAATAACCTGTGACGTCATTTCTGTTGTGCAATTTCTTGTTTGTTATCAGCCGACATACTATGCTGACACCAGTAAATCTGTGAAAGGCTAAATTGTGATTATATGTTCAGTCAGATGTTGAATTAGTCCCCCAGCTTGTTAAGCAGTGCCTTTATTGAATCACTTGGTTTCTATTAGTTTGTGCCTTTGTCATCTGAGCCTATATGAACTGATACGACACATTATAAAGCTAAGAGCTGAGCAGTTTCTAGCAAGGCAACTAATATATCAGCAGCAAAGCTATTAACAGCCTCTGTCATATATCTGGAAGACCACTGGACACGTCGACAAAGCTGTACATCAGCAAACCACACCAGAAGCACACTATTTATGTTCTACCCTACATGACACTTAACATTGGGTCTAACCATCACGTCCTCATCATGCTGCTTTCCCTTCAACCAGCCGACTCACTCTGGTGCCTCCGACATAAGCGGCTTTTACTGCCTTAACTGTCAATTTCCCCAGTAGTGTTAACACTGACAGTAATCCCCCTGCGCCTAAATTTCACAGGGGATGCTGACATGACCAAAGCTGCTGCCTGCTCCGTTGCTGCTGCCAACTCAGTGTACCTGACCCTTTTCCTTTTACGAGCCTCATCGGCTGTGTCCTCCTGTGGCATCCTAAGCGCAATAAAATACAGTTTGCGCTGTGTCTCTGACCACAGCACAGAGTCTGCCCTCAGGCTGTTTCCCACAGGATTATGAGCTGTTTACTCAAGTCTGTTTTACAGTCTCCGTTCACTCATAGCTCCACTGCAGTGCTGAACCCCCTTGCCCATTATGACAAAATGTCAGCAGGTGTAGTGACCTTCGAACACGCTGACTTTACATCCTGAGAGATTATGCTTTAGTTGTGTACTGTTTCCAGACTTTATCTAGGTATATGATTTCAATATTAAGAATAGGTCATCCTTCTAAAAAGGTAAACAGTTTCTCCAAAAGCTCTCTGTGGTGTGAGTCCCTTCCATAAACACAAAGTCCAAGTCTGGAAGCCTAATCCTGTGTGCTTGTGTGTCTTGTACCTGGATGGTCTGAACGAGGACGCTGTCTCCACCTGTGGGGCGCTGAACATCCCCTCGCCGTCTTCCCTCGCTCCCTCCTGCCTCCCTTCTTCCACCCGCAACCGTTCCACGTAGCCCTTGGCTGGGGGTTTAGGAGGCCCGGCGGGGCAAGGTCTGAGGTCACAGTAGCTCCCTGCTGTTTCTGACGAGTGCGATTGGTAGCTGGGGTGATGGGCGGGCGAGGAGTGTGCCGAATGGGAGGTATGTGCGGGATGCTCTGGAGGGTTGGTACCGGCTGACGGGCTGAGCTGAGGGTCGCTGGAACGACGCATCACGGGGGAGGGCGGGACGACGGCCAGCATGCGGCCGCCAGAGTGGGCTCTCTGCCTGGTGACTGAAGACAGAGAGAAGAGTGTCAAAATGTCTTATGGAAGCTGTGTTTGTGAATGTGAGGAGCAGAATACTTTATTCATGCGTCTTACTGGCACTGTATGCAGGAGAAAGTGGGGTTTCCCCAACTGGGGACAAGGGGCAGCGATACTCCTGGATCTGGTCCATGCTCATCGCACAGTTCCGCATTGCGTCTTTATGGTGGTGGATTGTCGACGGGCTGCAAAGACAACATTTTTAGGATGTTAACAATCTTTGGGTGTTGATATGAAAGCTGTCGGTGCTGAAGGGAACCTTACGAAGCGGTGCAGTTCAGCATGTCACAGGAGTGGTGTTGTTACTAATGCAAAAACGATGCTAGGGAGACATTTTAGTTGGAGCAACCTTGAGGGCAGTTCATGTGCTTGTGTTATTTATGAATTGAAACCATGTTTTGGATTTTAAAGCAGGGGCAGACAATGTCGTTCAATGTGGCCTCTTGGGAAAAAATAAAGGTGCAATATGTAAGAATTGGCCACCTGTTAAACTTATCCAAGTAAAAGGGGGCAGCATATCACCAGAGTCACTGCTTACTGCTGCTGGCTGAAGCTGCCGTTGACTACTGAACTCAGTTAGCCATGAAGCTAGCTTCATTTTTAAAAATATTTTCAACTGAAATTCTGACATATTGCACCTTAAACTGGAAAAATCCATTAACACAATTTTTTAGTGCATTGTAATGCTTAATTATACCATTTTCACACATCTTCCACTGTGTCCTTGGCATTGAATGCTTGCTCAAACTCCCTGAGAGGCTCCCATTTATTTCCACTGTAAACAACATCATTTGTCTGCTCCTCCTTTGTAGATTCAAGTTTCAAACAGCCCTTGTTCTGCTTGAAACTTGAGGGATCCAGTGCACGAGTGAGTCATTTTGCAACTTCACGCTGAGGACACGTTGCTACGGGAGGTGCTATTGGTGTGTGTGAAGTGAGGGGACTGCGGGAACGTGGGAGGTAAGCGTAGTAGTTTAGTGCTCAAACACAACACAAGTGTCACACACTAACACACACACGCACAACCTGCTGTTGGGCACAGGTTCCGGCTCTGGTTCTGGTGTTGCCACTGGCGTCCTAACTGGACTGGGACTGTCTGAGTCACTGATTATGTATGTGACATAAAACAAGAATGAAACAATATGAGGATGACTGCAAAAAGAGTTATTATTGGCTCTTCAGTTCCTCTCCTCTTCCTCCCGGCTCACCTGTGAGGTATCATCTTCTCCGTCGTCAGCCCATCTGTCATGGTGACGCTCCTCCTCTTGATGTACGCTCCCCTCTGACTGGACGGCGAGTAGGCGGAGCCTTGCTTGCTGTTGGCCAGAGCGAAGGTGGCCTCCAGGTAGCGCAGAGGGAGCGTCCTGCTGACTGGACAGTAGATGTGGACGCCGCTGGACTGGGAGACCGGCTTCCGCTGGCCCACGTAGAACCGCACCAGCTCCTGGACCGAGTCGAAACTGTCGGACTCCAACATATACTGCACCTGGGGATGAAGAAAACAAGAGACTTAAGGTAAAACATCTGTTTGTTTTGTGTTTTTGCAGAATGCACCATGAATATAATGAAAGGAGCGCAGTTGCAGGATTTTTTCTTCTTCATCTGAGTTCTCCCTTGTGCCAAAATCAATCACGTATCACTCCAGAGAGGGAGCACAAAAGCGGGATGAGTGGGGAACACAAAATGCTTTTGTTCCACTTTAATTCTATAATTTCTATGGTGCTTAAAACCAGTTTACCAGCGCACAATAACCAAATAAGTGCTCTGCGCAAAACTAAAATTGAACAGAAATCAGCAAAAAAAAAAAAAAAGGAGAATTACGGTTTGGAGGCGGACAGAGAGACAACAGAGACACAGCTGGTCAACAAGGCACACCTGCACCAAATTAGCCTGCCAGTGTAACCATCGCCATCATGAGCAACCAGATAAAACAGGCCTCTTCAAATGGAGGACGGATCTTGACTTGCCAAACACAGGTGTAAATAATTACAAGAGGGGAGTACAGAAGATTGGGAATTAAAACCTAGGACATTTGTGTCACAGCTTTGGTCTCTTCAGAGTCATTACATAAAGCTGACTCATTGGCAGAGTGCTGGCTGAGAAAACTAAATGACAAGCCAATGTTTTTGGTTACACCTGTGCACTTCCTGCTCCCACCCAGAGAAGGACTGAGAGAGGATAGACAACAACAACAGAAGATCCATCTCCACTGTCTTTTCTGCCCACAGAGCATAAAATAAATGCAAGGCACCAAATTTAGGTCAAAGGCCTCAAAAAACAGTTGGCAAGAATCGCTGAAACAGACAGCCAGTCAAAGCATCGTCACGTACCTTGGTCTCGTTGGACTTGACCAGGACTTTGCTGATCTTGAAGTGCAGCACTTCATTATCCCATCGGCAGGTCAGCACGAAGTCGCCCACGCTGGTCAGAGAGTCGCGCACGAGGAAATCTCCATTACGTAAAACCAGAGTCTCTGACACCTAGACAGAGGAAAAAAAGAGAAGAAAATGGTTTTAAATTAGTAAAACGAGACAAAAGGCTTCAATCCTAAAGAGCTGAAGGCCAACTCGGCTCAATGAGTTCCAGCATGAGTGTGAATATTTTCTGTCTGACACTCTCTGACTGTTGAATAATTGAATTTAGAGAATCGTGATTATTTATAACAATGCCTCAGGACACTTCTGAACAAACACAACTATCTCTCCGGCTGCCAGACTGTTTGCATTGGTAAAGATGGATAAAATGCCAGCGACAATGGCCCAAATGACTGTCTGAGGACACATTTTATCCAGTTCAGCGCTAATGTAAAAATGAGAATTATTGGGAATTGACTGACAAAACAAGCAAATCAAGAAAAGCAATCTCCACATTCATGGTCAATGAAACAGCTTCAGGCTGCACATATTGCTGATGCCAAACACTGCAGATGTTGGTGAAGATTCTCAGTCATCACTGACAAAGTCGACCACATGCGACCTTAACGACTCTGTAATGGTTCACGGCCACTCCAGTTAGTTAGAAGTGAAGAGGCCTCTTGGATGAGGGGTGAAACATCTTCAAGAAACTGAAACAAGTCCATTCGTCTATGATACAGCACTTAGAAACACACTGCAGATGTGGCTCTGGTTTCTGTGAGAAAATATTGCGGTTTGATCACCTCACGCTGAGACTTCAACATGTTTCTGTATGTGGTGTAGTTGAATATTATTTCTGGCCGACATGATTCAGTCAACGTTTTATTAAAATAAATGTATAAAACAATTATTATACAATTAATTAGTTTGTGTTTTTTTAGTCAGTAATTGGATAAACCACAACATCAAGTCTGTTTCGCAATTAATTGTGGGTAATTAAATCAGTAAAGTCTGCTTAAATCCAAGCGGACTCTCTAGAAGCCTGCAGAAAGTCCGCTTGAGGTCCCTTGTGGACTACAGACTTCCCGGTAAGTCTGCAAGAGCAGTGAGGTCAGGATATTTGGATTCTGCCTGAAGGTACGCTGTTAATTTCAAAAGTAGAATTTACATTTAAAAATCTTGTAGCAGTCTGTTTCCTTGATTTTTTTTTTAAGCAAAGCCACTGTATCAGATTTTTACAGTGTTTGACGCTTTAACTTGCAACTCAACATGGGAAATAAGGCAGTGATCGTGCAGTGCAGCACAAGTTAAATAATGATCCACACCAGCAGGGGGCAGTATATGCACAGATCAAAAGCTGAAATCAAGTGCAGGGTCCTTGTTTCACTCCAAATTTCTCAACATTTTGAGTTTTGTTAGCTTTTTTCTCTGACCTCTCACTGCATTTAAGAATTTTCATGTTTTACGCTGACAAGCTTGGAACAAGACAACAGGAGCAAAAGGAAAAGCCACAGATGACTGAAAGTCTTCACTTTAAATGAAGGAAGAACAGAGCAGAAGGGGGCGGCAGGGAGGAGGGAAGGACAGGCTGTAAGGAAGCTGATTTACCTGCTGAAATTTAGTCACTAAGTATTGTTTTGATAACCAGGGGGCTGAGGGTTTCCCCGAGTCTGCACAGGGGCAAATCCATGAATCCATGAATATTTTATGTAAATGAAAAGAGGAAAGACTCACAGATGGCTGATTTGAATCTGTGTCTGTGTTTATGTGCGAGACAGAGAACAGAGGTTGATCAAGAGACACAGGATGTGTTTATGAACCAGGACCCTCCACATGTGCATGCAGCGTGTGTGTGTGTGTGTGTGTGTGTGTGTGTGTGTGCTGTGGTGTGTCTCTTTGTATCTGTGTCTCAGTCACCAGCTGTGAAATGCAATTGCGTACATCAGCAACACGCGCAGCTGTCTGTTTGGCAGAGTTTCTCCCCTCCTCCTGAACGCTAAAGCAATTTTCGACTGAGCTGTGACAGATGATGGGATTCAGTAATCAGTGTCATTCTGTGTGTAAGGCATTTAAACTGTGCTTTCAAAGCCAAGAGACTTTGGCCAAGTAATCGCTCAACTAATACTATCGGTTGACAACCACATCAACCCACACAGAAATACTATTATGTTTGTGCTTTTGTCCCGTCTCATTCTGGCTTTTTAAAAACATATCATGTAATGAGGGGATAGAAATACAAACCACAGCAGCAATACAGCGCTTTCAGAATTTATTTATGTATTCGTTTGTTTCACTGCCAAAGGGACTGAGAGACTGCAACATGACGTTTGAGCTTTTTATGTTATCTAAGTGGGCTTTTTGATGATTTAAGGTTTGAAAGCGGATCATAAAATAAGTTTGGGTTATTTTTAAGTATGAAAGTTTGCATGTTTCAGATGGTTCCCCGTCCTAACACACCAGATGAATGGGTTGATGGGTTTTTACACTGATTGTTCTTGAAATATATTGACATAAAACCGAGGGGGGGGCTCTGTGCTCTTTTTCCTTTTTTTTGGCTGCTCTGAAGTCTATGCTCCTTGCTGAAGCACTGACCAAGTATCTGTGACACACACCCCGTCATCACTCCTGAGCTTTTAATCAGGCCGTGCACAGTGACACACACAAAACACACACTCCTCCCTGTCCGATAAACAACTCTGTTTGACTGCATATGAAAATATAAACTGATATTTAACTGAGGAGGAGGAGGAGGAGGAGGAGGAGGAGTGCTGCTGCTGCATCCCTCTGTGTGTGTGAGATTCTCAGTCCGTGGATCAGGTGGGACGGGTCATAAAAGTATCATCCTGATCAATAACGGGTGGGATGAGAGGGGAGAAATACGTCCTTAATGAGGAAAATATTAATGACATTTCCTGCATCGATCCTCCAGCAGCAGAAACGATATGTGTATCTATACATCAGCATGAGAATCTGCGCACAAGGATATAAACAGCTGATATGATTCGTTATTTATTTAATGAATCATTTTATAACTACAGCTGTTAGTTTTGTTGATTAAATATGCCACGGTATGTGTTACAGGACATTACTGCGTGCATGGAAATGTTTAAAATAACTGAAAGCAGCCTCTCAAATCATAAACTCAGACTGAACATCTCGCTGTCTGAATAATGCGCTTTTCAAATAACAGGAAACAGATTGTGCCTTTGACTGCCTCAAGAGAGCAATCCGCCAAGCCTGACCACACCTCACTTTAAGACCAACATCCCCAGGGGCGCACAGGTCTATTTGTGATATTCGGGTTTAGACTCGGACGAGGGCTTCAAATGTTGCATTACAGTCGGGCTTATTGTCGGGTCGGGCCTCTACGTCATGAGCAGTTCATGGCCACGGTCTTACTTTTCAAGCCTGTGTGTGTTTTTTTCTTAAAAATCCCTGAAACAATTAATTGATCACAGAAATAAACTGAAAATGCTGAAAATTTGACCAACGATCAGTCAACTCAATACACATACATGTTAATATACGTATGTATACTTTACTTTCGTTTGTATATTTAATACTTAAGTACATTTATTACCAGAACATTACTTTTGACACTTAAGCACATTTTATATAAGATACTTGAAGAGTTTTACTCAAGTGCTATTCATATGGGTGACTACATGTCATTTGTGTATGCCAGGGTATATGCTGGGACATACTGTTCACAGGCAGTGTGTTACCACCCATCTGTTCTCAAACATCCAGTAGTACTGCATGTGCATGTACACAGATTCTGCAGTGTACCTTCACAGTGTGTGTTTACCTCTCTGGGTATGTGTCCATGGTACCAGCCATGGCTCCTGATGTCAGCAGCGCTCAGTTTCAGCTCCTCCTCCAGCTCCTTCCGCAGTTTCTCGGGAGGAGACTCCAGCAGGTACTTCTCTTTGGAGAACTGCACGGAACAAACAGGAGAGGAACAACAAAACGTGAGCGGGAGTGAGTTTACACAAGGGACTCATCACATGTAGCAGTTCATTTGCACGGAAATGGAACATAGATTAGACGCACGTCTCTATATATAACCATTATTCATCCAGTTCAATCCCATTGGGATTAGGAACTCATTTTAAAGAGAGATTTGAGTGCGTAAATACATTTATGACTACATAAAAGTCTGTAATTTTGTAATATGGGTGTATGGTTCCGAGCTACAGCAACATACACACAGATATGCACGAAAACACACACCTGTGTTACAGAAGGCAACACTGCAGGGAAGCAACAGTGTGTGCTGCCTTCCACACGGGCATGCACACACTCAGTCGGGCACAAACACTCCAAACACAAGAAACAATCCAATCGACCCTGACTTGATTACTAAGAGGCTGAAATCATCATGTGTAAGCCCTCATTGTTCTCATGTACTGCGGAGACCTAGCTTTAGCATTTGAGTGTGGTCACTGAGGATGGAGGATGGGTTGCAATAATGCCAAACACACACTGGCACGCACACAAACACACACTCATTCACAAAATCCACACACAGACACGACGGATCCTATTTCAGATTTCAAAGCTTCGTACTTCTTTGCAGGAGGGGAGGGCGCATGGGTGAAATCTGGGTTGTAAAACATGAAAATAAATTCGGCTGAATATTTTCACGGGTATTTAAAATGCGCCCTCCAGCTGTGTGTGTGTCAGAGATAATGATAAGGAGCACGCGTCGAGCTTCTTCGGTGTTACTGAGACCTGGATTGGTTGAATCCACCACCGAACTCTGAGGGGAAAACTCAAAAATGCTTGATTTATCCACAGTATGATGAACTCAGCAACTATCTGTGTAGGTGGGGAAAGAGAATAGGAAAATCCCACACTGGGACCTCGCCATACCGTGAAGACACCGTTAACAACCCATGATTGCGGAAAGATTGAGTTCAGCTAGACGCTCTCAGACGAGGCAAACAGAGGACACACACTAACACGAACTCTTACACAAACAACCGCACAACGCAAGAAATCCACACAGGAATAAACAGCGGGAGGAAATCATCTCGGCTCTGCCAATATGAAGAGAAATGAGACTGGAGACCAAAATAAACAGTAAACAGCCTTGTCGCTAAGGCTGCCCTGTCGTTCCTCCTAATATTTTCTTTCAATCTCCTTCTCTCTCTGGCCCAGTGTTGTTCTCCTACTTTCTCTCAGTCACACTCTTTTCCCTCTTGCCCACAGTTCCTCTCATCATCCCCCACAATCATGAAGTTTCAGTAAGTTGTTCGACTTTTGCTGAACGAGACAGACCGAGAGAGGAAAGCTGAGGCAGTAAAAGAGAGTGAGGATGGGAAACGGTGATCTGTGCGTGTGCGGAGTGTGTTTGCACCTACCCGCACGAGTGTGTGCGATACGAGGAGGCTACAAGAGCCAAACAATCGATCTTATCATCTCCAGGTCACTGCGAGACAAAATTATTAACTTCCTCCTCTCTCCCCCTTCTCCTCTCCAAACCTCGGGGGAAGATGGAGGAATATCGCCACGGAGGCTCACTCTCCCAGATTAGATTTGAGGTGTGTGAGTGTGTATTAGTGTGTGAGTGTGTGTGTATGTGAAGAGGCCAATAAAAGAGCAGAGGGGTCAAGTGTGCAGTTATTGCTTTTCCTTGTCTCCGTGGAAACCCAGGAGAGGCCTGCCACTGAACTGATGCTCAACAATGAACTTGGTGTGTATATATGTGTGTGTGTGTGTGTGTGTGTGTGTGTGTGTGTGTGTGTGTGTGTGTGTGAATATATGGAGGGGTTATGGGGCAAATTGAAATGTCAGCAGGGCTCTATTTATGATACGGTTCATGGAATAGGCTGACATCAGAGGGGCCGCATTGAAAGAGGGAGGAAAAATGGACGGACAACGAAAAAGCGATTTGACGAGGACTGACACGAAAAACATCTGTATTGTATTCTAATGTATGAGGGGGGAATAGAAAACATGCCCCCCCCCCCCACACACACACTGGTAGGCATCAATCTTTATCTATCCCATGTTTATATTGCAGAGACATCCCTCTTTGGGGCCATTTGTACATATCGTATGCCTGTTGCGCCGAGAAATGTATTCCCCTCTTCACTTCAACTCAACTACAGAGTGTGTGATGGCGTGTGTGTGCTGTGATGGCAGACACACACTCTCCTCTTAAAGAGAGAAAGAGGTGCGAGGAAGAGAGAGAAGAAGCAGAGATGCAGCCAGAGCCCAGAAAAGGTGAGAATAAAGAAATTCTATTCGGGAGAAATGTGTTGATTGATGATAAATGAGGAATAAGCACAACGGGAGACATTTACAAAATCAATACATCTGCAATTGAATAACTATGATCACTAGGTGTTCACCTCCCTTAAAGGCCCAATAAGCTAAGTCCTTGGTTACCATAGCAACATATTATTATGTTTGTTTGCCCGTTGGTGTACGCAGAAGAGTAACATCTTCCCTCTTTAATCAGTATTACTGCTTTTACTACTCTTAATACATCTGCTAGTACAACTATTTCTGCTATTACTACTGCAACTTTAACAAGTACCTTTACTACTACTACTATTTGCTATATACATCAGCAAACGAAGTGGCAAAGAACTGAAAAAACTGAAATACAAACGCAAATCCAGGCTCAGTTATTTACTATGTTGTATAGCGTACAAGCACATGATCATATTTCCTTTGAAAGGTACGTGATATATCGAGAGTATAAACATGGGAGAGGATTCATCAGCACAACAGCCAGATCAAATTTATGAACCAAGACACAGGCAGACGGGAGCAGACAGGCAGCGGAAAACAGTCAGAGACAGACAGAAAACACAAGCAGCATACATAAAGACAAAACATCAGACATTCAGGGTGGCGCGGAGGCAGACAGACAGACAACGGTAAGTCATTAATGTAGACAGAGAGGCAGACACAATGGCAGGAAGACAGGTAGCCCATTAGCAGATGAGAGAGTTTAGGCAATTTAGCAGCTGATGCAGGACTTTGCTTCCCTGGGGAGACGAAGAGAGGAAAAGTGATTGGTGTGTGTGTGTGTGTGAGTGTGTGCGTGCGTGTGTGTGTGTATGTGTGTGTGCGTGCGCACATGCAGGACGTGCATTCATCCGTGCAGGCGTGCGCATATGTGTGCATATGTGTGTATGTACTACATGGGTGGCACAATTAATGGATGGGGCTCTATTTTTGGGTCGGAGTTGGAGAGAAAGTAACACCGGGTTACCAATGATAAAGCATCGGTCATATAAAGCCAGCCTTAGATATATTCATTATAATCTGGGTGTAACGTATAGTTTGTATGGGAGGAGGTGAGTCAGGGAATGTGCAACAGAGGTTAGGGGTGTGCATGTGTGAATCTGAGTTATAGATAACAGCACAGTGTGATCCATCACCTAATTTACACCAACAAGCACTTGAGCCGCTTTTCCTCACAGCGGGCCAATTAGACGAATTCGACTGATGACATCACCACACCCTCACCCGAGTGAAAATTGACACCGCTATCACTCAACATCAGTGGGAGAAAAAACGGACCACCTAAAAGGAAAATAAATGAAAGGGATGATAATGGGGGAAATTCTAAATGTATGCACATATTTATACATATATTAGCCACACGCACCCCTTTTTTAGCACGTCCTGTGAGTGTGTGTGTGTGTTTGCGGTTCTTGGTCTTGTTCTGTTGTCTGTCTGAAGCTGAATTGATTATTTTATGTGTTTATTACTTTGTCCAGTTTGCATATTCGCTGTGTTACTTCTTCTCCGTGGAAGTGCGAGTGCTTGCACTTCTAAAATACGCTTAAAGGTGCACTATACTACTTTTTTATGCCTAAACAAACTCTCTTTGTTTCATGACTGAATAAACTGAATAAACAAACTGACCTTAAGGACAACACAGTTTCATACTGTTTAACTTTGTTTATATGTGGCGGACCCTGCCACCTTTCTAGCTTCAAACAGTGCTCTGGGGAGCTTATTTTTCTCTGGGAACAGCTTGTTTATTCGGTTATAGAAAAGATAAATATTTCTGAGTTTGTATTATTCTCTCATTAATATTGTAAATATTCAAATTGTATGTTTGAATTTCTTCCTCAAAACTACATAGTGCCCCTTCAAATAACATTTTTTTACTCAAACCAGTAAAAGGTGTGGTTTGGATCAAATTTAGAACCACGGTATTTACACTTAACCCAGTGGGGTGGAGTGTTAACTCTGGCACATATCAGCATGTCGTTGTTTGTGGTCGAACTACTTTGTTTGCTAATTCTTCCATAAAGAGCACAAAGCCAAGCATCTTGAGCCGAGAGCGAGAGTGAGCAAGGCATGAATGAGAAATGAAATGGAAGATAATTGCAGGCAAGTATAAAAACCTGCAGGGAGGAAAATTAAGGCTCTGGCGTTTACCAGCGTGGATGCAAAACACATCCCGACAACAACAACAACAACAACAACAACAACAACAACAACAACAAAAGCACCAACAAAGAAGAGGAATGCATCCTAAACAGGCTGCAGCACTTTAGATCTGAGCTCATGTCAGAATGCATCTTCTCTCTTTTTCAGCTCGTGGGCTAGCCTCTAACCCCGTTGTCATGGTAACGCCCCGAGTGGTGGTGGCAGCGGCAGTGGGGGGAGGAACGGGGCTGGGTTTGGGGGGGCCACACACACACACACACACACACATTGAGGTCAGGGGTCCAGTTCTTGAAGAACCTTTCTATCCCTTTGATCTGCTTTCTCTTTCTCCTCCTCTCAGCTCTACGTCTTCTCGCTTCTGGGGAGTTACAGACCAAGATTACTGCATAAAGACCCCCGTATCCTCCTATCTCCTGTAACACACACCTCCACACACACATGCACACACACAGAGGCACATTATAGGGTTTTGTGTGTACATACGTGGCCAATATCACCCCTCTCCAGACTGTCATAATCCCTCTGTGCCCTCCAGCCTGATTTCTACTGTTATATTCACACTGGTTCACACGGGTATAATAGTCTTTACCACACATGTAAAATGATATGAGCATCAGAGGGTGTGCTGGTAACATTAGATGTTTAATATTCACTCTTTATTCTTTCTAACAAAGGTGAAACTTGCATTGAATGAAAGATAATGAAACTTAATTTGCGGTGGTGCAATAAAGAAAGCTAAATCGTGTGTTTTACAACTTTTATTCTTGTTTCTGACAATAGTCAGGACGAAATACAGTATACACTGGGGAGTAGTTTCAAGGTTTGCTTGGACCACAAGTTGGAAATCTTTGCTTTGTAAATGATAGTAGGGTTAGTTAGTTAGTTAGAATGGTATATCAAAGAATATTTTTAAAAATACTCGAAAGCAAAATGTGAATGAAATGAGGAACTAGTGTTGAGAGAGAGGAAAAATTGGATATATAATTCTGCTCAGGCCCAAAAAGAATGCACCTAAAACTTTTTGAACCAACTTGGGTTCAGCTCAACCTGAGCCCAAGCCCAAAACACATCTGGAGGACTGACGGTTTTCTACCTTTTGAGCCAATGGAAACACCGCTGCTCTTTTTCTCTGTTTTCTCTGGTCACGTAGCACCAATTTCAAAAGTACTTGCATCTTTCCACAACAATAACAGCCCAGTTTAATGTAAGGGCCATCTTTCCAGCGGTGAAATACCTTTTTGTTAATGATCCCTTTAATAAAAATGAATTTTTTATCTCCTGTACTTCACAGACGTGTCCCTCAGATTCTTTAATGTATGCGTTGGCCTGTAAAGGACTCCCACCAACCCTGCTCAGTCGATATCTGATAATGAAGCAGAACCAGCTCAATGCCACTGTAATAAAAAGGCAACAACAATAATTCAATAATGATTCTTACTGAAATATCTAGCTTGCAATATTTTTTAACTCATGACACAACATCATCAAATCCTCAGCCTGTGTAGTATACTAGATAACAGTGTAGTAACAGTAGTTTCCTAGTGCTGGCACAGTAATCCTCATCACATGACTCCCATCTTGCAGGTGGTCCGTTGAGAGTCTCCAATGATCAGCCCCAGTGATGCAGTGGATAAATCAGCTGACTCACATGGTATTTATGAGATGCTGTTTCCTGACACCTGTGCTAACTTTGACTCACCATGCTCTTATAAGGTGAAAAATGGTGGTCGTAATTAGGCCGTCTGCCTGTGGAGCAGACTTTATAACACAACACATTGTATAACATGATGTCATGTGAAATAAATTCAAGAACATAATAAAATGAAGCCTCACTGATTCATGTACATGGGAATGGAGATAAATTAAACCCAGAAGTGTCCGTAACCTGTTGGGCCCCGAACCAGGACGAGAGTCAAAGCTTTGGGCTGCAAGTAAAAACCAAACGGCCTGCGATAAAAAAGCTATTTATACTTTGCAGTGTTTTCACACTTTTTTCGTGCACAAGCGCTTGTCACAAATGGGATTCACCAGGAACAGGATACACAGAGACAAAAATAACAGTGCTGATGTCTCATAAGATCAGACACTAGAACCAGCTCTCCAGACAGGGACAGAGTGACGACTGGTGGAGAGACACAGAGAGAATATGAGACTGATTACAGTGACCTTCTACTGTCGTTAGGAGTGAGTGTCTCCCACAAACACACACGTACACTCACAGAGGACGTTCACCCCTCGAGGCAGCTGGATGCCGATAAATATCCTTCTATAGAAATACACACACACACACACACACGCACACACACTGTACAGTATATATAGAGCAGTGGTGTGAGCTGTCAGTCAGTGTGGTGTCAGAGAAGAGACCCCCTGGATTGAGTGACAGCTGGTGGACAGGATATGACATACAGCTACACTCCCAGTGAGACCGCAGGAAGCACAGTGCCGCTCTGCACAGCACGGCTCCTCTCTGCCATCTCAAAAGTGCACTCTCCTTCTGCTGTACATTTTTTGCTCTTCCCTACCTTCTCCCCGTTACTATCCCCGCTTCCCTTCTCTCAACCCCATTCTGTCTATCGGCTCAATTTCAAGAGCCTTAATTGAAATAAAGCAAGGCTGGGCAGTACGGCCTTTAACTAATATTGCAATATTTTTAGGCCGTATTGCGATACATTAAGATGTATCTCAGTATTGCGAAATCTCCTTGAAAGCGCTTCATAAATGCTGTGACCGGGTAAAAAAAAAGTTGAAGCATTATAATCCAATAATGTTCAATTATGGGATCTCTTTTTAAAAAAAATACTGAATGCAATTTTTTTTTTAAAGTCAGTAAATGAGTGTTTTCTCCTGTCCTGAGAAAGTACCTGTAGTCCTCCCCTGGGGCTGAAGGTACAACCTCCACCAATCAGAGGAAAGGGCAGGAGACTCAGCCTGAGAGACACCACCCAGGGGAAAAGAAAGTCCTGAATTCACTCTCCTCCGCACATAAAGCTTAATTGCTGTGGCAATTAAACGTGACCTTGATTAACATATCAACGTTTTTGTCGACCCCTCTCTCGTGACGTCTGAATCACGGTGGCAGGAGCATAAATAGGATTCTGAAAAGTGAGGGGTGACACGTCCCTTCCCCAGTGGAGATGACGCCCTTGTGTGAAAGTAAAAACAAAAGCGAATGCGCCCAAAATGTCCGTTAGAATCATCCTTTGCACTGTGGCACAGTGTGAGCCACGGCTTCTGGTACATCTCTGCACATTAGGTCAAACCGAGCTGAACCGAGAGGAAGCTCTGCAGAGTCGGTCTGAGTAATAACCTTTAAAGCTCCAACACTGAAGCCTTGTCTATTGAACACAATTGTTAAGCTATGACCTCCTCCTGCGTCCCTAGACGTCATCAATAATGCTTAAAATCTTGTTGAAAGCAATATGAATGAAGGCTACAACTATCAAAATAAAATAAAAGTTGCAAAAAGACCAATTTTTCTTTAATATATTAATGTATGTATCCGCCTTTGTCTCTGTGGACCAAACCCATCTTCCTCTCTGTCCTTCTCTGACTCCGCCATTCATATTTTAATGTCTCTTCTTCTGTGAATCACTTCTTTTTGTTTCTGGCTCAGAGACCCACTGAAGCACTTCATCTCTCTATTCCTCTCCCTCTCTGTAATCAACCTGGTGAGCTATTTTATGAGAGGTACCGAGTGAAACACAAGAGTTTATGTGTGTGTGCCAACAGATACTGTACAATATATACTGACAATCAGCTGCCGAAAGGCCTGAATGTCCTCCCTGGATGTTTCTTTACTGCGTGTGAGTGTGGTTTTGTGCATTATTGTTACGATTCCTATGAATGTATCCACACTACCCTCACTCCTGCGAACTGAATTGTATATTTTCCGGCTCATTTATCTCTGTCTTTTAACAAGCTGTTGTTTAACGGCGTATTTGCACACAACAGCGCTGTTGGCGACGATGAAAGGGAAAGAAGAAAAAAGTAACCTAGACATCACAGAGATGCAAAAGGAAACTTTTTTTATCCCCACAAACGTGAACAGACTGGGAAACACTAACACATAAGCACACATACACACACACGCTGCGCGAACACACACACACACACACACACACACACACAGAGGAGCGGAGAAGATTTTAATGATGTTTGGCTGCTAAGTACGATTCCTGACTGCACGCTCCCCCCTCGCCTCCTGACCCTTGGTTTCTCTCTGCTAAACAGGCCTACAGGCTACACACTCTCTGACACACACACACACACATGCACACACACATTCTTAGGGGGAATAACATACATTTCCCCAAAGCATCCGCACAGACACAAATCTTCTCTTTCATCGCAACACAACAAACAGAAACACAAAAATAGCATGTATACAAACTCTGTATAGGGATACACACACACACACCCGCACAGTCAGACACAAGTGTACACACAGGTAAAAATAGAGCTGACAGAGTTTCAATTTGCTGATAACGTGTTTGGTTATTGATGTCACCCAGAGCGCGATACAGATCCTGATTAGAGATTACACAGATTCAATTAGACGTTTCTCTGGATGAAATTAGATAGCTTGCATGAACCTAATTCAATTTCAATTAGTTTAATGCGCCTGCTAATGACGCAGCAATGCAGCCACACACATTGCGTCGCTGTTATTGGATACACATACGAATTTAAAACCAATGACTCACCCGGTGATGAGAGCACTACAGAGTGTAGCACATTGAGGAGTCTGATCAGAGCCGGTTCTCTTAAAGGCCTTGAAAACATTTTTTTTTTTCAAGCAGCTTCTGACTGGTGGGCTTTGTTTCTTAAATTGAACAGTTTTTGGTTGTTTCTAATTAAATGTACTGGATTTATTTTTTTCTACTCTTTAACTTTTTTAAATGGGTGGGGCTCAGTTGTAGGAAGGTGATGTCAGCAACAGTTAATGAGAATCTGATGAGAGCTGGTGTTAAATGCCTAATAATTGGGAGAGCTGTAAGGATTAGTTGAATAATAAATAAGTCAATCCAAAGCAAATTAACTGACAACTATTTTGATGATCAATTAATTGTTTCAGTCAGTTTTTAAGCAAAAATGTCAAACATTTGCTGGTTCCGGCTTCTTAAATATAAAAACTTGCTGGTTTTCTTCATCATTTATGATAGTAAATGAAGAGTCTTTGGGTTTTGGACTGTCTGTTGGACAAAAGAAACAATTTGAAGACGTCACTTTAGGCTCTGGAACATTTTGATGAGTATTTTCCTAGTTTTCATGGGCTTTAAAAGACGCAGTTTGTGTGCATTTAAAATTTTCACCTCTTATATATACAAAAAAGAAAGAATGGAAGCTATAATTTCCACAAAAGAAGCCTAAAGACTGCATTGATTCTGCCTGACTGATGTGAAAGTATGCCTCATTTTCTTCTTTAATGTTCAGGAGTGTAGATGGTGCGTCTACACTCCTGAACATTAAGATAAACAGGACAGAGCTGTTTTCCGCTCTATGGCTATAAAGGAACAATTTATTTAAAAAAAATCAAAAAACTGCCAAATTCGGATATAAAACAGCAGTGTTTCAGGCTCTCTTCTGTTGATTTCACTCATAAATATTCACATACGGAGCTTTTAGAAAAGAAAAACATAGAAACAAAACAAACTGTCTCTTTTTTTAATTGCCCACAATCTGCACAACTCCCGCATCAAAAATGTGTGAGAGAGACGAGGAGAGTATGATGATACAGTGCTTGACTGCAGATGTCTGCTATCTGTCTGTTTATAACATGGAAACACTCTGCTGCAGTAATGACGGGACGGACAGATGTCCAACGCAAGATGCCACACATAAAACCACCGCACGTAAAATAAGACACACACACACAAGTACACATCTTCACACCCCACTCCCTTACTGTCGACTCAGCAAATGCCACACCTATAGATGCTGTTGCCATGGTAACGCCATACCCTGCATGCCCCAGCTGGTGTTTCCCTGAGGAAAAATGTATGTGTGTGTGTGACAGAGAGAGGTTAATGTGCCCCATGTGTGCTTTGCTCTGTCATGTGCAGTGGGGTGTACTGAAGAGGAAAACATGGCTGGTTTGGAGCAGTTATCACGGCGTCCCATTGTGTGCGTGATTGTGTGTGTATGAACCTTCTCTGTGCTTTCACGGGCAAAACGGTGAATGGAGATAAAAAGCGACTAAACTGTTTAGATCAACTTTACATTCACAAATGTGCCATCAAAATCTGAACTCAGTCCACATGAATTACAATTTGATAGTATAGCCGCAACGATATCTGAAAACAAAGTTACGGCACCACCTCGGAGCAAACACATACTCTGCGGCCCACTCACTCACTCGGCCTTTTCACTATGTTCTCACAGTGACTCATGCTTTAAATTTACACACATTACAGCGTGTGGTGACCTGGGTGTCCGCCAACATGGCTGAGAGGGTTTGAAAAATATTAAGTGGTCACATTTGCAGCTCTCAGGCATGTTCGCTGTCACATCACTCATCACAGGAACATACACAAAGAAGAATTAAGATGTAGCAATAGTCCGATTTAGATGAATGGGTAATCTATGATATCTATAATCTATGACATAACAGCGTAAGTGGCTAATTCACCGTCACCTTGGCATTACGTACTTTGCTTTTTGTGTTAACAGACCGAACTTCTCACCCGGCAGCAGTGATCCAGAAGTGTATTGCAGGGTGTGTCATTACACTGTGATGCCATAGGCGGGTGTGGTTACAGGCGCAACGGGGCACGCGTTAAACCACATAAACTTAAGTCTCTCTTCATGATTGTAAACTGTTTCCAGGGTCAGTAATGAACTCCATATGCAGTTTTCTTTAAGTAGATAACGTTTTGGCCCTCGAAGGTCTTTTGTCACACTTTCTAGTCCACTGTCAGTAATCAGCACTTCATTACAAGCCCTTGGTTTTCGTTAGCAATCCATGATATACACCAAAATACATGTTTTAGTGCCACACCACCAGACAACAGAGCAGCTTCTCTCCTCAGGCTGTAACAGTCCTCAGTTCCTCCTCAGCACTCCGCCACAAAAAGTAGTTTTAACTTTATGACTAACCCGGCCCGTATCAGTCGGAATCTTACTATTAATCTCTTATATTAATATGAATAACTATATTATTTACACAGAAATTGTCTTCTTGCTGATAGTGTTGTTTGCCTGGAGGCATCACTATTAAACTGCAGTATGTTTAACATCCACCTTAGCTTACTTAAAGGCTCCTGTATTTATGCCTTTTTTGGTGCACTGCTACATTTCTTGCAACTGTCAATCAAATACTGTGAAATACAGGACTGTGTATTGCATCGCCCATGTGCACGACTGCCCTTGTGCACAAGGCACAAAACTGGGACCCACTCAAAAAACATTGCTCTGCAGCACAACGAGTGGTCAAAAACTATATATGGTACCTTGAAAACAGACAATTTATTAATGTTTTATTAGCCATATTTCAGAGCTTTTGGCGGACAGTCTTTACTGATCACGCAAGGACACATCACACCAGACAAAAATGAACCTTAAAGGGTAATTCAAAACCTGGTAGTCGGAGTACGCAGTGTTTCTGGCTTTGCATCTGCACCTGTCGGGGGTGCTGTCATTGTGTTTCTGTTTAGATGCTGCTAACGGCGCGAGAGATTTGGCAGCTTGCTCGTCATGCGATTGTCCCTGACAATGTCTTATATTCTGCATCGCACAGCAATGGTTTCAAAATAATTCCATGTCAAGATAATAAGTAACCTCTGACTGGCAGCTGAACCAACCCTGACATCTTTCCCGGCTGGCTAAAGCTCGGAGTAATCAAAGAGGATGGAGGCTCTGCTGTTCAGTCATTCTGCCGGCCTTCCTCTCATACTTCACTTCTCCCTCACCGCAGTGCAATTTATAGACAGCTCGGATGTACACACACACACACACACACACACACACACACACACACACACACACACACACACACACACACACACACACACACACACACGTCTGACTCATCATATAGCTTTCCTTTACTTCGCTGCTTCATTTTCCACCACTTTTATCATCTTTCTCCACCAGACATGCTGATTTCCTCTGCGCTTGTTAGCTTTTTGTTTTCTCCATTTGAATATTTACTCTTCTTATCTTCGTCCTTCTTCGTTCGTCTCTTAAAGCGCAGAGCTGGGAGAGCCGGAGAATAATAAGCGGAGCGGAGCTGATCCGTCCGTCTCATCACTCACCCTTTCTCTCTTAATATGTACTTTATTATCCATTACCTTTCTCCTCCTCCATTCCTTTATTCCTCCCCTCACAACTCTCCTCCATCCCTCCTCTTCCGAGTCAATCATCTTCTATCTCTCCGCTGCCAGTTCATCTCTCCCTCCCCGCTCTAACCTGCCATCTCTCAACCACATATCATATCATTCCCCTCTCTGTGCACTTTCCCTCACCGATCCACTCAGCCGGGCTGTCAGCATGGGTGTGTAGCTGTTTGCGTGCCTGTGTGTGATTGTGTGTTCATGTAATACAACAGCAGGAGCATCAGCTTGTTCCATCAGCTCAACAGTGAGAGTGAGAGGGAGAGCAGTGATGCATTAGGAGGCAGAGGGACGGAGATAAAAACGCCGTATACAAAATTAAGAATAGCGGGCATTTAATCAGCCGTTCCAGAAATGTATATGAATATCTTTTTATTGAATAAAAAGTGTTACGTGAGTTTCATTTGAATTTCTAATTTTGGTGATTTTGACAACCCAATCTACTAAGGGTATATGTATGCATTACAACATGCACATTTAACTGGGAATAGTATAGAATAGAAAGGAAAGCTACTATATAGGCTAGTGTTAACTTTATATGTTTTGCTTTGCAGGGAATGTTTGACTTTGTCTCAGTCGCTGCTCTATTTATAGAACATTATCTAAATCTTTCATCGCTTTAATTTCATCTTAAAGGCACAGCTCTTCCCAAAATGAAAAATACTTATTTTCTCTCTTTTTTTGGAGATATCAGCTGTAAAGCTGTCTGCCTTCTCTCAAATATAAATATATAAATATAACTGTTCCATTATATTCAAGAGCAGGCAGCCATCTCTGATATAGCTGATATTTCACACCAAAATAATCTAGTTGGATAAATGGCACTACGGGGAAGAAGAAAAATATGTATGGTATGATTATGGGTGAACTGTCCCTTTAAAGCCTCGAAATTGACTGGTCTTGTCTGATTTTAGCCCCATTTCGCTCACAGCAACGCATTTCCTCTTTTTGTCTTTAATTGAAAGCAGAGCTGTTAGTGTCTATGACAACCAGGACCAGCTGGGACAGCTGAAAGACGCTCTGGGCAGTTTATTCACTGTGCCGGAAATACAAGTCCAACCTTTCATTTTGGCAGCTCAGAGAAGAGCTTGTGATTGGCGGGCGCAGAGGGTTGGGAGAATCATGAATGTCAGCTAACTGGAAAAAGGATTAATTTTAAAAACAGACCTCATCATGACAAATACGTGTAATTATAGCAGGTTAAATCAGCGTCCACTCACAATGACAAACACATCTGACCAGCATGGTCACAATACAACCACTCACTCACACTCACACACACACAGAAACACAATTACTCCCTAAGGGCTGTGCCACTCGCTGTCATTCTCTCCTCCATCCTCTGGGCTCAACCATTAATGGCTAATTTGCAGGCTTTTTGGGGTAAAAGGTCATCCCACTGATGGATGGAAGGTCTCAGGGCTCATCAATACTAACCTCCCTCCGTTAACACACACCCTCAAAAAGGCACACACACATATAGACTGAATTTAAACATAAATTGCTACGAATCAGACGGACGCACAGATGCGTGCACACACACACATCCAATCCTTACTTGCCATAAAACTGCAGGCCAGTACCATTACCATCCATACTGGCACCATCTATCCTCACGGTGACAGGTGCGAAGGGAAAACCACAAACCCACAATGCATTTCTCTGATGCAGTTAAACAGGAAGGGGACAAAAAGGGAGGAAGCAGCGGTTGAAGGACAGGGATTAGAAATGAGAGGTGGGGGTTGGTGAGGAGGAGGAAGAGGAGGGCCTCTGTTGATGAAAAATGAAAATAGAAATCTGGATCTCTCAACAAGATATTTATGCGCCCTCGTCTTGTAAATGTCTGTAACAATAACAGTCCAGATTGTGTGTTTCTTTTAAATTCTACTTTAAATTAAAAATGTGATTTTACTGACATATATTCCCTTAGTACTTCCTAAAACTTCGTCACAATATGCTTTTAATACTTCTGCTATTACTAATTCACTTTAATAAAGGCTGTGTGGTCTATGCTGCAGCTGTTGCCATGGATACACACGCATATGGTGACACAGCATCTAATTAATTAATCAATGACTGACAGCAGCGGATTAATCAGCTTTGCTGGCTGAAACACAGCCAAGAAGTCGAATATAAACAAACACCGACACTCTCAGACAAACACAACCACAGCTTTTGATGTTTTTTTTGTTTTTATTATTATACTTAAATTTAATTTAGTTGTGTGTGTTGAAGGATTAAGCTAAAGTCAGGATTCACTGCCCTGGAAATGGGACTCTCTGCATGTAGTGTAGGTGGGAAAACTACTACTGTTAACCGCAGGGCTCCAGGGTGCGACTATTTGGTCACACATGCACCCAAAAAATCTGTCAAGTGTGACTAAACACTTTCATTGGTCGCACCGGTGCGGCTGATATTCAGCAGGCCAGATGGTAAAAAAAAAAAATGCATAGAAAGATTTTTGTTTTTGAAATTTTTTGTTATTTATCATTATTATTATTATTATTCATTTAAGTGCGCCAGTGCAACCACTTTACAAAGTTAGTCTGGAGCCCTGAACAATGTCCAAAATGTGCTCTAACTGTCTTGTCAATATAAAGCTAGAGCCAGGAGAACGTTAGCTTTGCGTAGCACGAAGACTGGAAACAGGGGTGAAAAGCTAGGTCATGCCAACATTTCTATAAATCGGATAAAAGGACATTTTACAGCCACTAAAAATGGCAATCATATCATGTGCAGTCCATCTTATCTCAGTACTCAAGTTTTGACTGGACCCAAACAATAACACAATCAATTTCGCTGCATAAACTGATAAAAATAGTGCCATGACTGGGAAAATCATGATGCAAACACTAATTTTAGATGGAAGGTCACAGTAGGGAAGTGTCATAAACAAGTTTATCTGTAGCTTGGTCACGGTGACATCCTACTCCCTGCTGTGTCAGTACACACACACACACACAAACACACAATTCTGCCTAGTCACAGTACAAACAATGACCTATTGACTGGCCTTGGAGAGTGGACACACAAACACAAGCAGGAAGAGAGGATGATGATGTAGAGGTCAGACATAAAAGAGAGGTAAGATGTGAACGGTTTAAAGATAGAGAGGAAAAGAGCAAGAGGGAGAGCCAAAAAGTTACAGAGGGAGAAAGAAAAGGGGGAGAAAGGAGAGCGGTGACCGCACATGATGAGATGGAAATGAGGAGCGGTTTGATCCCATAGGTAGGCCACGGATGCATATCAATCAGTTTTATCTCCCTATTACCAGCACAAGTACACACACACACACAACCTTCCTCGTCACCTCCGATCATGCAGACCGTCAGAAAGAAGCACGCCCTAGAGCTGCGATGCCATTGGCCAGAAATGATGTCATCTCTTCCTGGAGGTAGAGCAGCGAGCTGAACAATTGGCTGGCAGAGGCAGACAGTGGGAGAGCACCGCTGAGGTATCAATTCCATTCATACACAGGCAGCAATGGAGCGTGTGTTTGTGCATGTGCATGTGTTTATGTGTGTCTGTGTGTTTGTGCGTGTGTGACCACTCCCCACTGAGGCATACAGGCGGACCTATTAGGGCCTTGTCCATCATTCAGAGACACAGACAGTACCTGCTGGGATGCTCCCTAATGGACGCTCTTTCTGTCGCATGCACGCACACACACATACAAACACACACACACACACACACACTGGAATTTCGTTCAAATGCACACTATCAAATATGCAAGTAATCAAGCATGCACACGCGCACACATACATACAGCTGATGGGGGTTGGGAGGGTTGAGATGGGTGTTGTCTCCCTGTTGTTACCGGGCTGTTGTCATGGTGATGCAGATGGAGCTTTTACTGCTAGCTGGGACTTTGCAATAAACTACACGCTCACACTGCACACACACGCACTCTTTTCACAGATGCGTGCACGTGCGCACCTTTCGAGAGCAGCACTGCCCTCGCAGCTTTCAAGCAACAAACAAAAATAGGAGGCAGAAAAGGGACTCGCCTTCAGTGCGCGTGAGCGTGCGCGCCAAGGTGTGAGTGTAAACACTCCCGGGAGACACACTAGACACGTTCCTCTAAGAGATGCTCATGGGAAATTAGCCTGTGATAGCCTGTTACAAAGTGCTGCGCATTCACTCTCCTTCTTCTCTTTCTCTCTTTCCTCCTTACATGTTTTTACACTCCCCTCCCCCCTCCAACCATCCACACCTCCCCCTCCTCCCCCCTTTTTTTAGAGTATGATGTCACTCGCAGGTTTGTAATTGCCAGACTGGCTGTTGGGATTTCTTCCAAGACTTCACGTGTGAACACAGGATGCAAACCAGCCCCGAGTCTCTTTTAAAAAAGCTGCAGTTGTGAGTTTATATGAAAAATCCACCAGGCTCACTATAGATAGATACAAATCCAGATATCCGCAGACTGAAAGCCACTTTACCAACCATGATAAAGCAATTTGAGATGTCCCGATACAGAAAATAATTGCCTTGCTGGAGGATGTTCTTTGCCTGTGCCTTGTCCATTACTCTCTTCTATCCGGACGCTTACATACCGGAAACATAATAACTGATATCTACTGTTCAATCGACTCTCCGTCACTCTAATCATTTTTTGCTAAAACCCAGAGATTATGCGCATGCATGAGTTAAATGTGTTCCAGCACACGATCCGAGTGTCCACGCTGCATGAATTCCATCTTATTAGCAGAAGTGCAATCTAATTTGAATTGAATCACAGCCAACAAAGCTATCAAATTTCAGTCAATTAAATCCATTTAATCTCTAATCAGTATCTGTATCTAGTTCACATTAACAACCCAATCTGCCTCCTTAATAACTAAAAAATGTTATCAGCACCTTCAGCGGAATGGCACTTTTATCTCCTGCATCTCTGGGAGGGAGCACCCGTGTTTAACTTGCAGCGCTGCAACAATCAGTCAACTCAAGAGACAGAAAATGATTTGAGAACATTTAAAAATCGTTTTATGTCTAACAAGGACAAATGCAAATGAATTGCAAATCAGGTGGAGGTGAAAACCTCCTTGGCAGAGGTAAAGAAATAAAAAATTGTCTAACAATTCATCGATTTAAAAATAATGCTATATTTTCTGATAAATCGACTGTCTAAAAATAAAAAAAAAGACATACTTGTCGCCCCATTTGTTGGACCCACCATGTGTAGGTATGTGCACATACATGACTGACTATCTGGGTGTGTATGTATGTGTGAGAGACAGCACGAGTGCCAGCAAGTGTGTTCATTGCCATTCTCAGCTGCTCTCTGCAAATCACCCAGAGACGCTCTAACAGCCCCGGGTCTTTTCTTCAAGAAAAATGATGCATTAAAAACTCCTCTGAGGTCTGCGGCCTTCTGTAAGTCAAACACACTCTGCCCAGTGGGATTTATTAGAAATTAGAACAGAGAGAAGCGGTGCCATGGAAAGCTGCAGAACCTTAACCTAAAGAAAAGGCAGTGTCCCTGTTAAAATGGACTGTGCGCTTGAATATTCAGCCCACAAAAACACATGAATAATTTGAAAATAAAACTTAAGTGTAGGGCTGGATGAAATAGTTGCCACAATATTGACATGGATATTTGTCATGATCAAACACATAATCACGATACAATTCAGCTGAAAGTAGATCAGTAATCTCCTTTAATAATTAAAGCACAGTTCGCCCCAAAATAAACATAATCATGTTTCTCTGTAGTGTCATTTATCCATCTATATTCAGTGTTTCCCACTGAATGGCTGTGTGCTTGTAGCAGTTAATTGATTGAGGAAGTATAAAATGCTAAAATGGGTTGCCAAATATACTTGGACGGCTGTTAATATACCTGATAAACTATATGTGTGGGAAACACTGATATTAATCGGTGTGAGTTGCCAAGTTTTGGAGATCTACTACACCCGCCTACCATATCACCATGCAGAAGGATGGGTCTATCTCTCGTCCATGAGTAGATGCACGCTTCCTGCTGCGTGGTGATGCAAAAAAAATGTAGTTCCTGCATGAAACTGATTACAAGAAGGTCTGTGGATTATCTTGAGTAACCCGATCATGATTTCTGGAAAGAGACATTGTTGTCTACTTCCATTATATTCGACAGAAGGCAGACATCAATACAGTTATATCTCCAAACTCACACCTAAACAATCAAGATGTGTGAATAGCAATACAGGTAAGAAGAAAAAAATGTACTTTTGATTTTGGGGTGAACTGTCCCTTTAACTAAATTTTGCCTGTTTTAATGTCTGAGACGGTGCTAAACATCCAGATTGCATCCATTATGTATCATTCCAAACCAGAAGGCCACTTTATGTATCAAGCAATGGGCATTAGAAGCACCAGAGCACAACTCCCCGCGCTGGGGCGGCTGTTTGTTTCATTTGGGAGAACTGAGCCTCTAAAGCCGCAGCCGCCTGCGATCCAATAGCCCCGGCGTCCTCCGAGGTCAGGTGAGGTCAAAGATGAGGAGGCCAAACAATTGGCAACCTCCTGCTCACAAATCCCATCACCATGCCACACTCCCTCTCAGCTGCGGCGTTCCCAGCATATGTGAGCGTGGTGTGCGTATGTGTGGATCCACAGGCATGTGTGATTTCTACAGTGGGAGAGACTTCAGAGGACTGATTCACACACACACACACACACACACATACTGTTCAGCCCTCCGTGTCAGTTCTGAAGGTTTGCGTGTAAAACTAACAGACACTCGATTTCATTCATCTTAGAACTCAACATTAGAGTTTGTGAATGAATGGAGCAGTTAGAGGAGTGAGGCGTGAGAGAGGAAGATAAGAAAATAAGGAGTAGAGCGGAAGATTATTCTTATTCTCGATCAATGATGAGCAAAGTGGATGCAATACATAAACTGCGTTAATGGGCGCTGCAATAAACCTGCGTTCATTGTGAAATTACACCTTTGAAATTACACCTCCATACAACAAGCCCAGGGACAATCAGTCTACCATCATTAGGATCCCTGCGAGGCGATGGCTGCTGTTATTTGGCATGTTTTACCCGGCTCACATAATCCACAGATTCAAACTAATCTGCCAAATTAAATAATAAAAAATCTGATTCTGTAAGCAGCACAAGAGAGAATTAAGCAGACTGCGATTGCAGGATTGTTCTATTGAGGCGAAAGCATGGAAAGATGAAAAAGCACAATGTAAATATTCTCAAAAGCAATTACTTAAAGCCGTACTTCTTAAACGTTGAGAGAGAAGACGATAATTATAACACTGAGATGAAGGGCGTTTTCATCTCTAACCTGCAGGCAGGTATTCTTTAGAATAATCTCTCTCCTCCACCAGCCACTGTTAAAGGACCATATGGGTTTATGTGCTTATGTTATTCTCTTTTAAAGCTTTCCTCGATCACGTCGAGAGAGAGAGAGCAGATGATTACATGAAGCACTGAGCTGGAAACCTCAGTGATCCTGGCCTGCAGCTAAGAGTCATGATACGAAGAGACCATTTTCGTTTTTTTGCATTTTCACTTGTTTGAACGTCGAAGCACATTATGCGCTCGAGTTTGCTGAACCATGAAGTGCCCCGAAGACACATTTCTACTCGACAGCCTGGCCATATTTATTTAAATTACAGTATTTATAACTGTTTTATTAATGCCACCACCTGCATGCTCTTGGGTCTATAAACTGATCTCATTTGAATGTGCAGAATTAACCTTGCATACGCGAACATTATTTGATATAAGGCTCAATGGACCATACGTCAACACGTCTGCTAATCCACATTTTATCTTTTAAAGGAATCAAAGTACTCTTTCTACCTTTTATACTAAGCTGCCTCATGGTGACCTGCAGCTGAAGGACCACTTAACTCTGAGTGTTCTCTCAACCTTCTCAGCCAAGATGGAGATTAAAAGAGAGCCCGAGCACAATGCATCAGAAGGACAAAGCACTGCTAAAGAATAAGATAGTAGTGAACTCTTTAGTATGCCGTTAAAGCCAACTTAATACTTCCTGTAGCTCCTTTAGTAAAAGCCTTCAAGCAAAGATGATATAGGCTTTGTTGCAATCTGGGCCTCAAGCCTCCAACACACAAAGGTAGGAAATACTTTCTCTTTGCATTAGTGCTGTCCGGGTACATGATCGTTCTGATATCGGAAACTGGATTGTAAAGGAAGAAAATGTATTTTTACTTGTGCAGTCTATGACAGTTCTCTCTCACATTCCAGGACAGGGGTTGCAGGATGCTATTGTAGCGCTGCAAAGCCTGTTAGGGAGGAGGCTGAGGTGGATGGTTGGGGCGTAAAAAGGATAATATTTTTTTCACTTTGGTGACTCGGATTCACATCCCGTCTCCCACAAGCAGTTGCAGAAATGTTTGTTTCTTTAAGCCATGACCACAATCTTTCCAGCGCAAATAGCCAAACCTCAACCACAGAGGTTTACTGAAATTTCGCTCCAAGGAATTGTCACCAAATCAAAGAGAGGTTGCAACTGTCAAACCAGCTCGTATAAAATAGTTAATCTGAAGAATTAATGATTGATTATGCCGTCTTAAACTAATCCTCCAGCTAATACCGAAACTATAATGCTTCAACATGTCCACTATCAACCAGAAACTAAACTGTACGATTCAATGCTGGGTATAATCCAGACATTACAACCAAAAGAAGATCTGAGAACGGAGAAATGTGACTGAAGAACAAAGTCACAGGATGGTCTGGGGCACTGCACACACGGTCATACACGCATGAAAAACACAGATATGTGGCTGTCACATACAAACACACATGCAGGATTGTTCCTCATTACTGCCAAAAACATCACAGAGCCCTAATGAGGATATAGACTCTGGAACAAGGCAATTTAAGCACACACACACACACACACACACACACACACACACATGCACAGCTGCCCTTCACACTATGAGCCTGAGGGTGTGACAGGCAGGCACGCCAGAAGAGGATTTGTGGTGAAAAGCTTTGGGGAGGAGGGCGAGAGGGAGAGAGAGATAGGAGGAGTGGAGAAGAGGGGATTACATGGTGAATATTTCAATACTAAAACACACCAATTGGCTTGGGCTCCCTTAGCCTGGACAGATAAATACACACACACACACACACACACACACACACACACACACACACACACACACACACACATAAAGGCATTAGTAAGGCCATATCTCCTACAGCTAGCTTAGCACTGACGTGGGGTGATGGGTAACGCTAATACGAAACCGCAGTTGCCCCCCTGGGGGATGTGACGGACAAGCTGATTGCTGGTTAACCTGCTGTGACCGACTGAGTGGACAAAAACCAACCGAGCTCTCTCTCCCTTTCAATTCAGAGAGAATGTAAAGCGCTCAACATCAGACATCAGTGAGAGTAGATCCAACAATGAAACAATATTTTGTTCCTGTAAAGCTAATAACCTCAGGGTGCTGACTGTGTAGAGACACACTGTATAGACGAGGCACTATAGAAAGAACATATTACCAATGGTATCAGTTCAGTCTCTGTTATTAAACTGCGACCTGCTCTGAGGAATAGAGAGAAGGCAAGACGCGCAGAAGGGACATCATTCCAATAAAGCTCGCCGGTTTAATATGTATGATGTATTTGCTGCTGGATTTCTTGACGAAATCATCCGGCTGCATTTAATAACTGGAGTCCTCTGGTGATCTAACCTCTTCATATCTCTACGGCTCAATATCTTTAGCTTTTACTCTTTTAAAACATGTGCAAATTTATCTGTGTTTACTGTCAATCAACAACAACAATCAATGATTCAAAACCCCAGGCAAAACTCTGATGGCACAGACACCAAAAGCCTGTGTTTTTACTTAGTTAGATGGACTCTGGTGCTTAATCAGCACCTCATTTGCATTTACTCCCCACATGTCTCTTCAGGTTCTATAAGTAGAAGATCCTCTGAGCCTTGCTGTCACAAGAGTCCCTCGTTGACTGTAAAATAAAGTGATCGGGACGTTTCTGCAGCAGGATGCACAACAACGTTTGGGTGCACAGGGGCATCGACTCAAGGTGAGAATTCCCTGGTAATTTTCAGTAAAAATCAGCAGAAACAAAAGCTTTATAGACTGTATTGTGATTTTATTAGGCGTGTAACGATTGTGACTTTAAATAAAAAAAATTGAACGCAGTGAGCATTCATTGCTGTCTGTGCTGGAGTTTGACACACTCGGAGGGACTTCATGGTGCATTCAGGTACATGTCTTAACCTATGAAATCTACATAGCTTAGCACGGCAAAGGGACATCGTGATGCGTTCAAGTGTACCACATAATGACAGTTGTCAGGGCATAAAAGTCTGAGGCTAACCATAGCATAGCCGCCAGTACTGTAGCTGTCCAACTCAATCTATGCTCTGAGAGGGAATCTTCTTTCAACAGCCCTTTCGCTTCCTTTCCAGCGATTTCCAAGATTTCCTTACATTGTATAAAAATGCTGTGTACTGAATTGCTGGGAATTTGTTTCCTCAAGCAGAAACTTGGTTAGCAGTGCATGGTACTGGAAGGCAGAGAGGTGCCATGTTGCGAGGTTGGAGGTCGACAAGCAATGTTCCAGATACAGCCGGGCTGCAGGAACGCTAAAGGACAGAGGGGCCGGCTGCTGGCTGGCATGACGGCCGCCACATGCTGGTCGGGTCAGCAGGGAACGAGGCTACAGATTCGAGTGGCACAGAGAGAGAGGGAGAGAGGGAGGGAGGAAGGAGGTGGAAGGAGGGGGAAAGTGGCTCGCAGAAAAAAAGGATTAACTTCAAAAACAATCAAATTGAAGGGGGGGGAGTGTAGTTCTGTGTATTTGTGTGTCCATGCATGTGTGTGTGTGTCTCTTTCTGGGGGCTCATGGGGGCTTTTACCGCTGCAGGAGTCCAGCGGACAGTTACATTGTCCCAGTTACAGAGATACGCTGGAAGCACTGGGTCGAATGCAGACACAATGGTTAAGCTTGATGTGTGTCTATATGTGTGTGTGTGTGTGTGTGTGTGAGCTCATAGTTAGCATACTGCAGTCTAGACCAGGGGATCAAGTGTAATCTCTGTCCACTGATACAGCTGATGAGCTGAGGTCACACATCACTGTCACTGTATCAACATCATCTCGGAGTGTCACTGCAATTTCATACGTCTGACCCATTTTGGCTGCGATTATGGTTACTTTACAACCATGTCTGTGCAGGAAGAGAAAACATAACGGCTAAAATGTTCTGTAGTGAAAGCAGTTTTTCCTTCTGTGGTTAGTGACCACTAACGACCTGCGTGAACAAGACGATCTGCAGTCATTAGTGGTGCAGGGAAAGCAAAGAGATTCACTGTGAGTAATTACGCTCACAGCATCGTGAAAAACAACATATTTTTAAATGTCTATTTTAGCTTTTGTGGGGAAAGTGTTACTGGAACACACCAGCCAGATGTTATCCTCTGGGTTTATCGTGAAGTATCTGGGATACGTCTTTATAATCTTATCTTATCAGAGACAAATGACAGATCATTAAGGATTAACGCTGAGCGGCAAATGTAAGAAAACACGGCCTCAGTGTGGGTAGTGACAGAGTAGTTGTAAAAACTGTGTTAAAAAGGACTCATTCAGAGGCCAAACGATATTGGATCTTTGACTTTGTCCCAAAATAAAGTTGAAAACATCTTGTTCCCATAGATTATACTGTCGATTTCACGACACCAACTGCTTTAACAGTTCAGTACAGAGTCCTGCTACATGAAGTCATCAGCTCATCCCACCAGAGCTCCTAAACAAATGTGAGTTCACTGTCTAATGTATGACTAACCTCACCTTTCTTGCTCATCATGTGCATTAGCATAATATCTTTAAGTGGTTTGTCTCCTCTCTATAATGTCTCTGATGTCAGTCAATCAGTCGGGCTCCACTTCTACTGCCACCGAATGGAGATATTCACTGGTTCCCCTGAGAGTTCACAGTTTCACACACAGGCCAGGCAGGAGAAATCCTCATGTTTTCAGATCAACAGTGGCTAAATCACAAGTTGCAGGTATATAAGAGAAAAGCAATACCAGTTTAAATACTCTATCAAATGGTTTTCCCCCTTGGAGGCACAGAAAAAGCATCATCATGACATTGAATGCGCAGAACAAGTAATGATTAAAGCATCACTTCTCTGTTTGGGTTACGTGACACAGTATTGTGCTTGACGAGCCATGTTTAATTAGAATGGATTCGGGGGGGATCAATATTAGTCTGCAGACGAAATCACACTGTTTGTAAACAACCCCAAGTTGCAGGGAATTAAGTCATTTATTTTATTTACAATAGAAATGCTCCCACTTAACTCCAACCATTCAGCAACTGCTAATTAATTTACCCCCCCTCGCCTGCTCACACACACACACATCCAGCTACCACAACCACCACTACACAGGAGCCCCATGACAGATTCAATTAAAACAACTTGAAACACTTCACTCAACACAAAAGCAGATGCCTTTAAAACATAGGAAGAAAGAGCTAAGACTCATTCTTTCTGTCCATGTCTTATAGGACGAACAATTGATTTCAGAACAACAAAACAACCGATGACGCCGACTATCTCAGTCAGTTGTCATACTGGACGAGGTGGGACACGCCAACACCTAACATCAGGATTACTGCCCTCGCAAACACAACTCTGTGGCTTTCTGCGCCATTTAGAGTAAAGAACATAATTATAACAACAGAGTCAGCTGCAAACAACGTGGCAGGGAGAAGAGAAGAGAAGAGAAGAGAAGAGAAGAGAAGAGAAGAGAAGAGAAGAGAAGAGAAGAGAAGAGAAGAGAAGAGAAGAGAAGAGAAGCTTTTACATGTTTGACTACAACCACTTCAGTCCAGCACTGTAACATAACCCCAGGCAATAACATCGTTTGGTTACTCATAGTACTATTTCCCATTATCTCATCTATTAACCAATCCCCTCTATGTATTCTCTTCTTTTATCATTTCTTTCTTTCTTCTCATTCAACTCCCACTAGGAAGTCTCATTTTTGGTCATATTCTACAACCTTAATGGTGCACTGAGAATGAAGAGACGGATCTTCATTGACTTGGCATTGATTTCTTATGCATATACAAACTAAACAAACACACTCTCTTCGTTTTCATGACTGAATAAACGGAATAAACAAACCGACCTTAAAGGACAACACAATTCCAAACCGTTTTACTTTTTACCCTTTTAGCTTCAAACAGTGTCTTGGGGACCTTATTTTCCTCTGAGAACAGCTTGTTTATTCGGTTATTATCTCAGTTTGTATTATTACCTCATTAACATTGTAAATATAAAAATTCAGAGTTTGAATTTCTTCTCCAAAACTACGTAGTGCCCCTGCAAAACAAACTTGATTTTGCTGCTCCCTGAAAAGTTGACATATTCAAAACACAAGCTTTTTGCCGAAGAGCATCAAAGAGCAGAGCGACAACAGACACAGAAACACACTGACACACACACAAAATATTCTGTCGGTGTCATTTTGTCCCGGGAATAAGGTCAGATATTAGGTTTCGAGCAGGAAGCCAGAATTAGACAAAAGTAAAACTGACACCGTACGCTCCACTCGACTGTACCCTTCACACACTCCCTCTCATACACAAGCCACAAACACACAAAACACACAATGCAATTTCTCTTTTCCCCTCTCCTCCCTCACCATTTCCCTCTATCTCCTTCCGATTCTACACAGTCCATCTGACACCCAAGTACTGTACAGTATCTATGATATCATCGGTCTGCCAGCTATGGAGCAGAGCAGGCTGACATCACCGGCTGCCGGGACAGGAGAGGAGCCAACAGTGGGCGCACACGGGATGAAACATGCAAACACACACGCACGTGCATGAAAAAATGCGCCAAATGTAAGGAAACTTGGATGGTGTGTGAGATCAGGACACGCATATGCCTGGTGATGACACGAAAGTACTTTGTTACACACCAGGAAGCACAGGCTCTCACATACACACACTCACACAAGGATGCTCACTCACCTGCACCTGCATGAAGGATCCCCGGTAGAAGCAGCACGCTGCAGCCGACAGGGCACTCCACAGACTACACCTCTCCGTCATGGTGGGCACACACCTTCCTCTGCTACCTTTTCCTTAAACCTCTTCCTCCTTTTCCTCTACTTCACCTCAGCCTCTTCTTCTCTCCTGTCCTCTTCTTCCTCTCCACCCCACCCAGGGTGTCCGATCTAAACCCCGGTCCCTGGGCTAAGCTTGTCCCACCCCTGCCAGCCTCCTTGCCTGGCTAACAGCCCCTCAACATAGTGCCACCACTACAAAACCCGGGCTACAAGCTAAACTGCTAACACACCACAGCTACAGCTTGCAAGCAGCTGCTGGTAACCACATCAGCTACTAGCTTACAAGCGAGCCACTAACAGCTGGTCCTTATAACAGCGAGTGATATTACAGCTCCTGACATCCCGGCTCCTTCTGCCCCGCACCGGCTTCTTGTCGCTTCTGCTCTCGCTGCTCTCTCCCTCTCACTGCACTTGCTGCACTTCACGCGGCTGCTAGGGATTACCTCATTGCTTGCTGATGAAAGGAGTGTGGGTGGGGGGAGGGCGGACCAGAGGGAGAGGGAGAGAGAGAGAGAGAGAGAGGGAGGGTGGGTGGGTGGGTTAGGTGGGAGGGATGGATGGATGGAGGGAGGGAGGTGAGGGGGGGGGTGAACGCTAGAAGGCACAGGCAGAGAGGAGAAGTGCTGTCGAATTGCAGGCAGAAAACCCCACCCACCCTCCCGACGACCCCCGCCTCAGCGCTGAGACAATGCTGACACGGGGGCGAGGGGGTGAGGAGGGGTTGGCGAGGGATGATGGAGGGAGTACAACATGGGGAAAGTGAGAAAAGATGGGTGGAGGGATAATTAAAAGATGAGATGATGAATGAAGAAGATGCTGGTGGAAGGAGAGAGAGGGGGAGGAGGGGGAGGAGGAGGAGGAGGAGGAGGAGGAGGAGGAGTGCAGCCTCCCAAAGGAATCTAACCTTTCTTTTGCCATGAAAGGAACCCAACAGGGGTCCCCTTACACACACACACACACACACACACACAAGCTTGAATGCAAATTCACACCTTTTATTCCACCTACAAGTCGACACACACACACACCACTACATATTACTAGAGGTAGCTGCAGAGCTTTTGGTTCCTGTGGTGGAATAATGGTGATAGAAATGTTATCTTTCTGTGTGTGTGTGTGTGTGTGTGTGTGTGTGTGTGTGTGTGTGTGTGTAGCTGAATATAATGATGTGCCTCTAAAAAGCCACGCAGACTGCAGCTAGACAGCTCATTATAAGCTGAAACACACAGGCAGGTGTTTCAAGGATAACACGGCGTGATATGCACCGGCCCATTTCACACACACACACACACACACAAATAGGGAAAAACACACACACACACACTGGCACACATACCGGCAGGCAGGGAGATGTCAGGAGGGGTGGGGCTCTGTCTCCCAGAGGGCCTGAGTGAGTGACATCATTGAGGACGCTTCACCATAGCAACACTGCGAGAGCCTTGACAGCATCCAAAATTCTGACACTGCATTTAGTCGGGTCTGCACCACTGCGGGGAGGTGTAACGTAAGAGGGAGACGTAGCCAGAGAAGGAGAGGAATGTGCAACGCATCAGGTCACAAAAATACCACAGCCCTCCTTTTCTTACTTTGTCTCTGCGGCACACAAACATCAGATGATGCGAGTAATCACTTTGCTAATCTGCCTCTTGAATGCATGCTAGTGGGTCAAGGGCGGAAGGGAGAAAAGGCCGCCAGATAAGGAGCCACAAGACACAGGATGGATTCATTAACTGCAGCATCTCCTCTTAATGTAATCTCAAACCATCCAGCGCTGGATTAGACAGATTACACAGCAGGGACACAAATAATCTCATAAGAGGGGCCCTGTGCTTTCCTTCCCTCAATCCTCTGTAATACCATGCCAAAACAATCACAACGTACAGCGTGTTACATCTGGCCACTGTGCCACACACACACATGACCCAAAATGCATGCTGGGGGGAAAACACATGTGACAATATGATGGATGCAGAGTTTAAAACACAGATGTGGGGCGAGGGCTATGAGCACGGCATTAAAATTGGCAATATTAGAGGTGCACTTCCCACTCGGACAGGTCATAATGAAAATGTATCGCTGTGTAAGGCGCATTAGCTTGGAGCCGTGCCGCAAAACAATACTTTTTAAAAGAATATAGTTTTTATATCATACCTTCAACTATTTTTGGTTTGTGTAAGTGAAACAAGAGGAGCACGTCCCCTCACTGTTTTGAAGCAACGCTCTCGCTCGTGTTTCCACATGTCATGCCGCATCCTCAGATGAATTAAGTCAAACAGATATCAAAAGGCTGCTGTGGGGAGCTGCGACAATAAAGCAAAGCAACACGATCACCCAAACTGAGTCACAACGTCTTCTTTGAAAATACTCGATACAGAATAAAAACATGATATAACACTCAAGGGTTGATATCCTGGTGCAACAGCAACTCGCTATTTTTACTCCTGTTTCCCTTCCATCTTTTACTCTTAGACTAGGAAGAACTACGTCTTGATACATCGAGGGGTGGCAATGTGATGATCTTTTGCCCGGGAGCTGTCTTGAAGGTGTCTGCTGCCCTCTTACTTCTGTTTCCAATCTTCACATACTCTCATTGACTAGCAGATCCGTGTTATGTGAACAAACCTTCCTTGGGCGACTATTGTGAATGATGCTACATGAGTTGGAACATGGCGGATGAGAAGCTTGTCCAAGTCAGGCTATCGTCTACAGGGCGTTTCAAAGATGAGAAAAAAAGGAATGCATCTCAGATTATAGATTGTGATTGCAGTTAAATAGATTGTTATATTGTTATTTTCTGATCACCAACCTCTAATATGTGCTATTATATATATTAATATATATAATGGTATGACCAGTTTATTATTATCCATATTGCAACCAACCTGACAGTCCACAGATACAGTCATACTGTACATCATCATGACAAACATGCATCAACATATCACATTTTGTTACAGACTTCATTATGGATCTGTATCTGGCAGTGAATCATAATGCACACCTTCACTGCTCCATATCACTTCAGGTGCTTGAATGTAACAGACTGACCTCTCCACAGGTTGAAAGAAAAATGGTTGTAACTTTTTGCCATTTTGTGCCTTTGGGAAGCCTAAAGAGACTCATACTTCAGTGTCGTGTACACTCCATTACCCTGATTGTCTCCCTTGCCCTTTTTCTTTTATTGCCTCAACCTTACTTTGTTTCCACAATTGCTCCCCTTTAAATTCTTTCACATCTTCCGTTACTCCTCGAAGCATTTCTGTCAGAAAACGTGCATACAGGTACCCCTTCCTCCATTTTCTTCACGTTCTTTACCTGCTGCCTCTTCTCCATTACTCCTGCTGTTATCCATTCTTTGAACCGATCCTCAGCATTCCCTCAACTCCCTCTATGCTCTATCGAACCCAGCCTTTCTCCAACTCTTCTTATCACCGTGCTCCTCCCCTCATCTCTCCCTCCTTATCCAGACCTCTCATCACCAGCCTAACCTCCTCCTCGCTCTGATCCCTGTCTTTGCCTCCCGTCTCTCCTCTGTCCTTCCCTTCTCCTCCACGGCCATCCCTCCACCTTCCCCTCCTTGCCAGACCTCTATCTCTACATCTCCTCCCCTGCTTGGAGGCGGTCTCCAGTTAAATATTAATTAGTGAGCCCCATCCCGCAGGCTGATAGGGAGCACAATGGAGAATCCCTGCATGTGCCTGCAAGCATCCCACTAATGAAAGGAGTGTGTGTGTGTGTGTGCGAGAGAGAGAGAGAGACACACGGAGATAGAGTGTAAGAGAGTAAAATGTGTGTTTGTGCATGTGTGTGAGAGATGAAAAGAGACACAGAGGGAAGATTAGATGAACACACATATCTTTATGTGTGTCTATGTGTGCACACGTGCGCGTCTAAAAACAAAGGCCGGGCTCCGTTGGGGGTTAGGACGGTACAGCTAATGATCTGTGTGTGTGTGTGCGTGTGTTTGATTGTCATCAGTGTGTTTTCACAGGACAGACCCCATTCACCGACTGGTTAATCCGTATCGAACCAGCAGATATGTGTTTCAAAGCCCGTTTGAAGCATCAGTCTGCAATAATGATGCAGCGAGAGGAAGAGGACTGCTGGAAGAGCTGTGACTTTGTCCACACAGACGTGTTAAAAAAAGATTCATTTAGGTGTGAAATAGCGCAATTAAAAATCAGCTGTCCTGCTTTAATCGCATTAAAATGAGTTAACCTTAGACGAGTGTGTTGCTGGAGCAACTAGACTCGTCTTTAGCGTGAAGAAAGCAGTGTGTAATACTGTTTCAGAGAGATCAATGTGTCATTATTCTCTACCTCGGGTATTTCTTCGTGGCACGAGCGTGTCGACCTTGAAGAAGGTGGACAAAACGACTGAAATACCTGAGAATAGAATAGCTCTGCCTTGAATATCAGAGCCTTTTTCTCTCTGATACTCAAAGGAGTTGTGTTTTGTGAGGTTGCAGTTTGCGTCTTTCAGTCTCGTGGCCACTGGTCCTGTTTGTTAATGCAGCTTTCCTGTATTTCACATGCAATATTAGGATTTTTGAGACTCCTTCTTTACCGTATCACATATTATTTCAGTGTTTTATCACTTTGGCACCAGGACTTCAGGCACTGTACTGTAAATCATCATTACAAAGACAGCTATACAATGAGTCGTATTAAGCTGAAAACCAATTAGCAAAGTGTGCTTGCTGATAGTCAGCGCTTTTAGTCGCACAAAACTTCAGGGATGACAATATCGTACAGTCCACTACTTTGATTCAGACTGAGCTATCTCAACAACTGCCGGACACATTAAGTAGATAATCATGGCGCCCAAAGGACAATTCCTTCTGACTTTGGTAATCCTCTAGCACCTTCCTCTACAGTAAAAGTATTCACCTCTTCAGTGAAATACCTGAACATTAACTATGGCAGATCAACTACCACCAAAATTTGTAACAGACATTCATGGTCTCCAGAGGATGAAGCCAACTGACTTTGATGATCACCTGACTTTTCGTCAAGGCTACCATGAGATTAGTCTAACATAGTCTCAATAGAGACTTTGGCTGACAAAGGCAGCTAACTTCCAGTTTAGCGTCCGGCTAACTTCAATAGAGATTATATGATTTCATCTTTGCGGCTCATCTAGACTTTTCAAATTTGATCGAACTCAGTGGCTCAAATCATGACTTTGTGGGCCGCTGCTTTCACAATATAAGCTTATGGGGAAAAGTCTTTTTGGGCCCTAGTGCATCACGAGACGTTGTAATGACACGGTTTGGCCACTACAAAAATTGTCTTCAAAGCCTGTTCCTGGGAGCTTGGTACCATTAGCAGCCAGGGTAAGGGTAGCCTAACTTGCCATTTTCAGGGCGCTGGCTGCTAGCTCTGAAGTTGTTGCTGCTGTTTCCTGTAGAGACAGGGATTTTGAGAACACTAACAAGCAGTTAGCAAAAGGGAGGAGAATGCTGACTGATACCCCTAGTTTATACCCACAGATGACCCATGGAAGACTCTATCCTCTATCTAGGGTCAAATCCAAGTCATATTTTCAGATGACTATGTGCAGTAAAAAGATGTATTGCATATCTGGGACCTTTTTTTTTTCTTTGGTGACCTAAATAATCTTATTTATATAATGATCCAGGATAGAAACAGCCTTCCAGTTTACACTCTGTATGAACTTTGTGTGAGTCTGTGCCAGTGAAGGAACAGTAACTGACGACTTTCCAGGGGTGTGTGACTGAGGGCCTGACAGTTTACACCCCCTCTCATTTACAGAGGCGCCACAATAATTCAATCTACTGTAATAGTCACACACACACACGCACACACACACAGGCTTACGAACATGCGCCCACAGGGCACTGCCTTGATTTAATCAGGCAGCGCACAGACGCATCCAGATTTTGGAAATTCAAACCATTCGCATAATCAAACATGCAATAACGCACAGACACACAGCTGAGCCCCTTCACACACACACACACACACACACACACACACACACACACACACACTGATTTTTGTGTCGTGTGCCAGATATACGTTAATAAACCTTATATGAACCAACCCCCTCCTGCCTCTCCTGTCAAAGCAGCACCAAACCACTAAATGGGAGAGGAGACAAAGCAGGGCTGGGCTGCAGGCGAAAACAAACGCACACAATCACAGAACAAGCAGCCACACACACTCAAACTGAGAGATTAGCTGCTTAATAAAACAGCGTGGTCAGGCCTGTTTTTTTTTTTCTTTTTGAACCAACCCAAACCCTTTTAAAACAGTTTTTTACATCTTTCACGAAAAGTCACGAAAACAAAACAGTAGCTATTGCTTGACCAGGCGTGCGTCCACGTGAAATATTAATAATGATGGATAATTTAATGATAAAGTCTGAAAGATGAATATATTCCCCTCAACGCTTCATGCTTTTTTCTCACTGATTGCTTATTTTCTTTGAGCATATTCAGATCATCTCAGCGTGTCTGTCTTTGTCTCCTTTTCATTATCACATTTATTTTTGCTAATATGTATTTGAGTCAAAAAGTGTACACGTGTCTGAGCGTGCACACGTGACACACCGGGGGGGGGGGCTTGGGGGGAAGACTCACTGGCCTGGTCTCTACCATTATAACAGGGAACACTAAGGCCTCCTCCTGATTTAAACATCAGCTGTCATAAATGTTTCAGAGAAATGGAAGGAGATGGAGGGATTGCTGGCAGCTTTCACCGGGTGGGTGGGGCAGTGGGTGGTGATGGGAGGGGCTGTTGTGGCGAGAGAGGGAAAGCAGAAACAAATTTGGGTGACAAAACACGGATGAGGTTTGAAAAAACGCAGACAGTTGGTGTTTGAAGACAAAAGTACCAGTTAAAGGGGCAGCCTATAGTGCGAGTTAAAAATAAATGGAACCATGCCGCTAAATTATAAGAACAGTAATCGCAACGCTCAGTTTGAACTAATCACTCACAAATTGATTGACAGGCCTTTTAACACAGCTGAGTTTCTACACAGTGTTTTATGGCAGAGGTGGGTCACCTCGCCTGAAATAAAGACCACATCACTAACTTCATAAAAATTTCATACACTTTTGTGAAATAATACATAAACCTTCAGGGACAAAGAGCAGAGACACTGTCACCCCATTTGTACCTGGTATTACAGGTCCCATGTTGTAGAAAGTGAGATTTCCATGTCATTTTTTATTATAAAGCAGGTCTAGGTGCTATATAATACTGTTAAAGTGTCAAAAATGTTCGATCCACAGACAGCCCGAGTTCTGTATATTTAAACTGTGCCTTCAAGACGTCTGTAAGACTGTAATGTCACAACTATACAGTCACCTCCCTCAGCAAAGTCCCAAATACGGCTGTGGTTGCAAAAACGCTGGCATTGCTGATGCAGAAACACAGTAGGCAGCGCCTGCTCTGGCCTGTGAGAGCTGACCAGTCAAAGTAAAGCAGGCTTTTCGGGAGGGGGCCTTAAAAAGACAGGCACTAAGATGGAGTGTTCATACAGAGGGTGAATAGAGGTGTTGTAGCAATGGACGGTACAAGAAAAATAACGTGTTGTTTTTGTTTTAAAGCATGTAAATATATTTTAGTAGACACACAAAATAAAAGTATGAACCTGGATACATAATCCGGATAAGGAAAAAACACATAATAATGTAAGGTGTAAATGCATCATAATCGGATTGTGACCGGATCAGCCTGACCACATCAAGAGGTAGTCTGGCTTTCATTGTGTTCTGGCACCAGTGCACAACATAACATACAGATGTTTGTTTATAGCTAACATAAAATATAAGCTGTTGTTCAAAGTCAGGGCAAGAGAGCAAAAGAGAATTAATGATTATAAGCCTATTCATTAAGTGCCAGAAGATGTTTTATTCAACAGAAATGAATGACAAATAAAAGCAAACTGGGTGGAAATTAATGATTTAGTTTAACAAATAACTGCGTGGGCGACGGTGTGCATTGTACTCATCTGTGCAGCTGATCTGCTATTAACAAAGAACATAATTTAGGCCCCATCTAGTCACAGAATAGCCACAAGCTGGCACTATAACGCTCCAGTCAAGGGCTGGGCGATATAACATCTTCACAAAAGCACTTCATAAATGCTAGGACTGGGCAACAAAATCAAATATCACACTATTTTTGACGAAATGCCACAATGTCGATCGATTTAACCCCATTGTAGGGATTACTATTGGTACCTTCACAAAATATTAAGGAAGGAATATGAAGGAATAACTCGATGCTTTTCAGGAATTAGGACGGGGAACAAAAAGTCAACATAACTGTGCGCAAAAGTGCGTCTGTGGCTGATTTGCCGTCATTTCAAATTACTCACACACAGGTTTTGCAATGTAAGACAAACCAGCCCCAGACTCCCTTAAAACAGTTTTATTGAGTTAAGGGAACCATTTTTTTGGATGGCTCACCACTAACACTGCTGAACAACAGCTGAATGAAGTGTATAAATGTTTTCTGATGCTATTAAAGTTTTGTTTACGCCAGTTATGTTTATATACACGGCGGTAAAACAAGTCTGTATTCTCAATTATGAGAAACTTGCAAAAAATACAGACATCTGTATTCAAACCCTTTGATTAAATCTGTAATCAAAATTTATGAGGTCACAAACTATTTACATGCTGCCTCCAACATTCTAACAAGGGAGGCATTGATGTGGGATTTAACTATAGTCAGTTTGTTGTGGTCGGGGCGAGTCGGATTTATTTGTTTGACAAAAGGAATGCAGGTCAGGGTCATACGAGAGGGCTTTTACCACCTTGCCTGTGATGTAAAATCAATAAATAAACAGATCCCAAGAGCTCGACAGCTCCCTTTAGTCTTTTCCTTCCCTCCTTCCTTTTCTTCTTTCCTTTTCCACTACACTTTCTCGCTCTCACTTCCCACTTTTGCTCTTCACGTGTTGGTGTTACACATTATGCATGAAGCCCTATCATCAATAACCAAGGTCATGAAACAGCTCCGCATGCTTCACAACTCGAGTGTATGGCCCCACCTACTGGCTGCAGCGCACACTGACAGCGCTGACATTAGCACCCCCTCACTCCGAATTCAATTAGCTAAATGGCAGACTGAATTAGGTTAAATGCAGAGTGAGCCTGCTGAAATGAGCATAACTGTTGAAGACTAGGGGCTAATAATGAGCCACAATTACCTCTGAGCGCCCACAATAAAAAATCTAATTCAATAATGTGGGAGAGAGACGGGCAAATTCAAACCGAGATGCTCGTGCAGGCCGAAAAACTACAACTCATATCTGCTGGCATCTCAGGTATTACATGTGTGTCATGGACAGAAAGAGACAGAGTGATGAGACAGTAAAAATTCTAGATTATTATGGCAGTAAGAGGCTGAAAAGTGCACATTAAAGGGACAGTTCAGCCTAAAATCGATAAGACATTTTTCCTCCTACATGTCAGGCTATGTGTCCGTCTTGCGTGAGTTTTGGAGGCATGGCTGTAGAGATGTCTGCCTTCTCTAGAATATAATTAAACTAGTAGGCACTCGGCTTGTTGAGCTCAAAGCGCCAAAAGAATACATTTGGATAACTCAGCAGCAATAGACCGCATTCACACAGCGTCCATTTTCCTCTGACATCACAGTCAGGGTGGGAGGCTCGAATGTCATAATGCGTTCTTCCAGGTTTCAAGTCGTATAAATGTAGAAAATCTAACAAATTGTCATCATTTCACTGCCTTCTGATTGATCAGCAACTGAAAAGAGAGTGCAAAATGAAAATCCAGAGGGCCATCAGGCCATATTTCAAGGTAGAATAACATATTTGATAGCCCGTTATGTACATACATGTACAAAAAGCTAACAGCTAGCTAATGTTAGCTGTATTTTACAAATGTATTTATTTATTTTTTTTTTTTTTAATCTATTTTGGCTCTTTGAACACCACAAGCAGAGTATCATTTAGTTCCATTATAATCAAGACAGGGCAGACATCTCTACAGCTGACATCTCAAAAACTTGGCATATTCACACCAAAACAATCTAGATGGATAAATAGCACTACAGGTAAGATTTGAAATGTGTGTTTTTGATTTTGTAGAGAATGGTCCCTTTAGTCTGTACAGTAGTAGAAGAGGACAGGACAAGGACACACAGAGATGCACACTTACCTGGACGTATTCTGCCTGGCTCTGCACTGGCTCCATGTGGCTGAAGAAACAAGAAGCAAAAGGAGATGAAACAGGCGAAATGTTCGGTGATGTCTGAGCAGGAAAAAGGCTGTAACCCTCTACACACACTCATGGACTTTTTTGTTTGATCTGGTCTTGTAACAGGTGCAGTGCATGTTACCACAGACAAGAGGCATGTCTGTATTCCCATGACCCGCTCCAGTGACTAACATGCTGTTTCAGTTGAGCTTCGTGGAAAAAAAACAGACAGGAAACAAACCCCAAGTGAGAAACCAAGATGGGTGAATATGGAGCTGGCCTCTAAAACCTCTCGGGCACCATAACTCTCACTTTAATGCTCATGATGGATCTGTATCAAGTGTCAAAAACCCCGCTGTGCTGAAGTCTTGGGAGCCATGCTGCGGGTTCTTGCCGTGCAGCTTTGTGATACGGAGCGAGCATGAGCTAAAGGGGCAATTACACTCCCAGACAAGCTTCAAGATCAATCAGAGCAGCTCCCAACTGCACGATGGGTCTCGTAGGGCCCAGAGCGAAGCCGTGTTACACATGACCACGGAGAGGCCAGATCAAAGGGTCCCATCATGGTAGTGGGCTCGGGAATGTTAATAGGTCCCACGGCAGAGGAGCTCTACATTCCCCTCCCAAGCTGCTCCTGTGCTTAAGCCTTGTGAAAAAAAAAACAGCTGAACAAATGTGAAATATTCCCCTCCATCATTTGCACTGATAACGTCATTTATTGAAAAGAATGCCACTGAGTCAGCTTTGGATTATTAATAATAATAAATATTCTAGATGCAGAAACAATTGCTCCACATAATCTTGTGCAAACTCCCTTGCAGCTGTTTGATTACTGCAGTAAGCCGATCCTTTTTTTCAATTGTTAAATAACTTTTCCGACAAAAACAAGAAAGTTTTTGAATTTGTTGCAACTGACTATAAGCAGCAGAGCAAACTACAGGGGCTGTATGAAACATTCACACTTATCCTGAAACTCTTGAACTTACATTGTATGAGCTGACTGTTATATTTGACTTTACTTCTATTATTAGCAGCGCAAAATGGAGGAAGATGTGCAGACATGCTAGGGATAGGAGGAGGACATATAAATAAATCAAGCATGACTATAAATTGGCTTTAAGATGTGCAATATCTGAAACTAAAATGATCAAAAGAATGTGAAGAAATGACAGTTTTGACGCTACATAAACAGAATACAGTTAGCGATATGCTTTCCCTATGCTTTCATTAAATAATTTAACGAGTATTTTTATTGCCAGTTAATCAGCAGGTTATTTTCTTTCAGTTATTAGCTTTGTCTTATAAAATGTCTAATAGTAAAAAATGCTTCACAAAATGTAACAAGGCAATGTATTTATATATCTTGTTTCATCTGACAAACGATATGCAGCGTAACGTAGAGCAGTGTAAGGTAGAGCCCAACCTGTTGGCTGACACCGGCACGTCACAGACATAGCTGTATCGCGTATATGTTGTCCAATATGAACTGATATGAAAACTTTTTTTAAAGAACAAAATGCACAAGAAAATGTTTAGGGTAATTTATAGTTATTAAATGCTCACAAATGTTTACTGTTTTAGTGCACTGATGTCATTTCAGACAATAAAGTCTGTTGTTAAACTGTAAATTCTCCTGCCTCTGTTACACATCTTTGTGACAAGTGTTTGATAACCACATTAGAGGGATAATTGCAAAGAAGATATGTTGATAATCGCTGATATATCAACATTGGTACTTTTCACTCCTTAATATCGGTATTGGTCAGGCTCCAGTAACGAAAAGCATCAAATCTACACATTTGAAATGCTGAAACTAGGAAATGTTCTATGTAGTTCTGAGGAATCAGAAGATTCATTCATTGACTGATATTGTTTTTTATGCCAAAACAAACTAAATAAACAAACTCTGAATAAACTGAATATACAGACTGACCCTAAAGGACAAAACAATTTCACACTGTTTTACTTTGTTTCTATGTGGCGGACCCTGCCACCTTTCTAGCTTCAATCAGTGTTTCCTCTGAGAGCAGCTTGTTTATTCAGTTATGGAAAAAGTAAATATTTCTCAGTTTGTATCATTACCTCATTAACATTGAATTTCTTCTCGAAAACTACATAGTGCCCCTTTAACTGACTGATAGTTTCAGCTCTAGTTAAACACGAGCTAACACAGAGGGCATCCTTTCCAAATTAGTGTCCAACAAGGGAGCTGACAAGCTTAGCTCCATGTGGCACCATGAGGCACAAGACCAACCCCATAATCAAACCAGCTGAGCTGACAGAAACACCGTGACAGTGTGTCATTTCAGAGCCACAACTTACCAGCCACCAAAGGCACCACCAACACAGCCTGAGAATGAGCTGAAATGGGATTTTCTGCAGAAAAGCAGGCGGACCCAGGCAAAGAAGTGAGGGTCTGCAGTGTGTCCGTGGTGCGGAGAAGAGAGAGGAACGGACGGTTCGGGTGTGTGGACCTGTGATTTAATGCACAGGGCTCTTTGATGTGCCACACTGAACCTCGCTGCACCGTACAGCTGGATTTCCCACGGTCCCCGGCCTGAACTAATGGGCTGATGCTGCACGCTCGCACACGCGTGCACGTACACACGCGGAGCAAATTCCACTGTAACGTGATACGCGCGCGCTGCTATCACGCCAAGGATGTTGGAGGCACAGAGACCTTGGCATGTCATGGGAAAGCGGCGAGAAGGAGGAGGAGGAGGAGGAGGAGGAGGAGGAGAGGAGCTCCTTCACTTCTTCTCCCCTCAAACTGTTCAACAAACTTCTGACTTTGTTGATGAAGCATCTCCGGCGTTATGAAACGCACACAATGAGCACACAGGAGGCGTGTTTGTGTCGGGCTCCAGTGTGTCAGAGAACAGATCGATGCAAAAATAGGAAAAACATCACAACAGCGGCGCGGCGGCTCTCCAGCAGCAGCTGATCAATACAAGGAATCGATGTTACCTGCAGCCCTTTAACAAGTGGAGTAATGAGAGCTGTTATCTTCTCACCTCACACCCATCGCCTCAGAAGAGTCCTGTCCACAGCAAAGTCAGCGCCAACTGTGAAGTGTGAACCCTCTAAACTTCCCTGAGAGCTCTGCGCCCCAGAGCACGGCCGCATTAATCTGTTATGAGGGGCCCGGAGCAAGTGTGTACAGCTGAGCCCCCATTAACCCACCTTTCATTCACCTTCTCAGATTTACTGTGTGGTAATTTTATTGAATCATGGAAGACAGCTGTGAAAGATGTACTGAGATCCTGTGCTTGAGTAAAGGTGCAGATAGAACTATGAATTAAAAGAGGAAAAATCTGCGAAGTACTTAAAGTGAATTTACTTTTTCATTAGAAATAGCACTGATGCAATAATGTAAAAGCAGCCTTTTGCTAATGCAGCTGGTCGAGGTGGAGCTAGTTTGAATAGCTTTAGCAGTATAGTTCAGTAATTCAAAGACGAGGGTTATAAAACCATGTATAGAGGGGAAATCTCCCTTTAGTGGAAATGCCAACAACTGAGAGAAATGTGACGAGTGGCCCCAACCACACACAAGATAAATAAGTTGGGAATAACTCATTTAATCTTCATCAGCCTTGGACTGTAGCAACTGTTATCTGATGACGAGTTAGCCTCTGGGGGAAACACCCAGTGTTTTGGGGGTTTTCCAGTGTAGCCAGGGGACTTGAAATGCAAGAACAAATGCAAGGCGATATTTTGGCTTATCTCTTAAAACAGATATATATATATATATATATATATACTGATACGGATACATTTATAAAAAGCTAAATCATCGATGCCTACAGATTCTGCATTCAAATACAAATATTTTCACATAGGGACTAAATCTTCAACGGCGTACTGTATTTTGTAAACTGATTATATGTATGTATATTTTTAAAGGGGTCTGTGGTAGGTTTTGTGTTCTGCTGTTAGCGGAGAGATGCAATGAGAGGAGTCACTACTCCAACATTTTCGATAATCTCCCACAAACCACATTAAACTCCATAAAACAGGAGCTTCAGGGGAGAGTTGACCACTTTGGAAACCCAATCTTGGCACAGACTCTACCTGTTTAGGATCCAATTGCATCCAACCCTCATTATTTAACCAAAATGCAATAAGCAGTGTTGAGTATTGTGGTGATAATCATAGTACATTTAACCAACTATTTAAAACACATAGCCTGCAATCATGAGTTCATAGATTTGTTCAAGCTTCGACTGTTTTTCTGTGTGACCTTCACATAGTTTCATTACAACTTTCACAAGCAAGTCAATAGCCTACGGTGTATACCAAGAAGATCTGGGACAACCCCCCCAGTCAGTAACCTTTCCTACTTCAAAAAGACAAAAGGAGTGAAAGTGAACTGTTGACATCTAAGACAATTTATGAAAGATAAAGAATTACCAGTAAATGCTCTCAGAGCTTTGCTTTCCTCTGACTGCTCCTGCTGTCAGATCTCTGCTCTCAGCCTCCTCCTTTGGTTCTGACACAGGTTCGGACTCCTCCCCATCACACTCTACCCCATCACACTCTACCCCATCACACTCTATCAGATCATCCTCATGGGTCTGATCGATCTCCTGGCTGAGTGGCGTTGATGAAGTCTCTCCAGGTTTCAAGCCTGCGCCTGCCTGAGCGATACTTTGCTTGTCACCAGTCGCTGGTTGAAGTGCAGAAGTTGAGCCACCAGATGGTGACACATCTTCACAGGCAGCTGTGGGTCCTGAGATGGGGTTTTGAGTGTTTGTAGCATTATTTTCAGGTATAGGTTCAGGCTTGGTCTTGGGATCAGGGAGAGAGTCTCGGCCGAGCCCAATGTCAGCTTTAACTTCATCCTCAGACACTTTGGATGAGACAAGTGAGACCCTTCGTATCACACGGTCTTGGTTCCCTGCAGGTCGCTGGCTTTGACTTCTGCTGATGCTGCTTTTGTCTTTACTCTTCTTGCTGCTGGAGCCTCCTACAGAAGAGGGTGACATCAGAAATAAACACCAAAGCAGAAAAGGACATGGAGCAGCAGAGAAAAACATCCATAAGTTCCACTTTCTGATGCTTTACCTTTATTACCCTTGTCTCTCCTCTTCATCAGTAGCCGTGGCAGCGTACCCATGTGTGTATAGCTCTCACTGGAGCGGACATAGCTGGCTGTGCGAGGACGCATGGCACCCATGTCGTCCACCGTTGCCTCAACAACTGGAGCCAGGATGGACCCGTCGCCACAGTCAGTGCCATCTCCTGCTCCAGACTTGGACGGAGAGGACTTGGAGTCTGATTTCTCAGAGGAGCGGCGGAAAGAGAGATTGGTGAGGCTACCAAACCACTTGAAACCTTGAGAGGTGAACAGAAAGAAGTAGAAAGGATTATTATGTTGCAAGAAAACAATGATGTTGGTCCATGTGGTTGGATGTCAGCCTGTCTTGTATGTCTAAGATGTTTTGTTAGACATAACAAATCCTCAAATCCTTATGCCAAAGCTCATTTGGATTTTTAAAACTATAACTATAACTATAATTCATGAGTGTGGTTCACAGTTTGGTTTTCCAAACTCTCATTTACCTCTGTATTTATCAAAAAAGAACTCCGTCATAACAACTTTATAAGTTAAGTTTGTGTGTCAGATGTTGTGATTTCAGCTTGCTCTGCTGCCCCCATGTGGCAGAAAGCAAAAAATGCAGCTTTAATAAACAAGTTCCTCTCTCTCTGCCCAGCTGTTACAGCAGAAATCCCCTTTACAGAGTTTTCATATGCATGTGAATGTGCGTGTGTGTGTTTATATGAGTGTGTAGGTACACATGATCCTGCTCGGTAGTCTTTGTGTGTCACTACTGGTAGGCATGAAAGTGTTTTGCTTTTTATATGAAAGACCTACTTTAACAGAACATTTTCTGTACATTATTTGAATCACATTGCGCAGAGGTTTTTAAAGTGAGAGGCTCTGTGGATGAAAGCGGAAAAAAATAGATCTATGATATGATATATTAAAAGGAGATCACGTAGAATAGCCTGAATGTGTGTGATTTAGTTAAAGAGATAGTTCACAGGTAGTTATATTTTACTGTTTTTCCCACTTTCCCAGAGTCGGAAACTAATAAATTTCTTCAGATAGATCTTTTTTTATTTATTTGAGGAGTTTGAATTTATGTTAGCCAACAATAATAGGCTGTCTTGGCTCACTTGTTGAGTGTCTATTAGATCAAATAACATAATAATGATCCCAGAGGCATCCAGGAATTGAGCGAAACTAAATAAGCCATTAAATTTTCCCAAGCTTTGTCTGATGAGAGGGCCACAGTCTAAGATTTTGAAAAGCCCTGACGCAATGTAAATAAATAAAATATAATAAACACTTCATAACTTCATTGACTTAAATACAAATCAAAACAAATGTCTTAACTAGTCTCTATTTATTGTTGTGCAAGTCCTCCTTTTTCACTTGAAATCATTTCAGCTGTAAGTTGATTTTTGCGTATCACAATCATAAAAATGCTGCAAAACTGGCATCTGACACTGGTTCACCAAACTGTGCCCACACTAGCCGCCTCAACGTGTAAACACAAGTGCAGCTGGTCTGAACACACAAACATACACATGCTACTCACCCAGTTTCCGTAGGCTCATGTTGTGGCTGCAGTGTGCATGAAAGATCAACTGCAGGTGGGTGACAGATGGATCATCTGAGAGGGGATGCAGTAGAACAGAGAAGGAGAACCCGAGAGGGAGGATCACTTCTTGTTGAAGCTAGAAGAAACCACAGTTCCTCTCTGCGGGTGAGACACTGCACACAAGTTTGCATGTGTGAGAGAGAGATGAGACGCAGTGACAGGAGCAGGGCGGGCCGTGACACTTCCTGTGTAAACCTGAGGGGGCCAATGGTAAGAGGAAATGAAAAGATGAGATGCGATGACAGGGTAAAAATATGAATATGAAACATGAGGGTGTTGATGAGACCTAAAACTGATAAACAGATTGGTGACTTTGTCCCACTGACATACAAAGCGGGTTATAAACTAATCCAGAGGTAATGATAACTATGACCTTTGAAATAATTTGTTATTTCCTTCCAGCTTGGAGTCCTTTAATCTTCCCGATGCTGCTTGTATACATAGTTAATGTTTGATTCTTTGTCTTTCACAATGCCGCTGCACACTAAGGCATTATGAGGAGTTACTTGCTCTTTGCTTGACTTTACTAAGAATTGAATAAATGTGGAAGCATATTTATGTCGTAATAGGGCATGTTGCTGTGTATTAGCATGTCTCTGTTCACTGCAAGACATCCTGCAGAGCACCCAGAATTTCTGTGAATGTGGGTGAGAGTTTCACTGAATCTCAACCCTGTGTAAAGGTTATGTTAATTGTTCTTCTTTTACTTCAGGCAGCACTGATGTGTATTTTATTTTCTGTTTCCACAGGATGTAAGTATTGCAACTACAGCTATTCAGGTGCATGTGCATCATTTTGCATTATTAAAGGGTAACCACCAATTTACATATTGAAGTTTACAGGTCTTGGGGAGTACTACTGCATGAAACAGTAGTATAAAACCTTTTGTGAGTTCAGAGGAAGCTGCGTGTAATCTGATAAAATGCCTCTAGTGATGTCAGTGGCTAAGTTGCATTATGAGTAATGTAGGCGCCAGGTGTTGGAAAGCAGTCCACTGTTGTGCTCATGATGAACAGTTTGGAAAACATATGATCAAAATCAATACGCCAAATATATCGCCTTTATATTCCAGGCATTCGTCTTCCTTTTCAAAACCTGGCGCCTACATTACCCATAATGCATCCAAGCCACTGAGTGACATCCCTGGAGGCAATTTATAAAATCAAACACAGATTCACCCAGAGGCACAAAAGTTGACTTTTTTTCACATATGCAGTAGCACTCCCCAAGACCTGCAAACACACCTTAATGTGTGAAACTGGTGGACCTCAAGTTAAACTTAAAATTCAGCATTAATTATGTTTGATTAGACTCAAAATCACTTCACAAAGGTCAACATAAATCTGTACACTGTCCACTTCACTTGCAATTAAGTTTAATGACAACAACGTTTCGGTACTTAGACCTTCATCAGGTTATCTTACAAGACAGTGGGGGAGGACCAATCAGGCCACACCACGGACAGACATCCGTCAAAATATGGATATGTCTTTAATTTCACAATACATTGAGAATATTTCAGTGGAACAGAGCAGTTATGGAAAACGTGCAATCTTGGGTTTGAGTATTTCACTCATTGTAAGCACCATGTAACGACAGCCAAGGAATTGAAACAAACTGATGCAGAATATACAGTATGTGATACTGTTAGACAGTGTGGAACAAGGTGACGCCCCAGTGTTAGAGCGACTAAAAAGGAAACACTGGTGAATAACGGCAGTTAAAGGCAGAATGGTTTGACTTTTAAACAAAAACTGTTATTTTAACTTTCACTATAATTTGTAAATTGTCTGTTACTTTAACCAAGACACGCTGAAACTGAAAAAATAAAGGTTATCATTTATTTTTTATGTCTCTCCTATTTACAGTATGTATTATTTTATTGCAGTTCTCTTATTTATTATTTTCTATCATTTCAGCATAATGAAGTACAGAATTTTATTTTTTCTGTTTTAGTTTGACATTTCATATACATATATGGACATTTCTTTCTTTATAAAAAAAACAGTAAATTCAAGGTGGTTTGTTCTTTTTTTAAATTTCAGATCAGTTAAGATGATGCTGCAGTAACAGACAGACGAGTATAGTTAGTGTAGTATAGTCTATGGTAGCTATACAATATTTGACTAATTTCATGAGACATATGTCTTGGGTTTTCACTTCCTGTTGACATTTGGGCTTGCGGCTTCTGCAAAGACGCCTGTCGTCTTCCTGTACCACACCAGTACAAGAAACTGTGAACTGTGTAGGTAGAGAATAGATGACAAGGCAACATGAAACTCCAGCACATCTGAAACATCCAAACAGCCCCTATATTAAAGACAATATCAGCTGCTAAAGCCAGAGGTAAAATTATCATTTTAACATGTTTACCATCCTGCAACCTCAAAGAGCAGCTGTTCCTTTTCATACGCTATACATGTAGACCCAGTGTAACGTGTCTGCGACTGTGACTGTGGTCAGTTTAGACAGAAACGCTGAGATCCTCCCTTATCTTCTCTTAATCGTCCTCTGGATGGCACCAAAGGTTCCTGAAAGAAAGCAGAACTACAGCCACATCTACTTCCTTCTACCCCATATTTACTTTACCACAGATTAGTTGTAGATAAATGCATGTTGTTCTTGAGTATTACCAATTTGCGTCATTATGACTTGTGCTTTCATAATGATTCTTGAAGGGGATTTTGAATAGTTTCCAAATGGTTCATTTGATCCCATGCTTTCTCATGTAGTCATTTTTTGTTCATTAGAAATGATGTTTTTGTGTTTTTGTTCTGAGAATCATCTGATGGCTGGACCCTCAGGGTAATGCCATGTGCCCGTCAGGACATGGTCCTCTTAGCAAATAAGGTCCAGTGGAAGCACCAAGTCCTTTAGGTGCAGACTGAATCAACTGCAAGCTACCAGACTAGAGGCAGATGGAGTAGTGACAAATGTGATATAGTGTGGTAAACAAACACATGTGAGCAAACGCACACCCTGAAGTAATGTTTTTGTTTGTTTGTTTTTTTCCCACAGATGCAATTCGCTAGGTTGAATGACTACGTGTGTGTGTGTGTGTGTGTGTGTGTGTGTGTGTGTGTGTGTGTGTGTGTGTGTGTGTGTGTGTGTTGCACATGTGTATGCGGCTTTAATTTCACCTTGATGAAAAACAAGCCTTCAATTATTCAGCTCTCTGCCTCCTCATACGATGACAAATATCATTCACTTTGACCCAAGGCCACACTGATACACACCACTCTGTAATAGAGAGATGGGGGGAACTGGCACGCAGAAGGTTGTGATATATTTACCATGAAGACATGGCACTTTTGAACATAAAATCTCCTCCTTGTCTTCTTCTTGGTTGGATTTTGTTTTTACTAATGCATTACTCTCAGGTAGAGCGAGATTGAACTGAAAAAACAGACAATTAAAAGTTTAACTTCAGTCATAACTTTGATCAGAATTATAGTTACTGTGCTTTGGCTTTGTAGGCAGGCATGAGGGGAAGTAATACACTATATCCTATGGATGATATGTAACTATTATGTCATTCATTGTGTTTTTTATTTCATTGTCAGATATAGAACAGACAAAGGCTTTCCTCTCGAAGATTTTAATATATTTTGGAAACCCTACAATCCAACTTAGACTTATAAAAAACATGGTTTAATGATGTTTCTTTTATCATCCGAGCGGGAGCTGATATTGTATTCACGGGCTACTACGGTTTATGTGGAAAACCTTTCGATTTATCTTTAATGTTGTAATTTAGTGTGGCACCTAAACCCCACTTGAATGAGCTACCGTGAGCTGTTACTGCTTGATCGTAAATCATAAACTCATCCGATGTGTGCAGTTCAATGTGTCATGCTACAATAATTTTACAAGATCATCTATCCTGATGTTACCACAAGAGCAACTGAATTAGTATCTACATGAGTCTTTATGAGAATGTGACTGGTACCCTCAGTGTGATCCTGCTGTCAGTTCTCTGGTGGATGATCAATGACGATTGCTCTCATATTGATTTACTAACGAGGCTCTGGAACCTCAAGATTAACATTGTACCTAGTTGAGGTTTAGCTAACTACTTTACAGGTGCAATAGAAAAAAAAAAGTTAGAATTGGCCACCTCTCGATCTCCAAGTAAGGTACTTACTGCTGCTTAATCATGTCATTCGCTCATTTAGCAATGCAGCTAGTGGTTAGAACTGGGAACTGGGAGCGGTATTATAAAAAAGAGTAGGTGGGAGTTAGCTGGTTAGCATGCATGCTACATCAACATATTTGAAATAACGTCAGAACTCCTATTTATTTGCAATCTGTTGATAATTTTAGTTAATTCTTAAATGGTTTTAACATAAATTCTTGCATATTGCACCTTTAAATACTATTGAGTTGTTTAATTTATAAAAATGGTTAGAATAAATGAACCGAAGTACTGTAATCATGATTGTTAGCTGTTCAATAAATGATGAATGAAAACCTGAAAACACAAATGTAAAAAAAATGTAGAGAAAAGGGTTTTGTGACTTTCCAAAGAATGAAAGGCACAGCTGCTATTTAACTGAACACTATATTCAATGTCCTCATGGTGTCCGCAGAGACTGAAACATCATGGGTAGGATTCAGCAAGCAATAGAATTTTTTTTCCCCCTTCTGCCAAGGACAAATCACCCCAACATTTTACCTTTTTTATAAAAAGCTCTTTGTTTGCATTCTGTGCGCATAACCTTGTCTCTGTGTCTCCCTCTTTCTTTGTGTCATTGCATCTGCTCTCCTTTCAAAGCGCCCCAGCTGTCAGTTATCATTGTATACTGTCCAATAAAACAGAAATGCTGCAAAAAAGCAACAACGATCGTGAAATGAAACGAAGGCAGTGAAAGGTCAAGACCACAGTGTTTCAGATTGTGTTGTCATCAGGTTTTGTCACTTTGTATTGATGTGGCCTCAACAAGAGAGCTGAATTATTGATGTCCTGTTTGTCATCATGGTGAAATTAAAGCAGCACGCGCGCACACGCACACACACACACACATTCATCCTGGTATACACAGATACATCCTTTGCTTACATGTGAGGACTTTTACTTGATGTAACACTCTGTGGACCCCTTGCTATCCTGTATCCAAAAATAGAAAAAAATTACATTAAGTTTGGTATGAAATGTTTGAGCATGGCAGCATTTTATTTACAAGTGACATTTATTATCTATTCTTCAACAAGAGTTTTGAAATACTTCCAGCCTGACAGTGATTGATTAGCCGCTTGGAGCATATAAAGAGAGAAATTCTAAAATCATTTTAAGATGCTATCAGGGATTCCACCCATCGTCTGCAGTAATTCAATAACCGAAAAATGGTATAATCAGGACACGATCAAATTTTCTGTGCAATCCCAAGGATGACAGTGCCAACAAAAAAGTTATATTACATTATAGACCTGATGAAAGTGGACTCAACCATATTTGATATAATGTTTTTATTTTATTCTTCTTAAAAAGGCCCACATGTTCAAAATCCCTTGTCGATGAAGCAAAGCAGTGACATCATCTCTAATCTTGGAGGCATTAACGTCTTAATTTGAGAGTGCCACTCAACATTCAGACTTTCTTGTACAGCCTTGCCAAATTGAGGGCACAACTTACAGCTAACAAGTGTTAAAGAGAGAATATAAACTCAATAAAATATACGATATACTAGATAGTGGACTTAAAATGTGTCATCACACATTTCAGACTGTTGGGGGCGCCAAAGACAATTGAATTTCAGATTAGAGAGCAGTCCCCTGCCTCTATTGGGCCCAACAGAGACCAATCACAGCAAAAACCTGTGATGCATAAAAGCCAAATATTTTAAATAAATGTATAACTGTATAACTAATGACATTGTTCTCAAAAAAATCTAATCAATAAATAAATCTAATAAAACTAATCCACTTTATGGATTCTGGGATTGAACATGTCAATCCATTAATTAGGTAAATTAAAGCTGTGGATGAGTAAATTGAATCTGTCAATGGTTGCAATGACTCCTTTATAAATTAAAAGTCTGTTAATCAGCAGTATTATTAGTCAGACAAACAAGTGCTTAAAAAAATGAAAGTACACGGGGTAAAAATAACTAAGTGTAGCTGTGGGTTTGTGGTTTGGTGTCATCTCAGAATAACATTAACAGACGGGGAGTGAGGATCATTGTGTGAGCACAGTGTTTCTGTACAGACAGGGACACAGGAGCTCAGATGTTCGCTGAGTGAGTTATTTTGGAAAAATACAAGAAGACCTGAGAACACTCCAGCTTGCAGGAGCTGTGCCAGCTTTGATTTCTGGCAGCTCGTGTCTCCCTGTGGACCAGGAGGAGGAGAGCCAGGACTCTCAATTAGTGTTCTTCATACCGTGGACACTGGAGAGGGGAAGTTTTTACTTCAGAACCATCTATAAAAACACATTTGGACAGCACATGATGAAGACACAAGTTTTTTAATTGGCATTTGCTGACCGGTGTGGCCTTTACGAGGGTAATAATCAGATTATAAACAATTTATCGACCGCTGTTGCTTTCTGATTTACCTGACTTGGTCAAACTGAGAATGATACACATACACATTTATTTGTATTTCCTATGGGTGTGATTCCATATACGCATATCCATATATTGTTGATGAGGGTTCTCAGTCATCCAGGTCATGGTAATTCTAAGTGTTGTATCGTAGGCAACTGGACGTGTTTCAGTTTTATGAAGACGTTTCACCTCTCCTTCCTCGTCCTTAATGACTCTGTAAGGACACTCCCACACAGAGTTTAAGAGCCTGCAACTCCCCGCTAGTTAGTTAGAGCTGAAGAAGCCTCTTGGATGAGAGGTGAAACGTCTTCAAGAAACTGAAACGCGTCCAGTTGCCTACGATACAGCACTTAGAAATATCCACATATTCTCATCATTTTATCTTTTGTGTGGCTCGTTGTTCATTGTGGCATGAACCTGCCAGTCTCTGCATCTAGCTTGACTCCAGGAATGACAGCTTCCCAAGAATGCGGATGGCCCAGACTGCTGAAGGTTGTGGGTGGCCACCATGTTGTCTATATTACTAGTGAGACCAAAGGGAGGAAGAGAGGAGCGAAGGAATGACAGAAGACTAAAGGAGAGGAGAGCAAAACTACTATAAAACATGATGATAAAGAAGTATGAAGGTCTCAAAACGTTTGTTCCCATAACAAAATAAATGAGGTATTATATCTTGTCATTCATTAATATACGTTGTCTTATCATCCTTGTTGTATTTCTTTGCCACAAAATAAGATAAACTGAGAGTAAGTGAAATTGTTTGAAGTAAAATATAACCAGTGTCTTCTTATGTCCATTATCACTAAATGATAAGAGTCAATAAAAAGCACAACTGCAAACGAAAACATTCAATAACCCAACAATCTGCTGCTGGTCGGCTGCTATCCATTACTGTGTCATCTCCTTTGTGCTTTGGCAGGAAAGTCAAGAGGCCAGCTTAATAATAAGGACTACAGGTGTGTGTGTGTGTGTGTGTGTGTGTGTGTGTGTGTGTGTGTGTGTGTGTGTGTGTGTGAGTGCGTCCAATTCTTTAATGAGTCCGTCAGTCGAGCCAGCTGAAGGTGACTCATCTGCACCAGGTACAGCTCTCAGAGTAACACTCTTCTTTGTCTGTTAGGTGTTGAATCATGAGGAGTAAACAGTGACTCCTCAATGAAAACTGATATTCATTGGATGCCGTGCGGCTTTGATCTTCACTGTACGTCCATGTGTTATATTACTATTTACGTCTGCATTCTAGTGCATTGTCCAGAAGTTCATTCATTCGCAGTCCTCTCTATCTTACTCTCTCTCCCACTTATTATGCAGCTAACTATTGTGTTAACTCGTTGAGTTTAACCAAACAGATGTACAACCAACCAATCATGTCGTCGCTGGCAAACTTTCCTCTCTGCTGTTGTCAGCTGTCGTTTCAGTGCAAAATCGTTGCAGCCCTCCTCCACTTCATTCACCTCCAGTTCATCATATCAAGTGCCCAGAGTCCATCTCGTCATATCCAGATCTTCAGCCAACATCTTCATCCAATCACTAGCGTCTGTGCTTCATTATTAAGGCAAATTCAATAAGAATGTTTTTGTCGTATTTACTGTGAGTGGAGGTAGCTACAGGTCACACAGGGTTACATACATGCACCAACGCTGCCCGGGCTTGTTTCGCTGCTACTTTTGGCCGCTGTATCAGTTCACTGGAGCAGTTGGGGATTATGTTCAGGGGGAGTTGTTGAAGGATGGCAGAGTTCTTGTATTTCACTCCCCTGTCTGAGCTTCATGGCGTTGCAGGGATTCAATCTGCTGGCATTCAACTCATATACTCACCTCTTATCATATAATTATCATGATATATTTTAATAGAATCATTATGCCACAACCGTTTCCCTTCAAATTTGTATTTTAATATATAATAAATGCTTTGTTACATTCCACATTCATCATGTGCTGCCAGTTTACAACCACTAGAGGACTGCAGATAACTGTGATGACAATACAATGCAAATTTGTGTGCTTGATTTGAATGTAAGCCACTTACAGGTAAATCACATTAGAACTGTGGGCACTTCAAGCAGTAGCTGCAGAAGGACCTCCGTTTATTGCAGCAGTGTTTTGGTAGCATGTATGGCATACAGAAGTTATACTGAATAGAGTGAGACTTGTGAGATAAATTGTAAGCACTGCAGAGCATTCATAATGTCAGGATTTCTCATGCCATAGTAGTACTTTGTTGTAAATTATTGTGTGGTCACATGCAGCAATGGAGGTAAGGCTCAAAGTAAGGGCTGTTTGAGTAAAATGATAATTCTCAGACAGACACTGCTGAGCTTGGAATTGATTGTGATGATCCGTGAGAGGAAAAAGTTTTAAAACAGATGGTTTATCTGTCTGTCTGTCTGAATAGACCCAGAGGCCCCGTCCCTGTCCTCGTCTGATGACGCTCTCATGATTTGAGTGAGGGGAGATTACCGAATCAGTCAAAACATTTAAGGGAGAAAAGAATAATCTGGATCAAATTCACAATAACATGTTGCATCTAATTCACTGTGGCTTAAATCCCTCACTTCATCATCTGAGGCTAGAAAGACAATTTTTTTACCCAGAATTCTGACATGTAGTGTATTCTAACTCAGAGACAGGGGTGATCAGCACCATGGACAGCGATCCAGAGGGAAAGGTATGCAGGAAACCCTGAAAATCAAGTGAAACAAATGGGACTCACAGGTCCCATTAAATGGTATGATTACTTATCTAAGGTGAGGTACGTCCTGTAAGAATGGAGAGAAAGGGCAGAAAGGCAGGTTCGAGATTGCAATGACTTTATTCGTCTGACTGCAAATAGGGCTGCAATTTAAGATTCATTATCAATTAATCTGCGGATATTTTTCTTGATCAGTCGATTGTGACAAATGCTCGTTACAATTTCCCAGAGCCCAGTGATGTCTTCAAATTGCTTCTTTTGTCCAACCAACAGTCAAAATCCCAAAGACTCTTCATTTACTTTCACAAATGACAGAGAAAGCAGCATACCTGATTCATTGAATCACGCCTGAAAATATCCCATTTCCTTTTAAATATTCACTCCAGACATGACTGATTAAATCAGAAATTTAATGAGATTTGAAGGACTTAAATGTTGCCAATTCTCTGTCTTGAAGTGTAGTAATTATCATGGATTCTACCTTTTACCATAAAACCATAATGTCATACCATAGTGTCAGTCGAGCTAATTAATACTTCTAGAAACTGGGGCAGGGTTAATAAGGAGAGTGACAATTCTTGTCCTGAGAGAGACATGACAACCTGTCTTTAGATCTACAGCTACCTTTATGACTGGGGTGCAGTGCTTCACTGTCAGAGCACTCTTTACTGTTAATCCTGTCACAGCTGGTTTTAATGCAGGACACAAATCAGCTTCAAAGACACAAGATGACATACTGACTCATATTTATCACCGCGATTGAATGAATTCCAGTTGTAGGGCCATAAGAGAGGGTGAAGGGGAAGTTAAAATCAAAGGGACTTAGAGAGACCATGAGACCAGACGAGACCAAAACACCATGCAGGTACTATCAAGTCGACCTCATGGACATGATACTTCAACCTCAGCTGTGAGGAAGATAACTTGGTACGGCCAAAAGAAGCAGATAGATATATATTTTTAAATCATTCCAGGGGATTAATCCCTTAAATATTTCATTAAGTCTTATCCACTACTTCTGATAGCTCACTTTCCACTCTACATGGAAATATTTATAACATTTTGCGCTAAGGAACCCCACAGGTCCCAAACAGACATAATTAAGTACAAATCAAATTACTTTGGATACGAAATGTTTAGCGATATGCATGAGAAAGCTCCATGTGGGTATGAAAAAATGAAAACATTTTCCTTTCTTCCTCTTCCTCTCTCAGGAACAAACTGTGTCAGCTGAATCATAGTCGTCTTTATTCTTCCAGCATTCACTCAGCAGGCAGAGACCTTGACCCAGTCGACATGTGACTGTCATACTGAACTGTGAAAAGGAGAATGAATGTAATGAAAGAAGAAAGAGGTGATGTGCCGAGGGTGAAAACAGAGAGGAAGAGCGGGAGAGCATAAAAACAAAGAGAGGAAGACAGCAGATGGTGTCAGGGATCATTGTTAGTGTAATGCCTGCCAAATTGAAGAAACAGCTTGATGATATTCCCTAATTTATCTCACTCCAGAGGGTTTATTGTCTGCACACATCACTATTCAGAGGAAATATTTTTTTTCTAATTTCTATCTGTCCCGATTTGACTCAGCTACATCTCTATTTTTGAACAGATCCCTGATGGGATCATGCAGAAATGTAAAAGACGCGTTGAAAAATATGGTCTCAAACATCTACCAAGGAACACACTACAATATAACTGAAAGCTCTGGTGAGACTGTTTTGCCAACTTCCATTTCTAAGGACAGGAATAGAAAGTTTAGTCTCAAACTGTTTTCTTTAAGAGCAGCATGTACAGCGTAATTATTTCCATATAGTTAATCTTAATGCCTGTCTCCGGGTTAGACTCCCAGAATTAAACCTATTTTTGTGGTGCAGTGCTGAGGATATATTGAGAATTCTGACTGTCTGAGTCAACGGATACTTCTATAATGTAACATTTTATGTTGGCCTTTCTACTGAGCTGTATCTTGCTGTTGATTTGTTATTATAAAGACATTACGAAGGAATGTTGATAGCCTTATAAATAGCTATAAAAAGATACATTTCGACATCTCTATGCGTTCTGCAAACAGCCGTGTTTAAAAAAGAGAAATAGTATTCAACACAATGCACACACTAGCCATTTCAAGATATTTAATACATGAGGCGGTGGCGCTCTTACCTCTTTTGTCCACGGGGGGCGCCAGAATCAACAAAAAATTAAAGTCCCTTTGTTGCTGCTTTGATATACTTTGTTTGTTTTGTTAATATTCTTGAACATGTTCAAGTTTTTTATTGTTTTTACATGACATCAGAATAAGCTTAGGATATGTGTTATTCTCTTATTCTAATATTTCTTATGTTCTTGAACATTTTTATCACAATTTTTGGCTGCAGCTCAGGAGGTAGAGCAGCTTGTCCAGCAATCTCAAGGTTGCTGGCTCGATTCCACAGCTCCCTCAAAGTAACTTTGCGCAAATTGCATTGCATTGTCAATGGGTGAATGTGACAAATACTATAAAGGGATTTAAGTGGCCAGTAGACTGGAAAAGCGCTATAGAAATGCAAGTCCATTTACAATGTAAATTGTTTTGATTTCTTAATTAAAGGCTTTATTGTTCATAAAGTATGACTAGTCACTCATTTTCTTAATGACTGGGGCCCCTAGGCCGTAGCCAAAGGGGTGGTGGTCGTTTGGGTGTGGGGAAACACCCAGCTCTGAGTGTTATCTTAAAGCGCTCCCTCTTCAAAGGTCCAGTGTGTTGGATCTATGATAACGTTCATCAAAAGAAGGACCCAAACAAGACAAAAGGTGAACTTTATTAACAAAGCAGGTAATAAAAAGGCAGGCGACAAAAGGCTGGAGACAATCCAAGAAAAACTAAAGAGAACTACAAAAACTAGGACAAACCAGAAAGGGAACAAAAGCAGGAATGCAGAGAACACACGAGGAGCAACGCAGGACTGGGGAACATAAGAGGAAAGGCAGATGAACCAACAAAGAGTGAGGGAAAAACACAGGCTGAAATACACAGCAGCTGATTAACTAATACAACATAAAAGACATGGGGAAAAAAAGACAACGACAGGAAGTGGAAAGTAAATCATGACACATGAGGATATAATCTACAAATTAAAACAGGAAATTACGAAACCTAAATCCCAAACAATGACAATTCGTGGCGATCTATTGGCAGAAATGTAATATAATATCCATATTTCTGTATTCATTAGTGTATAAACACCTGAAACTGACAACACCATGTTTCTACAGTAGCACAGAACAGTCAAACTAGCTTTAGAGAAGGACTTTCATGACCACCTGAGGGGAGAGTTAGACAAGGGGTATTTAGCTGGTTGCAATCTGCAATGTCACCACTAGATGCCACTAAATCCTACATACCGGAGCTTTAAAGTAATAAGCAGCACTTAGATAGCTTACTTAAACCATTACAATGTAGTCCTGTATTTTTTTTCCTTCTGAATTTTTGATTGAATGAAATCATTCTGTCACAAACGCTGCAATCACGCTGACAGTTCAACTTGTCAGAGGGATCACTGGAGGGAAATTAAGTACTCGCTCTGTTTTGAAATTCATGAGCCATATCAGAAACTAACAACGTGCATTTGCATAATTCTGTATTAATGCTCCAATATCTGCATATTGCATGATGCAAGCAGATAACCGTCACACTTGCATATATCTGGTCCACGTGAAGACTCGTGCGCTAACCAACATATAGCTGCTGCTTTTGAGCCATTTTTTCCTCCAATTTCAAAATTATTTTTGATTTGGTTTCTAAAATGCACCATTTGTCTAACAATGTCCGTCTATCTGGCATCCTTCACTGTGACCCAATTTCTGCAAGCCGTTGTATTGTTATTTTGTAGATGCACTTCACTTGATTGTATTTTATTTGCTATGAAACTGCACGGCTCTCTATTTCCATTCTTCCTCCTGGAATCAAACCAAGACTATCACTGCCCTTTGATCTCTGCTCTCTGTTTCACGGTTTACACACACCTCCCGCACACACACAGACATGCCTATACGAAATCACATCATTCAACCTTGAGCGTCCTTCTCCCCAGCTGACTGGGAGGGTGAGACAAAAAGAAAGAGATTGAGAGAGATGGGGGAGGTGCAAAGTCATCAATTATTTATGGGTGAAATCTAATAAGAGGCAGGAGTTTAGATGGGCAGCGGGCACACTGACAGACAGACTTGACAGACAGACTGACAGACGGAGTCCCTATTTGTTGCAGCGCCACATCATCATTATCCTATGAAATACAAACCTGAAATATGAATATCTGAATATGATTTTCTGTCTTTGTGTTCCCTGACATTCAAATACATTTCAAACAACTGTGTGGAGCTTTCAATTATCTTTTCCTCAGCTGGATTTTTAATAAGATTGCTCTAATCACATTAGACGATGCATCTCTCTATTTGGACATGCAGTTGCTTGTGTGTCTGTGAGAGCGTCTGGTTGTGGGAGTTGCATGAATATGAAGCAGAATTTGAAGTAATGTTCAAAAAAAGGATAGATCTAGACCTCAAATCACTCTCTCCTCCTTATTAAGCTCATATTTGCAAGTACGGCTGGTTGATGTTTTCCTCTTTGAAGTATTTTAGTCATAAGCGGTCGTAAGATCTGGAAGCTGTGCGCACAAATTGACAAACACACACTTGTGCACTTAAGCACACAAACTTGTGGGAAAATAACTGTCTGTGAGACTCACAGAAATCCTTCTGGTTGTTAGTTTTTTGTCATGTATTCTACTGTCCATATTTGCATAATTGAGTCGCCACCCGATCTGAGTAGGGCACGTGACAGGGTAGTGACAGGGCTCATGGGAATTGGTGTACACTACAGGCTGCTAAAAACAGACATATTGAATAAACAATGATGTTATGAGGTGATAATATATCACTGTTGTGGTTCGAGCTTGTTCCTGCTTTGATCAAGTGGCCAATGCAGGTTTGAAGAAACGAAAGAAATGTAATCAGCAAAGTTCTTAATAATTAATAATAACATTTTACATGTTATTAAAGACATATTCAGCTCTTTTTGTTTGTTTGTTTCATTCCTTTCCTTGTGTTTTATAGACGTTTTTGTGTATGTAAAAGGTCTTGAACAGAAGCTCCTCTGTCCCACAGAAAACACTGCTCCTGAAACGCCTCATCAGTAGTCCCGCCTTTAATTCCGTGTCTTCTCGACATCACACTACATCACAGATCTCCATTATTATGTCTAGCGGCTAGTTTGGCATGTAAAAATTGATTTAGCGGTGCTGGGTCAGACGTGTGCAAGCTGACCAATCAGAGTAGACGGGGTATCCAGGAGGGAGGCCTTAAAGAGACAGGGGGTAAAACAGAGGGGGAGTACAGTGCTACAGCACTGGACAGTATGAGAAAACTGATGTGTTTTTTGAGTATTAAAGCATGTAAACCTATATTGGTAGTAACCAAAAATCTAATTAGGAGCCTGAAAATGAGCATAATATTTCTTCTTTAAATGATACGGTGGAACTGCAGATAGCTTTGATTTTATTTGCTGGGGTTTTGAGATATCAGCTGCTGAGACATCTGCCTCTACCCAGATACAACAGAGCTGAATGCAATCTTGTGTGTATTTATGGGATTCCACAGGCTTTGGGTCTTTTGGTTATCCTGAATCATCAGGACCTTGATCCTGCAAAAACATGTTGCTGTTAAGTTTTTCAAATGTATTCTTTGGATGCTTTGTGCACCACAGTTACATTCTCCTTGGCCTGGCAACAGAGGTCTCAGCAGTGGGTAGAGACTCTGTAAATAAAGAGTTCTGGTTAAAACATCTTCTTTATTAGTTAAAAAGCAGAAGGAAGTGAAAAGGTGCACAAAAAGAGAGAGAAAAAGGACAACTAATGATACTAATGATGTTTTTCTCAAAGTTGAAGGAGTTTTTCAACCATATATCTTGGGCTCTGGCTCCTTAGATCCTGGCTCTGTCAGTCAGTCTTTGCCAACGACAAGGTGAAAAAGTCTTTTGGCTCCAGCGATGAGAATGATTTATTCTTCTGCCACCAATGAAATACTGGTGACTTATAAGTTCAGTGTAAAGCACTTTAAAAGGGCAGAAGTATTGCAGCTGTTCGGATGTCTTCAGTGACCTTCAGTGTTATGGAAATCACAGCATGACGAGTGAGAGAAAGAAGCTGACGAGGCTGTTCGGCTACTGTGGACCTCACAGAGGCTCAGAGGCACAATGCCTGGGCAGCGTCTGAGTCAGACAATATCAACTGAGAGAGTTTGGGAATTGACGGCTGCTTTAGTGAACACGGACGCACTCAGATCACATTGAAGTCGGAGGTCCTGTGTCATTATCTAGCATTTCTGATAAAGGCCCTATCATCATTCCTTCTGTCTGCTTTTTAGCTAGCTAGCTGAGTCTCAGAACTACGACAATGAAAGATCTGGGGAATTTTAAGGATGACAGCGTGCAAATCACAGTAGAAATATGTTACACAAAGCATACCTATTGGGTATGAGGGAGTAACACATTTGCATTTTGGAGGGAAATTACTCAGTACAGATCAAACAATTATATGAGACCAACAGTCTTAACCTATATGTGTCACTGTCCCTCTTACTCATGAATGTTTTTCAAACTTAGAGGAGAGTGACATGTCCTTCATTGAACTGATAGACAGCTTGTCCTTTTACTGTATGTTAAACCACACTAAAGTAACTGAATAGAGGTATATATTTGGCTCCTTAATTGTTTATGATATGAAGATATGACTGACTTGGTTTTTGGTTTGTTGATTTCCTGTTTTATTTTGTAGTTATATCTTTTTGTGTGCTGTCACTTTTTACGTCCTGCTCGCCTTTGTTCCCAGTGTTCTGTTTCCCTCCTGTGTTCCTGTGTTCCTCCCCAGCCTAATTCCCTCCACACACACACATACACACACCTGTCTCACATCAGCCTTGTTAGTTTAGTTTGCACTGAAGTCTGTGTCATTCACTCTCTCTTTGTTGGTTCGTCTGTTGTCATCTTGTTTTCATCCTACGTCTCCTGCAGGTTTCCCCCTGTCCCTGCGTGCTCCTTGTGTTCTAGATTTGTTCCCAATGGCTTTATGATTTGTCCTGTTTTTTTTGGTTTTTCTGTTTAGTTTTTTGGATTCTCTTTGTTGCCAAGCTTTTTTGTTGCCTGCCTTTTTGTTGATCACATTTTGGATTTTGGGATTATTGGACTTTGGCCATCAGCTTTAATTAAAGCTTCCTGTTTGTTGTTGAACCTGCCCGTCTCCGTGTCTGCGTCTGGGTCCCTTTATTGTAAATCTGACAGACACTTTATAAAACCTGGTCTTGGTTCTTCTTTAACATCAGCTTTAATCATTAAATGGATCATGAAAATTGGACTACAGTATTGTAACATTTGATCATCACCTTAAAAACATTCATGTAACTGTTGCAGCTGTAGCCATAAAGGTACAACCTTCTTCCCACACGTATATAAATATTTTATTGTTACCCCATATGTCCTTTATAGTTAGACTGTGATTTGTGGGCTGAAATCTAAATTGTTACTAAGATTTCTGTATTACCTGAATATTTTTCGACATCATTTCAGGAGGTTTTTTCTATATGAGTGGAGTCAAGTTTAAGTCCTCCAGTTTAAGGCCTTCAGGGATTGCTCGCTCAAGCCGATGAATCTCTCCACTGAAGCGCAACCCTGCCGCTAAAGTACAGCCAGCAACAACAACAACAACAACATCGACCTCTTCTAAGTGGCGTGCCCTTTCTCCTTATCACTTAACACTGTAATGCTCCAACAAATGTTTAAAAGAACGATAGTGTAACAGGGGTGAATGTATAAAGTAAGCAGCTGCCCATGAGCCAACATCAGAATCAGTTCTTTTGAAAGTCAATCTTTGTAAATGCACACCATACAAGTTGTATGATTAGACACAAGCTCAAAGGTCAACTGATATGATAGGTGGACTGAATATTCTCCTGTGAATAATCATCTGAAGTCATCAGCCGTGTTCTTTTACACTGTAGTAAAACCGTTGACATTGAATCTGATTTATGAGAGCGAGAAAAGGAGGAGGGGGGGTTTATCCCCTGACCTGAGTGTGCGTCAGTGAACAGGATTTGCTGATGTTGGCTATACGTGACAGTGTCTGATTCCCCTGTAATACCTGGGATCAGCGAAATACATATATGGCACGTTTCGATTATGCGGAGTCACACGTTCACACACTCACATCACAGAGCACAGATGTGTTGCGTTGGCCTTTAGTGGTCAGTGTTAAAAAGAGCACAAACATGGGCACAAGACACAATTAAACACCTACCTTTACTTTAACAAAATTAGGTTTAAATATGTTCAGTGGTGAGTCGAATGAAAAGCCAACACGGGAATACGAATCATGAATATAAGTAAGGCATAAATGCCCCATGAGGGGTCCATTATCAGGAAATAATGGGTGACGGGGAGCGAGGACCATTAATCCCTGATCGTGGACACCTGGAAGGTCATTATCCCACTCAGGGGCGCCGCTAGGGATTTTGGGCCCCATGAAAAGAATCTTTACAGGGCCCCCCAACACAGCGGCGAAATTTTTTGATGCTATTTTAGCATATAATTTCATCATCATTAGGGGCCTCTCTGGGCCCCCCTCAATCATGGGCCCTTAGAATCCGTCTCCTTTACCCCCCCTTTTCGGCGCCCCTGATCCCACTTATGTCATGATCACTTGACAAAGAAAAAATTAAGACCATTGTTTCATTTTCATTTATATATTCAATATATATAATGTTATATAATGTTTTTCACAAGCCATAACTCAGCTTTCCTGGTAACGCCTGAGGGTCTGACTAATACCTGGAACCATCATTACCATCATATAAGGTCATTATGCTAAGAAAAAATTGTTCACGACTCCAGTAAATGGAATGAACCTCAGATACGACTTTTCAATAGGCAACATCTCTAGTAGGTGATGCCACTTTTTACATTTGGTAAATTTAATATTTTACTGCAATATAAAAGCGTATTTGTTGAAAATAATAGTTACTGTATATACCTCTGGTTGCTGTGTACCCATGGAAATTAAAACAAGTTATCAAAATTATGATGGTTTCAGAAGAATGACCAATCAAAAAACAATAGTTTCATTTTACCCACTGACTCAACATACCCGGTTCTCCCCTACGCTCAGCTCATAAAACCCTTTGTCTCAGCTATTAGCCAGAAAGCTAGCGTTATGCTATAAAGATCCAAAGTAAATAACATTGTGTAAATATAATCTGACAGTATGTTTAACAACAAGACTAGCTGGCTATCCTATCAGATTTTTCTTTTGTATGTAGCCAGCGCTTTAATTAAGAACATTAACAGAGAGTTTCGCTGGTTTATTAGGAATTAACAGACACCCTCCAGCTAGTCAGCATTTAAAAGTTCAACCAGACCATGGTATAATTTCCACTAATTTATAATATCTTCATTCATAAGGTTATAACAGAGCTAACAGGGGGGCACTTGGGTTGACTAGAGTCTCTTAAGTGCTTCTCTAACGCAACTTTAGTGTCCTAGGGCACAGACATATTCTTATAAAAGAAAGATTTTTTAAAAAGAAAAAGGCTCTGCAGTGCTAACAGTAAGAAGCAGGGGTCAAAAATAGAAGCAGACAGTGGGAGAAAAAGTGAGATTTATTAATATATAACCTCTGACCATGGTGCTGCCCTTGTCCTGACCTCTCCTCCTGATTTGCTAGACAAAAGTCTTTTCTCAAGCATTTCCCCACTTCAGCTCTCCTGCCAGATCCACGCTGGCGAGATCAGAAAGCATCTGTAGCACGCGTTGCGAGCTGCTTCCTGCTTGCTCTAATGATGCCCCAGCTGCCTGCTTGCTTAACTGTGTGTGCACTCCTGACAAGTGACTTAATGCATGACTGGATCTCACTGTTCCTGTTATATCCGTCTAAAAAGTGTGTTCATTTGCGAAGGCACTGTAGCATGAATTGATGCAATCCTTACTGAAATGACATGTTTTTTGTTTCTAGTGTATATTCACAACACATCCACAAACCTAAACGACTGAATAGGCCGATTGCCAGTGAATCTCAAAATGACATATGTCAACATTCCCAAAACAACACGACTATTGCAGTGTGGCGTACCAGACTTTTGTCGTACTGTTGCTGGTTAGTTTGGTTTATGCAAGAAAACGACTTTACTACTAGTGCTTCAGGCACTAAAACTATTTGGTTAGGTTCAGGAAAACATTGTGGTTTGGGTTAACATAAGTATGCTATGTAAATGAAGCCACGTTTATACCTAAGTTATCTGCGTTAATTAAGTTACTTGCTTTACCCAACCATTCACACTCACCTCCTCCCTATTCAGACTTTGTTGCTCTTAATACTACTTCATCTGACTTCCTCCTTTGCTGCATTATACTTTCTTGGGCCACTAGAGGTCGCTGCCTAACAACAAATGTGAATATGGTTCATAATATCCCCAGACTCCCTTAACAAATCACTGATTTTAATAGTTGTTGCGTGGGGAGAACTTAACAAACTTTGCGAAATCAGCCGAGCCTTTTCATAACTTCAGCATTAAATATAATACATTAAGTTGCTTCTCTCCTTGTAGAAAATGTCAATATGTCAATGCATCGTTGTACCAGCCTGCCTGTTTCTGTGTCTAAAGTGGCGTCTTACCTGCAAACAGCTGTTCGAACACAGTTTCAACTGATATCACTATTTACACTAAATTCAAGAGAGGACACAGAACACAGTAAACAATAACTAATAAAGGCTACTTCTTTCTCATCTGTGGAAAATGTCCCCAGACTCTCTAAAAAGACGTTCAATTTTGAGACTTGCTGCATGAGGAGAAACTTTATGGACTTTGTGAAACGCTGTCTGCAACACATTCAACTATTTGGGCCTGCTTTTTCATTCAGCAAAAGTGCAGATACATACATATAGATTTTCCTTTAATTGTGTTAAAAACGTTGTATCCATTTGTACCAGTGATGTAGGTGTAAATTTGCAATTAGAGCAGGGAAGTGATATTCGATCACTCAGGACGGATGGTTATACTAAATATGAACGGTCTCAATAATGTGCAATGGAGTATTTTCTATCGATTCTGTCTGTGTGGAAAAATGTTTGCTTCTTGTTTAATTATCTCACACACACACTCACTCACAACTAAAACACACCTTCATCACTGATACATCTGAAGTCCAATAAGATGAATCCTGCCATCATCCTGCCACTGTGCTACCAGCTCACAGGGTAGAGGCAGATGCAGCGGGGGTCTCAGGTGTTTGGTTTCATTGAAGAATCTGTTGATCCTTCACATCTCCTTGTCCCCCCCAACCCCACCTCCCCCACCATCCTCTCTTCCCTCCACTGCTCCCTTTGTTAACCGGAGGCCATGTTGCTCCCACAACACGCAATCTCATTTCCACATGCCTGCTATTCTTTTCTTATTTCCCCTACCGGCTTCTTTCTCTGCGTTTTTCTTTCCTAGTCGTAATTTTTCTCTTCAAATTCAGTTACACTTCAAGCTCTTACTTCACTATGAGAAACACAATGACTGCAGTCATTACATATCTATCCTTGAGTGGTTTTACAAGACTTTTCATGCACAACACACTAATAAGAATACATTGATCAAATATACCAAAAGTAAATCCAAAGATGAGTGGATTGCGTGTTGGATGACTGTATGTTCCTTCAGGCAAATCTAGGTCTGATGCAACATATGTAAATGTTTGTGAATGGCTAGAGATGTGGGCAGAGATTCAGAGGTCTGGGACCAGGCTGGAAAACACACAATGTTGAACAAATTGATTCACACATACAGCTGAGTTTATCTTTATACATTTTAGCTGCTGCTGATACTAGAATTAAAAGCACACTCAATGGGAATGGACTCTGTTTTCACAACCAATTACAATGTGAATAAAATCAAAATTGGTTGTTTAATTCTCCAAAGTAGATTCGAGCATTGTGCCAATTACTGCCTTGTGTCGTCTAATGGAAAAGTCTATATTTTGTCTGTACGTCAACATGATCGTTTTCCTCAGTTTTGCCACAGTGTAAAGAAAGGAGGGAGTTATTCTATATCATTATTCTTCTAACTCACACTTTTGTCGCTATGTATCTTGTTTCTCTCACATTTTTGCAATCTTCTGAACTCATTCTCACTCTCTTGAGGGACATTAGCATATGTTATCTAACAAACAAAACAGCCTGCAGTCTCTAATACTGAGTAATTCAGCTCCCTCCTCCTCCTAACCTGCCCCTTTGTATCAATTACTGTTTATTGCACTGCGACACAACAGTCGTACGGGACAAATTCCAGCGAGTACTCGATGATTGAACGGCTTCACACAGTACAGTGAATAGGGAAAATACTGAGTCATGTTCATGACTTTGAAATTGTGCTCGAGACCTGGCAATGAATATTGTTTGTTATGAGGGATACAAAACAAAACAATTCTGATCAATTACTCTTTTTTTGCCTTTAACTTTTTTTACAATTCAAGATTCAAAGTTTGTGTTTTAAAATGGTTTACAAAGACAACTGAAGTGGAGTCAGGTCAAAATGATGGCCTTTAACTGGAAAGGTTGGACATGGACGTAACAGCTACAGCGGCATTCAGTGGTTCCTGTGCTACAAATTGTGTCTGGGCCACTGTAGAAACACAATAAATTACTTAGATTTTCCAATAATTATTTAATACAATAATTACTGTGCAATTACAGTAATAGTTTGATAATGTATGATAGTGTAAAGAGTAAACTTCTTAAAACAAAAGCCTGTTTGCAGTTTCATCACACACACACACACACACACACACACACACAAACAAATGATGTGTGGCATAATGAGCAGACACACATAAGTTATCGGCTGTCTTGTTAGTCTGTTAGTCTCTTGCTTTACACTCCGTCAGTGCTCCACTTCACGATGCCAAAAATAACCAAACATAATCTGAGGCTATAAGCTGAGTGACAAATCATATTCATGTTACTGCTGAGGCCTATCAGAAAAATACTTTTTGTTTTCTTTGTTTTCTGATGGACCGGTGGTTCCCAAAAGGGAGAAAAACTAGATCAGGGAGAATTAGGGTGGTAATTCTCACATTGATTGTTGATAATACTTTTGAAGTATCGTTTGGATTGCAAACCACCATACATCAATGTGAGGTCTTTGTTCCAGTCCATACAGGAACATTTAGCTGGGAAATAACCTTATCTCCAATTAAATAAGTTCAACAAATGCCAAATTTAAAACGTTACAATACAATTATTTTTGTCATCCTTCGTTTAGTAACACTTCACAGTAAATATTGAGTAACTAATGATTAAGTAATTAGTATTTAATGAGTTTACTTGGTAACTACTCAGTATGATGTCTCACTTTACTTGAATGTACACCAAAAGAGTAACTAATGATTGAGTAATTAGTATTTAATGAGTTGTCATTAGTTTGTGCCAATCAGCGGGTGGTTGATAGTTAATCAGGAACAACTCATGAAGGAAGTGGTCCGTATGTTGATTCACAGATATTTATTGACTAATGGTGTATTAATGTGGTATCTAACAGGGAGGGCCCTGTTCTCCAGTAACTCATGATTATCTATGATAAAGTTCTTGAATCGCAGCTATTCAGGAATTACTAATTGATGATTTATTAACTATCAAGTCGTTCCTGATTAATTCCTTACTCATTCCTTAGTAACTACTTATAACTTAGTGTTATCCTTTGTTATTGTTGGGTTTTGTTGTTTGCCTTTTTGTTATTTATGCTGTTGTATGTTTCTCATGTTTGCGCCAGTGTGAGCAGCCCAGTGGCATGTGTTACCTGGATTATTGCATTCTGAGGATCCGCGCTGGGATTGGCTGACTGGTGTGCATGTGTGTGCATGCATGCGTGCCATGACTTGACATTTTTATTGGGACCATTCTTTAAAAGAACGCCTTAGCTTAGCCCATGGACAGCTGCTCAACCTTTTTGTTTTGGAGTTGTATGTTTTTTTCTAAAAAAAGCTCCTTTCTTAAAATTTTCTCTATGGCTCCTGGTTCATATAAGAGACTATCTGTATTTTAATCACATAACACAATTATACAATACCTAAATATACTGTGATTGTTTTCTGTGAAGAATACTGTAATAAAAAGAAAAAGAATTCAAAATGGAATAACAATAATAAAAACTACTGTAAGTAAGTACCAGGAAACACCTTTCAATAAAAGTGCCTTTCAGGAGCGATTAGTCTAGGCAGGTTATTCTTGTACCCAGGCGGGCTTCACAACAAAAGCTCAGTTTGCTTCAGTGGCAAATGGCAGTAGCTGTATGGGATTGATTGTAAGACGCTAACTCTGAAATCACATTAGGGGTTTAGGGTGAAAGTAATGAATCATAAAATCCAAACTCACATCACAGGTGAAACAAATTCAGTTAAGTTCCATTTAGTGTTCCACTGAGTTTAATGTTCTCGATTACACCTGTGCTTTTCCTGCCATGACAGCCCAAAATGAAAAAGACCTATTGAATGTATGATTGAAAGTGGCACTGTTAAAATTAAGTGGATCCCGTCGAGAATATATCCTTTTAAATGTGTCACTTCAAGATGAAAAATTTTAGCCTTATGGGACATATTCCTGCCTTCTAGATTTAGTGATGGTGTCACCTGTCTTTTTTGGAATAGCTGCGTTTAAAATGATCTCAGACGTACAGAAACCATTAACTTGAGATACACTCCCATACAACTGGCATGCCTTATTTGGAGGCTGAGTGTTTGTTACACTCCCTATGAAAAATAATAATGTTGACAAGGTTAGGGTCTTTGTGCATCACTGTGCACTGCAATGCTTTCAGACTTGAACCAACTGATAGATCGATCTCAACATGCCCTAACTTGACAATGGAAATAGCCCACATTATGTGCCTCAGGCTTTTGCCCAGCGCTCAGTATTGAGCAGATGACTCCATACCAACATTACATACCATATCTGATGGATTCACTTTACTGTGTTCTGCTTTATATAACGCATATCTCAGTGTTCAGATCTGTTGAATCAGCCTCATTTCCTCGGGGGTCAGGAGAGGTTCAGGTGAAGGTCACAGGTAAATGGCTCATCGCTTTTTTAATTACCCTACAGATGGGTGACCTCACCCCTGAGGAAAAGCTCACCCTTCCATCGGCCCTCAAACCCAATTAGTGTGAGTGCATTGATTTCAGTCAATTATGTGGCCTGTCCCAAGTGACCCCTCATTCCTTGGGGCTGAGGATCAATAAACATGATCATTGATTACTTACGTATAATGAGCATGGATTTAGTTGCGGCGTTCAGCAGGAGATATGAAAAACAATTACAGCACTGTTACACTTCCTCCATTTTTAACCCATTTTATTTTCATTCCAGGTTTTCCAGCAGTGTTTGATAGAAGAGGTAACATCATTTAAATGTATATGTTGGGGTTGCACTGCAGCACTGACAGGTAGAGAGGTCGCATCAGCCAGGTCATCTCAGCTGACTGTCCCGGGGCTCCAGTCCAGTTCCTGATGATATATTAATACATTAAAACCTCAAAGTTACAAACAGAGTAACCGATCAAGGCAGCAATAGATCAGCTCCCATCTTCTGCCAGGTAAAATAGTTTTTTTATCAAAGTAGTCTGGTGATTTAAAGACAGCTTAGATGGGAAAACAGCTTCAGTTCCCCGTCATGTAAATCCTATACTTACAGCAGTCTGTCTGTGCAGGAAGCAATCGAGGTCACTCCTCTCAAGTCACCTTTGTCATATTGTCTTTATAATTTTGTGTACTTTGTCATATAATACAGGGTGATGACAAACATAAATAATCAGTAGGTTCACTGAACCAGCTGTGGACAAGAACAGCCCAGTGGAAACTTGTGTGTCCCAGATGTCAACGCACCTGGGCTGCTCCGAGCCATTTATCTGCTCGGCTGGAGACAAGTAGGGTTGAATGGTGATGTAGGTTGTCTTAAGGAGTTATAGCTGCACACATGGTCATATTCCTCCATTGCCAGTCAGGAACATAGACAGTGGCATGTTGGTTGATGATGTGCTGTCCCCATTGCCACCTTTTTGTGAGGTTGAAACCCACTTTATCAGAGAATGGGATTTCATTGGGATTTGCAGGTGCAAATAAAGAAAGTGTTTATGGGACGAAAAATGAATATACACCCCTGAGTCCAGGTTGAGTCATTGACATTTTTTCATTTTCCTGGAAGTTTAAACTCAAAAAATGGCTTTTTTGCCACTATTGGGCCTGTTACTGGTCTATAGGTGAGATATGGAGCAAGACGTGATAAAATAAACACTTAAAAAGCGATTTTGACTTCATGGAGACTTTAATACAAATACAAAAACTCACAAAAGACCCCATACTCCACAAATCTCTTGCATATGCAAATACTGCATTAAAAACAAAAACAATGAAACTTTGTCTTCAAATGACACACACACACATCGCAAGAAGGGCTACTTTATAACCCTGCTGCAGGAGCAATTTCACTTGTAATGATGGTTGGGCAATTTTGCCATTGATCCGCTCTGGAAGGGAAAATAAACAAAGGCTGACAAAAGTAAGTTTACATCAAGTAAAGATAATAGTTTTTGCTGTGATAAAAAAAAGTTTTTCTCATGGTGAGAATGCAAAACAAATTTAACACAAAATCAGTATTTAAAATTACAAAAAAAAACACATTTTACAGTATTTGTCCAAAGCGACTTACAGTCATTCATATATACATACACTGATGGCAGTGGCTGCCATGCAAGGTGCCGACCAGCACATCAGGAGAAGTTTGGGGTTCAGTATCATGCCCAAGGACACTTTTAAATGCAGACCAGGGGAATCGAACCAGCTACCTTCCGATAACAAGATGCTGGCTCTACCCCTGAGCCACAGCCGCCCACACAGAACACAAATCAAAGCAGAAAGTCCACTGACTGCAGTGTCCAGAGTCAAAAAGATAACTGGGCGGAGCTGCATCCATGTAACAAACCTGTGGAGAGCCTGTCCCTCAGCTTTGAGCTGCTCTCCACAGATGACCGGTAAGACACTGACACCAGAGAGCAGTCTGTTGCACCAGCTCAGCGACTACTTGATCTGAAGCCAGGCTTGTCCTGCAAATAGTTTACTTGACATTAAACCTGTCAGTTTGACATCAATACACTCTGCCAAGAGCTATTTTACAGATTCTAGTGAGGAACCAGGAAATATTGTGAACTACATCAAACATGAGTTGGTGCTACATCTGTGTGAAATGTGTGAAATTGCAGTTAATTATACTTTACATCTGAAGTGGGCAATTTTCACAGTAGTAGTTCAGATTACAGAGGTGTCAGAAGTGTTTGTGTTGTTCCTGAAGTGATGAACAGTGTGATCAATGAATTACTGTCACCTAAACAGACAGGATGAAGAAAATAGGAGGCTTGAAGACCATTCAACGCCTCGCACAGCACCACCCTGAGACTCTGAGGGCCAAACTGCATGAAGTGTGTCCTCTTCTCGTTGAGGAGGTATTGTACACACTTGCTCTTTGTATTTCTGCCTATCTTTGTGTTTCATGCATTTTCATTTGAAGACATGTGTCTATGAGTGCGCACACCGCAGTCTTGACTGATGATGTTCATTCTTACTATACTATTCCCTTTTCCTTCCTCTTTTCCTCCCAGTTTTCAATGGACTATGTTACTCCCCTCATTCCCTGGCTGTACGGGGACGTAACACAGCTATTATCAATGTTGTTGTCACCACTTTGAATTATGTTATATTTATCTTCTAGTTGCTTACAAGTCCGTTTGACACCACAGGAGGTGCAATTGAAAGGATCAGGCTAAAACTGTCATACACACACCATAAGAATATATCCAAGCAACATTTTAGTTTAATGGAATACATACAGTAGATGTAATTATAGTCAGATCTACTCTTGCCCTAACGATTGGGCAGTGATATATAAAATATTCCACTCAGCTACCAAACAGATAAGCACACACACACACACATACATGGTGGTCTATCTCAGTAAATACTTAGAGGAACAGGTGGTCGGGTTCTCTTTGCTTGACCGGAAACTATAAATACTTTCACTGCATTGTTACCGTAATGTGTGTCCCTTTCTCATAAATCAACCCATCAAATTATTATCAGCATGATTTTACTCAACAAAGGGAAATACCAAGACCTACTTTATGCATCCTATCTTTTAAAAAGTAGGACAACTCAAGCTCCTGTGTGCTTTTCTTGATAATAATTATGTCTGATAAACAATACCTATTACAGTACAAAGCTCCCACCCTCCTGAACTATTTCTGGACGCTCTTTTGTTTCACTTGAGCACTTGTCCCCCTGCAAATATGTGAGCACTGACACATGTACTCCACAAACAAGGTCGGTTAGCATGACAGAGATTCCAAAACATCTTCGGCCTCATTGCTCAGATGTTCTTTTCTTCAGCTGAGCGACAACTGTCAGCCCCGCAGTACCACGGCATTGTTGACAAATAACCGCTCATCCTCGGTTATGTGTGTGTGCATGTGTGTGTGTGTTGGAGTGCTTGTATGTGTGGGGATAACAGACAGCTAAGAAATAAGATCTCATTGTCTAAATTTACATCGGTGCTGGGTGTTAATGAAAGGCGTAATTCTGCTGCGCCAGGAGAAAAAGCCCTGAAGACCACACAGGAAGACGTTCACAGCTGTGTATCTGTGGTCATACTTGGGCTCCATCTTTCACTTCTTATTCCTCAGTCACTAAAATAAAACACAACGGAAGGCGGAGGGGCTGATGGCAGTTACGTCTGGGCGAGAAGGCTGTCATGCAGTGACTGTAGCTTGAGACTGTGTTTTAAAATGTGTAAGCTTGACACCACTGGATCATTTTTAAGGAGGCCCGATTTCCAGGCGTGTTTGTGGTGACGACAGGTTTGTTACAAAATAAAACAGATAATTGGACCCGAAGAAATGTAAAGTTGCAAAATAAAGACGTGTAAAGGTTCAACACACCCACGGTCGCAGAAACATGCATCGCCAATATTAATGTTAATTCTGCCACTCTGATGATGTCAAGATGTAGCGTGGGATCATGGGAGTTTTTGTGATGTAATAAAGTTTTACATACATTACATTCAGTTATGTTTGCTGACTTCCATCCTTACTCTGTGACATATCATTTGATATAAGGACAGATTAATCTAAGCAAAACAAAATATACAACAAAGGTTGAGTTGTTTTTAAAGATTTTTAAAGAATGTTACATATTATATCTATAACGTTAGCTGAAATTCAAGTACAATGCACTGTAGACAACCCAAGCACTACAGTCAGCAGTGGTATTACTTCATGTATCCACTATAACCTACACAACAGTGATTTTTTGACTACAGGTGCTTTATTATTCATCAGATCTCCAGGATGGTCCTTGCTTTGAAGTAATTCTGGAGGTTTTCAGTCACAGGAAGTTCAAAAAATGCCTTTGGTGAGCAACCCAAAGACCAGAAGGCTCTTCCTTTTGGCAGCCCTGCTTACAGGAGAGCTTACAGTGACTGTTGGAGGATGTGGTCATGCAAAGTGAGGCATCCGCCTTGATCTAATCTGCATCTCGAGGGACAGATGTTTGACATGAATAATCTTAAAGTGTGTCAAGAAACAAGATATCGTGTGTTAGAGTTTCAGTTTCCTCATGTTCCTTTATGCTAAGCTGAGGTAGCCATCTGCAAGCTCTAGCTTCATATTTATTGTACAGCCAGGAGACTAAAGGCAGATTTAAAGCATTCCTTTAAGATCTACTGCTACACCCAAAACACAGGACATCAGCTGTCCGGGAGCATCAGACCAAAACTGGTCACAGCGTCGACCGCGAAGGGGTCAAAGTCATCAACAAGGAGGCAGGAGAAAGATCAAAGAGACTGCTCTCATCTGAAGCCAGAGACAGGAGTTACTGTCTCGCCCCTTAACACGGCCGACATTCGACCTTGAGGTCACAGGTTGACACCTGAGCTGTTTCCATCCACTGATGGAGGCAGTGAAATGTGCAAAAAGCTCAGAAAAAACTTGACTTCAGATCATTCCTCCACTTACTGAATATTAAATTCAAAGCATTTTACCATGTTTTGTTTGGATGAGTCTCACTGACTGCTTTAAGGATGGCCTACCTCCATGCCAGGTCATCGGTCTGGTGTTGGACATAATTGGATATTGCCTCTACAGCTCACTTGTTCTTGTTTGCTTGAAGAAAACATTGTAAAGTGCCGTCTCCAGTCCTCTCACTACATTGGCTTCTAATTGAAGCTGGGGAAAGTGAATAACACTCTCTAAGGTCCTGAGTGTGGTAATTAACTTCCACTTCCTTTTGCTGAGAGGCTCGGTGGCAAATAGTTTCAGACTGTGGTTGTGAAGCCAGGTGCTGATGTTTGAAGCATTGAATTGCCCTGATGACAACACACTCTGGATGAAGAAAGCAACATGTAATCATATCCATGATATGATTTTTTTTTCATAAACGAGCTCTTGGTAACAATTTGCAGTAATTTACATGTGTTAATCACTGTTTTATTGTCCATATGTGAGCGGATTATAACGTGATGTGAAGAGTGAGACCTTCTCCGTCACGCTCGATGTGTTTTTATGTACACACGTAAAATGCTCAATTATAGAAGACATAAGAAATAAGCAACACAACAGCTGTGTAGCTATAAATACACAGAAGTACTATCCTGCAAAGTTTGCTGTTTTGATTGTTTTTTGTCTTTTATTTTATTCTGTCTGGTAAGTGTACTGTACTAGATGATTGATGTTTGGACCAAATGTTTCAGTCACACGCCAGCACCAGGGATAGTGTCAGCCTGTCAGTTGTTCCGCCACTTTGGTCCCAAAATATGTCAGCAACTATTGGCTGGATTGCCTTTAAATTTGATTCAGATATTTGTATTCCCCTCATGTTACTGTAGTGACTTTTCATTGGGAGGTGAAGGGGACAGTGGTGGAGCTACAGGCAACGAGGCTTCCAAGCGTTTCAACATTTGAAAGCGTGACACCACCAGTTATTCTTCCTCTCAGTCCCATTTAAAGATATGAAATACAAGTTAGTGATCAACTAATGATCATCCTCATCTCACCTTTACTCTGAGTTCAGTCCAATAGCAGACGTTGCATGCTAAACTAAGATGGTGATCATGGTCAACAGTATACCTGCTAAACATCAGCATGCTCATTGTGAACATGTTAACATGCTGGTGTTAGCATTTAGCTCAAAGCATCACCGTGCAGCCCCACAGAGCCACTGGCATGGGCTGTTGGTTCTGTTATTTGATCACTAACTTGTATTTCATATCTTTATATGGGACTGAGAGGAAGAAAAATAAAGGCGCATATTTAAAATGATTCACATTCTGTTGCATACAGGATTTCACGACCTAGCAGCCCCTATTATTCTCAAATTGCACTTGGAGGAATAAAGGAAAAGAAGGAGAGGTGATGGAGTCAGATGAGGTGAGAGTGAGACTGAGAAAGGAAGGAGTAATAGGAGGAGTGCTGCATGAGAAGAGACAGAGATGAAAAAAAAAAGTGAGGGGTTATAAAAAGAAAAGGAGCACATCTCTGCGGGGAAGGAATATGTGCCCTAAAATCCAATGCAGAAGTGAGAAATAAATTAATGTGAAAGTTGAAGAAAGAAAGCAGACGAGTGGAAGGGCGGAAGAAAAAGATCATTGGAAACTTGACACCCAGAGAGAGACAGGGAGAGGCAGAACTGTGGAGGTGACAGATTTCTGAGTGTCTGGGAAAAACTCTTCAGCAGGTGTGAATCCAGTCTCAGAGACAGATCAGAGGCAGACGTCGACTCTAAACCCACACACGCACACACACACACTCACACACATACTTGCAAATAATACACACAACTGAGACTGAGAATTTGTTTCTGGCAAGCTGTCCTTATTTTCCCTTCCTCGTTCTTCTAACTCCCCATCTCTCCGTCTCTCAGGCAAAGAAAGTCATATTTTTTGCATTCAACATTCTGAAAAGGATTTTTCGAACTTGGCTACTGTCATTTTCAGCATTTTATCTTCTTTTCTGATTATCGCAAATTAAAAAAACAAAATGACAAATGATGAAACAGCAGTAACACAAAACATACAGACACACGCACACACACACAAATCTCAAAAAAGGACTACATTTAGACCTATTTTGTCTTAACAATGCAGGAAAGATGAGGGAAATCAACATTTTGCCCATTTTCATTGTTACCAAGGCTAGACTTGATGCTCCCTCTTTTTAAACTGAAGAAAATAAATCTTGATTTTAATCTTTTTGAACATGCATTCCCATAAAAGTAATGCAATACTATTTATACTGGTAGGCAAACAATGTGTTTCAGTGGAGTTATTTTTTTTCTAAAGATTTGTTCCTTCGTGTGATACAGACAGTTGGGGTGTCTGAGTGGTTGTGAGTCTTCAGTGGACTTTCAAGTGATTTGAGATGCCAAAACCATTGAAACACTATCGAGGCCAAGACCAAAATGTAATTTATCTGAAACCTGCCTGCAGTGTTTCTTTGTAATCAAAGGTACGACGAAACTGGAGTGACGGAGAGAGTGTGGAAAAAAAGTATTTTCAGTGATTTGTGAAGAATGAATGGCAACAAACTGGCAAATGTTCAGTTGATAGTTTCTGCAAAGTATGAACATCTAATTCTGAAGGAGGATCCTGTGCACACACATCGATTATCTATCTACTTAGCCATGAAGCTAGCGATTCAGACTGGGAGGTCGGGGACCAGGGAAGTGTTAACGTTCATACAGCTAGCACAGGGGCTTTGGACTGGGATGGGCTGGGTTGGTTGGTTGGTTGGTTGGTTAGCCAGCTAGTTAGTTATTCATTGACATTGTGTTGATAATGTCGTACATTCTCTCACATTTCCAACTTAACGTTTTGCATAGTGCCCCTTTAATACCGATCATTTTAGTCAGTAAGTCAGCCTCTTTTGTCAAGTGCTGATTATCAAGGGAATGACTGGATACGTATACAGTTGAATAAGACTCAGCAGTTACACTTTATAGTAATTATCATTAATAAACTGTTAATTTAAAGTTAATAAAAGTTAGTTATGTTCACAGACAATGAAATGCTTTATAATTTATTAAGCATTTGGTTAGTGAATAATGAAAAGCATTAAGAAATTGGTGGTGTGTGCATGTGTTTGTGGTCACACAATCCTGCATGAATAAAATATATTGAAGAGGCAAGTCTGTGCAAAGTACCAATGTATTTTGGTTCATGATTTTCAGTTCAACATTCGCATGTGTGTACTTTAAAAACACTTTCATTGGGTATACAGATATGCACACACACACACACACACACACACACACACACACACACAGGAACACAGGAACACACACACACAAACAGACACACACATCTCCCCGTGCTGCACGTTCTCTAAGGAGGAGCAGACAGCTGCCTCTCTAAAACTGAACTGTAATTAACACCTTTAAACCCAACATGCCAGACTCATAAATAAAAGAAGCCGATTAAGGGCCTGGGACACATTAAAAGTGGATTAGCCTCAAAGATGTAAATATCCTGCGCTCATTTTCATCATAGTGCCCAGAATCCAGAGCCTGGACCATCATTAGGGAACCAGGAGGGCAGAAATCTATGCAAATGTTTTTTGAGTTATAGTGGGGAGGCAGGCAGAGAGAGAAAATGACTGAGAAGAATATAGAAAGGGGGAGAGTAAGCGAGGGTATTATAAAAAGAGACGTGTCAGTCACACATAACTCCTCTGGATCTAAGTCCGGGGGATTTACATTGCTCTTAATACTTTACTCTAAAATACACAGCCATTCCAGACCAGTTATCAGGCTGCAGAAACGTGCACGCACACAATTAGCATAATACTTAGCTGGAATCAACACGCTCTCGATTAGGAATAATAATGGCGGTAATGTATTATTTTTGCACTTGCATTGGGTAGCTGTGCAAATGACTCCACACATGGTATTGTGTGGAGGTAAAGAGCTAGATTTTACATAATGGGGCAATATCATGAGGTACATTATACAGTAGCATGGGGTTACTACCATGATGGTAGACATGGTGGTGACAAAAGTGCCATTATAATTGTGACCAAATTATGACATAAGCTTTGAATTCTTAGCGTACAGTGGCCTCACCAGATGGCTTACCATTGATATTTAATTGATTTCAATGTGTTCCAGAGACCTGATTGGAAGAAAACCTTGAAATATTTTAATTTGGAAGCAGTGCACTACTAAAATAAACACATGTTACACATATTATCAGTACCATGCTTAATGTATAGAACCAACATGTCATGGTGTGACTGCACTGGACATCATTTGTTGAATAAATATCTTACATACAAATGGACAGAGAGTAATAGACACATGTTGTATAAATAGAAGCACCATTGATGTTCATTTGTATGACTCATGGGCTACGCACCATATTGACGTTACATGTTAAAGACCTGACTTTCATATTGGGAGGCAGAGAGGATGGTGGTGGAGTTACAGGGGAGAGGGATGCCAAGCCAGTGACCCTCGTTCACGCCTGTGTTTCAACATTTGTAAGAGTGAAACCACTGGATATTTTTAGGCAGAACAGGGACAATTTCCAGTCATCTTTGTGTCAACAAAAACTGGATATTTTTGACTGTAAGTTGGGACATCTCTAGTAATATTGGAGACATCAAACACCAGGTGTTTTTTAGCGAGTCCTCTGGACATCCCCAGCTGTGTTTGTGGCAAGCAAAACTGTTATTTTAAGCAAAAACATCATCTTCTTCCAACTGTAACCAAGTGGTTTTTGAGCCTAAACCTAATCAAACACACACACAGCATTGTCACAAGATAAAATTGAAAATTGAACCTAAAGAAACATGTAGTTGCAACATAAAGATGGAAAAGGCTTATCATAGCCTTGGGTTGCAGAAACATACATATCACATATCATAACTGATGCTACTACAACTGATGCACATATGTTTTTGAGGATCAGCATGAAGGATTATTTACCAGTATTTGTGAAATGAATCTTGACAACCTCTGTGAAAAACACTCTCAAATCAACCTCGTACAGCTGACCTGTAACAATTTTAGCACAGAGCTGGGCCTCTTGCACAATCAGTTGTAGGTGCATTTCATAAAAAACATGTTTCCCCATGAGGAAAGAAATAGAGACACCAAAGACATTTGAAGGTGGTTAAATCAGGCAGGACATTATGCAGCAAAACATCACATATACAACACATCCTATTTTGGGATGCAGTGTTTTATATCTCCATATTTTGATGATGTAAATTGAATTTTTCATTAGGCTTTATTTGTAGATGTATGCGACTGTTTGCATGTGAAGACTAAGACTTGTTTTACTTACCATAAAACATAATCACATTATCTGTTAAAAGTCGCACAGTTAGACTTGATTAGTCAATCCGTCACTCTTGTTCAGAGAAATGTATTTTTCAGAATGAAATCATCAGTGTTCTTACGTGCAGGTTGTGTTAATAGCCTCGCGGATAGACTGTCCGTATGTGCAGGAGAAGTTCTGTCTTCTACAAAAATCATATCTAATACTGAACATAACTTCTATGAGCCTGTCCAAGTGTGGAGGTGGAGTAGGTTGGCGCTTATTTGTAGCGAGTGAAACTATAATAACTTTTAAAAATGAACCAGTTCAGTGTGAGCGACAGAAGCACCAAGCAAAATATTTAACCGATGCACCGACTTTGTCTCTCCAGTTAGGAACTCAGTGATGTGGAATATTGTTTTGTTATTTTCTCCATTCTGCCTGATCTAATGGGAGGGCTGTTATTGCTCAACAGATGGAAGGATTAAGGCTCGCTGTCTGCCTCCAAGCACAGGCGCAAGATTTTTTTCTTTGTCACATCTTCTGCCATGATTAATATAGTATATCCATACAGTTCTACATATGATATGTATCAGGTGATAGTCCATTTCCTTCACATTCTCCCTATTATAATTATTCTAGCATTACCAATGTCATTATGAATAGCTTTAGACTATAATTATTCATTATTTCAAAAATGAAACAATAGAAAGAGAATGTAGAAAATGGCAGCTTTAGATACGGGAGCCTCTCTCTGTGTGTCTCTCTCTCTTCCCTGGTGGCTCTCCTCTCATTTCTTCAGCTTTTGAAGTGCTACAGCAAGAACACAGCATGCAGGGATTTGGAGGGAATCTCAAGAGATGAAGAGGAGAGATTTAAATGGACGAATGTAAAGATGGGGGAAGATGAAAGGACTTGTATATTGTGTAGGATGGGGAAGGCGGGGATGGGCAGGTGGTTGACAAGACGTGATTGAGCAGGTGGAGCAGAGGCTGAACAGGCTGGATTGATGTCCCTCGTCGATGCGAAGTAACCGATATTCGTCAAGGTCGAGATCAATGCCGCAATCGGTGCTACCCTGTATTGGTGGAGTTTTCTCTCGCTGGTGTCGAAGTGTGAAGTCAGTGGGATGCCCTATGAGTGGCAGTTTGCAGAGCCAAACTAAGACACCTTCAGGGTAGCTAACACTAGCTCGACTGATACAACAGTGACTAAAGCGCGAGTTGCTGATTTCACCGCTTTGCATCATCCAGCCAACTGTCTGTTTTAGTCAAAGTCTGTTCAATCATCTTCTGTGTGTTCACACCGCTGAAGTCTGCCCAGCCTCTGTATTGTGCAGGTGTGTATTCATGCAACTGTGAGTGTGTCTGAGTGTGTGTGTGTGTGCGTGTGTCCTTTCCAACTTTGAAGCCCCTTACAATGTACCAATGGTTAGATAATAATGTAAAAGCATATTTTCAGCTCTTTGCAGCCTATTGAAGAGTTGCACTTGTGCACTCTAAAGATTAAAAGGCAGGTACAAGACTGCAGGCAAATGTCAGGTCTCAATTTGCGCTTCTTTTACTAACTGATGACACATCCTTTTACAACAAAAATGTCAACACTCTTTCAATATGGAGTTTTGACTTTTACTTTTTTGTACTCTTACTTCGCCTTTTGCTTTTAAGACGAGTACAGAGTACATGTGTAGCTATGCATGTACACCTGTGTTTGAGTATATATGTATGAATATGAGTATGCATGGTACATATACTGCATAGTATCCATGCATTATTACCTGAGAAATGCATTTAAGTGTCAGGAAAGAAAAAAACTATCTCGGGCTGAGACACATCCTTCACCCACGTTCAATAGTTTTTGTGTAATCCTGCCAACAAACCAACCAACCAAAAAAATGGACACTGGTGGAAACATAACCTCCGTCTGTCAACATAGATCCAAAGTGAAAGCTGCTTCATTAAGGTTCTGAAGAATGACTGGAAAAGACAGGACTGAAGAGGCGAGCCTGATTTCCTGAAGCAGCTTGTTCCTCAACTTCAACCAACCTTCTTACTGAGGACATGTCCATATTTTAACGAGCATCATCTCCAGAAGCATCTGGGTGTAACCTGACTACAAAGGTGCCTGTCCAGAGTGAGCCCCGGAGGTGATCAGTGAAAATAATATGAGTTTACTCATGTGGCCTCTGACTTTTTCATCAGTTCTAATTCTGAAATGAAATGGCTACCCTTGCTAGATGCCAAGATGATATATGATATTTTAATGGTCCCCAAAGGATTGATCTGTTTTTCAATTGCCCGCCTACGTAGGGAGTTCAGAGGTCAGGGTCAGCTATGGAACCATGTTGAAGCTGGACGGCAGTTAAAAATGCTGTTCAAGATGCAAGCCATCAAGCACTTCATGATTTTGACTTCAAATACTACAAATGTGTTTTATATCTTCGACGAGTTTCAGTCTATAAAAAGAGCCTTCTTCCATGTGGGTGGCTGGCTAGTTTTCCACAATGTGTTGTTTTGGTGGACGGGAGTGAAGATCCTGGAGTATTACAGCTCACAAAAGAGAGTGTCAACTCTTTAGATGAGAGTGTACGTCATGCTGTCACCACCAGTGCGGAGAGACTGAGATCAAGCCTGACAGCCAGAGGCTTGTGCTGCACCCAACATTACTGTGTGTGTGTGTGTGTGTGTGTGTGTGTGTGTGTGTGTGTGTGTGTGTGTGTGTGGGTCTGTTGGTTATTTGTGTGAGGTTTTGGGTGGGGGCAACAATGTGGTCTCACCTTACCATCACCTGTCACTGACAACAGATGTTCACCCAATGGGATTATTTACTCAACAACCAGTCTGTGTGTGTGTGTGTTTGTGTGTGTGTGTGAGAAAATGAGTTACTGATCTAAAGCCCAGATATGAAGCAACTCTTCCAGAGCACATAGATACATGCTCTCAAAGCAAATCCATCTCCCATGTACAACACCGGCATTGTGGAGGCGTCACCTCGGGATCTGATCCCAATTTGACGGCTCTTGTTGTGGCCTTTCAGGAGGGATGTCCTCATTCAGAGAGACACTGAGAAACATCTTTTTTCCATCAAACTGCAGTAGAAGGTACCCAGTGTGGGCCAGAGGACATTTTTCCCATGAGTCCATAGCGCAAGCTGCCATCTCATCCATCACGCTCCAACAATAGAGATGTCGTCCACTCCCTAGACAGCTGCTCAGCCACAGTCCTCTGAAAATGTGTGTGTGTGCATCTGTATGTGCAAACACCAGTGAGTGTGTTTGTGTGTATAATAGACCTCTATCATTACAATAAGACCTTACTTAAAAAGTGTTAAACAGAGACTCCAAACACCTGCTTGACACCAGTAAATGCGCTTGAATGAACGCCATGATTTTTTAGATACTTAAACAGATTGATTATTCCTTTGTTGACAGTGGCATGTTCTCTCCTTGGAATACATCAGGGAATCTTTTTTAATTAGACACGAAATTAAAATCATGGTCTGCATGGTTATGAGTGCCAATGAGCGAGGAGAAAGAATTAATGACACAAAACCAGAAGGAGAAATCTTTACTCGGTTGATACTGTCTGACCACAGGCAGGGCAGCCGGTGTGCATCCATGTGTGTGAGTCCACCTAACTCTTCTGCTCGTGCCACGCTGACACCACCATCTGCTGCCCGTCGAAGTTCTGTCCGGCCCAGCAAGGCTCCTCGCACACACACACACACACACACGCACACAATTCCCTATGTACTGCTTGTGGTCAGACAGCCAGGTGGCGTCACACCAAATGACCAACCGTTGGTACACACACGCTGCGACCCTACAGTACACCGTGGTCCACCAACAGAAAGTCCCTCGCAGTCCTCCTGCTTCTCTTTCTTTCTTGATGCGCACGTAGGCCTGATTAACACGCCGAAAGGGTGTCTGCCTGTCCGTCCATCTGTCTGTCCTCCCCTTCTGTTTCTCTCCATGCCATTTGGCCTGCTTATCTGCCTTGGATTGAGAACATAGGAGCTCTTCCTCGCGAACCAACCCTACAATGTTTATGTGTGTGTGTGTGTTTGTGTGCTGTGTGTTTTAGAAGACAACTCTAAAAAGGAACTCCTTAGAGGGGTGTCAGATGGCAGGCGTTTGTGTTGGTGTGCGGATGGGGGAAGGAGAGACGATGGGGGCGGATGAAGGAAGGGATAGGAGGAAACAGGAGGAGGGGGAGACTGCTCTGTTCTCTGCTCCTCAGCTTTTGTTCTCCTAGATAATAACTCTCCACCCCCTGACTCCAAAAAACAAGGGATCCCCTCCAGACTGGAAAGACGAGTCACTTCATTCAGTGGTTATGACGACTATTGATACCAACCAACATCAAGATAGACAGACAGACAGACAGATAGATAGATAGATAGATAGATAGATAGATAGATAGATAGATAGATAGATAGATAGATGATTCACTGTACATTTTGGACAGTTGGTGCTGCAACTGTGTCAGATTCCTCATACTCAATTATAAATGCCCTACGTTGCCCTAAAAAACCCAACATGCTTTTAATTTGGGCCAAAAACTGAGAAGGGGGAAAACATAGAGCCATATCACTGCCAACAGCCTGCAGGCCAGTTGAGTGTCTCGGCCTTATCTGCCAGGACCGATGAAGAAAACTGAAGTCTGAGAGAAGAGAAGAGAAGAGAAGAGAAGAGAAGAGAAGAGAAGAGATTCAGATAGGTGAGCGGCAATGCAGGTGGCGACGTGACCGTCACAACCTCTGCTCTCATTTTTAGCAACAAACATAAGCGTTTACGGGGGAAACTGGGAGAAAGTCGTTGGCATCGAATGTTTCAGCGAAAACACTGTTCTATTTGCTGTGGCCTGGTTCAGTAGAGCAGCATCTGCAACCCACATGAAATCTAAAAATACTCCTGCACCATTGACTGCTACTATGCCGTGGCCTCGGTAGGTAGATGAATAACTGCATGTGTATGGTATGCTTGTGGGCATGTGTTAAAGTGGGAACGAGGTATATGGGATGGATTCTGAGGTTTCGCCGCTGCCTCGTTTACAAACCTTCACCACAGATATGCTGTTAAAACCTCTTCCCAAATATGTTGCAAAGTGTGTGTGTTTGTGTACAGAGGCACAGATTACTGTAAATCCAGTCTATATAGGTATATGACTGCCGTTTTTGTTGTTGTAATACCCCATCCCTACCCCCACCCAGCCACAGTCTGTGCACCCTGCTGCCCTCTGGCAAGAGATACAGAAGAATCCATTGCCGTACCACCAGACAACAGAGCAGCTTCTTCCCTCAGGCTGTGAGACTCCTGAACTCATCCTCAGCACTGTATCGGAGCAGGTGGTGAACTCAATACACAGCCTTCATATGGGAAGCTGAAGTTTTCCATTAAGAGTTACAGTAAATGATGCAATTTTGACATAAGGAGAAGAAAATATAAAGGTTGTGACTGTCTGAAATGTTCGCAGTTAATGTTTCTGCAAACCACAGATACAGTACTGTATGTTTGCATATTTGTGCAAAATGTGTCATATCATATCACGTTCACATTACACATATTTATTACCTGATTTTTATCATGAGGTGGAAGTGATGGCAGTGGAGTTACATGCAAAAAGGCTGCCAGGCCAGTGACCAAAGTTTGCGTCTGCGTTTCAACATCTGCAAGTGTGAACCCACTGAAAAGTTTTGACAAGCGGCTGTGGTGTTTCAACATTTGTAAGCGTGGCATGACAGGATACTATTAAAGAGACATCGGGACAATTTCCGTTTGTATCGACCAAAACCAGATATTTTTGATGGGATGTTGGGGAGGTGTTTCTGCCGACAAGACTGGATGTTTTTAATGAGACCTCAGGAATTTCCAAGTTTTTTTAGCCAAAGCATGATGTTTTCCTAACCCTAACCAAGTGGTGTTTGTGCCTTAACCTAACCAGAGCATAAGCACAGCATTGTGACAGGAGAAAATTGAACCTAAAGAAGTGTAAAGTTTCAACTTACCGGTTGTTTTGCAGAAACGTACTATTGTTGTCCCTAATTTGCTACAACTGTTAGTTTGCTAGTTGAGCTTTAATTTTAAGAAAATCTCACAAGAGATACATGGCGTGCTACTCAGACATTTAACTATGATTAAAAATACAGCTTATGCATGCACAATATTTCTACAAATGCATTTGCGTTATGTCATTTTTTTTCATCTGAGACCTGCACAAAGGTACACTATACAAAACTGTAAGAGAAATCTATTCATTGAATTGCTATTTATAAGATTTAACAATTAGATGTAACGTGTGAAGGACTTTTATTTTGAAAATTCCCTTATACATGTTACCAATACTCAAAACATCTCAATTTTACTTTCATATACTGTCAACGATCATATACCACACATAAGTAGTGGTGTAACAGAAGAACCCTCAGTTTACTCACCTTCAAGTAGCCTACAGGACAGTCTCATTTCACTGACTGTAAGTAGGCTACACTGTGAGTTATTGCCTATCATCTTACAGTGTTATCATAGATATGCTGATAATATTCTTGCACACATAAAGCAATCACTCATCTGACAGCTGTCCTTCAGTCCAACAACTGTCTAACAATAATGTAGGCTACAGGATATAATTCTCATAATTATTATGTAGATTGGCTGTTATGACTTGTATTACTGGTGCGAGTCACATTCACACACACAAAAGTGGGAGCGGTGCATATCATGCATGAATGTACCCTGCTGCACCACTCCGTCTTCTCCTGCCGTCCTGTCCCTCCTCCTCTCCTCTCCTCTCCTCTCCTCTCCTCTTCCCTGCCTGCACCGTTGGACCGCTCACCGTACAGGTGCGAGCGAGCAGCGGCTCGAGGCGTTTCGCCAATTAGGAGCAGCGAGCGTGACCACGTGAACAAATCCCGTTGTCTAAATTCCCGTTCAGCGGCAGCGAGCAGCTCGGAGTGAGCTGAAAGCCACACTGAGTGGGAAGTAATAACGGCGGGCTGAACGGGAGCGCTGTGCAGGTAAATTGCTTTTTTTCCCTTCCTGGCTCTAGACTTTTTCTGCCTTCGTCCCCTCTCACCGGCTCTGTCGGGATGGTGTGCGGTGCAGATGCGGGGCTCCGGGACAGGATGTTTTGGATTCAATTTGCCGTCGCTTGCGGCTGATTGTCTGCTCCCCTCCGATCCGCGGACAGGACAAACAGCATCATCGGCTCGGCTGGTTGCTCTGCACCGTCTGCGCATTGAAACTCCGCCGCCCCGCGCCTCACTCCCTCCCTCCCTCCATCCATCCCACCTTCCCTCTCTCGCTTTCTCTCCCCCTTCTCTCTCGCGGGCACATGAGGCTATTGATAGTTGACAGAAGCCGTGTAATCCCTGGCTGATCTGGCCGACCGGCCACAGCCGTTTTGCGAAACAAGAATGTTGATTGAACTTTATTTTGCTCGGAGATTTGTTTTAATTGGTATCGCCCGCATACATTGACGCCGCGCAGAGGGGGGAGCGTGAGAGGCGTCCTTTGGTGCTGCATGCGAGCAGGGAAGCAAGCAGACGCAAGCTTTTATTGCTGAATTATTTATAAGACTGTCTGGGGGAGAGTAATGCTTCTCTTGGATGTAGAGGGAGTCACAGTCAAGATACACTCCGAGGCTATTTCTAATCGTGGTTTCTCGCCATTTCTTACTCAAATCAAACCCACTCCACGTTTTGGACCGGTCCAAGCTACAGAAATAAGGCGTTCTGTATCTTTTTTTCATTTTTAAAAATTATTATCATTGTTTCTGTAAAGAAGACAAATTAAGAGCTGACAGAAATATCAATGAGTTGACCAACTAAGGAAATTTTTGTGGTAACCAGCTGATTTTCATTCATCAAGCCTTTAAGTCATCACTGTCATTGATGTAGCCTATCAAGTAAAAAAGGACGAGAGAATTTGCTGATTTTCCAGCAATTCTATTAGTAATCACTGCAAATCAGATATCTTTTAGCTTTGGACTTTTAATCGGACAAAATAAGCCATTTAAAAGGCATCGCGTTGGATTCTGGGAACTTGTGGACATGTTTCTGACATAACAGATCGATTCGATCTATTTAATCGATCAAAAATACTTACAGGTTTTTGAATGATGAAAAAATAATCAATAGTTGTCCTAAATTAAATGCTACTGGCCTTTAGTCTATAGCGTGATATTAAGTTGACTGTTGACAATTTCCCGTTTTACTCCAACGTCTTAATGAATAAATAAATGAGAGATGGATAGACACTAAAAGATAATTTAAACAAACAAACAAACAAACAAATAAATAAATAAATAAATAAATAAGCTTAAGAAAGGAGGAAAGAGAAAGAAATGCGGCACACTGCTACGTTTCTGCCTTTTTACAGCCCTACTCCACCGGAATGAATCGAGCCGGGCCGCGCATGCGCACTCGCTCCACCATTCATCTGTAGCAGCTCCCTCTCCCTCCTGTTCCTCTCGTCTCGTGCGAGAGAAGAGAAACCAGCAGGCGGCTCCGGGCTCGCGCTCTCTCTCCCTCGCTGCCCGGTTGTCAAGGCACTGTCAGTCTGTGACTTCTCCTCGCTGCGGCAGGACGGTGACAGCTCCGCTCTGCTTTCTCATTTGTAGCTCGGATTTTCGCCCCTTTTGGATTTCTATGTTTTGGTGGCGGTGGCGGACTCTCAACGGCTTCTTGCGAGCACCGTAAGTCGGTTGATATTTTCCTGTCTAGCTGTGTGGTTTTGTGTTTTTTTTCCTCGTGTATTTCGCGAGGGCTTTTAACAACGCTCAGCGCTGTCACCCCGTGAGAGGGAACTGAACAAGCAGCAGGAGTTGTGGCTAATTTGTGTGTTTGTTTGTTTGTTTTTTGAATCTCTCGCTAGCTCTTTGCTCGATAGAGTCGGAGTTTCAACTACTTTATCTCCTCTCTTTCTTTTTATTGTCATGTTATCGCTTTATTGCCTTTTTTTTTCAAGGACAAAAAAAGAAAGAGGAACTTTACACGTAATGGATATAACTTTCATCATGTTTTGAAGATGTTTCCGTGTTGTCCTGACTTATCCTGTGAACAATAGACTCAGATAAGGAGCCCGGAGGTGGCGGTTTGTCTGTCGCTCATCTTATACAGCAGGTGTCTGATAGCCTACTTCCGCACTGTGCTGCGGGATATGGATCGCATGTGAACCCATTCAAGTCTTTTTTTAGCTTAAATGTTGTCTCTAGCTGTTGTTCGGTTATTAGAGGTCCTTCAAGTTGAGCTGTGACACTCGTTTATTTAATATTAAGTAACTATTATTGTGGTTTTGGTATTTCTTTCTCTTCCCCTTATGTCAGCCTTCACGAGGCACTGTTTTAGGGAACCAAAAGCAGCCAAAGTAATTGAAGCATAGTGTTGCATCACAGAGGTGACTTCCTCACACGGTAGCCTGCCTTTCTTTGTTTGGTGTGAGACTGTTTGTTTCTCTGCGTGTGACCAAGTGAATAACAGCGAAAGGGGAGAAATGCTGAGCTGCTCTCTCTTCCTGCTGAACCAGCTCGTTGGCATACCTAGTCCTGTTGAAGTGCCAGTAAACCTACACCTTATTTCTCTGCCTGAGAACAACTAGAGAGACCACAACGGGCGTATCAGCTTGTCAGTGTGCAAAGGTCTTCACACCTGTCTGTACAGTACAATGCAAAACTTTCCAGACAGTGCTGAAACAGCAGCGTTGGCAGCATTTCTCTTTCTCATTTGTATTTCTGTTCTGATTGACTAATAGAGCTGCATTTGCTCCCTGCTGCTGTCTGCTCATTGTGAGATATGTGGTCTGTGCTGGTTTCACTAGTTCATTATCAGTTCTTTGTGCCCGGTGGTCTCTCGGCTTGACTAATGGCCTGTTGCCTTTGGGTTATTTTTGTTTGCTCCACCCTGCTCCACCCAGTTTCATACGCAGGAGGTGTCCCTGCTAACACATTCAAATGCCACACCTGGCCTGCTTAGATAGAAATGTGGGGTGTCTTTGTTTTAATGCCCTGCCCTTTCTTCACTGGCCTAGATAGACTTGATTTATTGAGTGGAAACATACTTCTTTAGTTGTTGCTTGTTACACCTGTCTAATGCTCCTCTTGTGCTACTTAAGTGGACTTTGTGAGAGGAAGAGATGGAGTTATAATATCCTTGCTTTCGGTAGATTATCCGTGATTTTGCATTCATGCTTCTTTACTTGTGCCTGTCTTTATGTCTCTTTTCTCCGGTGGACTGTAATGGACAAATGTCCAGCAGCATCAGCCTTTCAACCAAGATTGAGAAAGTATGTGTGTGTACCTGTGTGGTTGAGTGTATGCTCCAGGCCCCCATGAGCACTTTCACAGACTCTTTCTCGTAAGCATCGACTTGGCAGTGAACTCTCTATCAGAATCGACCAGATAAGAGGATGAGAAGGAGGGAGAGGGAGCTGGTATTATACGATCACGACACACAATCTGTCTTTGTCTCTTTCTGTATTTCTTCGAGTTTTCCCTTGGTGTTTCTATTTTTCTCATTTCTTTTGGAAAATCTTTTTCTGTTGACACACGGCGGACCTGTTCATTGTCTTTGTTTTGTGATTTCTTCTGGTGCACAATTTTTCTCCATACGGTTTTTACTACTATTTTTCTTCATTTCTTTGTTTTTCCTATTTTGTTCATCATTTTACATGGATTTCTTTGTCTTCATTAAGACAGACATAGATATAATTTTTTTGACTATGTGGATTATTTAGTTAGGTTTAGTTGAGTTGACAATAAATTCAGTACTTAATTCCATTGACCTTGTTAAATAGATATAGATCAGAATAGAAAAATAGGATTATTTTAAATTTTATATGAAACTGAGCCCGACCGATACTAGATTTTTGGGGCCAATATTAGGGAGGAAGACATTCAATATTCCATATCGATAAATCAGCCTTTGAACAATATTTTTTTTTGCAAAGATCACTCAATTGTGGTTATCTGACGCTGATAACGGCCAACTAATATCAGTGCTCCAAGGTGCGACTATTTTGGTTGCACATGCGCCCAAAAATCTGTCATGTGTGACTAAACATTTTCATTAATTGTACCGAAGAGCCTGATATTTACCAACTCGGATTAAAAAACACCTACAGGGTCGATTGACAATTGCAGTTTACATATTGTGTTAAGAGTTAGTGCAGCTAAATAAAAAGGTTAGGCGCACCACTGAAGCAATACCAATGGATTTGGATAGCTTTAATGGATTTATTTTCCACTAATGGCTCTTACTATGGCCCAGATTAAGGACCACATAGAGAACTGACAACGCATATGTACACATACATGACACTGAGCTTGTATGGCAAAGACAAACAAGCACAGTGATTTTAAACAAATAGCATGTAATTTGTTTTCAAGTCAAGTCCAGTCAGTTTTATTTACATAGTCCTTAATCAAAAATTCGCCTCAGGGGGCTTTACACTCTCTCCATCCTTAGTTCCTCAATTGTGAAAAGGAAAATCATCCTCCAAAAATGTTTAAAAGGGAAGAAGCCTCAGGAAGAGTAGCAGTTCTATTTAAAAAAATTAGACTGCCTGATCTTTCTGGCCTTTTTCAGTCTCAAGTTTGTCCTCTTCCCAGTTGTGCGTCTGCTGTCACCTCTCTCTGTCTTCAGCTAGTTTTTCAGCAAGCTCATCCATGTGTAAGTGTCTGTTTTATGTACGCCTGGGAACAGCATCACGATGCCTCGGCTGCACAGGTTCTGGTTTGTTTTATGTTGTGTTCTTGGTTTAAACAGTTTAGAATCTCAGTCGCACACACTCAGTAACGCAGAGGACACGCACTTGCATGGGATGTGTCTTTCTCCGGTCTCTCTCTGCAGCGTGTGTGTGTATTCTGGTGCCCGGTGCCTGTCAGCGAAACAGGAGTCTGCCCACCAGTTCTCAGATTCTAGCATACAGCAGCACATTTAGAGTCTCGTCTGGCAAGGAAATGTAGCACTAATCCAATTGGCTGTAGCTTTAGTAAAAGCTTTTCTAATTGGACGATATGGACATCTGGCTGCCAAGGTTCCAGTAAGCACAACAGGGAGTTGGGGAGAGTCCCAGTGGTGCTGTGGTGCAGAAGAGGCTGAACAAAGGGCAGATAGCAGGGAGCATGCTACTGTTTTGAATATTCCTCCACATGGCTGTAATAAAGGACCCATCTGCACCCTGCTGACTCAGATCCATCCAGATGACCATATCTCATTTTCAGCTGTGCTGTTTGCCAAGCACACATGCAAATACACACACACGCATGCAAACACACACTCCCCCCACATTCCATCTGCAGGAACAGGAATGGCTTTTATCACACACAAACATGTTTGAGGAAACATCCTCCTGACCTGTTAAGGAACAAAACCACAAACAGGAATACTGACAGCGTCTGTGTTACAAGAGGAAGAGTGGAGAAACAAAACGCTGCTTCCAACAGCCAGTGCAGCCGTTCCTGTTTCCTTTCACCTCAGTGTGGAATCCAGGAATAGCTCAGAGTGACAGAGACAAGAGATGAGAGAGAGAGAGAGAGAGAGAGAGACGGTGTGTGTGTGTGAGAGAGAGGGAGAAACAAAGAGAGACAGTGAGACAGACTGAGGCACAGAGTGTGAGAGATGGCCATGTAAGGTTTCCTGCACCACAGCTTGCACCACTCCACACAAACGGTGAACCTGAAATGAACTGTTGATGGTTTGGGTTCTCAAGTCACTGTTAACTTGACCTTTGGCCTTGTGCGGCTGCTTGACAATGAAACAAAGGCCACGTTCTCCACAAGATACATTAGGGAAGTGACAGAAATAATAGAGGTCCTACTGTGGAATGGCATGTATTGTTTTCATTCTCATTTTATGCATTCATTGAATTATATGTGCATGTGTGAAAACCTTTTGAAACCAAGTTGTAATATGTACTAGTCACTGTGGCTTGTTATACAGGTATCCTTCTGATTTATTCTTTTTTGGCCATTTGCTATATGTCTTTGATACTCTTACTACCTTACAGTACTCATAAATTGCCTGTACAATAGTTTAATTTCCTTTTTATGCTTGACAAGAGTGCTATTATGCATGCCTATGGAGAAATTACTAGTAATGAAATCTGTTATTTGGATTCTCGATTAAGTAACCAGCGTCTTGGAAGCGCCTCACTGAAATTTGATTGATTGATTTGAACCCGAATTATTGCAGTTGTTGCGCACACTCTCACACATAAAAACTTCAACAGTCATTGAGCTAAATGTAAAAGGTCAATTGCGAAATGAATGCAGAAGCAGAGTTAATACAAAGTTGTTCAATCTATATCTTATTGTTTTCTCAGGGATTGAGTTAATCGTTTCCTTTAATTGGTGAGACCAGTGAGGAACAAATGACACGCGGAAGAGTGTGTTTGTCATCTTTGCTTTGTGTAAAGGATTGTAAATCAAATATTGACATTTTTATTACCAGGGAAAATGCTCCAGATGGCATTGTAAACCACTTGATGTGGGTTCACACAGATGAAGCTCAAAGTATACTCCCATATATAGTAGAATATAGTACATTTACTCACTTTCTCAGTAAATGTACATGCGCATAGAATATCATAACGTTTTATTTAATAATATTTTGAAAATATATCAACAAAGAAAATCAATTTACTTATTTTTTGCTGATCAAGCAAATTAAAAAACTGGAAATAATCTAATTACTGTCACACAAAGTCCCTCCTGATCATATACAAACCTACTGGTGTGTATGACCAACGTACTTAACCACATGTTGCACAACTATATGAGTATCACTGATTTAGTTACATTGGATGATGGCCATATCATTTTGAGGGAAGCTTGCAGAAGTCGACTCTGCCTATTCAATTTCACTTGCTGATGTGATGATGGATTTACCAGGAAAGAGGTTGTTGTGATGGATGTGGGCGAGCAGAGTGAAGAATGTGCCTTTTATATTGTATTGGTAGGCTTGTTAGTGTGCAGTTAGCATTACCACAACAGTTACACTAATCTGAGTCGTTTTAAGATGTTAACACTGCATGTTTAACATTATTGATACGGTAAGGCTTGGCTGTGAATATGGAACAAGACAGGAGTGTGGATGGAGTGGGTGTTGATACACAGAGGGAAAGAGGATAAGGTGTAGATGGGATTAAGAAGTGGCACATAAGAGGTTATTCTGACAGCTCCTCTTCTCAGAGGCAACCTTTAAAATTTACAGCACGCCTCTTGGTTCCCATTCAGTTTGTGATTTTACCCCATCTCTTATTTTTTGCAGTAAATCTCAGCTTCACATAGCATCAGCTTATACAGAAGACACTTAGTTACATGCTCACCCATAACCTGATTGCTGAGAATACTGAGACGGTGTAAACAGCGGGATTAAAGCATCATTATGCAAGAATTGGTATTTTCCATGACTTGGTTGCCCCTACAGCTTCCGAGTGCAATTTACTTTTAAACCACTGTACAAATGGCGCCTTCAGTCCCCGATCATGGACAGCTGTACACATGCATTTATTGACAAGGTGAAGGATGCAGAACCAGCAAAGGCGACATCCAAAGCATGTTTGAGATTCACTCTTGTCTCTTGCTTAGTCACTTCTTCAGTCTCTTTACCTCTGCGCACTGAGAATAAAGAGCTAGCTCCTTCTTATAGCTAGAGAGATTATACCAAACAACCCAAGTTACATAGTCGAGGAATAGGTGTTTGGGGCACAGAGTGGGAATGAATGAGACACCATTCTACCTATTACTAGTCAGTGTACCATCAAAATGATTTTGAAGCTGTTACTTTAAGGTGAATTGGTTGTAAAATGTTCTAAGATGTTCCAAGGCATGGTTCATAAATCGACTTACTTAACAACCCAAGTTAAGCCTGTCCGAGATAACTAAAAAAGACCTCTTGTTGGATATGTGTACGAAATTAGAGGCATGTTGTTGGTATTTTAGTTTTCACTTTGGTTAATTAACTGAGTGCACTGAATGTCCAATTAATCATTTTTGTGTACATGGACTCTGACGTGTGGAAAGGCACAGTAGCTGATTATGTATTAAGGCTTCAAAACAATCTCTGTTTCGTATGGTGTGCCACTTCCTCTACTGCACAGAATGTTTTTGTTTTTTTACTGCTACAAGCTTGTTCTGTTTTTAAAAGTGAAACTTTGAGTCCTCTCTCTCTCTAAGGCTCTTTTTTGTTGTGTGCACAATTTGAAAAAAAATAGACTAATCTGAATACATGTCAAGAGTGTTACTACATTCTCTATGTCGGTGTGATAACCTGGTTGAGATCATTTTTAGATCATTATAACAGTAATCAGATTACTGCATTCTCTGGCTTAAGCAACTACTGGAGGAGTAATGGATTGGGTGAAGAGAGTGTCTTCTCTGACAGTTTGACAGTTATATGGGAGGCCCATCTGCTCTTTCACTCAACTACTGTGGCTCACTGAGTGTCACCTCTCTGCTCTGACTCGTACACGCACACACACACACACACACACACACACACACACACACACACACACACACACACACACACTCTGACAGCCGCACATAACATACAGCATACACATGTTGATAACCCATTTACACCGACCCCGACCGAACTTTCTCTATCTCTCTCTCTCCCTCCCTCCCTCCCACACACGCACACACACACACACACACACACACACACACACACACACACACACACACACACACACACACACACACACACACACACCCCTCCCTCCCCTATCTGTGTCTTCTAATGTCCCAGCTCTGCTTACTGTGTCCAAAAGAGCTTAGATCAGGGAAACCATAGCTTGCCCTCATTCAGACTTCCTGGAAGATCGGGCTATTTATTCAAACCAAGCAGACCACGTTTAAAGTGTTTTAAACAGGTTGCCAGTTTGAACCCCGGGATGGTTTGACAAATTTGATTGAACCAAGACATTGACAAGGTACCATAGAGCAGGCATTTCCATCCATTTGCTTTAATAGTATATTGTATTATTTTATGATCGCTTGTGCATGCTTGTGATTTAATGCACTGTGATTTATCTTTAAAGAGTTAGAAAACCCATCAGCATGTTTTAACTTAGTCATAGCAAATTGCATTTGCAACAGTTTGTATAAAGCAAAAGGCGGTTTGTTCATGACAGTGTGATATGCCGTGTTTATGTGCTTCATCTGTCACCTCCATCTTTCATATTAATACATAAGACAGAGCAGATGAAGGGTTGATGGCTACCCTCTTTGTTAACAAACATGAAAATTACTGCCAACTCTTGTTTTTCCTTTTTTTAATGTCTGTTTGTGGTATTTGTTAGTGCCTTGAAAAACATGATCCAGCTCAATCTGCCTTAATCTGCGCTAAACACTGCATGGATTCATTTATTTTCAATCCAAAAAAGCACTTGTTTCCACAATGTGGACATGTGGAAGCCACCATAGCAATGCATATCCATTCATATCACAATAAAATAACAGAGAGAAGTATGACAAGCCAGTGACATGGTTCCACATGGTGAAATTCAACTGTAAAAAAGGCCCATCACATATGAATGTTGAAGCAGTTGGCATTCATATGTGACAATGTCCAATCACTTGTGAAAATGTCCACTTCACATGTGACATTTTCTTTTACATTGTGGAAATTATAATCCACATGTTTAAAAAAGCCAAACAAATATGACTGTATGTCGTTCACAAATGAGAATGCAAATATCTTATGTCGAAATGTTCATTCATATGTGAAAAAGTCAATCACTTGTGCAAAAGGTGCAAATGAAATTTTGGTAAGGGGATAGAGGCAGAGTTGAGGATTATCAAAAGGTAGCATAAAAATAGCTAGAGTCAGAATTTCTTCTGACTAACAACCAAATCATACATTTTGTGTGCGATTGTGCAGTAGAGAAGTGCTGAAATACAGCAGGCCTGGTCACTCACTGACCCTTACCTGAGTAAAACCAGCAGTCAGATCTTTCAGGGTTACACTCTAAAGAAATGACTGCGAGTGTGTCTCCATCAGACCGATTGAAAGCCTGTATTTGTGCCGCTTCGACAGGAAACGTGAGAAAGACCAATTTTGAGTCCTTTTGCATGAAAAGAATTCACTACACCTTAATTGCATCTCTGAAGAAATGAGGAAAAAATACACTTCACTTCAGCAATGACAGCAATTACCTCAATGATACTTTTGCTTTGCGTGTGTGCATACAGTATGTGTGCCTGTGAGCCATATTTTCTCTCTACTATGATGACCCACTGACCGGTGTTAGCAGATTAATTGCTGCTTTCATGTTAAGCTGTGGCGTATCACCCGTAATTGGTAATGGAGATTATCAGTGTGATGCTGTGTGGGTCCCTGTATATGTGTGTGTGCGTGGGGCATGTGAGATTTCTTTATCTGATTAGGAAGTTTATCTAATAAAGTAGGGTTTATGGGATTCTAGTGTCTCTCCCCTGCACACACACACTAGCGGCCATTAGTGAAAGAGGATCGCAAACAGAATGCATGCTATTGACAAAATCATATTGGAAGTATTTCAATGTCTTTGCCTTTGTCTTTGACTGCTGAGATAAACTACGAATTGTGACAGATTGTATCCTTTTAATGGGGTAAAAAACAGTATTGTACAGCGTATACAGTATCACTGACAGTTAACTGATAAAACGTTGTGCTAGCAAGACTGGAATGTGTATATATATAACTTCATAACGCGCAGAATGTAGAATATTAATGTACAGTAGGTGGACAAACTTGTGTCCTACGCCTCAATGCTACTGAGGTGTATCCACCCGCGTTTGTTGTGCTTGCTAAGAGGACTGGGATAAAAAGCAGTGGATGCAACAGAGCAGCACACACTCACACATACGTACATGCCTGTGAGCAGACACAGCGCTTGCAGAGAAGCTTCATCATATTTCTCCTGAGATCTTTTGGAGGCACATCATCGTCTCACTTCAGCACACACATCAGAGTCTGGCTGACTTGCGTAGCCACCACTCAGCCAGCTGCCTTTGTGCGTGCGTGTGTGTGTGTGTGTGTGTGTGTGTGTGTGTGTGTGTGTGTGTGTGTGTGTGTGTGTGTGTGTGTTGTGTGTGTGTGTGTGTGTGTGTGTGTGTGTGTGTGTGTGTGTGTGTGTGTGTGTGTTTCTTTGAAAGGAAAACTGAGGGCATGAGAGCGAGAGATGTGTGCAAAAATGTTTGTGTCTTTGCTTGTGTGCATCTATATGGTTTTGCTTGAATTAATAAGCTGCCTCACTTCCTGTTGGTTCCATCTCTATCAGATGTTTTTCATCGTTGCTGGTTTATTGCATTCAGCTATGTTTTGTGCGACACAAAACAGATTCAAAGAGGGAATGTCCTCTGTTTCATGTTAATAAAAACCATGTATCTGTCTTCAGTTCATCTATCATGTAATTTTCAATATTTGACATGGACTGTATCATATACACAATGTGTTTGTGAGTATACATATGGCATTTGCTACATTTGTGACAATACTACTGCAAGTGTAATATGGAAAAGTGAAATGTTGAAAAGAAAAGAACAACCACAATTTTGTATGAAAATCTGACCTGACTCAGGCTGAAAGGTGCAATATGTTAAGAATTTTGGTTTGAACATTCAAAAGTTGACTAAAATTATCCTCAGAATGCAAAGGAATAATAATTTTGACGTTGTGACATCTATGTTGTGTTGCAAAGCATGTTTAGCATGCTAACCAGCTAGCCCCGGCCTGTCCCGGTCCACAGCTCCTGTGCTAGTGGCGAAAGGCCAACACGACCCAATCCTCCGAGCTCCCTGTCCTGACTGCTACTGTAGCTGCACGGCTGACTGAGCTGAGGCAACGACAACGACAATTGGCAACAGTAAGCAGTTACTGTGGTGATATTCTGCCCCCTATTTGTTTTCAGTATGAATTCAACAGGTGGCCAATTCTTAAATGTTGAATCTTTTTGAAAGTTTTTTATTCACATGACCTTCTTGTGATCTTCCACACTCTCCGACTCTCTCCCGGAAATTACTGTATAGCAACAGGCTACCAGACGAAAAGTGACTTTCTCTGGGTTTAAACATTGTTGGAAACATTTGGGATAATCTTAGTATACAACTCAACAAAATGTATAGCATAGGTTTAGTCAATTTTAGATATCTAAAAGCATAAATGTTACATAATATATCTTTCAATGTATTTCAGATCGTTGTTCAGTCATGACATGCTGTCATTTATGCATTTAGCCCACTCATTTAAACCTAATGTAAGTTAGTGGCTTGCCACATTTCCATGTAGCAACAATGCACCAGTGGATGTTTCTCAAATATTTTGCACTCCGCTGTGGGTTTTATGTGTAGGTGGGGAGAGAGAGAGCTGGATGATAACAAAATACATAATAAAGATAGTATTGAGGTAAAAAGAGCTTTGTATAGTGTTTTTAGAACGCTGTAAAGCATTTACTACACTCCACACCAACTTTGTTCTGTGAACCTTACCCAGGCCGCTGTGGGATGCACCTTTTTATATTGGAAATGTTATCCGGTCCAACTCACTAGCTTCTCATCGTCAGCTCGTTAGAGCTATAGTCCGACAGCTCCCACACAGCTCTCTCCAAACAGCCTCTCTTGCCAGCCCAAAACACAGAAAAACAGTTGAAACCAGGCAGGCAGGGTGCACCTGTGATTGGACACTGACTTGACCGACAGTTGTAACTCATCAAGAGTTCAATTTAGAGAGTTAAACTGACATAGATGTGTCACCAAAGTTATGATATAGCAAACGACATTAGGCTCTATGGTGCCATCAGCTTGGCAGTGACACTATCTACTTGCAGTATAGCTTCCAGGCTGAGTGAGTGTGGGCATGACATTGTGTTTATCAAGTGGGCACCTTCCTTCACAAATGACTCACTGAGTTAGAGACACGACGACACCTCAAGGAGGCTGAACAGTGTCTGCCAGCGTCCCTGTAACACCCCCTTCTGTTCCCAATCGCAGCAGACCCAGTCACATCGCACTGAAATCATGTCATGATCTCGGTATAGCAGGAACTCCTCTTGCAGGAAGTTGCAAAAGCCTGAGAGCTCTGATAGTAAAGGCTCAGTCACCTCTGTTAGAGCAGTAGCTCAGTGTGTGGAACAAGCAGTCGGGCTCTGCTGAGAGGACCAAGCTGTGCCTCAGCTCATTAGTGATAAAAAGAGGTCTGATATGTCGCTGGGGGCCTTTATTCAGTAAATTTAAAATGAAATCTTAAACAGCAGCCAGTAGAGGAGGGGTGATATGATTTGGTGCTGCAGTTTCAATGAGCAGCAAGTGGGAAAGATAACAATACAAAGACCATGATAGTGACTCATACCCTTTAATCAAAGAGTAGTATGTCTTGTATTCCTTTATAATCTATTGACGCTGCTTGTGGAAAAGGAGCTGTTCACTCCCTAAAGTCAGATAACACACTGTGTTGAGTTTACAAAAAGACGTTTCAAAGCAGAGAAAATGATCCTCTGAGTATTTGTATCCTGTGAGAAGAGCGGCTTTTTTTTTTTTTTATCAAGAGTGATGTAATGATATACTGTGAGTTGTAATATGTTTTCTAACTCATAACATGGACTATTTGATCAAAACGTGCATTTAATGGGTGCTGAGACTTGTCTGCAACTGTTCTCGTTGCTGAGGATGATGTGTGTTGTGCAACTTTGATTTGATCCGCCATACTCCTGAGAACTTTGCTGAATATTGGATTTAGTTAGGGATGTTTGCTCTCCATGGTGCTGAAATTTTCAGATTTATTCAGAAGTTAGTAATGATTGTGTTTGATTGAACTGCTTTTGTGCTTGTCAGATCTTTTATTATTTAGGTATTATAACCGGTGCTGTTTCATGGAATGGTTGGCTGTCCTGTCGTATTGATCCACATGTTCAATTTGTGGGAAGCGTTTTTTTTTTGTTTGTTTGTTTTATTTGTAGTGTGTAGTCCTGGATCCACTTCTGTAGCATCAGGCTTTTTTTTCCATATGGCTCAGAACGTTAATTGGGGCATTTTTTTCATACTGCTTAGGACTACTTTTGAATACATGTTGATTTCATGTCTTAAACCATGACTTATTTGCAAGTCTCCTGGCTTTTGTTAGGAAGTTTGAATATTCAACAGCATTAGTGATAATTTATTGTACCACTTTGTTGATTTCTCAATTGACAATTGACTTAAAAAAAATATGCTGTTTCGGATTCAATTTTTTCAATTTCTTTTTAAAAATTTGGAGGCAATGCAAGTAACGGTACAGATGAGCTGGGAATTATTTTTGTTTTGTTTTGTTTATTAGCCTATTGATATTTGGGATGATGATATTTTTGGGCCGTGTAAATGAAAGATGGGCATTTCATTCTAATTTGCTTCCAGTCTGAGTAAAGGATTTTTATTTTTGATCAGAAGAGAAAAATCTTCATTCATTGATTTTCCACGACTGAATAAACAAAGTGACATCAAAGGACAACACAATTTCATACTGTTTTACTTTGTTTATATTTGAAGGACCCTTCTAAGGAGCCGCCTTTCTCACTTCATACAGCATTCTCATTTCCCTCTAAGGACAACTTGTTTATTCAGCTTTGGAAATGTTTCAAATATTACAGTTTTTATTATTACCTGATAAATATTATTGAGTTTGAATTTCTTTCCAAAACTACATAGCACACCTTTAACTGCATTTACTGAAGTGCCACAAACTCAGACTCAAACTCAGAGTTGGTTTGCATAAATATGCAAAATATTGAGCGATGCAGATGGAGGCTGTAGTTAATTGGGAATCCATTCCTGGTTTTATTTCTGTTGATATGCACCGCTATCTGCAATACTTAATGTCACTTAATGATGACGAGAAGATGCAGACCGCAAAGAGAGATGCAGAAAACAACTTTCAGGCCACGTCAGGGGAAAAAGCAAAATATCACACTGTGTGGAAATGGATTGTCTGAGCATCTTCCCTTCACTGGCAGAGCTGTGTGCCCCTCAGACCGAGGGAAACATCTCCTTTGAGACCCATTTCGGGATGCCAAAAAGCAAGGCGTGTTACCGCTGACTGCAATAGACCGACCCAAACAACCAGCATACTCCAGAGGCGAGTTGTTTTCCTAAATGAAATTAAAGGTGCATGAAAAAGAGATCAGCCCGGGCACACTGACTTAGCAGGTGCATGCTGTGTTTATCCTGCCTTAGCGAAGATAGTCAATATTTTTCCTACACCTCTTTTCCTGGACCAGAATCTTGATCAAATCTTAATCGACGTTAGGTTAAGAAATCTGGACAAATTTGCTGTAATAAGAGAGGGAGGTAAAGGGAAAGCAGTCCTCTGTATTGGCACAGGGGTACAGAGCAGAGGGTGACGGGGTCTGCCTCTTTTTGCAGGAGATCTCACTTGTATGGTCTTTTGGGACAGACTGCTGCATTCTGATGTGGATTTTTTGTATGTGGCATCACTCTAGTGTATTATTCATATACATCCTGCTTTCAGCCCTTATCTTTGGCAGATGGTCAAAGAGGAGAGGGCCCGATGATGATGTTGTGAGATGTTTTTTTTCTTTATAATTTTGTTTTAGAATGTTAATTGATGTTGGAGATATTACATAGTTATATCAATTATTCTCATCCCTCTGCATTATTCATGGAAATTTGATGTCGACAACACTGATTAGTGACCTTTTGCTTGTTCTCCATTTAATGAGTGGCACTACCTTTTGCCAGCTGTGCTGTGTGTTTTTTGGTGATATTGGCAGTTCAAAAGTCTGTGTTGGCATCGTATAAGTGGTACCTTGCCAGGTCTTCCAGATGATTTTGTGCCTGTGTACTTGCTGCTGCACTAGCTTTTGTATGTCCAAATGGCCATGTTAGTCTCATGTTATAGTTTGGTTATTTTTATTTACCTTTATAGCCATGCAACAGTCAATTAAATTGTTGAACATAATTATTGCAGCCGTGAAGATTGAATTTGATTCGCACACTTACACAAATTAACTACAGCTGGTCAGAGGACTCTGGGGAAGGAACTTGTTTTCTTCTGAAGGTTGCAGTTACACAGCAGCCAGCAGGTTAATAACTTATTATAGTTAATTTGTTAAATTTAGCCAGGCACAACAACACACATAGATGCAGCCGATGTTTCTATTTCTATACATGTGTTATGTTCTCTGCAACATATATAAATGTCACAGTTACTATAAATGCATGGAAGTTCCTGTTTCCGTTTCTTGGAAGGGTAACAGTATTGCCTCCTGTGCAATGTACACCTCATTTCAAAACATGCGGTCACTTCAGCAGTGCTGAATAGAGCTGTTATCACGGAGGACAGAATTGCATTTCCTCGCTGTGCGTAGTTCTAGTCAGACTTCAGACTTTATCTCTCGATTATGTGTCGGCTGTACTCTAATCTGTGTCTATTTGTAAGCCGTTTCAGGTTCTGTAAACACGCACAAACACAGGTCTGTAGGTGCAATGTCAGAGTTGGTGGTTTCAGGAAGGTGTGATTAATTATGTAAGTGAGATGATTCTTTAAGAGCAAAGTCTCAGTAAAGAGGGAAGACTTGAGGTTCACAGGCTTCTTGGTCAGTCATTAAATAGCTTTATTGTTTTAATGCTTATGGACTTTAAGCTTCTGTGTTAGTGGATTGTAAACAATACACAGGAATGTTTTTGTCAGAAACAGGCAGAAGAAGTTTTGCTAAGTTGATGTTGGTTTAATCAACTGTAGTTGTTGAAATGAAATGTAATAGATACGCATAAAACTCTATGTTCTGTACTTGTGGGATGAAGCTTGTGTTATGGAGCTGTGGTTGCAGTAGAGTTACACCGAATTGTCATGGACACGCTCTCATAGTAAACAGCATCTTGCACTAGCTCACACACAATTAAGTCTTTTTTCATGATGTTGTTTCAATGTGAACTCATCTCATTCATCACAAATGCAGGTGTGATGCTTTCATATTTTATTTATAACAGCACTTTCACTATCATTAGTTTGGAGGCCTCAGTGCCACTATCCATCAAAATTTTAAGATGTATGAAGTGCTTTCCAAATAAGTGTATGAATCAAAATAAATGACTTATTTTCAGACACTTTTCTACTCATGCACAAAACAGGCCTCGTAGTGCTTTCTCTCAGTGACCCTAAGCAGTTTTTGCTGTCAAAGATCTACTGTAGCAACACAGTAGTGCAGTGTTTCTTCAACTCAAGGCCCCCACATGACAAGGATAATATTATGTTTTATATTTATAAGGCTCAACTCGAGTTACTCTTTGGGCCCTGGCTTTAAAAGACTGCAGTGTGCCACTGCACCTTTAAGATATATGGGAGGTATTTAACCTTAAAGCTGTTCTTATGTGTAAACACCAATACAGTAGGGGGCTTAAATGCAAAAACTTGGAAGCCTGGAGGACTGCTGCAGTGCATTACATATGCTGTAGTCAGCTCAGGCTATTTCTGTTACTTGTAGTCAGCCAGCCAAGAAGCAGCCCTGCCCATTTCGGACCAGCCCTGCAGGTTAATCCATTGAGGCCTTGAGTCCTTAATCATTATAAGCTCTGGACTAATTTTAGGTAAATTTAGCTTTATCCGGACCCCTGCATGTCTGTTTTCATAATGGAGATCGGTTAATCTACATATAGTTAACAAGAAAGATTATGAATTAACAGAAGTAAAAGGAACGAAGAGGTGAAGGTTAGCTCAATTATTCTGGAGTACACCTTCACTGAGAAATTATTTGCATACTCCTAACCTCTGCCAAAGGAATTGACATGTTCTGACTATTTGAGTTAAAGAGCAAATACACAGGTTGGAAATCCCCCAGTGGAAGCGCTCCTGTATTCATTTGTCTTCTAGATGTATTGCTCTTGATAACACACACACACCTGGCGCAATGTGTACAGTAGTCTGATAAATAGTGTGCAAAATAGTTAGTATGCTTACGGCATTCTTCATCAATAAAGATTTTAATTACCGCTCAGAATTGCTGACTAGTGCACATTGCATGGTTTATGGGCTACCCTTATAGCTGTGGTGTTGACTGAGGCAACAGTAAAAACCCAGAAACATAGCAGTTATTTGGTGCATGGGATTACATTTCATAGATCAAAAACTGTGAGAGGGAAGGCTTCACGGTGTCTTTGTAATTTAGAGTCCATCTGAAAATAGCTGGAATATCTAATAGCATTTAAAATGGTTGTTTTTTTCCAGTTATGTAAACAAATAATCCTTGATCCTCGGATCTTTAACCCACAGTAGATGCATAGGCATTGGAGAGAAGCAGCAGCTCAGTAGGTAGAATGGAGCGTGTAAGTGTAAAGATGCCCACATATACCTAAACTAGTGATCCACATAGATGTAATATACTATGATACACAGGTGCGTGGCCTGAGATCAACTCAGTCACCGAGTACAATCGAGTAAATGTTTGTTTCTGTAAAACCACAGATAAGTTAAAGCTTTACATTTCTTTATGTTGCAACTTTTCAGTTTAAATCTTTTCTCGTCACAACACTGAGCTAATGCCCTGGTTAGGTTTAGGCACAAAAACCACTTAGTAATGGTAAGAGATGACCCAAGTTCCCATGAACAATATCTGGTTTTAGTCGTCACAAACATGGCTGGAAATGTCCCACGGTTGCCTTAAAAACACCTGGTTTTGTTGCCACAAACATGGCTGGAGATGTTCCAACTTCCCATAAAAAAATAAATGGTTCTAGTCGCCACATTCACAGCAGGAAATATCCATCATTTTCAGAAACATTTACTGCCATTACTGTGTCGCGGCTGCTGAGATATAAGTAGCGTGGATTTTATGGATGGAATGGGATAAAGTCTAGACCAAAAATAGACAAGGTGCTGAAAAACTAAAGAAAATGTGAATGGAGATAATGCATAAATAATGAGAATTAACAAAATGTCCAAAAGGAAAGAGCAGAGACCAAGAAAAAAAATGGCTGACATGAAATGTGAACAGCAGTGTGTGACCAAAGACCATGATCAAAATAATGAGTAACTTGACAACAATATAGCTGTAATTAAATTTATAAATTAACCAAATTAAAATCAAATTAAACCATGATTTTATAGCCCCATTATATTGCTAGATGATGTTTTAAGGGGTGCAATATCACATTAACTAGTAATTATTAAATGGTAAGCAATTTAGGGCTGATTTTGTGCCACTGATAATACAGACTGCAATATAATAACTTGAGTTAATACACTCTTCTTATTTTTACAAGGTTATCAGTCGGCTCCACCATTATTATCCTTGGTTCAAGATGTGTCACATTGCTTAACTGATGGGTAATTAAATGCTGCATTATTAATACATTAACTGGCATTGTATTACACACCAATTCCCTTCCATCCGTTTAGTGGGATGTGCTAGAAATGTGTATTTACAGTGAGAGAAAAGAGAGACAACGAAAGCGACTGAGAGATCAGGGTTAATTGCAAGAGAGGAACTCGGGAGCAGAATGTGAGAGATGCAAGCAAGAGTATGTGATGAGGTCGAGGCTGTGTTTATTAGCAGAGGAAGGAGAGGATGAGAGTGCAAACAAAGGAGCTACAGACGGAGGACGGGGGGAGATGAAAAGATGTGGGAGGGTGGGACAAACTATTAGAGGGATGGTTGGATGGATAGATGGATGCGCAAATACATGAAATGGACGTGCACAGAGAGCCTTAACAGCCTAAGGTGAAGCAAGAGGCTGACTTCTGCTTCGCACTGATACCACAGACTGAAATGATGCGATACCTCTCCCTCTCTCTCTCCTCTCCCCGTCTCTCTCACTGTGGGAATTCTCTGACCCAGTTTGCTCCTCCACCAGGCAGCAGCAGAGTTATTTTTACATATTAACAGGAGACAATACTTTGTCCTCTGCTCGTCCTCCCCTCATCTGTATGCTTCCTTCTGCTCTTCTCCTCCCCCATCTTAGCTGTTTCCATCCTTTCCACTTGTACCATCCCATGCTTCTACCCCCCCCTTTCTATATTTGTCTCCACTGGCTTTGATCCTCTGTCTTCCTTTCGGGATGTAAATGTTCATCAACTCCCTGATTTGTTTGGTACAAGATGGCTGGCTTGATGGTTTGATATTATTATAATACGTTGAGCTATTATGCATGTAAACTAAAGCAAAACCTAAATAATTGTTTTAAACTGTTATTTCAAGATCTCTACACCTGATTCTGGCGACCCCTGTGGACAAAAGCAGAATGAGCACCAATGCCGCCTGTCACAAAGATCTGGCTAGCACATACATTTGTTATGGAAGTGATTTGTAAGAAGGAGACAATGTATGTTTATTACGATATTCATTTTTTAAACAGCTGTTGATTAGGTAATGCATCTATTTGTGGGTATGAAAGATCAATAACTATGATGACGATTCTGAAACTACACCTTACCATTCATACACTTACAGCAAACAGATTTGGTGGCTTGGTAATAGTCAGTTTCTACTAATTTTATGTCTTCATTACAATAAGCCAACAGCAAGATATTGCTCAGTTGCAAGGCCAGCATAAAGTGTTTAATTAAATAAATCAGTGGTCCTGCTGCCATCCCACCAGACTACAGAGCAGCTTTTTTCCTCAGGCTGTGAGACTTCTCAAGTCATCCTCAGCACTCTGCCTAAAAAACTAGATTTAATTTCATTTCATTTATTTTACAATTATTTTTATTTTATTTTGTAGTCCTTCAGCTACGCCAATGAACCTGAAGTTTTTTATCTTACATCACTTGTTCACTCACTGACCTTTTCCTTTGTATTAAACACTTCACTAGCTTTATAGTTCTATAATTTAAAAATGCTGTGATGCATTGCATTGTGGGATTGTTAGCTGAAAGAATGCTACTTTTTTCAGTCCATTGTGGAAATTTTTCATAGTACTACTGCATAAAGTTCACACTTTACACATGAGTAAATGTAAAGCACTATACGTATAGTGAATAAGGAGTGATTTCAGACACAGCCAAAGTGTCAGTCCCATCCATACATTATGTAGATGATATAAACACGGCAATAGAGAAAGTGATGAAATGATGTCAGATTGGTGCAAAATGTAAAAAGTAAGAAAAACAGAGCCCATCTGTAGTTCTCTAGGCCTCTGATGTATCACAAGAGATCACAGTATAATGCTTTATGCTGCTGAATTGATTATCACTTCTTTTAATTCAGAGAGGCAAGATGGTATGGTTTTCACATATATACATTCTGAGTCCTCTCCTCTCCTCTCCTCTCCTCTCCTCTCCTCTCCTCTCCTCTCCTCTCTTCTCCTCCCCTCTCCAGAGAGTGGTTGCAGGTGTAGACAGGTCATCTATTCGCCTCCTAATGATGATGGATGGCAGGACTGCAGAGAGCGAGAACAGAGAGAAAAGTGGAGCGATGCAGGGGGATAAAGAAATAGCAGAGTATGAGAAGACTGTGTTTATATTTGTCTGCTGGCGGGCAGATGGTTGTAGTTTTAGTGATATGTTGATCCTCAAGTGTTTATATCATTCTTGTCATCTACCTGATAGCAAACAAACACATACACATGCATACACCTGTGTGGTGTGCATGCAAGGTGACATCTGGTGTAGTGCATTGAGACACACACATCTGAGGAGACACATGTATCTTAAACATGCACACACACATGCACACATGCAGTTCCATCTCTGTTAGTCTTGACTTTTCCTCTCTCTCTCTCTCTCTCTCTCTCTCTCTCTCTCTCTCTCTCTCTCTCTCTCTCTCTCTCTCTCACACTCACACACACACACACACACACACACACACCTACACACGCACACACACACACACATTTTCTGCCCATCACTAGTGATAGCTTCACAAACAGGGCTTTGCTCTGTCGGCCACCACAGTCCAGTGTTTTTTCCTGTCTTTGCTAGCATTACAAGAAAGCGGTTAATATGAATGAACAAAGACAGAAAAGATTGACAACAGAAGACTATCAGATTAAAAAACAAACACAAGTCCAAAGACCTCACACAGGGAGCACTGTTTGGATCTCTGGGAATCGTGGTCCAAACACACACCTGTGATTACCGTTAATCGCCATAGGTGCCACCAGAGAGAACAAAACAGAGATTTTTTAGATCGTTACCTTCAGAAGCTAGTACCTCGAAGTCTAGGTTATAGTTTTTTGTTACAGAAATGTGTTTGTACCAGCCAGCCTCAAAAATGGTCAAGTGCTGAAAGCTGGCATCAAATTTCTCTTCAAATTAGTAGTCTTCTTCACTTATACTTTGATCAGATAATGCCTGATTTCAATCAAAATATTGAGTAAAGCCACTGTGCCTAGATGCTGCACATTCACAAAGTTTATATTTCTTGTAGTAAGGTATCAAAAAACCCTTTTTCGTCCATTGTTTTCAGTTTATCTAATTGATCAATTGACTCTTCGTCTCGACACTTATTAAGGAGTATCCTAATGTATCCATTTCTCATCAAACATTTCTGTCGTAGCTGATACTGAAGAATGCTTTTTTGATATGTGGACAAAAAGGGAGCACAGCCCATAGTCTGCCCCCACAATAGAAGCCAAGCTCTGGCTCTTTAGACATAATGTCAGTGCTGAATGGGAAGACACATGTGGGGTCGCAAGCAATCACATCCACCACACTACAGTTATTTTCTGCCAGAACTCCCTTCTCTCAGCCATCTCACCTCTCCGCTATCTCACACCTTCCTGTCTCAGAAGTCCGATAGGAGTGTGAATGTAAGGTTGACAGATAGGAAGTGTTAAGACCCCATCTGGTGGGGTTATAACACTGCACACACATGCACACACAGACACAGTGGTAAAGTCTCACCCTTCCTAAAGTACTGACAAGGAGGCAGGCTGTAGCTATGGCAACCTAGAGAGAAGGGAAGTGATTGGGCAAGGATTGGATTTGTTAAGAGCTACTGTATGAAGCCTAGGGCGAGACTTAGTCACTCTTTCTCATTTGGTGCATGTGTGCTCGTGTGTGTGTTGATACAAGAGTGGGTGAGAGGAGCACAAGGAGTCAAGACATCCTTTGCTTATTCCCCTTCCTGTCTGACTGTCTGCCTTTTTCATGTTCTGTTTGAGCGCCCTGTCAGTTGTCAGGCTGATGTGATAGATCTGGGCTGAGCACAGCATCTACTTACTGCGCCATGGTCTATAAACCTGGAAAAAAGACTGTGAATTGCATCCATTGGTTGCATGCCTAATTGAATGAAATGAAACTCTTCACAGGGGAGATACAAAAAGTGGCCGCAGGGTAACTGTAGCATAAAATAGGCCATATAAATCCAATGGTTCACTGAATGAGAGGCATATGTTCGTATTTTGCCTTTAGAGGAGGTTTATTACACTCTGTCCTGTCTTATTATTTATCAATCACATAGATTTATGCTTAAATGGCTGAAACAGTTCATTGATTATCAAACTAGAATAGAACTCTGTAAGGTGAATACCTCCACCAAGGCCCAACAGTCCTCTTCATCCACATCAGATTGTATACCCATAGATACCAGCTACCTAAATGCGGCTGATTTTTTTCATCAAGGTCCATGTATTATTCCCTGAGAAATTGTTGAAAATATTGTATCTCACAATGTTAAAGAAAGTGAGAAAAAGTTACAGGATCCATCCCTTTATGCAGATCCAAAAGTGAATGTGGTCTATTCTGGTTTGAGACCAATCCTCCATCCAAGATTGGTGGAAATACGTTCAGTAGTTTTTGTGTAATCCTGTTGTCAGTCACACAGGTGAAAACATAACCTCCTTGGCTGAGGTAATTTTCAATCAATCCAGTAATCGATCAACTGTTTCAGCTCGAGATTAACACTATACTTGAATAGAGGATTCCACGTCTTCTTTAGCACATTAAACTCTTCTCATTATTTTAATTTTGACAGATACAAAACAACCTGTCGGATATAATTACAGCTTGGAAAAATAATGATACAGTATTGTTCTGCATCGCACAGCCCTGCTTTCAATATGCTTCTGTCAGCCAGTACTTGGTTATTCAGGTAACATCATGACGTGAAATGCTTACTGTCAAAACCGAACACATCAGAATGTCTTTGGAGCTGTTTTCCATGTTCTTCCCTTGGTGTGTCGGCTCTTATTGGCAGTTCCCTACAGGAAGTTAAACCTCCTACGCTGTGTTAGTGTCAAAGGCACTTTGCACTGTCTATAGGGTCCTGTGTGTATGTGAGTGTATATGTGTGTTCTGCTGCAGAATGGGTTAGTGTTAAACATTTCAGCCCCTGTTCAGTGGTGGATGTCGAGTAATTTGTGAGTAGTGTGATTTTAGGGACCCACGCCTCGACACACAAGTGTGCCCCACAAACCAGCACCAATTTCTGCAGCTGTATGGATAACATAGAGGGGCTCTTTGGTCATGTTTGAAACAGAGCTGTCTTTGTAGATGTCAGATCACAACCAACGACTGCAGCACACTCTGTGTGTGTGTGTGTGTGTGTGTGTGTGTGTGTGTGTGTGTGTGTGTGTGTGTGTGTGTGTGTGTGTGTGTGTGTGTGTGTGTGTGTGTGTGTGTGTGTGTGTAGACTTTGTGCATAAATCTATGTGTGAATTAGTGTGTGGTTCAGAACAGTGTTTGCGTTCAGCTGTTATTAAAGCCCGCAGCTTTGCTTACATGTAAACTAAACTCTAAAATAATTTAGATGGCTGTCTATGTACCTTAAGGAAAATGTTAGCAAAGCAAATTTGTTGCACAACAGTTTTGCTTAGTATAGTTGCCTTTATCTTTTTTTTTTTTTTTTTTTTTTAACTTCCTTCTCACAGAACAAAGTGGGGAGGAACCCTTTGATCAATACTGGAAAGATACAATGCTGAAAAAGCATTACACCGCCATCCTCTCAAAATTAAAATCGTTCTTTTTCTAATTGGGCTTTGTGCCTTCAGAGAATTTTGAGTTTCTGTTTCAAACCTCAACATAAAAGCTAAGTGTGTCCTTTCAGTTTTCATAGAAATACTCTGAAATGTTTCTTGCATCAAACCTGCAGTATAGCCGAATCATTTTAAGCCTAGAATAGATAAGTGGTTTATTCTCAAACTGAAAATTTGTGATTCATCTGGTCACTAGATCATTTCTCTTGCAAGAGAGCACTATTTGATTTCACTGAGCACTTGCTCCTGGGAATAGAGACAAGCAGTCAGCAGTAAACTGCTCTTCAATGGCTGCATCTCTATGAGCTTAAATTGCTTTTATTGTTAAGTGGAAGGAGACAGAGCAATCCTCTCTGACCCACAAGAATTGGGAACAACAGGCTGGACCTGGAAACTCCCTGGTACCTCTCACTCTCTCTTCACTTGTGTGAAACTTCCCTCCCATGTTGCTTCTCCTAACCTCATGTTCTGTCACTGTGCATTAGGCTTGTATCTGCATCTCTTGTTTGACTGGTATTTCCAGCTGTTTCACTCATCCACATGTTCATATTGTCTTCACCTGACAACCGCCATCCACACCACAGCCGCAACCCATCTCACCCTCACCCTCTAGTTGTTTCCTGATTGAAATTCCCAAAGCCAAGGCTAAGTCTGTGGAGATCTATAGGCCAGCCTGCCGAATACAGAGAGGAAATATAGAAACAGAACCAATTCCAGGACCTTGTGTGTGTGTGTGTGTGTGTGTGTGTGTGTGTGTGTGTGTGTGTGTGTGTGTGTGTGTGTGTGTGTGTGTGTGTGTGTGTGTGTGTGTGTAATGCATGTGCATGTCCACAGGTGTGCTTTGCGGGTTAAGAGAGCGATTTGTTCCTCTTAGGTTAGCAGTTCTCTATGTGCTGCAATCTTTGTGGTTGTGCTCCTGTGTATGCTTTTTGAATTGTCTGGTAACCTGCACCTCAGGCTAGAAGATGCACTCTTAACTTACACACACTCACACACATACACACAGACACACACATACTGTACATACGCCCACTGGTCTCTGAATTAATTCAGAAAATTGTTCTTTATGTTTTTCAAACGCATACAAATCAAGAAGCGTGTAAGCAAAAGCATCACCGTAATGAAAACGATTCACAATGGAGATTATCTGGATTAGGATTACATGTCATATTTTTAAATTGAGAATGAGTTTAGGGATACTCTCTCACATCATAATTACTATAAGAGTGTATGAATATTAAAAAGGGATTGTCATTTTAATTTTATTTCACAAATCGAATAGCGAAACAAATTTAGAATTAAATGGAATGGTCTATTATATTTTTATGAGTGCTTCACAGGGGGATCAGCTAAATGTGCTTCCCATGACATGTCAATCTCACTTAGGCTCAAAAAGATAAAGAAAATCTCAGTGTCCACACTATTAATAAAATGAGTAATAAAAAGTCTAAATAAGCGGCATTTCCTGATACCATGATACTAAAGCCTGGATTACAGTTCAAAACTAATAACTTCTGTTTTGGTACGTATTATGAAAATGCATATCGTAAATGTTTATCTTTAGAGCTGACAGTGGTGATGATATTACATTAATACAGTATGAGCCATAACCTTTGGGGCAGGAGTGAGAACTAAGGGAAACCAATATACATACATTGAAAATGAAAATCTTGGTTTCCATTCTTTGCTACTTTCGCTCCACTGCATTTATTTGAAAACATTTTTTACTAGTTACTTCATAGATTCAGGTTATTCAGCATTGATAGGGTATTACTCCTGATATGTAAGCAGTCGGATTGAGAGTGAGACCAAGAGAAAGAAACAGGATGCTGCATCATTTTAAATTGATTTAGTCTATCTGCAGTTGGATGCAAAAAACATCGATATTGATCTTCTGAAAATGTTGATTATCGGCCGAGATAAACGCCAGGCCGATATTTGGTCTAACCTTAATGTCAACCTAATGTGAACACAGCAATCGAAATCACAATCGTGATAAAACAAACAGGCTGAGATCACCAAGAAAGGGTGGTCTGCTTCTAAGCTTACGCAGGTGCAGTTTATTTGTGGTGTGAAAGCAAGCGGACCAACCACAGGATTTTGTTTTGATGCATATGTGATTTTAGCATGATTTCAAAAGCTCAACTACCAATCAATCCATCTGCTATTTGTGAAATCTGTTCGGGAAGCAATCTTGTAATTGTAATATACATAATATGCATGTCAGTGTAGGTATATTTCCTGATTAATAGGTCAAAAGATATTAAACCTGCTGTCCTTGTATCCAACTACCTACTACATTGTCAGCTCATTTAGTCCATTAAGAAGTGTGCGACAGCCCTGAATCATTAGGCTACAAGACGCCTCCTTTTTGTCCTGTCTCTCCGTTAGTCATTATGCACAACACAAGGCTGATTTGCAGTCTATTAATACTAATAATGCTAATAATCGGTTATTTCTTTTCTGAGCTCTTTGTGACACAAAAGAACATAAATCTACACATCACGGCTGCATAAACTTCCTTTCAGTCTGTGTGACGTCATGTTTCCTCCTCTTGTTTCATTTTGTAAAATGCTAGTGTGAACAGGAACAGGACCTATCTGTATTTTTTCTTGCTCCTGACCATATTAACATAAGTTGAGGATACAACCTGACATATTCTTTCTTTAGAAGATTTGAAAATCATTTAAAAGTTCCTATTTGCTTTAAACACCAAACTCTGTTTTGTGTTCGCACTTAATTAAGTGGCGATGAAAAGCTTCCTGTTGAGATTGACTCATACAGCTTTAGTCAAGGAGACGGATGGAGAGCGCTCTGCCCTTTGTCATCAAGCAGCGGGATCTCATGCAGCGTGCAGACTAGAAAGCACAACCTTGACCTTGGTAGATGCACAGATGCAGAGACAAGATAAGCAAACAGCATTTTGTTGTGTTCTTGTAGATTTTGTTTATTTTTTGTGTGTTTTTAATTAGATTTCTTGTCTGATTAAAAATGACAATCAGTGACACCGGCAATCTGTCACTTACAAGCAGAATTTCTCGCAGGTTGTGTTTTCTGTACTGAGTCAGGTTCTCCTACCATCTACTGTAGCATAAAATGATGTCTTTGTTTATGCTTCGCTGCACTATCGCTTCTCAGTTTGACACCTAGCTTCTTGTTTCTCACTATCAGTAATGGTTTCCAAATGAGATGTGAAGGATTGGCAAATTAAATAATGCTGTCGACTAAAGGTTTATTTTTCTCTCTCATGAGCACTCCACTGAGAACACGTGTCAGTCACTGGAGACCATTATCTGACAGTACATCTCCATTAACCCCTGTAGAAGTACTCAGCCATAGAGGGAAGAAATATAGTTATGTGATTATGTGTGATATGATGTTTTCATATTTTCCACCTTTAAACTGACTCACCACACCAGTTAGAGATGTAAAAATGATTTACAAGCCTAATCTTTACCTCTGCCTAACATCTGCCTGATTTTCTTTGAAAAAATGGCCACATAGAGACTACAGTGTACCTATAGATATAATAATAACATCTTGCAGTTTAATGTGGTTTTATAGTTTTTGTTTCTGATTCATGTGTATTGATTTTGGTGCACATTTTGTAATATTTGTTGGTATTAAACTATAAATACTAGAACAGATTACCGACTAACATCTTTAAATGATGATCAATCTTCTGCCTGAGCAATTGATTTTGCACCGACTGTCCGTCTGCTCTTTTTAATGCGCTTGTATTTGCACTTTTTGCTGTGTATGTTTTTTTTTGGTCTGCACTCAAGGAAAACGCAGGCTGTACGTCCTGCTTAACTTCTTGCTCAGCTTTTCAAGGTCTCAGATTTGTATCCTGCACCAGTCGTAGCTTTGAGTCACTGTTCAGACACAATATGCTGAATCGTGTATTCTTGTTTCTTGTGCAACACATTTGCTTTCAACAAAAATAAGACAAACGTCAACAACTTTTACAACTCTCACCAACCTCAATTTTTTATGCTCAACCCCTCCTGTCCCATTTTGTTTGCCAGCTGTCCAGTGTTTTCTAAACAAAAAAAAAATGGTGCAACGAAGTTTAGAGTATTGGTGACAGTCGAGATATTACTCAAATACATGAAAATAAATATAAAGTTAACAAGTGTGGCCCAAGTATTTTAAGTAATTAGATTTATTTTGTCTTGATGAGGTTGTAAAGGTTTTGTTGAAAATGCATTTTCAAGTTTTACTGGAAGATCGTGTGTGTTTGTGCCTGTACCAGTGTACTTGTAAGTCTGATGTGTGTATGTGTGTATGTGTGTGTGCGCGTGCATGTGCACATGCACATGTCAGAGTTGTCAATAGACCTGCAATCACAAAGCAGCTGGAAACCAGTTTGGCTTGCAGTACTACAACATTACATTCATTACACTAACCAACACCCTTGTCAGTTATGCTCTATTATCCAAGGTGTGAACGCCTCAAACCACACAAAGCAAATACTGTACATTTGTTTAACTTTGATTTTCTGTGACTGTGTCTCATCCAGTTTGTCAGGATCAACACTGTCAGACTTTCCTACACAGGGAGGGACGTGAATATCACCTAGTGTCTCAGAGGGTAGTATTTTATGCACTGTGATACACTGTATTTTAAATGGTCTGTTTGGATTATTGCTGTTTTACAAAAGAAAAGTGGATTTCTACTTCCTGGTAGTCCAGCAATCAGGGTTGTTCTTATTGATTTACAATAAATTAAACTCACTGAAAACCACAACCTAAGCATACTAATATTAAGAAAGTAATATGAGAGAAATGACAAAACTGTGCTTTAAGATTCAGCAATCTTGTAATGATGTTGTGTTCAAGAAGTTTATGGAAGCACACAAGTTCAGAAAAGTTGTCCGAGGCACTGACAGCTCTGAACTATCGATGCTGTTCAATCCTGTAAAAATTGGGAGAATGATCTTTTTTCACTCTTGATAAAAGATCTTTCTATTTCTTCCTGACGTCTTCAACTGTCTGCGGTCTACCAACGCATTCATTATTGATTGGTGGTGATCGTTTTTCATGCTAATAGCTTTCGTTTGTTTGTGTGGGTGTTGTTTAATTTAGCTGTAAGCACATCTCTATGCTCTATGTGGAGCTCGATAAGTTTTCTTAGTTCCCTATCAGTAAAATTTACTTTCCATATCCGTATCTTCCATTGCATGTCTATGGGGAGAAGTGAGAGTGTGCTTTGGATGTCTGTTGCTTCTATTACTACTACTGACTATTCTATCTAGTGTGCGGACTCGTATACTAATTTTGCAGTGGATTCACAAACCCAACACTTATTGTAGTTTTGTTTCACAGTAAAGTCTCCAATGATTATGACAATGTCAGGAAAAGGAGGTTTTAATTGAGGACCAACAAAAAAGTTGTAAGCTACGTTTGAATATCAACTTTTTGGTTGAAAAATCAGTTTATACAAGGTAGTTAGGTGCTTATTATTGTGTGGTTGGGTTTGGATTTAAGCTTTGAGAAGTCCCTAATGTTGGAAGGGTTCAGCAGACCAGCTAATAGGCAGTTTTCATCAAAGTCAAGCATGTCTTCGAGGGATAAACTACAACATTCTCTGAAAATCTTACAGACACAAAGTTATATGTTTCAGTCTCTGTAATTCGCTGGCATGGGAAGTAAATGTGGAAATGGAATTGACATTGCGTGCACTGATTATGGAGTGACACGTGCAAATGGGAAGGGAGGACTCACTTCCTCTCAATTTTTCTGGTCAGTAAGTGTTTGTACGCTTCCACAGACAGTTTTCAGTTCACTTCAGCATCTCTCCCTTCTTACTATTTCTACTTTTACTCTTCTCCTTTATCCTTGCTTCCTTTCCAACATATTTTTCATCTTTTTCGGAGTCCTAGTTCCCCAGGCTACGTCCCCTTTGCTCGCAGCAGCTCCCCACTGCTTTTTCTGGGGATGATGATGAGGAAGGGGAGGAGAAAGTAGTACAACAATGAGGATATGCTGTGCGCATAAGTGAATCAGTCATACTTCAATGCCAAATAATTACTCTTATCGCTCAGAGATTAGAGATGCGCTTGTCTAATGCCTTTCAACCAGTCTCTTTCCCTCTTTCTCTCTCTTGCCTTCTTATTAGATAGCAGGGGTGTGTGTTTGTGTGTGCATGCATACACTGTGTTTATGTGATCACATGTCTTTATTTGCGCATAAGTTTTCACTCCTCCCTTTGATGTCGGCTGGAAAGTGTGTGACTTCAGTCAAGCTGAACATGATCCTTTAAGTGCTTTTGTGCCGATGTTAGCTGACCTTTGAACCTTTGTCCTCTCAGGTGGTGAACCCTGCCAGCTCTGACGCCGTGACTCCAGACAGACACAGTGGCTGACCGACGCTGAAAAAGAAGAGGGCAGATAAAAAGATAGGGAGGACAGAGGGAGGTGAGTGAATCCATTCTTATCTCTCTGTCTGAATATCTCTGTAGTATCTTAAACTCTGTCTGCGCTCAGTGCTTGGAGGGCTGTTGCAGGATCCCTGGCTTATTGTGTGCAGAGTGTCCCTATCATCCAGAAGAGGTTGGCTCACACCCCTGCTGAGCCCAAGACTGTGTGTATTTGTCTGCATGAGCGCAGTGTGTTTGTTATGTATTTTCCATTAGAGTTAGAAGCCAATGGTTTTCACTTCAAACTGTTGGGAATTCTTCGCTACTTTGTGCACAATTTTCCCAAGAAAAACATCAAACTCCTTTTGTCCAACAACTTGGAGAGGAGACAAGTGTTTAGATCCATTTTCAGACATGTGTGTTGCGAGTACATGTCTACAAGAGCGGCGTTTATAGTCGAAAAATCATCACCAATCATTAATCATTAGTCATTTTCAACTGCAAGCATTTGCTGGTTCCAGCGTCTTAAATGTAAGGATTTGATATGATAAGTAAATGAAGAGCCTTTTGGTTTTGGACTGTTGATTTTATAGACTAAGCGATTCCTTGGCTAATTGTAAAAATAATCTGAACTTTTCTAATCCATGGAGGTCTCACTGTGGGTCAGACTTGGCTATGACCTGCCCCTCTGGGGGTGTCTTGTGGTGTCTGGCACCAGGGCATTGGCGACATATATTGTGAGTCCTGTGCTTTTTGAGGATGGGCCTCGGACATGTTGTGACACATCCGTGGGATCTTGGGGATTTTGAGACCATGTTGAAGTCTTGAGCTGTTTGTCACGTTCCTCATCCCATTCCCAAACAGTTCTTGCAGTGTGGCAGAGAACATTGTCCTGCTGGAGGGGCCACTGCCATTGGGGGAGTGCAGTTGGCCTGCAATGGTGTTTGGGTGGTTGATTTTTGTCAAGTGGCATCCCAGTGGTTTCCCAGCAAAACACTGAACTTGCAGTAATCAGTGTTATTTACTTCACCTGTCAGTGGTTTGAAAGTTGTGGCTCATTGATGTGTACCTGCTCACCTGTTTTCTCTACCCATCTGTGTATCTGAATAAGCAAAACCCCCACAGTAATTTTGCGGCCTCATCTTCAGTATTAATATTCATTGAAGATCCTTTGAGGTTTTGAGACATGTTTTTTGATCACCGTTGGTCAGGGGCTGTGGTCCAAGCGGTTGCAGAGTTCACTTACTGCTTTGGTAAACTGCCTACTTATATATGTAAAGTAGCTTTTATGCAATTCAGCCAGCGGCCTTCCCCACTATCATCTCAGTGGGAGTGTTGGGGTCTGCGTGTGTGTGTTTATGCGTAAATAATTGATTGCTGTAGAGGGTTTTAGTGGATCACTGGTGAGACTGAACCAAGCAGAAAAACGCTCCACTGCTCTGCTGCACAGTGTGCATCACTTAACTATACCATGTCCGCTGCTACACGGGGGGTTCTCTGTGCTGTCTAAGGATGACCTGTTAGTGGAAAGGTAATTTTGTTAGTGTTAGTGCTGCTGAAATAATTGGTTGATTAATCACAGAAAAATGCAAAGATTAATTGACAACAACTTCATTAAGATATTAATCATTAAAATCATTTTTCAAGCTAAAATACTACACAGTAGCAGGATTTACTGACTTTCTATGTTGTACATGTCTCCTTTTTAAAGATGTCGCTTTAAACTATGATGGGCACATTTCACATTTTTAAACATGCTTTAGACTAATTAATTACAGTTGAAACAATTAACCGAGTAGTTATCAATTTTTAAATAAAAAAATAAATAAAACATTTGCTTTGAGTCCTTTTTTAAAGTCCAACTTCTCTCATTTCATCTTCTCAAATGTGATTTTTTGTTTCTGGTTTCTTTACTCTTCTATAGCAGTAGACTGAATGTCTTCAACATTTAAGGAAGTCAAGTGGGGTTTTTGGAAACACTCCTTAGCTAAACAAGCTTAACAATGTTTTTTGGTTACTTCTGTCATGATGTTGGGATTTAAATAACATTTTTCCTTTTATTTTGTAAGGTTCATCATCCAGTGTGTCTTGTTGTGTAATTTCCTGTCTTTGTCTGTTTCCGTCCCTTATGATAGTTCTGATTAGTTTCACCTGCCCCTGATTAGCCTCCTGTTATTTCCCTCTTTCTGTTGTCAGTTTGTCTGTGTTTGCTCTGTGATTGTTTCATCTGCATTATTGCCTGTGTTCCCTGCGCTTTATTCAGTTTGTACTTGGTTTAGCTTTTGAATGTTTTGTATTTCCTTGGCTCTTGGTTTTTCCTTCTGCCTGTTTTCTTAGTTTTTGCCGCCTGCCTGTTCTTTGATATCAGCTTTTCTTTTAAAGCTTGCTTTTTGTTCCACCATTTGCCTGCTTGATGTCATTTGTGTCCATTTGTCCTGCAATCATAACCACTAACACTAAGAACTAGATAAAGATTGCAAACATGGCTCATATTCAGTACAATATGAATTGCTCACCTGGTGCAGAAAAGTTTTCTAGCTTCTGGGTTTACTTCCTCAATATGCAGCTAACTGAATAAGTGCAGTTGTGCTTCTCCCACTGGTTTTGTGTGATGAGGTTTTTTTTAATCACTTTTCTGGGCTTGAGGAATGTTTTACATAAAACCTCCATGAATAAAGAAACATAATAAAAAGTCATAATTGAATAATTGAGCTTGTTTGTAGTTCTAGATGTCCTGTCAACAGTTGTACAGACATCTCATTAATGATGGTGGTCTATAGGGAAAATATATTTTGAGCTGAAGGGAAGTTTTTTGTTTCAATACCGCGACTGGCCACTGGGCAAATTGTAAGCAAGACTGTTTGCACCGCCACATCCAGCTTTATAACACATTCATGGCTACCTCACATACTGCATACCTTGTTGTGTTTTTCCAACAAGAAATATTTTCCCATCTCCCCTCCTCCGCTCTACTTTTCTCTCTGTTTATGTCTTTATCCCACTCTGCCTTCCATCACTTAACATCTTTATTTCCTTCTGCCTCGCTGTGGCTTCTTCTTCCCTCATGTCATGCCTTCTCTCTTTCTTGCCCCTTAGCCGCCGCAGTGTCCTTGAGAAAGCAGTGACTTTGCCGGTGAGCGCAGCAGAGCGCATCACTCTCTTTCTCTCTCTCTCTCTCTGTTGCTCTCTTTTGCTCACACGCTGTCTCACTGACACTCACTCAACCCCCCAAACACACACACACACACACACACACACACACACTTGATAGGTCCATGGCAACACTGTTAAGCAGAACCAGCCCTTACAAGTCTTTTTCCTTGGGTGCCCATAAATAATTCATCAGAAGTAACATTGGCTGTACTTTATGCAAATATTGACAAACCTATTGCGGAGAAAAATTGAGACAGTCGTATCCTGTGTTGAGCCCAATTTCTGCTCGCTTACTGTTTCCAGAAACACATAGTAAATCATCAACAAACTGCTGATACAAGCAAAAGTGTCTCAAAGTCACAGCACAAGAACGTCCCTAAGATCACTTGTTCGGAAGGACGTAAAAGGGATTAACATAGTTATTAGTTGATAGATCATTTTTCTTTAATAAGGCTTTTGGCTGCTTGTCAGTCAGGCACAGTGTCCCTTTAAAAGACAAACAATAATTTTCAGTTTCAGTTATACTCACTTCCATCCTGAGACATCCATGTGAACTGGATTAAAGTGCACGCATTCAATTACTCTTCCTCAAGGTTTATTACCGAATTCTGACAAATTGCTTTCAGGTGATACCGTAGCTAGCCTGCCAGCACGGAAACACGATCCACCTGTGCCCTCCTCCTCATTAAAGGTGCCCTCCACTAATCTTGGATCATGACAGCCCATTGTCGCAGTTTTCCGTAGCTTTTGAAATATAGATAGGGTCTGATTGTCTGATTGTAAGATGAGATGTTATAGTCTCTCCATGCCGTTTGTTCTCGTTGGTCTCTGTTTTCCATTAGACTTCATAGAGTGTCTATTGGGTAGCTCCTTTTTCCTGCCGCCTTACGTGCTTTCTGTTGGAGATCAAGTATCTTGTGGTTACTTAGCTGCTGTGCTATATATGGTAGATGTGCTTTTATTAATGTATCTTGATGGTTTAGCATAGATAAGTCAGGTTG